>NC_086382.1:25210321-25863169 GCF_036588685.1 Mytilus trossulus
TTATCTCTATCTATAATGAACTTGGACCAGTAGTAACAGTGGAAATGTAATAAAATATTACAAATATTATGAAAAATGAAAATAATTGACTAAAAAAGGTAATTACTCCTTAAGGGATCAACTGACAATTTGATCATGATGACTTTTTTGTAGATCTTATTTTGTTGAACATTATTGATGTTTACAGTTTATCTCCATGTATTATCATATTCAAGATAATAACCAAAAAGGCAAAATTTCTTTAAATTACCAATGTTGGGGCAGCACTTGGCGCTATCAGGAGCTCCAGAAAGGAAGGTAAGAAGATCTTAATTAACATATTGAATAACAATATCAAATACACTTATATTTAATAATTCGTTTTAAATTCTGTTATTGGTCTACATTAAATAAGGTAAGTCGGAATTCTGAAATAGTCAATCTTTATTTCAAATCATTTGAAATCATACAAAAACGCTTCACCGAAAAAACTTGCAACTAACAATTTATTGTTAGACGTGTCATAATGCACCGCGCTTGGACTCATTAGTCCATATTCACTTAATGCGAGTTGTCCGTAGCATTTTCCATTAGTAGAGAAAACGACCATATTGTGAGTGTCATGCCCTGCTACATACACGTTACCATCATTGTCTACAGAGATACCTTATGGATTCCAAAGAAAACTACCCTCACAAAACTCCCACAGAATGTTACTATGATAATCACAACAGGTTACACTGTGATTTTAAAATTTTGTGTAGATCAGTGTAGATTTCCGAATGTTGTAACGTACGCCAAATCTGTAAGTATTGTACTGCCTATATTGGTAATAGTTTCGTTATTCAAATTGATCATATTTATTCCTTATAATAAAGTAAACGGGACGTCACAATAAATCAAATGTCCGTCTTTGTATACTACTCCAGCATAGAAGCCGTTTACGTTTATCGATTTTTTTCAGTTTTTGCCTCTTTAAGTCGATTATATTAGGTAGCAATACACAGTTAGGAAAAAAACTTATAATTGACACTCATAATTTTTAAACACCCTCTTTCCCCTCCTGTCTAACAAAGAAGGCTTTATATGTGTGTTATGCATGTATATACTTACATGTATAGAAAGAGAATCTTCCATAGATTTGATTTCTAATGGTCATAAGGGTGAAATATAATCCCTTTTGGGTGTAACCATGGCAACAATCTGCATTTCTTAGATACAAAATATAGCAAAAAAGGGGGGTGAACATCTCACAAAAGTCTGCAAAATTTGGTCTAAAGGAAAATTTCAATGAATGACAGTGAAACCTTTCCTTAATCCATAGGTGTATATCTATCAAGTGGTAAAAAAAAATCATATGCATTTTTGCTCGGTTTTTCCATAAATGGAATTGAAAAGATCGATCGCAAAATCTTTGTTGATAAACACTACAATAATTTATGGACCTATGAACGGTACGGATAGGGAAATACGGACTATCAATCATATAAATGGCCTATAAAACATGTTAAAATCAATCTAAATGTTCATATAACCCCACTAAGAAGGCTATATTATTCTTCAATTATCTAAAAATCAATTTTGTTGTACAGAAACTTTCATATCTAAAAAATTCACAGGGGCCATAACGCGAAACTAAACTTCTAACTGTGTATTAATACCTTAATCTCATGGTGAGGTAAATAGCGGTATGTTACAAACACATCCAATGAATACCTCATTCAACAACGGAACATCGTTCTTTTTTTTGCGAAATTTTTCAATCCGTTAGACTTGAGTACTCCTATTTTATTTTGCTTATTACAAGAGAATACCATCCGATCACCAGGGAGCAGTGAACAACCATAGATACTAGTCAACTTTGTACTGATACGTTTCTGGAACGTTAGAGTCATGTTGTTCATATTTTTGTTTGGAAGAGCTACAATAATCTGGGCTCGTCTGTCCTTCCGTTTCTGAATGGCAAAATCATATTGATCCGAACTGACAATAACTTTTCCAAACTTATTTACGCTTGCATATATTTTCTGTAAAGACTTGGAAATCTAGAATGATATTTTGACATGATTTGTAGATCCACCTTTGGAAATCGATATTATATTTTTTTCTTCGACTGCAAAATCCTTTTCGATATCTTTCATGGTTAAAAGTATTTGAAGTTTAAACACATGCTGTTTAATACATGCAAAGTTATATAATACGTTATTGATCTCTGATTCCTTCTATCTTAGAGTAGTTAATAATTTTTCTATTATGCTGCTTTCATTTTCTAGAACTGTCTTTAATTCTGTAATCAAATCATTCTGAAGTTTATTAAGATGCTGATTTATATCGGTCCTCGCATGTTTTATTTCTGCCTTTGTTTCTCTTTTCTTGTAGTCTAGAGATTTCATAGTTTCTTTCCGATGATTGCTAAGTCGTTTAATATTCTCGACGCCAGAAGGGTTTGCCCAATTTTATAAAAGGCGTTTGACATTTTAACGTTTCAATGATTTCATTAATGTCGGTTAAACCTTTACAATCTTTGTGAGATTCCAAACATTTCCTACAGCAAGGACAATCGTGTTTTGTCAAAACATCTCGTATTTCTTATTATGAAGATTGCAGTTCTAAACGATTTGCAGGACTACGATAGGTATCGTTTTGTATTCGACGACATACACAGTTTTGTGTTTTTTATGCCTTGTAAACAGCGTGATAATTCTTACACACTTCACATAGTCCTTTGTCACATTCGAAACACCATACAACTTAATCTTTGGTATTGTGAAGACTATCACACACCCCGCAGATACTCCAATTTACGGCCATTATTCTTAAAAAGATTGCATGTACTTCAAAGAATACTTAATTATTTCAAAATCGTCATCTGAAAATAATCCCTATACCAAGAGATTCTCGTGTTATTGAGAGTTTGTCATATGACTACTTCCCATCAAATTGAAAACATATGTAACTCTTGAGTGGTCAGGACAAGCACAAATTAATCATACAGGAAAAAAAGTAAGTTCGGTAATAAAGATGGATAAGAATTATCAGCCAATAATTGATTTTATATCTAAAACAGCATACAAATTTAGCCTTGCAGCAGGTCAACTTTATGGCACCTTATAATTGGTGTTATAACCCTTTAAACTGTCCTGTTCATGAAATGATCTTCTCGTCTTATTGACAAGAGGGGTTAGTACAGGTGTTCATATAACTATAAAATACATTTGGTTTATGCGTAAAACACTATATCTAAAGTTGAAGTAAGCATCGTAAGTCACCGAGAGTCATTGTGGCTGGTAGGAAACATCGGGTACAGACAATCAAGCTAACAATTGTCTAACAAAATTCCGTACAAACAACGGTACATTGCCGGCTCATCTGGCGTGCAAGTTCTACTAAAGAATTGTCCATTAGATTGACTAAAACTCTGTCCGCAGTTAAAGAGGATCTTCAGATATACTGTAAAACTGTTTACCTGCGTAGTGGTATTAACCGTATGTAGATGCTTAAAAACTCTAAAGAACTTCTGGATAATTTTAAATCTCGGTCTTTTTCTAAAATTAGTTCTATTAAAACTTTAGATTTTTCAACCTTGTATACAAGCATTCCCCGTGTGAAATTGAAAAACTGTCTAAAAAATCTACAATGCTTTTCATCATAAAAATGGTAGCATACGCTATAAATTTATCACTTTGGGATACTATAAGGCATATGTTGTTAATAAGGAACAAAAGGGTAAAACATACTTCACAGATGGACAAGTGATCAGTATGCTGGAGTTTCTCGTTGACAACATAATTGTTGAATTTGGAGGTAGACTGTTTCAACAAATTGTCGGCATTCCTATCGGAACGAACTGTGCGCCTCTCCTTGTCAACCTCTTCTTATTTTCATATGAATCGGAGTTCCTTCAGACACTTGTCAAAAACAAGAAGATCAAAGAAGCCAGATTATTTTATTTCACTGTCAGATATATTGATGATGTTCTTTCCATTAACAATCTGAATTGTTCTGATTGGGTTCCTTTAATATACCCACCAGAAGTAGAAATTAAAGAGACTACAGACACGGCTTCCTCTGCCTCATTTAAGAACCTCGAACCTCGAATTTGACATACACAATAATCTCAGTACCAGAATCTATGACAAACGAGACGATTTTAATTTTGAAATTATCAATTTCCCCCACCTTGGTAGTAATATACTAACTTCACCTTCATATTGAATATACATTTCCCAACTTATTCGGTATTCAAGAGCTTGCAGCTCCTATTCAGATTTTGTAAAACGTCACCAGTGTCTGAGCAGAAAAGTTGATGAACCAGAGGTATGATAAAGAACGTCTCGTCCTTTTTCTAAAAAAAAGTTCATCGGAAGATACCAAGAACTTGTTGATAAATATTCCGTATCAACTTCACAAAAGATACAAGATTGTCTTGAAGTATAGATTTTGCGTACTGACGTTGGTTATCATCCTAATAACGTGTTATAGTATTCTTTTATTTGTCTTTATTAATATTACTTTTACTGTTAAGTCAGTTTTTTTAAGATATTCATTTGACGTGCCTCTGTGCTTATGTCAAACAGCAAACTTTGAACGACAAAATTATTTCATTTATTAATATTACTTTTACTTATGGATCTTGACATACTTTGAATGACAAAACTATTTTATTCAATAATAATACTTTTTCTGTTAAGTCTGTTTTTTATGATATACATATAACGTGAAACTATACTTATGTATTCCGTCATAGTTTGAACCACACAATCATTTTATTTATTATTATTACTCTTACTCTTAAGAGTTTTTTTATCAGTTTTTAACTGTTTTTTTGTTATATCTACTTTACGTGACTCTGCGTTTATGCATGCCGTCTTCTTCTTCTTCTTCTTTATGTAAATCCCTCCAGCGTTGGAGCACACACAGCTAGCTGTGTTTCCTTAACGGATTAGTTTTTAAAAAGTTAACATATTCACAAATTATTCCAAATTGTAATGAAATCCTCCACCAGAAAGTTGCCTCGGAGTTCAGTATTTATGTGTTTTTACTTTTTACACACTTTCTTGATAATGATTGAATTTATATTGATGGTCTTTTATAATACCGCTTACTAAAAGTATCATTCGAATTTTTTCTGCAATATGAAAGCGATTCAAAATCTTAAATAAATAAAAGTGTATGTTGATGAGTTGATGTTAACGTCCAAAGGTAATTACTACACGTTTCCTGTTATGTATTAGACCGACATTCTGGTGAGATTTTTTACGGGCTATAGTTCAAAACTTGAAAGACCTAATGTAAGAAGTGTTGCCATACTTTGACGACACGCGATCTTGGCTCCGAGTCAATACCTATCATTTTTGTCAAAAGCTATAATATCGAATTAGCAGCAAATACCAGTTTATTTAAGTCTACTGGTTTGTGATCAGAGTAAAGCACGACGTCTACAATAAATTTTTTTATCACTTGACAATTGTCGTATTTTAAAAATATATATGTAATAAAAGATAAGAAACAGATATTTCTAGTCTTATATTTCAAAAATTCAATACATTTTTAGTACAATAAAAAAAAAGAATAAATACAGTTTCGGAACTAAAAAAATAATCAAATTCAACCTGACAAAATTGGATAGTAAAATTATTTTTTTCAACTTTTGAAGCTTTTCGTCCATAGTTTTTGTAATGAAAACAAATGTTGCTAAACCTTTTTTACTTGGTATACATGGTAGGCACAACAACGATACATTTTCCGTGTGCTCTTTTAATGACTTACAAATATTATAACTAAACAAACAAAGTAAAGATAAAACCCAATACAAAATCAAAGGAGGCTTACAAAAAGTAGAAATAAACAAGATTGGTTAAGAAAGTAAAACATGCATCGTGTTTAATCAATTTTTTTAAAGAACTGAAACGAAAGTTGATCAAAATTGATAAAAAAAAATAATAAAAAAAGGTAAACACATCTTTTTTTTAGCGGATGTCTGCGTAAATTTTGACTGATATATACAGAGAATCAATGATAGAAATTACATACTTTAATACATTTTATAGATAGATCATTTCTTTGTCAAAATAAGGTAAATGGTCACATGATTTAATGTTTATAAACCAGGGTGTTAAATAAGTACGAAGACATGTTAACAACAACAAGCTGTATTTATTAACCTTCTATACAATAAGTATAAAAAAAACATAGGAATAAAGTCCGGATCGTATCCAGTTAAGATATGTCACTAATACGGTATGTGACATCCCCCTTTTTATTAAAGATGAAATAAAATGATTTAATGAATCAATGTAGTTGAGTTTTACCTAGTTGAAACTAATACCGTATAGCGGGTTATTTTCGCGGGGTGCAAATTTTCGCTTATTTTCGCGGATAGAACAAAATCGCCAAAATAAGTTCCGCCAAATTAAAGGTGTACATACAAAGGTATGAATACAGGTTTTTAATCCGCCAAAATAATAACCGCCAAAATATTTCGTATACCTTGTTCAATGAAAATCGCGAAATTTTACACCCGCGAAAATAACCCGCTATACGGTACATCAAATCCTGACGAGGTTTCTGACTTGTGACTGGCATAAAACAGCTATTGATGATATTCCAGACTTAGACCCGGAAAACTGCAACTCCTATCGATATTCCGGACAAAGGACCGGCATATGGTCTATCCCAAATTCATGTATTTGGTTTTCATGTTATTTTTGTTATTCTCGTGGTGTTTTGTCTGATGCTTGGTCCGTTTCTGTGTGTGTTAGGTTTCGGTGTTGTGTCGTTGTTCTCCTCTTATATTTAATGCGTTTCGCTCGGTTTTGGTTTGTTACCCCAATTTTGTTTTTTGTCCATGGATTTATGAGTTTTGAACAGCGGTATACTACTGTTGCCTTTATTTATTGACAAGGTTTCGACATTGGTATCGGCATATATCAACTACTGACTACATTCCTGACTTAAGGCCGGCATACGGCAACCATGGACACATTGTTTGACTTGATACAGGTATACTGCAACTAATGATGATATTTCTGATTTAGAAACGGCACACTGCAACTACTGACGAGATTCCTGACTTGGGGAATGGCATCATCTGGCTTGGTTCCTGGCTTGGTATCGACAAACAACAACTACTGAAAATAATATTTCTTACTTGGGCCTGCCATACTGCAACTACTGACAATGTTTCTGATTTGGAATCGGTATACAGCAAAACTGTTCGACTTTTGACCGGCATTCCACAACTACTGACGAGATTCCTGACATTGGACCGAATACGGATACTACAAGGTTTCAGACTTAAGACTGGCATATGGCGACTACTGACAAAGTTTCTGACTTTGGACCGGCATACGGCAACTACTGACTATATACCTGGCGCAAGACATGAGTTCGAAAAATATTGACACAGTGTCAGACATTGTAAAGGCATAAGCAGTTCTTGTCTTCTGTCTTGGGACCAACATATCGCAACTATTTACGGTACTTATGAATTGGAACCGGAATACCGCAACTTCTTCCGATATTCTGACATGGGACCGGAATACAGCAATGACTAACAATGGTTTTGACTTTGTATCGGCATACGACAACTTCTAACAGTATTTCACACTTTTGGCCGATATACGGCACTTACTGAAGATATTCCTGACATGAGGAAAGTATACGTCCACTAATCAGTAAAAAAAACTTAATACTTAAAAGGTAGTATCAAGATGATTATCAAAAGTCACCATCAAATCTTTAAACAGACAAAAAGAATAAACACATTAGAGAAAGGACAAAACCTTTGATGCAACTAAAAAAAATCATGACTGATGACGGACATTGCCATTTTTAAAATGCTTTATTACAGATTTTCACTTTATTTAAGAATTTATCCATTCTTTGTTAATTTAATTATGAAATGTTTGAAATGAATGGATCCAAATGACTAGTCGACTCCTGTGCTGGCTCGACAAGTCAGCTTATTCTTATATCAGAGTCCTTGGGATAAAGAAGACATAAAGAAGCTGGTGCTGACTTGTATTCTTGTAATCAGACATTTGTAGATGTCTTAAAATACAAAAGAAAATCTATAATTTTAACAATTTGTTAAATAATCATTAAATTTTGTATTCCGTCATAGTTTGAACCACACAATCATTTTATTTATTATTATTACTCTTACTCTTAAGAGTTTTTTTATCAGTTTTTAACTGTTTTTTTGTTATATCTACTTTACGTGACTCTGCGTTTATGCATGCCGTCTTCTTCTTCTTCTTCTTTATGTAAATCCCTCCAGCGTTGGAGCACACACAGCTAGCTGTGTTTCCTTAACGGATTAGTTTTTAAAAAGTTAACATATTCACAAATTATTCCAAATTGTAATGAAATCCTCCACCAGAAAGTTGCACATGCACAAAAGTTATTTACAGAAATGTACATATTATATACACGGATTACCCATTCATTATCCAGGATGTAGATACGGCGATAAAAGCAATGTCTAGTTAAATAAGATCAATTAATTATTTTGGCTGTTGAATTCACTGGATAGAGTTAATGAATTAAAAGGTCTTCATTCATGTGGGAGCCAAGTAGAGCAAGCCAAAACTACTATGCATTTAGAAGATTGTCTATCTAATGTTAATATCTCTGTTAATAAGCAATGATATATTTTTGAGTTAGTTCTACATTGTACTCAAATTTTAAAGTCTTGCAGTACACACGTTCAGGCTTGTATATATGGTGTATATTATAGTTAAGCAAGCAGATATTAACGTTCTAAATAGTTATGCATAAACATCACACTAAAGTTTTTTGAACGGCAAGTATTTTACTATTTATGATATATATATCTGATAGACATATGGTGGTAAATATTGTCATTATTGTTTTTGTGGGGAGCTGTGATACCTAGGGAAGTGTTATATCTCTGCGAATTTTAAACGCGTAATTTTACAGCAGTACTGCAAACCTTTCATCCTTTACGGGTTGACTTTACATAGATAAATAAAGTCGTACTTATATAAGATAAGCAAATTCAGTATGTTAAATTTGATGTATGCCTTTTGTGCTTCTTGGTTACATTTGTTGTTTTTATAGTGACATTTTTACTCTTTGAGTATGTTTGTTTTGTTCATGCATCGTTGACAATGTAATGGAATTTGATACGACTGTCATACAAGTGAGAGGCTGAGCTAGCTATAAAACCAGGTTCAATCCTACATTTTCTACATTAGAAAATGCCTGTACCAAGTCAGGAATATGACAGTTGTTATCCATTCGTTTGATGTGTTTGGACTTTTGATTTTGCCTTTTGATTTTGGACTTTCCTTTTTGAATTTTCCTCGGAGTTCAGTATTTATGTGTTTTTACTTTTTACACACTTTCTTGATAATGATTGAATTTATATTGATGGTCTTTTATATTACCGCTTACTAAAAGTATCATTCGAATTTTTTCTGCAATATGAAAGCGATTCAAAATCTTAAATAAATAAAAGTGTATGTTGATGAGTTGATGTTAACGTCCAAAGGTAATTACTACACGTTTCCTGTTATGTATTAGACCGACATTCTGATGAGATTTTTTACGGGCTATAGTTCAAAACTTGAAAGACCTAATGTAAGAAGTGTTGCCATACTTTGACGACACGCGATCTTGGCTCCGAGTCAATACCTATCATTTTTGTCAAAAGCTATAATATCGAATTAGCAGCAAATACCAGTTTATTTAAGTCTACTGGTTTGTGATCAGAGTAAAGCACGACGTCTACAATCATTTTTTTTTATCACTTGACAATTGTCGTATTTTAAAAATATATATGTAATAAAAGATAAGAAACAGATATTTCTAGTCTTATATTTCAAAAATGCAATATATTTTTAGTACAATAAAAAAAAAGAATAAATACAGTTTCGGAACTAAAAAAATAATCAAATTCTACCTGACAAAATTGGATAGTAAAATTATTTTTTTCAACTTTTGAAGCTTTTCGTCCATAGTTTTTGTAATGAAAACAAATGTTGCTAAACCTTTTTTACTTGGTATACATGGTAGGCACAACAACGATACATTTTCCGTGTGCTCTTTTAATGACTTACAAATATTATAACTAAACAAACAAAGTAAAGATAAAACCCAATACAAAATCAAAGGAGGCTTACAAAAAGTAGAAATAAACAAGATTGGTTAAGAAAGTAAAACATGCATCGTGTTTAATCAATTTTTTTAAAGAACTGAAACGAAAGTTGATCAAAATTGATAAAAAAAAATAATAAAAAAAGGTAAACACATCTTTTTTTTAGCAGATGTCTGCGTAAATTTTGACTGATATATACAGAGAATCAATGATAGAAATTACATACTTTAATACATTTTATAGATAGATCATTTCTTTGTAAAAATAAGGTAAATGGTCACATGATTTAATGTTTATAAACCAGGGTGTTAAATAAGTACGAAGACATGTTAACAACAACAAGCTGTATTTATTAACCTTCTATACAATAAGTATAAAAAAAACATAGGAATAAAGTCCGGATCGTATCCAGTTAAGATATGTCACTAATACGGTATGTGACATCCCCCTTTTTATTAAAGATGAAATAAAATGATTTAATGAATCAATGTAGTTGAGTTTTACCTAGTTGAAACTAATACATCAAATCCTGACGAGGTTTCTGACTTGTGACTGGCATAAAACAGCTATTGATGATATTCCAGACTTAGACCCGGAAAATTGCAACTCTAATCGATATTCCGGACATAGGACCGGCATATGGTCTATCCCAAATTCATGTATTTGGTTTTCATGTTATTTTTGTTATTCTCGTGGTGTTTTGTCTGATGCTTGGTCCGTTTCTGTGTGTGTTAGGTTTCGGTGTTGTGTCGTTGTTCTCCTCTTATATTTAATGCGTTTCGCTCGGTTTTGGTTTGTTACCCCGATTTTGTTTTTTGTCCATGGATTTATGAGTTTTGAACAGCGGTATACTACTGTTGCCTTTATTTATTGACAAGGTTTCGACATTGGTATCGGCATATATCAACTACTGACTACATTCCTGACTTAAGGCCGGCATACGGCAACCATGGACACATTGTTTGACTTGATACAGGTATACTGCAACTAATGATGATATTTCTGATTTAGAAACGGCACACTGCAACTACTGACGAGATTCCTGACTTGGGGAATGGCATCATCTGGCTTGGTTCCTGGCTTGGTATCGACAAACAACAACTACTGAAAATAATATTTCTTACTTGGGCCTGCCATACTGCAACTACTGACAATGTTTCTGATTTGGAATCGGTATACAGCAAAACTGTTCGACTTTTGACCGGCATTCCACAACTACTGACGAGATTCCTGACATTGGACCGAATACGGATACTACAAGGTTTCAGACTAAAGACTGGCATATGGCGACTACTGACAAAGTTTCTGACTTTGGACCGGCATACGGCAACTACTGACTATATACCTGGCGCAAGACCTGAGTTCGAAAAATATTGACACAGTGTCAGACATTGTAAAGGCATAAGCAGTTCTTGTCTTCTGTCTTGGGACCAACATATCGCAACTATTTACGGTACTTATGAATTGGAACCGGAATACCGCAATACCGATATTCTGACATGGGACCGGAATACAGCAATGACTAACAATGGTTTTGACTTTGTATCGGCATACGACAACTTCTAACAGTATTTCACACTTTTGGCCGATATACGGCACTTACTGAAGATATTCCTGACATGAGGAAAGTATACGTCCACTAATCAGTAAAAAAAACTTAACACTTAAAAGGTAGTATCAAGATGATTATCAAAAGTCACCATCAAATCTTTAAACAGACAAAAAGAATAAAAACATTAGAGAAAGGACAAAACCTTTGATGCAACTAAAAAAAATCATGACTGATGACGGACATTGCCATTTTTAAAATGCTTTATTACAGATTTTCACTTTATTTAAGAATTTATCCATTCTTTGTTAATTTAATTATGAAATGTTTGAAATGAATGGATCCAAATGACTAGTCGACTCCTGTGCTGGCTCGACAAGTCAGCTTATTCTTATATCAGAGTCCTTGGGATAAAGAAGACATAAAGAAGCTGGTGCTGACTTGTATTCTTGTAATCAGACATTTGTAGATGTCTTAAAATACAAAAGAAAATCTATAATTTTAACAATTTGTTAAATAATCATTAAATTTAATAAATCATCTGGCATGGAGCAACAGTGTAGTCCGAAATGTAGCAATAACGTATTCCAGATATAGAAAATATAGTGAAGTCTTATTTACCATTACTTTAGAATTTCATAGAAAAATTCACAATTAGTTCTACGGTGAACTTGATACAACACATTTCTTCTTTTCCATTAGAATATGGATGTCTTTGGCAAGATCGATGTTATCGGTTGAAATTTTTCGATGTTGTTGTTGAGCTTGCGAAATGTCACATAATTATGAGGATGAGACAAAATCAAGTGTTTGTTTCAACGTTCCGTTCCATGGATTTATTTGCTCTATCTAAAAGTGGCAACATCGATGTTTCATTTTGACATAGGAAAGTTTAACATAATGTGTTTTTTTTCAAGAAATTCCACGATATGGCCTCCTACCTGGGGTAGTCCTTGAATGTCATAAGGCGGAATGAGATTAGCCATCGAGTGATTATTTACTTTTGGATGTAACGCGTTTTCTGGTTGGCTGGGGTTATTTTGTTATCAGTCCATATACACAATTTAGTCAAATGACCGTGACGTCATCAAAGTGTTTTCATGGTTTTCTACGATTTAAAATGGAATTTAGAATTAAATTATAAGAAATGACTATACTACTGTTTCTGTCTATTCGAAATAACATAAAAAAAATATTACAGTCATTCCTTAATTGTTTTTGAAAGGTTTTTCTTTTGCAAATGCAATATATTTTTTCTCCGTTAACTTCAGGTCGTAATGGTTCTAGAAGGAAATTTGCGAAATCTGAAAAGATCTCCATAGAAATCAATGAATTGGTCTTTCACGATACAAGTGCTGTTCATTTAAAGAAATACTTCTGCCGATTCAGATAGTTGTGTAGCATGCGTGTTTGTCATCTTGACAGTTGAATTTCATTTTCAATCATTATCTAAACAAATATGTTTATTTTGCTCCTAGTAGGTCCTTTTTGGTCTACAACACATATATAAGCAAGAATGTATTGGGGTTTGCTGACTAAGTGTTTATTTCTTAAGGAATTTTGTGTTTATTAATATGGGTCTCTTAAATTATGAACCAGCGAAGTTTCAACTTTTATGCAAGTTGAGTTCGGAGTGGTCCTAGACGTTTGTATAGGACGTGCTGTGCCCCAATAAGTTTTCTTCCAGTTACTGGTAGAATTTTGCACTGTTCATCAAACGGTGGAATGCTTTGAATTTCGACGAGTTCTTTCAAGTGCGGATAATGCAACGTGTCTTCAGTTGTTAGAATATCGGTCCTAATTTTTGGAATATGATCACATTCAATTAATTTAGACAGATCTCGAATGGTACGTCACTATGTACTGATTCCGTCACAGAATATTCCGCTCAACTGGAAGTAACTATTCTGCAGGATCATGTTGATAGAATGTAGTTTTCTTGGGTTTTTTCATTCGTCAAACATACTAAAGATTTCTGACAAGATATGGGGTAATTTCGTCTGGTCATCTGTTATAGTGTAAATTATGTGAGCTTTGTTCCGAGTATTTATGTGATACGCATTCACATTCATTAAGTTATTACAAGGTTTCGCTCTCTAGGGATGTTCATGAAGTCTTTGCAACAGTCAAATTATGCCTGCTTCCCGTTGTAGAATATTCAAGGCGAACTAGATTCCGAACTTATTTCAGTTTACATCATTCTAATGAGTAGTGCAGTGGTATATTGTTTACTACCGCACTTGAAGAAACTGATGCACGCATTGTTATCCCGACATGTGTGTGTTGTTGTATCGCAGCACTTGTAGCATTTTGGTTTGGTATTGTTTTTACAGTTCTTTTCGTTCCTCAGTTGATATGACATTGTTTTCAATGGATGATTTGTCTTGTGTGGGATATAAAGACTGTTGACTACATAATCACTCTAAATTGCTGGTCAACAGTCGTCTTATTGATGTTGATTTTAGAGTACGGCTGAAATGTGAACCTTGGTACAACACCTGTTGTAAATCTTGTAATAACGATTCGAAAATTAAGTGGAAGGTTAAAAAGCAACTTCGTCTATGTACTTGTGTCTGGAAGTCGTTGTTATTCACTTTTCTTGAAATCGATAAGGAATTTTCTTTAAGGTTTATGATCCCCTCTGTGGCCTGTGAATTATATATTTTTCAAACTGCAATATTATCACAACAGCAAAGATAACGAATACTAGAGACGGGCCATTTGGTACATACACAAAGGGGAAACTTATTTCAAAGCAATATTATTTATTGTTGCATTGCATTTAATAAAAAAAAAGGAATTTGGTGAAAATTAAATCAAGAATTTTTTTGAAAATCCGCAGACTGTAATATAGAGATTTTTGTTATAAAACTTGAAACATACTTTACTCACTTGTTTTTTATGATCAGTTAACGTTTATTGTTTATAAAAAGTTCTAAACAACCTTTAAATTCCAAAACACCTCATGCTGAGTAACTTAAGTCGAGCGCACCCTAGAAGGTGTACTTGAATTGGTCTATATTTTTATTTATATTAACCAATATCTAAATTTATAAACGTGTTTTAAGGAAATCATTGCTTGCACTGCATGCAATAATCCTCTATATCAAGTAACGAATTGCCAAATATGAGAGTACATGGGAAGGGGCTGTCGATTTTCTATAAAATTTCCATATGTTTACCATTGAAGCAACACAATGGTACATAATCTTTCATTATTTTTATTTCGAACAAAGCAAAGGACAAAATACGCAATCCAACATCCCATCATAAAATTTTCTTTTTTGGGTAAGAATATCGGACAATTCATAAAGAAGTAAGTTGTCCTTGTAACTCAGTTTCATAAAAGATGCTTCCAATATTTCTGGAGTTAAGTCAAGTATCTTTGAATGCCTCTCTTGTTGGCTTGTTTAGCGTTCGATGTCCATGTGATTATTCAATTTTGGCATATACATTTACCTGACATTGGATTTTTTCCTATTAAACTGTATTTTGAATACTTTTATCGGTGGGTTAATTTGATGTGCGATTGACGCATACCTTACATCTCCGTTTATTCATAGTACTAACAGAGATTAGACAATTTGCTTTTTAAAAAAACAAGAAATACTTTATACGAGTTACAAATGAATGGGAGGTTGCTTTCTTTTATCTTAAAAAGATCAAAATTTATTTCCTTTTTTTTTCCGATTTTTGACACCTAGTTCTCTTGTAGCCAACAGATACAACTTCCCTTTGTATGCCATCTATCAATGTATCTAAACAAAACAGTAAAATAATAATCGTACATGTTTTGTAAAGATTTTATCTCTTTATTGAAAATATTGGTGTTGCTTTGCTAAGTAGTAATAATAGCTTAATTATCAGATGCTTTAGATGATATAATCTCTTTTAACCTTCATTCCACTTTATATAGACTATTAAACGAGAAGACCTCATTTTGTATGTCGCTTCTCCTCCTTCTTCATCATCCCTCTGTGTTCTATAGGTACCATGAATAGTCGCATTTGTCATTCATTGACTATTCAGTTTGTTTTTTTTGGGGGGAGAAAAAACGAAAGAAAAGGCATCCGGATATTGTTCACGTCATCAGACCAACTTATAAGTCAAACAAGACTTCCGGTTTTAAACTTGCACATAATTTTCAATCAATAGAAACACAAAACATTGATACAAAATAACTGACTTTTAAACAAATACAGCAGAAGAAAAGGAGCTGACAAGGGAAATTTGTATTTTTGACTGTTTTCTTGAATAAACAAAATAGTTTTCATGTGTGTATCAACTGTCGGTGATGTTTATTAAAATAAACAGATTTTTTTTTCTCAGAACGACTTTTTTTCACTAACAATTACTAATCATAAAACAATTTTAATGCTCAGTAGATACTTTTTATCACTTTCCGTATGATAGCCAATTCGAAGAAAGAGTTCTGACATCGATTGGGAAAGGCTGCGCACACGATCCTTTAACTCGAGTCAACCCGAGTCAGACGAATCGAAGAAGGTCGAATACTCGGGGACAGGACAATAATTTTAACAATGATAATGACTCTCTATAAACATAATATAACCATGATAAAAGTGATCGCCTTGGGGAAGAAACTTGAAATTGATAGTTAATAGCATATATACTTTATTTATAGTATGTATACGTATGTTCATAGTATACAGAAACGCAAAAATAATGGAATTTAACAGAATACAAAAAAAGGACTAAAAAAAAGAAAGAGGGCTTATAAAATTGTCCTGTCTCCATGTATCTATGAGTTTTAATTCCCTTTCTATAAATTCTCCAGACATAACATTTAAAAAATCCTCAATACAACCGTTTACATAATTTAGGCCTAGCTTTAAAGGTCCGCGATTTCGCGTCTGTGTTCTAATTATAACTTAAACAAACTTATATTTGGCAACACTTCTAGAAATTTTGGATCTCAATGCTCTTCAACTTCGTACTGTATTTGGATTTTTAACTTGTTTGGATTCGAGCTTCACTGATGAGTCTTTCGTAGACGAAACGCGCGTCTGGCGTATATATAAAATTTAATCCTGGTATATATGATAAGTTTATTTATTTCTGAAGTTTAAACCAAACTCTATCCTTTCTTTACATTTGCACTTCGATAGATCATTGATAGGTTTAAAGATAGACTCGGAAAGCTGACCCCGGTTTGACCCCATTTCTTAGAGCAACAATCGACGTCATGTGATTACCATATATTTTTGAATTTGTAGTTTTTTGCATGAATTAAAACAAATTTGCTTTTCAGTGAACATTCTTGCATATAAGAAATATATTGATCAACTTAATTATGGCTTAAAATCATTTTTTTTCTCTTAAAAAGTGTCTTCAATGTCAAGGTGTTGACCAAAAAATGTGGTCACAAGAAATTAAAATCGTTATTTTCTTACTTACCTTCTCGGTAAGCTATGCTGAGTTTAAATTATGTTATGTAACTTAACTTGGACTCTGATAAGTCGAATTTGTGGCACTTAATACGCCGTTATACGCAAAAGTGCAACTTCGATGTGTCGACATTCCTGCAGAAGCGGGACTGACGGTAATTTAAGAGTTACGTCTCTTTGTTTGACACTATCATGAACAAACTATTGTTATATGCTGTTATTTTCATATGGATATTATTAAAATAACTTTGTTAGATATATTTTGATACTGATATGTGCAAATAAAATAGAGATACACATTTTATCACCTTTCAGAACTCAGTCCCAGTGAAATAGGCCCTATGATTATCCTATGTGTCCCTATGTGCCATAATAGGGAAAATAATTAAATATTAATTTATCATTCCAAGATTTAATCTAATATTTATATTTTGGTAAGTACTTTTACTGCTGTAACCAAATGTTTCAACACAGAAATAAATTTCTACTACATTAATACAAGGGGTAGCCAAAATATTCATGAATAATGGATCAGAACAGGATTAATTAACCAAAAACAGGATTTTTTTTTCATTACTGATACCTGGTCCTATCTTTTTCATTTAAACTTAAAATAGATCATAACGAAAGTATTCTAAACGTAAAATCTTTATTATTACAAACAATAGGACATTCGTTTGCAATCCTTGTATGAACAACTAATATAAATATAACAATACATTTTGTCTCATTTATTCCTTGCAAGTTCTAACTCAAATTATAAAAAAAAAACGCTAAACCAATATATACATGGTGCTAATCATGAATTTGCAAATAAATAAGAACAAAAAAGACTCAGTAATATTTTGAAAAGAAATAATAACTTTTAAAATACCTATGCGTGTTTATATTTGTAACAAGTATGTTTTAGATCACAAGTCAAGATTAAGTCACACTATATGTCAGTATGAACATGCTTTGGATAAGATTGATTAAAATGCTAGTCCGAAAGAGTAAAACTTTTTCATTTACTTTTGCATGATTCCTTTATCACAAAAACAAATTGTATTATTATAAACAATGAATGAGTTTTGTGTTAGTCATCTTAATCCGTTAAGGTTGTGTAGTAAAGACAGTAGAAAATTTCCTTACCTTGTTTTTAGTTGAGTCACACATTTCACTGACTTAAAGAGAATTATTAATCCAGTCAAATATTCACAGCTGAACTCGCTCTTCCTTCTCAAATAAACACACTAAATAGTTGTTCATTGTTTTCAGATGTATTAAAGTTGATATCGATGTGTAAGACCAAAAAACTAAAATGTCAAAAAATGTCTTTCGTTCGGAATTTAGTTCGAACGGGGTTTCCTTAGGGGTGATAGAACGTTAGGCTTATATTTTTTTTTAACTCTGAGATACGTATTATTGATGTTATATAGCATGTAATAATCTTTGTTTATCTGTGAAAATGAAAACAAATAACAGACAATTTCGTATAATTTATAAATGACGATCAAGTAGAGGCGTTAAGTTATTGTTAACTTTGAAAGACGGCCAATTTAACATGTTTATTGTACCATTTTTTTTAATAATAAGATCCATGCTTAAGAAATCGAAAGAAATCTTTTTCTGGCCGTAATGGCAAGTAAGAAACAGAAAAAAAAAGAAAAATTGGCGCAAAATTATTTTTTTCCGCGAAATAAATGTAATTTCAGAATGGCGGGTTTTGGTAGCAGTTCCATTGTTGTCTTAAGAAAGACGCAACAACAGTCGTTTGAAAGAGCTTGCTTTCCGACTGTTTACATTTAACTTTTGCATCAGTTTAACCCTCTTGCTGCCGGAGGGACACATATGTCCAAACCGGCAGTGCCGGAGGGACACATATGTCCATGGATAAATTTATGCAAGCTTCTTATCAATGCTGTATCTCTTTCAATTAAAATACGGAAGAATAAACAGGGTTATGTTTTTCTCCAATTGGTCCAAAATGTTGTGGTCATTTTGTCGTGACGTCATATATCGAATGACGTTGTTGTTTGGCATGTTACGTCACAGACGTTGAGCTGTCGTATTTTCCGGCATATGAAATGCAACCTTGAAAAACGGTCGGCAGCAAGAGGGTTAAGTGGGAAAATCCATAATAGCGTAGAATCAAACTTATTAACAAGCTTTGTTATTTCATATATCACAAGATAACGGATGTAACGCGTCTTCAGATTGGCTGACGTTGTTTTGGTTATCAGACAACAGACATAATTTAGTCATGTGACCGTGACTACATCAACGTTGGTTGTTGGTTTACTTCAGTTAAAAATGGAATTTAGAATTAAATAATAAGTAATGACTGTAATATTTTTCTGTCTTCGAAATAACATAAAGCATGTGGTGCACAATGTTAAAACCCGCTACGCGCGTTATTCAGTGTGCACTACATTTTTAATGTTATTTCTGCATAGACAGAAACCATACTACATTCATTCCTTAATTATGCACATCATCAAGTGAGAAAACTGTAACTATGTGCAATGTCACTTGGGACATAAGTTATTAAGCACAATAAATAAATACGAGCCTATGCAAGATTGGACAATTATACGAAAGATCATTCAGATCACATTGTAATTGTAGACATATCGGTTAAAAAAATGTTAACTGTTTGTTTGCATAAAATAGGGTAACATGGATCAGTTTGAGTGGGTTTCGGAACGCAACGCGCAGCACTTCACACATTCAAGCTAGAGAAATGAGTAACATTAATAAACTAGAAAGCGTACCTTTTACATGTACCCGAATTCCAACCTAATTGATTCTCTAAATCTGCTGAACTTATTTGTATACTAGCAAATAACGTAAAACATGATTACAAAAAAACGTGAAAAGCTGTATGATCAAAGAGACCTAGAACATATCATCGTCACATGAATGTATTTAAAAAAATACTAATCGAACAACGCGTCCACTTTATATCAAAGTTGTAGCATAACAGGTTTTTCTAGTATTTCAATAAATGTTTAAAACATTTTTTGAACAAATAAATATAACAAAACTACCAAATTTTGCGCCAAATTCAAAATGGGGAAGTCCACAAGAACTTACAAAATCAAACGCTATCAATCAATAAGTAAAAACAAATGCTATATTTCACACTTCACTGCACCAAATGATTACTTTAAAATCTAGCCAGAAATCTAAATCAATGTAATGTTTATCAGGTCGAGAACTCTAGATTTTCTGACGTCAGAATATATTTGCATAGTAATTTCCAAAACACAAGGCCGATATGGCCTTGAAAAACTGACCAATCGACTCAATGAACTACAATGCATTGTGGGCTACTACGAGTAAACTACTACTTAAAACACGTGGAATTAGTGGGAAAACAGTCAACTAATATATTGTCTGGGACTCTCATTACCAATGTTTTTAATCTGCAAATATATTTTATGTAAAATATATAACGTGATCTTCAATTTGCATGCTCAGATTAAAAAAATATTGTTTACTGGCTTCACGATTCGACTTTCTTTTTCGCCTTGCAAAAGTAGTTTGACCGGTTTTGTGCATTGTTATGAATTGAACCTGCATTAATTTCACGACATGAAACAGTGAAATATCCAATGAAGTGACCACTGTCCAGTAAGAAAATCATTTGAGCTCTTTTAAACCGGTTTAATGTCATTCCAAAATTATATCTTCCTACACGAAAACTTTCATTGAACTTGAACACTTCTTTCTGTTCTGAATGTGTAATTTTTTTGTATCAGGACCTGAACTAAAAGTAAGAACATCATAATATTCAGTATGCTAAAAATAAGTGTTATGAGAGCGACAGGGGCGGATCCAGCCATTTAAAAAAGGGGGGTCCTAACCCTGGACAAAAAGGGAGGGGGTTACAACTACATGTTCCCATCCAAATGCACTGATCGACCAAAAGAAGGGAGGTCGATCACCCCGGAACCCCGCCCTCTTGGAGCGGGTACGGTATATTGCTCAATACATTTTTTATAGTTTCATCCATCGATAATATCCGTTTGTTGCTAATTTTATCACAAAATATACCTCAGAGGTTTGTTATCGTTCGGCTGCTGTCCTGTTGACATATGTGAAATATCTCCAATATTAAAAGTCTCTGGATCATATTGGGTGCCATATTACCTTTTTTTCCTTCTAAAACGTGCTTTGTATATAGAAATAAAGGAGAAGAGTTAGGAGTGCCAAATGAGACATCTTTCCAACAATGACATAATTCAGTAAAGTAAGTCATAGGTTCAATGCTGAAAAGTAAGCTATAAATGACTACACAATTACTTGTGTAAAACAACAAAAAGAACCCGGCCCAATTAAATATATAAAAGGAGAAGAAATCTATCCCTTCCAAAAAAAAACTATAGTGTATAGGCGCCTGTATTTCAGTGGTAGTCGTTTGTTTATGTGTTACATATTTGTTTTTCGTTTTTTTTTTTTTTTTATATAAATAAGGCCGTTTGTTTTCTCGTTTGAATAGTTTTACATTGTCATATCGGGGCCTTTTACAGCTGACTATGCGGTATGGGCTTTGCTCATTGTTGAAGGCTGTTCGGTGATCTATAAATTTTAATTTCTGTGTTATTTTGGTCTCTTGTGGACAGCTGTCTCATTGGCAATCATACCACATCTTTTTTTTTTATTATAGATCCAACGCTGTAATTTTCACAAAAGTTCTTGTCGGACATACATATGGATAACATCATTACAGCTTATTCCTAATGCATGTAGAGCAAAACTTTGGTTACCTTGCTTGCTTTGTTTGTATATTAAACAAAAATATAAAATATACAAGTTTAACTATGCCAATATTATTATATTGTTTAAAGATGTCAATCTTATTTTCAAAGCTTGTATAAACAACTATACAAACAAAGCAAGCAAGCCAACCAAAGTTTTACTTTGCAGGTATAAGAAATCAGCTGTAATGCTTTATTCAGTTTGGCAAAAGTCCGAGCCTGTTAAAAAACGAACAAACTGAAACTACAGTTGCTGACTTCACTACCTTCAAAACAAAGGGAACAGTTTGGAAGTCCCATATACTGAAATGTGACAAAAATAAATACTTATAAATTTTGTTAACACTGCCATGTATGTAAAATATTTCTTCGTCTTTTTTACGAACACAGAATTCAAGGATCACACATTTGCCTTTAATTGTCTATTCGAAAATTGCTGTACTCGTGAATATCAGCACCGGCTGGTATCGACGGCTTACTTTACACCAGTAAGTTTGTCTCATGGGTAATTTTGTTTTTTTGCTGTTGTTTCGTTGCTATCTGGTTGACAATTCATAAAATATCCGTGCCATCATCAAACATATTAATGGCTATATATCGGGTTAATCAAACCCTTTGTTCTTTGCATAGAAACAACTCTTCGTTAATCTGAGCATGGAAGTAATACTTTATATCACGATCTATTAATGAGGATACACAAAATGAAAAACTAAGCGAAATTGTGAATCCCGCATTGCACGAAAAAATGTGTTGTATTTCAGTAAATAACACGTGTTCTTGGTTAATTGTAAACACGTAGTAGTCCATCAAGCATTGTGACTCATTTAGTGGATTGGTCAAAAACCTAGGTAAAAATTAATTGCGTCACATGTAAATAAACAATAACATGTGCGAGAACATAAGTATGCTAATTTATGCATTTCCATATAAAGTAGTGGTCCTGACCTGTTTATGTATGTTCGGCAATTCACCTTATTGATATTTATTTCAATCCTGATAACTTTTGATTTATACATTGTTTTCAATTCGTCACAAACCACTTAAAGCTATCGTGGACCCTGTTTATACAATGTACTTTGCAAGATTTGTTAACATTAAAAATTAAACGCTTAAAATAAAAGCATTTTTATGACGTCAATTTTTATTTCAAAAATTGGATCTAAAACTATTGAAATTTTAATATGTTCATTTTTTTTACTTTATTCTTCCTTAGCTCGTTACTGGCGACCTTCGTTTTATTGGCAATTGGCAAACAGGACGTTGTCTAAGTGACTGTTTTCCCCCGATTGGACTAACTAGCGTTAAGATGTATGCTAGCAATATTTAACACCACTACTTATCGTCTAACATCAAACAAGAACGCTGTATCAAGGTGATTAGCAACTAAAAGTTTGTTAGTTGATTGGTCGTAGTGCAGAACATGCGGTAGGTTCAGTCCATCATCACTGGATAATAGTTGTCTACAGCTTTTTCCATTAGGAGAGATAACGACCACACTGTGAGTATCACCTCCCACTACATACACAAAACCATCATTGTCTACAGATATACCTAATGGAGACAGCAGAAAAGTGGTATCATGGAACGTCCACAGTATCTTACCATGGTAATCACAGCAGGTTACGGTGTGATGGTCATAATTTGTGTAGAACAGTCTGTCCCCAAAAGCTGTAACGTACGCAAAAATAGAAAGTTTGTTATAAGTAATATTGGTAATGGATTCATCACTAAGACTGATCATTTGAAGTCCTTTCTCCCTAGCACAATAAATCAAATGTCCATCTTTGTACACTGCCCCATCATTGTTTGAATGTACTTGAATTGTTTTCTTCAGTTTTTTAGTCTTTGTGTCGATTAAATTAATGATATTTGAACCACCAGATGTTACAGCAAAAGAACCATCATCAATGTTTACCACATTAAACGTTTGACCGATTCTTTTTATTACAAAGTCTTTTGATCCGTTCGATTTGAGTGTTCTTATTTTTTGTTGGAGATAACAGGAGAATACCATCATACCATCTGGAAGAATTGAACATCCTCGGACATTTGACAACTTTGTATTGATACGTTTATCCAACGACAGAATAAGATTTTCGATATTTCTGGTTGGAAGAGATACCATAATCTGGGCCTGTCTTTCCTTCCGTTTCTGAATCGAAAAATCACATGGATAAGAAGTGACATTAATTTCTCCAAACTCATGCACGCTATCTGTGATTTGCTTTAACGACTCGTTTATTTGGCAGGAAATATTCACTTGGTTTGTTGTGTCCGTTTTGGTAATCGATTGAATAATCTTTTCTTCGACATCAATGTCTTTTTCGATATGTTTCATAGCCAAAAATGTTTGAAGTTCTGACGCATGTTTTTTGATACTTGCAATGTTTTCTTGAAATTCATTGATATCTTTTTTCTTACCTTTCAGGAAAGTCAACAAAGTTTGTATTTTTCTTTTTTCTTTTTCTTCTATTGCTGTTAATTCTTTAATTAAACCATCCTGGAGTTTATCAAGGTGGATATTAAAGTTTGTTCTGGTTTGTGCTATTTTTGTTTCAATTTTTCTTTTCTTGTCTTCTAGTGATGTTAAATTTTCTTTTCGGTTAGTATTGAGTCGTTTTATATTCTCGACGATTTCCAGCAGGTTTTGTTCGAACTCGTAAAAGGCATTTGAAGTTTTGATATTCTTTATGAGTTCATTTATGTCAATTAAACTTTTACAATCGTTGTGAGATTCAACACATTTCTTACAGCATGGACAATCGTGTTTTTTACAGAAAAGTTCGAACTTCTCATTATGAAGTTTGCAGGTCTGAGCAATTTCCAGGACCTTGGTCGGCAACTTCTTATATTCCGAGATAGAAACGGTTTCATGGCTTTTTGATGACTTCGAAACAGCGTGATGCTCCTTACATTTTTCGCAAAGTCCTTCGTCACATTCGGAACACCATACTACTGACTGTTTGGTAATATGAAGATTATCACAAACACCACAAATATTCCAATTGGTTGCCATTAACCTACAACAGATTGCATATAGATTACTGTTTATGAACTTTTTCTATTTATAATTGAAAGTCTAATATTTCATGTGACGTGACATGTATGCACCGCATCATTTACGCTTAACCCAAAAGAGTATATCTAATCACCTGGTTTCTCCCTTAACTATGCTCTCTGAATCATACGGATCTAGGATATCATTGTACTGTGCATAGGAGAGACACTGCCTATTTCTTATCCTGGTTTCATGGCATGCCAGAAGATAATAACCCCGAGACTACAACTGTCTTAATCACACAGAGACTAAAAATGTCTTAATCACACAGAGACTAAAATGTCTTAATCACCTAGAAACTACAAATGTCTAGATCACCCTGAATCTACAAATGCAATAGAATTTTCTGATTACAAACGGTTCATATACAGATAAAAATAATACATGAAAAACGTGAGGTAAGTGAATAAAACTAAACAATCAAATGTTTTAAATAAATTTCCAATAAGTTGATTATACCATTCTCTAAAAAATATTTTTTAAAAACATATGGGTCACAGATCTTTTTTGCTATTTTTTTTATGGAAACAATACTTAAGCGTGAAAAGGGAAAAACAAAAACAATAAAAGGCAAAGGAAAAAGGAAAATACGAAAAGATAGCTCGTTTAATTTAATTTCAAAATTAAAAGTAAAATATGCAATATTCGTACAGTGTAGGAAAATATAAAACCCATTTGTACAAGCTTATGAGTTTTTTCCTGTTCTGTAGCGAGTAAAATAAAATTTTATATTTTCTTACAATGTATGAATATATAATAAACTCATCATAGATACCAGGACTAAATTTAGTATATGATTTAGTGTTAATCCTGCATTTAATATTTAGGCTAAACAGTATTTTTGTTTCCTTCAAATCGTTTCATTTCTTTTGTTAAATGCCAAGATACAAACAATTTAAGTTGAACGCGTTTTCTATACACCAGGGATGCGTTCAATGTCGTAGCGGCTACTGACTATTGAACGTGAAGCTATATACTAGTTGAACCATAGATATCGATAGTAGCTACATGTACGTAACCGCTATATAGCTGCTAAGATATAGAACTCGACCCTGTACTTGTATAGCGAAAGTGTTCAGTCCAGAATAAATTGGAAACAAAATATTATCTGTATCTGTTACATTAAAAACCCGTTTAAAAAAAATAAACCATAAAATTTTCAATTGAAGTTACATACATATCTCAAAATTTGTATATTTCTTACCTAAAGAAAGAATGTTCAGCAAATCACAATAAAGTGTGTTGATCCTTATTCCAATAATGCACATTCAATGATATTTGTAATCGCGATAAAAACAAGAAGACAAATCATCATAACTGTACACAATTACTTTGGAAAAATGAATCAATATTTTCTAGGAAATACATATATATAGAAATTCCGGTTAAAATATTAAAAGTTTTATTTTCATATCCAATATCTTCTTTCCCGTTTCCGACGAATATAAGTGTCTTATTAATGTTTCTAACAAGTTGTCATAATTTCTCTGTACTAAAATTTAGAGATGTGGTATAATTGCCAATGTTATATTTTTGACGTGGATAAAAGCAATTATTTTACCGTATGACCTTCGACAATGGCGGAAATTCTTTCATTATAGTAAATCTTTTAAAAGCCCTGACATAAAAACATGTGAATCAATTCAAACGAAAAAAATCAACGAACTCATTTATGAAAACTGTGGCAATCTGTGTTTTCCATCTTTCATGTTATCTTACAAACCCATACAATATTCTATTTTTCAAAATTCACATATGTTTCGTCAATGTCCTACTACACGTATTACTTTATTATAAACGGAAGGGAGTTCCTAACACTTTGACAATTTAATGGAATTTGATGCGACTGTCATATAAGTGAGAGGTTTAGCTAGCTATAAAACCAGGTTCAATCCACCATTTTCTACATTAGAAAATGCCTGTACCAAGTCAGGAATATGACAGTTGTTACCCATTCGTTTGATGTGTTTGGACTTTTGATTTTGCCTCTTGATTTTTGATTTTCCTTTTTGAATTTTCCTCGGAGTTCGGTATTTTTGTGTTTTTACTTTTGACTAAAATAATAATCTTTATTTGTCATATACTGTTTTATAAAAGAAACTGGTTTTTTTTTCACTTGGTTTATATAAGAAGGTATAGTAGGATTACTAGTTTTTGTGTATCAAATAGATTTTGATACATAGGATTATCTATTGTCATGTCATTAAAAAGTTTTATACGTAAAACATTATTAATTTGACAGTGGAGGAGAAAGTGATTTTCATCTTCTAAGGTTTTACAAGTTGGACATGTTCTATTGTCTCGGGGTATTTTTAGATATCTGTCCTTCTCAATGAGCAAATTATAATTTTAATTTGTGTAAATAAACGTTTAGTTTAAAAATTTTGATATTTTAGATAAAATTCTTAGTCTTGTTTGACTTTAATATTTTGGTAAAGAAAAAGTTTGTTATTTTCGTTCAAACTATTTATTTTATTTTCCAGTAGTTCTGAATAAAATTTACTTGTAATATTCTTAATCCAAGTCTTTAGATTGTTAACTTGTTCCATATTTGGACATTTTTGTATATCAATATTCATTTCTTGTGTTGATTCTTTTATAAAAGTAGACCAAGTATAAACTACTTGTGAATCAAGGTGTTTACTTAATGTATAACTTTCTTTTAGTATCGGGTTTATGTTTTCAGTAAACATTTACAGTTGAAAAGAAATTTAGTATAGTCAGTATCAAAAACGAAACTACCTATTATTCTACATATATCAAAAATGTAATTTCATAATTTTTGGTTAGCAGTGCTATTTCAAATTATGCGGAGCTATTTAATCTAGCCCAATAACGATTTGCTTGTGTTTTTTTTATATTTTTCTATTGGTTGTCTTCCAAGTTCTGCTTTAACACCTAAATTAGCAGAATTTTATTAGTACCTAGAATATATTTACAGAAATTAACATGAACCTTTTCGAATGGAGTCTTAACCAAAATATTGGAAATTATCTTATATCTTTGTTTTGAGATTTTATGTGTTTTTAATGAAAACAGAGCTTTCCTAGCTTTTTTGGCTAAATCTGTAAAACTTGCATTTAGATTTCCATTATTTTTTATCAAAGTGCCCAAAAATTTATACTCAGTGACGTTATCATTTTTCATTATTGAGCCTTACAATGTATGGTTCCAGTTTTGTAGTTATTTGTTCAATGATCATTGTTTTTTTTTGTTTTTTTGTTTTTTTTGTATTTAGACATAACTGCCATTTGTCACAGTAATTTGAGAAGTTATTTATGCTATTTTGAAGACCTTCTTTACTTTCGGATAAAATTATAAGGTCATCGGCAAACAAAAGACTTCCTATATCAGAATTTAATATTCTCAAGGTTTATTAACCTTTAGGGTCATTAATAGATAAATTGAAGAGTGTGGGACTAATACTGTCCCCTTGTTTTACTCCTCGGTCAATGGGAAAGGACCTAGAATGCTTATCATTATATTTTAAAGTTGCTTCAGTATGAATAAACTGTTGTTTTATTATTTCAAACATATGTTTCCCTACACCCATTTTAGCTAATTTATAACGCATTCCAATTCTCCAAAGGGAATCAAAAGCCTTTTTAAGATCTACAAAACAGACAAAACGTTTTCTTTTTATTTTTATGAATATATTCATTATTCAAAGTTTTAAGGATGAATACACTGTATAACTATAAATCCGAACTGGGGATTAGTTTTTTCCCCATAGTTTTAATGATTCTTTGATTTAAGATAGATTTAGGACGTTTCATTTTTATAAAATATTTACAAAATATTTACTGATGACAAAAATATAAAAAAAAATCAAGAAATTTGTAACCTCCCAATTTACAGGAATAATTTCACTGGATATACAGCAGTTTAATTTGTCACACTTTATTTGATCGTTGGGAAATTTGATGTCTCTTTAGTTATAACGTTCGATTAAAACGTTTAGTTGATCTTTAAAGATTTACTTCCCTTATGTGTTCTCAACCCACTTAAGTATTACTTTAATGATAATTGTATTAAAAATGTTGATTATAGTTTGATATCTCTTGGGGATTTAAATATTACCGACCGTGCAAGGGCTGTATAGCCAGTCAAGGTCGTTAAAAACTTCCATTTGTTGATTTAAATATAGTAGAGAGCTCTTGCCCAATGAAATCGATTTACATGTATTCTTCATAATTAAGAAACCTCAAAATCTACAATTTCATGTTATTCTCTAACATATACTAATTGTATGACTTCTGTCCTTCAATCTTCTTCATCAACTGAACATTTCATTTTTTTATCTTGATAAACGCATTAACTTTTTCCCTAAAGAAACCTGGTTAGGTAATTTAGAGCAATCCATATAGATATTCGTAGATGTGCAATAGCGCTAAACCGTCGGACTGAGATGTCCATACTTACTAGATACAAGTTGTCTACAGCCATGTCCATTAGGATCAATGACTACTAAATTGCAAGTACTCGATACTACTACAAAAATAAATTCAGCCAGCGTCTACACTGATACGCCTTGTTCATTTAAATACATGACGACCAGATTGCTAGTACTCGATGCCACTACAAATATTAGAATCATATTCAAAACAGTGTGGTCCTGGCCATTGATTGACGACCTTAATTATCCCATTGACTGGGACAGATTAGGTGAACGTTTGTCTGTAATGACCATTGCTCACTTCTTACATATTATAGAATTTAAACTGTGGGGTCACCAAAGGTTCTTAAAGCCTTTTAATAATAAAATAATTCGAAAAATTATTCAGGAATAACCTTTATGTTTTGATTTATATTATTGATATGAATCAACACATCGTAATATTCCGGATTCGTTTTTCGAATTGCTTTATTTAGGTGTTGAGAACCTTTGGTGACCCCACAGATTCAGTGTCTTTAACAAGTACATAGTGAGCAGTGATTGTAACCGACAAACGTTCACCTAATCTGTCACAGTCAATGGGATAATTTAGATCGTCAATCAATGGCCAGGACCACACTGTTTTGAATATGATTCTAGTTCAGCCAGTTTATTCACAGATACCCCTTGTCCAATAGGATAGATGACGACTAGATTGCTAGTACTATATCCAATTACATATCTATTTCAGTCAGTGTCTACACATATACCCCTTGTCCATTAGAATGAATGACGACTAGATTGCTAATACTCGATCCAACTACAAATATTTGTTCAGCCAGCATCTATACAGATACCCCTTGTCCAAAAGGATAGATGACGACTAGATTGCTAGTACTCGATCCCACTACAAATATTTGATCAGACAGTGTCTTCACAGATACCCCTTGTCCAATAGCATTGATGACGACTAGATTGGTAGTACTATATATAATTACATATATATTCCAGTCAGTGTCTACGTACATACCATTTGTCCATCAGGATAAATGACGATAAGATTGCTAATACTTGATCCTACTATAAATATTTTTCAGCCAGTGTCTACGCACACCTTTTTTTTTTTTTTTTTTTATAAATGACGAAAATATAAACAAAGAGTGAATCAACACCAAGAGTATTTATAAATTAACTGATAGAACTTACATAAAGTACCCAGTAAACAAAGTTTAAGAGATTGCATAAACCTAAATAACTACAAGGAAGACAAAAGGCCACCTGGAACATGACTTGCGGCAATCTATCAGTAACCATATATAATAGAAGATCATAGAACCGTTTACAGCAGAGAAACAGCCTTAAAAACGATCTAGGTTTTATTTTGGTATACTTTTCTTGATTTACCTTCATTTGGAACGTTCAAAGCCAAACATTTGAGATCCGAAGATGGACAAGTACCAAAATTGGTGAATGTATCAAATTTATTATCCCATTATTTCTCATGTTAGAAATAACAGGAACAAGATAAGTTTTCATTCTGTAGAATAATGCAGACTAACGTCATATATAAACAATACGATTAACATCAAAATGTTAATTAAACAGTAAAAGTACAACAACTAGGTTTGCAGTAATTACAGAATGTATTTTATTTAAATTCAATCAATGTTATGGCTTTGGACATGTATTAAATGTGAAAGGGATGCGTTTTGATGCGTTTTTGTATTTGATTTTGCCATGTGATTATGGACTTTCCGAATTGATTTTTCTCTAAGTTCAGTATTTTTGTGATTTTACTTTTTCATACCATATTCACAAAATATGAAGGAAAAGATGTAATTCAATAACATAGGAACATTCAGGTTACCATACTAATTTTTCACTGTTTTGATTTATGGCAGTGTTTTCCTCTGGGCTTCCTATCACCATGGTGCTATATGTTTTACAATGGAGGTATCTAAATAGATTTAATAATATCATTTATCGGTAATTCGTATATTTTCCCTTTGATCTTATTGCCCTAATATTTTAGAGTATCAACGTACTGGCTGTATCATTGAAAATATTAGGCAATACATTGTGTGAGGTCATAATTACCGATAATCAGAATAACAGGTAGTTTCGTTTTTGATACTGACTATATCATGTAAAATATCTTATCTCTCCCTAACGGGCTCGTCTAGATATTCCACATGATATAGTAAGTATCAAAAACGAAACTACCTATTATTCTACATGTATCAAAAATGTAATTTCATAATTTTTTGGGAAGTAGTGCTATTTCAAATTATGCGGAGATATTTGAAATGACTGGAAGTATACTGTATACAATCTGCATATATAACTGACAAGTACATATTATATGCATTTGAAAAGCTTCTTCCATACATGCTAAGAATACACAATGGGCATGTGAAAGAATAATGAATGAAAAAGTGTTCCCTTTTTCAAACGAACAGCTGTCTCGTTCTACACAAATGTCTTGTTCATGTACACTGTAGTGTAGTTAATAATTATTAAAAAGAGTTCTCAAGTAGATACATGATTAATATATCAACTTAAATCCAAACCATCATTCATGATTACAGGAGTCTAAAAAGAAAAAGAAAGGAAACTATAATAATGTCTATTACTAATGACTAACTACCACAAAACCAAATAAACATAATATACTGCATACACCACAGCCTATTTATTATCCAAGTTTTACTGTCTTCGTGAGTTTTTTTTATCATGCTTCTAGATTAGGTTTTGCATCGTTAGGTCGCCCGCCGGTAGCCTTTGCTTGTGGTGCTTTGTTTCTCCAGCGACTAATGTTCCCCCTGTTGATGGTACACCTGTAAAAAAAAGATAGCATTTTTAATGATAAACAATGTGTTAATTATTTCAAAATGTCATTAAATCTGAATTTCTATTTTCATTTTATCTTCAACTTGAACAATCCATATATTACAATGTATGTTCCTATTTTCTGCTTAAAATAAAGAAAACTTGTCATTTATTGAGATAGAAATATGGTCCAGTAAAATGTGTCGAGTTCCACCAAATATGGATATATCCTGTCCAAATGGTTTTATTATTTTTATTAGGTAGATACATTATGTCAAAGAAACCAGTCTTACTAGTCTATAAAAGTCCCTTAAAGTAAAACACATACTATTAACACAAGGTGATTTTGTTTAAAGAACACAGTTGCTGCCATAGAGACATGTAGTCATTTCCAACCAAATACCCTATGTGTACTATTAGTGGATGTATTTCCTTGTAAAGACGTTCTTACTGTTTCATTAAAACATCTCTAAATCTAAGCTTTTAAAATTGTCTAAAAATGCACTTAAATAGAATCCGACAGTAAAATGGAAACTGACACTGCTGTTCTATATCACAAAGTCAAAGTGAGACCTTGAGGTAAACGCTAAAACTTGTCTGTACCTTAAGGACAGCCAGATGCGCCAGTTAGAGCAGAATAGTATGTAAGTTGCCAATAGGCCACCTTTGCGGCAAATTACATCAATGTTCTGGATAGTAGAAGACAAATTTTTAGTTAATTTTGGCATTAAGAATAATGCTGATGTGTGCATTGACCAGTATCATTATAATAGGAGGTAGTCATATCGGAAATATCAATGATATTTGGACATTTAAATTGGCTATTTGTTAGGTCATTGATGACGTTCAGAGGTTCAGACTATTTAAATGTATTCCATGGCAACAGACATATGTTTACTTGAATAATATCAAAACCACTCAAACTTTTCGCCCGCAAAATTTCTTTTTGTCAAATTCATTTATATTGTGACGCTCTGGCCCTTGGCCTTATTTAATAAACTTAAACGTGTATTTTTCATCGTGTATAATTTGTGGCCTCTGTTTCCCTCTTCCCCATGCAGACGTCCCTGAGTACGTCTCGTATGGTATCTTTATGCGAGGAGTGGTTTACATGTACTTAAACCTATCTAATGATTCTATTTAATCGATGTGTCAAACAGATTAACTCGGTGCTGCACCAAGTGGAATAACTTGGTGAAAAGTATTTTTCTTTAATTGAAAGCTTTTAAATATTTAAATATTAGTCTTTTATGATCCTTATAAAATTATGAGGGTAAATTCATTTAACATGCACGAAGTAGTATTTGAAATTATTTGCTCAGTGTGCATCAAGTAGATTTCCTTGCACCGACTAAATTTCTTGGACCGACTAGATTTCCTTGCACCAAGTTCAATAGAAATTATAATATAGCAGTTATGAATAAAAATGTATCTTCGTTTATATGATCATGATGAAGATAACTTTATTCATGTGTTTAATGAACTACTGTATCTGTTGTGAATAAGTTCCTTCACCGGAGGCACACAAAATTAACTAAGAATGTATAGCCTGACAAACAAACCCGGAACGTTGCAATAGAACTTACCTTATAATAATTGTGTCAGTTGTATAACCTATTTTTGTTAAAATAACTTACCTAATTCAACTAAAACTTGAGAAACTATGGCATCACTGAAAGAAAGTTAAGACATTGATAGTTTAGAACAATAGTATTTAGTAGTGTAGTCTACCAGCCTTAGATCTTTTTGAAAAAAAGATGTATCTCAAAGATTTATATACAGATCTAAACAAGATATCTATCCTGAATGTTCCCCATTACTGTGTAATTGAGGAATATAGTTGTGTGTGCAGTATAGAGTTATACAACAGGAACATACTAGATTACATTATAAAAATAAACAGCTGCGCCATGAGCGCCTGAAACATTCATCGCCTTTCTAGGGAATAAAGTTCAATACCTTCTCAATTTCATTTCAGAAATTTATGGACAAAACTAGAGGGATGTTGTCTTATTAGATATGAACCAGTCACCAAAGTTTCATGAACACAGCACAAAGCACTTTTAAGATATTGTCTGAATACTGGAAAATCACTCCCTTTTCGTAAATGAAAACTCGGAAACGTATAAAAATCTTAAACTTATAAAAATCAAATTGAAGCTCACATCAAATGATATAAACAATTCACCAATTCTTTTGGCAAATTGGTAAAAGCATTTTTTATTTTATTGGTTGATCACTGGAAAATCCCTCTATTTCAATGAATAGAACCCCATAATTCAGAAACTCAAAAAGTATTAAGAACTTAATGAAGCTCACGTCAATATATATAAACAATTCACCAACGTTTCATGCTTATTTGTTACAGCGTTTTTGAGTAATTGTTCGACATGTTGACAATGTCCGACACGGACGGAGGGACAACGGTGTGCCAAAATACGACCTATAAACGGGCGTATAAAAGGTTGAAAAAAATACAAAAATACCGAACTCCAATGAAAATTCAAAACGGAGAAAGTTCCTTAATAGTTGGCAAAACAAAAGGTCAAAAACTTCAAACGGAAGGAAAATAACAGTACTTGTAAAAGTGTGTTTCGAGCTTTCGTATGGTTTCTATTCTCCAAAAAGACAGAACATGCGGAGAAATGGTGTAACTGAATTGTGATACACTACAATACAAAAATAAGTAGTCAAAAGTCCAATTTTCTATCATAAAATTGTGAAATCATGACGACAGGGTCTTAGAGGAGTTGCTTTTGGAAGGTGTCAATATAGAATGATAGTAAACAAAATTATTCTCTAGAACTCCAATAAAAAAAAGTCGATCCAAAGTCCGAAAGTCTATCATCAAGAGCTGTGCTCGCAATGTAACATTGTGGTATTATAGTATAAAAAATTAACGAAGTCCTATAACTATCAAAACGGAAGTACAATATGGCCAATAACATATAGTGGCAAACAACCTTATCAAGTATGTGAGATTTCTGTCAATTGGTATAAGTGTAGTTGTATTCATTCTGTAAATACTTCCGAGATTGAACAAAGTCTCAAAACTCCGGTAAAAATGGTCCAATCATAATAACTTTTTCAACAAGCATGATAACTTGCTGTTTTAGAGGAGTTGCAATCACAAGGTGTCATTGTCGCATGAATCTCCGAATCAATATAAGAAAGAAGATGTGGCATGATTGCCAATGATGAGACAACTGTCCACAAGAGAACAAAATGACACAAACATTAACAATGCATTTTTGGAACTGGGATCAAGCCATATTTCAGCTGGTCGGACCATTTTCGTACTGTTTCAATGTTAGAAAGTGTAGTGAAATTTTTATATCTCCTTTTTTATATCATTTTTCAATTAGTTAATTTTGATATGGATGTACAATGGAATCTGCAAAGAGTATATACTATATTTTAATGGAAGTTTGACTTTTTAATTTGCTGTGGGGTATACAGACAATGAACTTTTTCAACACTAAAAAAAAGGTGACTAAATCTTATGCAAATAAAAGAAGTTGTGTTCACAAGGTTTTAATTCTCCAAAAAAACAGTGTCCCATAATCACTGTAAAAATAGTTCAATCAAAATGGTGCATATCATTGTCAACTACACATGAGGGCAAACAATCTTACAAAGTATAAGAGCTTTCTGTAAAATGGTTACAAGTAGTAATTGTCAAATTACGAACAAAAAATTATAATCAAATCAAAATGATGGTATAGTATATTTAACAGAATGTGATGACAAACAATCCCAATAAGTATTATATGCAACGTTCTGTCAAATGGTTTCTAATGTTGTTTTGGGGATTTTTTTCGAACATATTGAAAGTATCTTTATGTAGTTCTGTGTTCTGATTGTAAATGTCGAGTCTTCAAAGCAAGTCGTAATTTTCTGAGCATTTGATATTCTATAAAAACAAAAACAAACCATTGGCGGCCGTCAACTGCTCCTAAGTCGAGTTATGTCCTCTGCCACATTCCCTATTTCCATTCTCAAGTTTATTTTATTTAATCTTTTTTATAAATTCGTAGTGTAAAATAAAAAATACTTTTGATGTCAACATACCTTACATTCATTTCATCTTCGTCATCTTCATTAATACTTTCTTCTTCTTTTTCTTTCATCTTAAATTGTTGCTCAAACACTATTATTATCTTTTTCAGATGTGTAAGCATTAACTACAAAATTGATACACATTTTATATTGCTTTAGTTGCAATTAAACTCTCTTACAGCAATTTCCATTGGTTGATAATTTATTTGCAAATACAAGTATATTGTATTTACTCATTTGTACCACCAGTTGTTGGTAGAGTCTTGTTGCTCAGTCTTTTGTTTTCTGTGTTATGTTTTGTGAACCTTTGTTTGTTAGTCTTTTTTTTTTGCCATGTCGTTGTCAGTTCATTTTCAACTTATGAGTTTGAATGTCCGTTTGGCATCTTTAACCTTTCTTCTACAAAGTTTCCCAAAAATGAGTCATTAACATTTTGCAGTTTGTAGGGTATGATCATTCAATACCCACAGGTTGTAAATTTTGTGATCGTTGATAATCGATTCGATGAATGGCAGTGTCACCCACATCTTTGACCAGTCATTAATTCTACTTCGAAAGCCCACCAAAAGAACTCTTCTAACACCTCGAACATGTAGCTTTCAATTGATTCACGACTTACAGGACTTAATAAAAGTTAACGATGTGTAACTGCAAATCTGGATTAGGCAGCGTGTTGCAACTGATCTTTAATACAATAAAAATGTAAACAGAAATCATAGTTATAATCAATTCCTTTTTTCATTGTGTCCTTTAAAGTCCAAAATAGTATAAGGTAGACATTATGTAATATTTGTGAAGGTTTTATTCAACCAATTATGGTACGTCACATCCGGTTGCACGAAGAAGGGTCGAACAAAAATGTTCCCTTGAATTCGACAGTTGTATGAAATTAATCCTACATTTCATCATGTTCATTGTAGTAAAAAAAAACTGAATCATAAAAATATATCTTGGGTGTTTCCAAGCACCATTGAATTCGAATTTGGTGTTTCTATAGATTATTATGTAAACTTAAAATTTCATGGTTACTTAAGCTTGTACACATGGAAACAAGGGTTGCAAATTCAATAGATTGTCTTTCAAATCAAAACATAACCATAACAAGAATGTGTCCTACTACACGGATGACCAATCCGCTTTATCATTTTCTATGTTCAATTGACCGTAAAAATTTAATACAAATCATAATTTGGCATTTACATTAGAAGATTCTATCATAGGGAACCTGTAAAGTTGGTTTAAAGTAAATAGGACTTTAATTTCATCAAAACCTACCTCGACCAAAAATTTTAACCTGAAGAGGGACAGACGGACGAACGAATGGACAGACGATCGGACGAACGGACGATCGGACGAACGGACGATCGGACGGACTAACGAACACATAGACCAGAAAACATAACGCCCATCTGCATAAAAAGATATTTTTTTACTTTCTTATGCAAACAACTTTTACAGTTCAAAAGCTAATGAACACAATTAAATTCAAAAGTACATGTACAACATCATAAATAAATTATTATTGATTAAACCATTGAATCAATATTTAGTCAAGGGATTGTTGCTGATTCCTTATAAGTCGATCCCCGTTAAACATGTCAGAAACCTTAATCATTAACAAATCGTATTTTCAATGTAACGTATGTCTTGTGACATATATATATTTCGCAATTACAGATGAGTGTAGTCCTACCCTGTACAGCAAGTTAATTTGATGACCAGTCATTTGGACTGGTCAGAGATAACCTGTGACCGGATTTAGGACTGCTCTGACCAGTCATAGGACCAAAATCAAGTTAACTTGAAAAGCAGACTTGTATTTATATCTGCCAAAAATTTAATTATGAAACAGGTCCTCTATTGATATAGGTTAACTTCGAACCAGTTCTGTCATAAGTAAACAGAAGTTAACGTCGAAACCAGTCCTGCTACAAAGTTAACATAAGTTAACTTTTGCTTTGACAAATCTGACGATACCATACCTGTTTCCAAGTTAACTTAGACTGGTCTGCTCAACACTAAGTTAACTTGTTGCCAGGACCGCTCTACATCGATTTAAAAAAAAAAAAAAATTTAATAGTTTTGTTTCGTAGTATAAACATCGAAAATAACAGTAAAAGTAGCATAAAACCTTGCTTGTGACACAAATTTATGTGTAATCTGACAATCTGTAAATAAAAAAACGATCTTGGTTACAATAATAACGGGCACTGAATATTCATTACAAAAATATTGTACAAATTATAATTTGTATTTTGACTTTGTACAAATTATAATTTGTACAAAACGTGCCTGTACAAATTACAATTTGTAAAACATTTGACCAAAATTCACTTATAACTTGTACAACAGTTTTAAATACGAATTTTGGTGAAAAATGCAATGATTCACACTATAGAATTGTAATTAACTGACCACACACTAAACCTTATTAACATAATACACCGTTTATACACAACTTCAAAAGGCAGGTTGATCTTCGAATTTTTTGAGAGATAATAAAAGTATACAAATAGGATTTCTTTTCAAATTTTTAATACATAAACGTCTTTTTCTTTAAAATGAATATCATTCAATAGTACTGCTTGATTAATCTTATCGTTATTTTGAAGTATATGTTTTTTTATTCAGAAACTTTGCAAACGATTATTATTTATATTTGTAAAATTTCATATTTTGTATCTTGAAAGATCTTGAACAGCGTTTTGATGATCGTGAAAAGGATCTTAAAAGATTTGTTGCCACTTATTTCTAAAAGTCCATGAAAACAATCAAATCTTTCTTTAAGGTTCCACTAAAGTCAAAATATAGGACACTTCATAAACATCTAAACTTTGCCTGTATTTTTCCACCTATAAGGAATAAAGTCATAAACTATGAGAGCATATGTTCATTTAAACATACTTTACATATACACACTGTATAAATTGTAAATAAACTTGAAATTGTTATGTTGTGGCCAAACTGGTTCTTGGGGTAAACAATAAATTTTCAAAAAAATCTGGAGGCCTGCAAGACGACTTAATTTGCTTAAAATTGGTATGAACGAATACTATTACATGGAATGCAGAGCAAGCGCATGTTGATTATTTATAAAATGTATTGATTTTCGAGTTTCAGTTAATTTTATGTATCTAAGTGAACGAATATCGAAGGTACAATACAGAAATTGGACAAATATGCCATTAAAACATATGTATGTGACAAATCAGCATCCGCTTGCCCTGCATTACATGTAACAGAATTCGTCCATACCAATTTTAAGCAAATTAAGTCGTCTTGCAGGCCTGTAGATTTTTTTGAAAATTTAGTGTTCACCCCAAGAACCAGTTTGGCCACAACATAACAATTTCAAGTTTATTTACAATTTACACAATGTGTATATATAAAGTATGTTTAAATGAACATATGTTCTCATAGTTTATGACTTTATTCATTATAGGTTGAAAAATACAGGCAAAGTTAAGATGTTTATGAAGTGTCCTATATTTTGACTTTAGTGAAACCTTAAGCAAGTGATAATTTATATTTGTAATTGGTACATCAAAAAATTGGATTTACATGACTTGTTCCGCTTCACTTTTGTTTGTGAAATGATAGATGGTTCAATGCCATTGGGTTTGATGATTTTATAATACTGCACCAACTAATTTTATTTTGTTTTTAAAGTAATAAGATTGTCTCAACAGATTTCTGTTAAGTGTTATGCACATTCATAAAACGTTTGCAAAGTTTCTGAATAAAAAAACAAATACCTCAAATTATAATTTGTACAAAATGATAACTTGTACAAAATGATAACTTGTACACAACATATATATATGAAAGGACGTATATTATATGTTAGTTATACATCCTTGATCTATGTAGCCACTATTAGCAATATTTTAATTTCAGTATAGAATTTATTATACAAAACAAAAGCATCATTTAAACACATAACTACAAATTTTTGTTTGCATAAATTTAAGGTGCCAGCATGTCCTCCTTTTATTCAAAATATTGATACGTTACAAAATTTCAGTAGTTTAGATACCTCATGCAGACATATACAATTTTTTTGACCGCATCGACCAAAACTGACCATATGTGCACTTTAATTTGTAAATCTTTATAAAAAAAAATATCGTCTTAGTAAATCAGCCATATTTTTTATGTCAGGATTCAATGTATAATACAATTGACAGCAATATTGCAATACAATAAAACAAATTTTTGTTCGCATAAATTTAGGGTGCCATTATCGTCATCATTTTATTCAAAATATTTATACGTAACAAAATTTCAGTAGTTTTGATACCTCATGTTGACTTGTACAACAAAAGTATTTGACCGCATCAACCAAAACTGACCATATGTGCACTCTAATTTGTAAATCTTTATAACCGCATAGTATATCAGCAATATTGTTCATGTCAGGATTCAATATATAATACAATGGAAAGCAATATTGCAATACAATAACAACAAATTGTGTTCGCATAAATTTAGGGTGCCATTATGTCATCATTTTATTCAAAATATTTATACGTAACAAAATTTCAGTAGTTTTGATACCTCATGCTGACTTGTACAACAAAAGTATTTGACCGCATCAACCAAAACTGACCATATGTGCACTTTAATTTGTAAATTTATATACCCGCAAAGTTAATCACCCATATTTTTTATGTCAGAATTCAATGTATAATTCAATGGACAGCAAAACTGCAATACAATAACATCATTTTGTTGTTCGCATAAATTAGGGTGCCAGTATATATCCGGACACTGTACAATTTTTGTAAGAATATTCTGCGGAAAATAGAATAGTAAATCCAATGCCAACAAGTTGAAAAACAATAAAAGATTCATACAACCGTATAAACGCATAAAGTAAAACTCAGGACTGGTCAGAAGCAGACTTGCCCAAAGGTATGGTCTGGAGCAGACCTGACGAAAGGTCTGCAGCAGTCCTAAAAAAGCAGACCGTAGGTCTTGTCCAACAACCACGAAGTTAACGTGCTTGTCTGCTTTCAAATTCTCAAGTTAACTTAGAAAGCAATCAAAAAGTCTGCTCCAAGTTAACTTTTGTCAAGATTAGGATCGCACCCATCTGTAATTGGAATTTCGCAATGTTGACGATGTGAACGATGTAAACTTGGTATTGTGAACATCTCTATGTCTACGATGTTAAAGGTGTAAATAGAAAGGTATAGACTCAGTAAACAAATAAAACACGATGTTTACTATCTATGTAATTAAAAAGGAATAGACTAAGCATGCAATTTGAACTCAACGTTGACTCGTCATTATCAACGCAATGTCTACGATGTAAACACAATGGTAAATACTTAGTATACACTATTAACACGAGGTTGACTCGCTATTGTCAATATCGCGATGTCTACGATGTCTACGACGTGAACGATATACACACAAAGGTTTAGACTTGTTATACAATGTACATGATGTTAACACGATATTGACTCGATGTTGTCAATATCGCAACGTCTGCAATGTAATCATAAGGTATGCATACGATACAATGAAAACACAGGGTATAGCTACGAGCCACTGTAAACATAATAATGACACGATATAGTAGACATTGTAATGTTGACAATATCGGAAATCAAAACATTGGGTATTGGACACACGTCGGCTTACCTGTGTGTCCATACTTTGCATGGTTATACCTAGCCCCCTCATTGCAATGACCATAGCATCATTTGATAGTAATGATTCTATATGAAGGGACACAGACTTGAGTTTAGCCTTCATCACAATAGTTTTCCTTACATAACGTCTTGTTAGAACTAAATCTTTCACAACAATCTTTACAGCATCCTTAAAGAAAGAAAGAAAAAACATATAGACATTTATTTCATAAAACAAAATGCGGTTTATTCTTAATTCTAACATGACGTCCTTCAAACGCTTTGAGTACACACCCGTGGTAAAATATGAATATATTTCATGGGCTGTTCCCATTGTACCCCACGTCATATGTTTTTTAATGAATGAGGAATCCGACGTCATAGAACGATGACGTAAGAATATAAGCATTTTACGGGGAAATTCACGCTTGTGAATCCCAAAATCATCATTACAAAGAAACGTAAACAAACGATGCTAAAATGTGGTATAAGCCATTTTTGTTATACATTTTAGACATATAAGTAAATTATGATTTAAATTCATCCCAAACTATCTAAAAACGTTATTTTAAATAGTTTAAACATGTCACTAATTTAGTTTGCACCGTTGTTTTACGTCAATTTAATAGTGCGTTTATTTATGAGAACGGCAAATATTAGCCTCCACCTAGAGCGCTTTGATCCAAAAGAATTGCCGTTTTTGTCCTATTAGAATCGAAATAATTCATGGGGGCTTGAATATATCAAGATTTTACCACGGGTTGTCCCTTTATGCCGATATTTTACCCCTCGCTAACGCTCAGGGTAAAATATTTGTCATAAAGGGCCAACCCGTGGTAAAATCACGATATATTCAAGCCCCCATGAATTATTTCTTAATCAATGTGAACTATAATTAGTTGTATGGTATATTAGTTGGAAAAGTACATACAAGAACAATTTTGATTGGTTTAACTATTACATACAAATTTTGTCAAATGGGTTGGTAGTACTTTTTCTTCTTACATTTTGAGATTATCTGGCCACTAGTTTTTTCTTCAGTAAGTATATACAAATATTGTCTCCTGTTTACACGAAGTTGGCAATATGTCAATTGTGATGACAGAAATGCATGCCAATGTCAATGTTTTGGTTGGTGTTCAATTTCAACCCATCTCCTACCCTGGAGGCAAGCACTATTTTCATAAATGGGAAATTTTCAAAAAATTCGCATCCTGTCATCAATTTGAAATTATACTTAGTAAACCAATGGACCATGTAATTATTAAATGAAATAATATCAATGATTTCGACAAACCATGTGTCCTTTCTTTGCAGTTCTGAAAATATCAGCAATAACTCTCTTCTCTTGGTGTTCTTTTCTTGAAATTTCCTTATCCAGAGCTCTCACAGCTTCGTTTAGATTTTTTTTGTAAATTGAAAGCCTTTCCTCTGACGTCTTTTTCTTTTTAAATGACCATTTCATCGACATCTTAAAACACTGGAAAAGAAAAGTCATAGTAAATTAAAAAGAAAACAGATTTATTGTAAGCCTATGAAATGAGAGTAGTCGTTCATAATAGAGTCCCTCATATTTCAATTGAATGAAGATATCACAAAGTCTTGGCTGGGATTTCTACAACACTTGACCAATTGGCATTGTAAGACAACCACTTCAGCAAAGGTTTGTCAAATATTGTTTTAAGGGGCAATAAAAATAAATGGAAATGGTAAAATGAAAGACAGGACCAATCTGTATTTTGTTAGACATGTTTCATTTGAATATTTAGTTGTCACACCTACGAAAAGAGAGGCAAACTAATTCTCATCTATCGGTGGCCGAGTTGCCTAAGGGCGTGTTCACATTGATCTAAACTCGGTGTTGTGTTAGTATAACTTACACCTAAACTAAACACAATTACGTTCCCATTGATTTAACTCAATGTTTACATATAGTTTCATTATCACTGAACTAGTATATATTTGTTGAAGGGCCAGCTGAAGGACGCCTCCGGGTGCGGGAATTTCTCGCTGCATTGAAGACCTGTTGGTGACCTTCTGCTGTTGGTTTTTTTATTTGGTCGGGTTGTTGTCTCTTTGACACATTCCCCATTTCCATTCTCAATTTTATAAATCATGATTTGTCTTCATGCAGTCGATAGTCAATGTAGGCCTTGTGTTGGTTAAGTGTAATCTATTTTTATTTAATGACAGGAAGACATTTTTTTCTGAAATTTTACCATTGATCAAAATAGTGTTTGCCTCTAGGGTAGGAGATCAAGGGTTGATTTTGAACAACAACCAAAAATAGTCCAATTGCTAGAACTAGAAAATTTGTCCGAAAAAAATATCCTCTCGGTTCTACGTAATTAACATTTAAATGATATATAGTTCACAAGTGTGAACAAATCTTATGTACAGGTAATTAAACAAGGTATATACATGCGAGTACATTTAATGCGAAACCAGTGTACATTACATTAAACTAAATGTAAACATGTCACTATACATGGATTTTGGTGTGAAAATGGACTAAATAGTTTTACAAACAACTTGTTGATTACCAACAAATAAACTTTTATTGAATTGATATTGTTTCGACTGACTACATGTTACTGTCTTTTTGTGACACCATGTACTGCCAGGAAATTCATGGTATCTATGATGAGTTTATTTATAATAAATACAAGTTTCTTGCTTTTTTTTTAAATATATTTATGATTCATATTTCTTAGGGGATTAATAGCTAAAGTACAAATATGAATTTTTAATAATAATAATTAAAGGACATATATAAATTTCTAAACGACAAAAAATATGTGACTACATGGGGAAAATAGACATTAAAATTCAATATTTATATACTTATAATGATTTTTCATTATTGACATGTTCTAAAAACTGATTCATGATAACAAAAAAAAACTGCACACAGTTATTAGTTTAACATTAAAAGTTTCATCAAAATCAGACTTCAAACTAGTTTTTCACATTTTTTCAAAATATTGGTTTGTTTTATGACATGACGTGGGAATTTTCTATAGGTGAACCCACTTATGACCTAAGATTGCACATGATATACAAAATCAAGCATTAACTGTACGTACATGTATGTTTGCGGTATTCAGCTAAAGTTCAAGGCAGATACATTGTTTACATGACGTATTACCGTTTATTGTGAGATTTTTCGTAGTACATAACTGTTTTGTAAACTTTGTGTATTTGCTTTTTAAACTAAATTCTGCTTTTCGTCTGTTCAAAAACATACACAGATGGATCAACAGGCACGAAAACCTAAAGAAGAATGGAAACACTCATTGTAGTACATATTATTTTATTAATTTTGTTTCAAATCAATTATCCACTGAGGGCTTAAAAATTCTTAAATATATACAATATAAAATACCATCAAAGGTACCATCAGAGGTACAAATAAAAACATGAAATTTTTTCCCCTTTTTCCCAATGTAAAAATTCAGCTTGAACACATGTGTCGTTCGTATTTGATTGACAGATATTCCATCGACTCCCTTTCCTTGTGGGATATATATTGTTGCAGGCGATAAGAAATAATGTAATATTACCTTAATAATAAATTATGTTGATCCTTCTTCCAATAATGCACATTCAAGGATACGTTTAATTGCGATAAAACTGTGAAGACATATCAATATAACTGTACACAATTCACTTACAATAAAAAAAACTTTGATCTTTTTCAAGGAAATTACAAGTGGAACGTCCGGTTGATAGTGGTATAGTTTTATTTTATGTGAAAGTTTTTTTTTTATTAAATCTTATATCTAATATAAAAATGTTGGCTATCATTAATTTCCGTTTTCGGCGAACATAAGTGTATCCCCTTATGTCTCAAACGATTTAATTTTTCTGTATTAAAATTTAGAGATTTGGTATGATTGCTAGTGAACCTCATATCAACTGGAAATTATATGACGTTAATACTTTAAAATACATTAATAATTTGATTTTGTTTTCAATTTGGGATTCACAGTGATTTTCCTGAAGCATTGCAGGTGAATTTAAACTTAAAGACTAAAAGAATTTGTTCTACTTTGTTCAAATATAAATACATGAAAGAATGGCAAACGTAGAAACACATATCTTCTTTTAGGGATGATAAATCATTCTTTGTAAACATATCGGATTCAGTAGAAAAATCTCATTGATGACTTCATGTTTTTTTTTTCAATAAACAATCATATCATGCAGATTTTATACATGATCTTTACAGGGAGAATGGAAAATTAGTGTTGTTGCTAAAAAGTAATCTATTGAACAAAGGGTTCCTGGTGCTAAAGTTGGTTATCAGTTATGGAATATATCTGTTACAAATGAACATAATGTATTATTGAGACAACTACGTCATGCTTGGGGACTTCATAGTCCGAGTGGTCTAAGTAGTCGAAATATTGTATCACCAGCCAGTCATCAGAATACCGCACAAGGCAGGTGCACTCGACTAAAATTTCAATTGACTAGGATTGTCACTCTGGGTACTCCTGCTCAGTCAGGATTCTACTTCGTCAAAATTATCTCCCTATCTCCGCCAGTTCATTTTCACAATAGTAGAAATGGAAGCCATTGTAGGGATGAAGCGCTACCAATTTTGCTCTTTGAAACCGATAAATTTATCCACATTGCACCATTGCGATCCTCATATGTCAGTTGTATTTTGAAAGACAAATATATCAACTATCTAATGAGCATCAGTCAATGATCTTTTATGCATTGATTCAACTTAAAACTATTGTCTGATCGGTTGTCAGGTGGAATTTTCAAAAATTCATTAACATTTAAAAAAATTCTTATTAAATATTTTGTGGAAGGGTAGACTAGATTTTTTTAATGGTTGTAGACTATAAAAATATTTTTTTTCTCGAAGATATGCATTTTCATCATCCAACTTGAAAGACTGTCGTCAAGTACTTTCATTAATAAAATGGCTTTTTGAACCCAACTAATCTGTTTTGTGATTCATTAGATAGGCATTTCACTTGACCCATATATTGCATCTTTAAGTATTGTGATTTTTTTATGTTATAAAGTAACCTGTAGCTTTGATATATATTGATAATAGAATATGAAGCGAGACGATGTATGAAATATGCTTGGTTTGTACGATATCAAGACAAAATATTCAACTCAAACACGCCCTAACATAAAAAGATGCACTCGATTTTCTCCTTTCGATACTATTGTTACTCATTATTTGGATTTATTTTCTTGAGTCACATAATGGAAAGGCAGACACGAAATTACTGAACTGATAGATTGATATGTTTTCCGTCCGTGGTATTATTATTTGTTTAATTAGTAATTTCTGATTACGAAGTCTCTCAGTTTCCGTATACACTCATAGATCTATATTTGACAAATTTAACGATTTCCTATTTTCAGAGAATTTTAAAGAAGTTAATATTAGGAGTTAATGTAATAAATATAGATTAAGAGGTAGACAAGTTCCCAGAGCAGTAAGGCGAAGGAAATTTGTTAACCTCGAAACCGGAATTTGTGGCGAATTGCATACTCCTGGTAATCATGCTATAATTGCTTGATGTCACAAAATGTTCTTTGTATCTGCTTTAACCTCAGCAAATTTATTGTAATCAGATGCTAGTCATATGTTAGGGTCCTTTATAGCTTAACATTCGGTGATAAGTAAGGCTCTGTGTTGACGACAGAACTTTGATCTATAATGGAAATTTTCGTATTCTTGTCTTTCATTTCTACTAATGTGTTTTGTCTATATGACTTCGTGTGCTTCTTTTTTCAATATTTGTTTGTTTTCAGTGATAAAGATTATAACACTATGTTGACTGATGCATCCCTAGTTTTGACATTTACACCATATATACTGTTTTGTTCACGAATCGTTGTCACTATAAGGGAATTTAATGCGACTGTCATGTAAGTAAGAGGTTAAGTTAGCTATACAACCAGGTTTAATCCACAATTTTCAACATATAAAAAAGCCTGTTATAAGTCAGGAATATGATAATTGTATATTTTCGTTTGATGTGTTTATGCGTTGGATTTTGCCATTTGATTTGGGACTGTCCATTTGAATTTTCCTCGGAGTTTAGTATTTTCATCATATAACTTTCTTTTCAAGTCCAGATCTCCTTTTTGACAATAAGATTATATCGCCTTATTAACAATCATTAAATATTTCTTAATTGATAATCCTAGAACGTCTCTTTATTGAAAATCAAACCATGAACATCTCTTTTTTTACGATAATGCAAAAACTCTTTATGAACAATCATACCACGCACATCTTTTGTTTTACTACGTCTGTTTATTGACAATCATACTGCATTTCCTTATTGACAATCTTACCACATCTCCACATTGACGATCATACCACGAACATTTATTTTTTTACTACGTACTATTGACAATCATATTACATTTCCTTTTTGACAATCTTACCACATCTCCACATTGACGATAATACCACGCACAGCTCTTTTTTTACTACGTCTGTTTATTGACAATCATACCACATTTCCTTATTGACAATCTTACCACATCTCCACATAGACGATCATACGACACCTCCTTTGTCATGTTTGTTGACAATCATACCCAGCTCCTTATTCACAATCTTACCATAGCCCTTTATTGATAATCATACCACATTTTCGAATTGACAATCTTACAACAGCCCTTTATTGACAATCATACCATGTACACGTTTTTAATTATTGATGATCACATCACATACCCTTTTAGAAGATCATTCCACGTATAGTTATTGACAATCAAACAACATGTGTGTGTTAACAATCATTACACACCTCTGTATGGACAATCATACAACGCCTTGTATTCATTTTAATTCTTTTTAATTTTTTTAATTTTGAATTGCTGTGGCCTGAATCTGAATTTATTTCATATAAAAGTACATTGAGTCAAATATAGTTGTTAAAGGCCGTGCGATGATCTTATAGTTGTTAATGTCTGTGTCATTTTGGTCTTTTGTAGATAGTTGTCTCATTGACAATCATACCACATCTTCATTTTTATATTATAAAATTGAGAATGGAAATGGGGAATGTATCAAAGAGACAACAACCCGACCATAGAAAACGCAACAGCAGACTTGGGACAGGCGCAAAAATGCGGCGGGGTTAAACATGTTTATGAGATCTCAACCCTCCCCCTATACCTCTAGCCAATGTAGAAAAGTAAACGCATAACAATACGTACATTTAAAATTCATTTCAAGAGAAGTCCGAGTCTGATGTCAGAAGATGTAACCAAAGAAAATACACAAAATGACAATTATACATAAATAACAGCAGACTACAAGCAGTTAACTGACATGCCAGTTAAATTAAATTGATTGAAAGATTATGATTTCATGATATGAATTTCAGGCACAATCCATCCCGTTAGGGGTTTAGTATCATACCATCATAACATATATGAGAAGAACATAACCCGTGTCATATGTTTCATTTGTAAAAATTAAAGCTTATACAATGATGTCAATAACATCTTGTTCCCATGTTGATGGATCCTAATGTCTACTTCTAAAAGTAACTGTGGTGTTTGCATAAACGAACAAAAGTTATAAATTGAATGAAGTTCATGATCACAGGAAAAAAAAAAGACGGAAGTGGAAAATGTATAAAACTAACTTTCGACATTTTGAGGCCTGAAAAAAGACAATGATTTGATTAACGTTATAATTGTAACTTCTCGACCATTCTCACTACGCCAACAATACGTGTGTCGAGAATGACCGAGTTGTACCGATTGTAACGTATGAACTCTAAGATTACTTACATAATATATGTTTTGCTGTACATGAACTTTATTTTTAAACTTTGAGGCAGTACAAATATAAGTACTTTTCTTTCGTCAATTAACATGCTTATTGACCACAATTTAGATTTATATGATAAATGTGCGTATTTTATGCCATGAGTGTACAGAAAGCCTTTCGTTTTTGAAACATATCCATGTATCTTACAACGACCACTGGGATATTTGTGTTAATGGTTTCATTTACTTCACGCTTAAATTTATCATTAAAAGATGCTTTTATCAGACAGAATTTCGAAAACAGAAAATGACATTACATCCCTTTTGTAACTGCCAACAGTTTTTTTTAACATTTCAACCTAGTACAAATATATAAAATCAAATGTACTTTTGTTTTGTATGACTCCTGTAATATGAATATACCTAGGTTTAATATTAAGCTCTCTCTCTTTCTTTTGAGTGCTCATAAAACTTTTTTTCAATAATATCACATGTTGAAATGTCTATCAAACCCTACAGGTAATGTTGTTTTTAAAGTTGTGGTGTCTTGTATATATCTCCAATTTGTTGAAAAATATCGAACAATTTGGTGCTTAATACACATGTATTTACAACCCATCCGACTTCCTCCCTCAAGGTCAGCATGGTTTGGATTACGGTACTTTGACCTATAATTGTTAACTAGAAATACATAGGGTCGGAGATGAAGAGTTGTTTCAGTGGCACTCATACCACATCTTATTCATTTAAAAGTGGCAACAAGACAAAGAACAAAAAGAGACCACATAAAGGTAAGAGACACATACAACCAACCAATTTAACACAACAAAACAAAAGAACACACATCAACGAAAAGCACAGACCCCACGAAACTAGCTGTGAACTACGCTGTTCCTTCTTTTAAGACACTCGTAGTGTTGCTACTTATAATTCATGTCTGGTAAAGGAGGAAAGACATCATTGACAATTCTTTGGAGATCATGTTAAGCAGTTGGAATAATGATTAAGTTCAAAATATGATGTCCTCACAAAGTAACAGTAATATAAAAAGTCATTGATATGCTGCAAAAAAAGTGGGCGTATGATGTCTTGATTAACAAGGGAAAACATATTTTAGACCTACGACATATGATTATTTAAAGAAATGTCTAAGTAGAAGTGGTAAATCACGTTTCATATCATCTTGTTTTGATTTATATTGCAAGAATCTATGACAAATAAAGCTACAATCTCTCGCCTTTTCTTTTCAATCTTCGCCTCAAAATGGCAAATTGTAGGGTTTTTTTTATTCAAATGTTAAATCGATCGCTCGTCCAAAGCCCGATTTCAGGAGTGAAAAACTTCGTAAAGCAATAAATTGAATTGGTGCGGCTTTATATCTGATAATGATTTGTAATTAAGGTAATTGAATGTTGTTAATCTCAAAATTGACGAAGGTTAAATGTGTGTCCCAAGCATAATTAAAGAATAGGCTTGTAATGGTCAGAGATACATACTTTAGGTACAAATTTGTTAATTTTGTCGATGGGTATATATCTCTCTCATTTACCTATATCCGATATCTTATTTAGTTCAATTTGAACTGTCTTTATCATGTTTATAGTTATATTGTATGTCGGTAGCCTCCTCAAAACGTATAACTGACACATATTGTATTCATATTGGACTATATTGGGGTAAACTTTACGAAGGGATGCTGTCACAGATACGTATACCACACATCTTGTTTTATTCGTATTGAAATGTTTTTTTCATTTATTTCATCGATGTGTTGCTGTCTCATATACGGATATCCGACATCTTCCTTTAACTACTTTGACCTGTCTTTTGGTTCAAGGTGTCGCTTGGTTTCTGTCCTATAAATGTATACCTGACACCTTATATTGTTCATGGTGAAATGTCGTTACGTTAATTTTGATGATGGATTGTTTACGTAGAACCGCAATCTTCTTTTATTCATATTAAACTGTTTTTTGGTGGTTTTTGTGTTGGGATTTTAACTCATTGATGTTTATCCGGCATCTTATGCCTTCATAGCACATATTATAGTTAAACAATGTACTCAAGAAATAACTGCATGTGTAATAACGTCTTTTTGCTTATAAGAATGTCTAAATACCCTGCTAAGCCCGGTCCATGTTTTTCGTCTTTGTATTGATTCAATGAGTTTAGCCCTTTTTAATTGATTTTATAGTTTGTTCTTACATTGACTGTAACAACGCTGTTAGGGTTAGTGCTCTTAGACATGTTTAACCCTACAAAATTCTGTATGTGCTTTTCCTTAATCAGAAGCTTGTAGTTCATGTCTGTCTTATTTGATTTTTGTAATTTAATTTGTTATGAATAGTGCCTCTAGTTTTTTTAAATAAACTATTTTCGTGTTGGAACCTTTTATAGCCGACTATCCGGTATAGATGTTTTTCTTTGAACATTGATTGTCGTACGATATCCTATGATTACTCACAACCACTTCATTTGAACTTTGGAAGATAGTTGTCCCATTGTTAATCATACCACATATCCTTATATTCATAGTGACATGCAGTATATGTCTAGTTGCAAAATTAAAATCATTCATTTAAAATCAGTTTAGTAATCCCCCAAAAAATGTTGAAAAATAGTAAACATAAAAAAGTTTGTCGAATTCTGTAATAGTAATCCTTCATTTCTAATTATTTAACATCACCAGATCAATTAAATGTTTAAAAAAGGTCAACCTAAATGAGATGAGAGGAATGCTGGAAAAGTCAAGCTTTATTTCTTATCATGCAACATCAAACACAAACAAGTCATTCAATCGATTTGCAACTAACAATTCATTGGTAGACGTGTCATAATGGAGCACGTATGTCTTTTAGTCCATCATCACTTGATAAGAGTTGTCTGTAGCAATGTCCATCAGGAGAGATAATGACCACATTGTTAGTTGAATGTCCTGCTACATACACGTTACCATCATTGTCTACAGAGATACCTAATGGAGACATCAGAACACTTCTATCACAGAACGTCCAAATTGTGTTACCATGGTAATCACAGCAGATTACATTGTTTTTTGTATAATCTGTGTAGAACAGTTTGTCGCCGAATGCTGTAACGTACGCAAATATTGGGAGTTTGGTATTGGAAATTTTCGTAATGATTCTATCGTTCAAACTGATCATCTGCAGACCTTTCTCCTGGACACAATATATCAAATGTCCATATTTGCATACTACTCCACCATTGTTTGAATTTACTTTTATCGACTCCTTCAGTATGCGCCTCCTTATGTCAATTATATAAATCTGATTTGAACTGCCAGATGTAACAGCAATAGAATCATCACCGATAAATACCACATCAAACGTTGGACCCAGTGTCTGTATTTCGAAATCTTTCGATCCGTCAGACTTGTGTGATATTATTTTATCTCTCCTATAACAGGACAACACCATCCTACCATTTTTTGGTATATTTGACAACTTTGTGTTGATACGTTTCTGTAATGTCGGCGTCAGATTTTCGATATTTTTGTTTGGAAGAACTAGCATCATCTGGGCTTGTCTGTCCTTCCGTTTCTGAATTGAAAAATCACATGGATAAGAACTGACAATTATGTCTCCAAAGTTCTTTACGTTGGCAGATATTTGCTGTAAAGGCTTGTTAATCTTGAATGAAATATTGACTTGATTTGTGGAGTTACTTGTGATAATTGATTGGATAAATTGTTCTGTACCTGCAATATTTTTTTCGGTATCTTTCATGGTTACAAAAAATTGAAGTTCGGTCGCATGTTGTTTAATACTGGCGAAGTTTTCTAATACTTCAGTGATCTCTTTTCCTTCCTTCTTCAGAGTAGTAAACAATTGTTTTATTTTGTGTTTTTCGTTTTGTTCAACCCTTATCAATTCTTCAATCATGTCATCCTGAAGCTTATCAAGGTGATGATTAACATTAATCCTGGTTTGTTTTATTTCTGCTTCGATTTCTCTTTTCTTGTTTTCTAGAGATATTAAATTTTCTTTCCGGTTAGAACTCAGACGTTTAATATTCTTTACGACTTCCAACAGATTTTGCTCAATTTCATAAAAGGCGTTTGAAGTTTTAACGTTTTTAATCATGTCATTTATGTCTGTTAAAGCTTTACAATCGTTGTGAGATTTTGAACATTCCTTACAGCATGGACAATCATGTTTTTTACAGAACAACTCGTATTTCTCATTATGAAGTTCGCAGTTCTGGGCGATTTGGGGCGGTATATTTTTATATTCGGCGATTGAGATAGTTTCATGGCTTTTTGATCCCTTGGAAAGAGCGTGATGATTCCTACATTCTTCACAAAGACCTTTGTCACATTCGGAACACCATTCTACTGAATGCTTGGTAACATGTAGATTATCACAAACACCACAGATACTCCAATTGGTGGCCATAATCCTACAATAGATTACATGTACTCAAATGAATATTTTATTATATTCAAATGTTATAATGATCAGATAACGAGAAATTCGCGTGTAACTAACAGTTTGACGAATGACAACTTCCAATCGAGCAGGAAATACACATGTATTTCTATCATTTGCTTGTGCAGGACAAGCACAATTTAATAGTACAGGAAAAATGTACTTTCTGTAAAGTAGATGGATAGGATTGTCAAGCCTAAAACTTAATGTTTATCTAAAACGGCGTTAAAATAGCTTCGCAACAGGTCACCTTCAGACCATCCAATAATTGGTGATATGATTCTTTAAACTGCCCATGATATGCTCTCATTGTATTAGACTACCCGTTTCGATCGAGTGTGGTTTTGTATTAAACATCCCGCACGTATTTCCCCCTGAACACAGGTATTTTAGGCAAAAGGGAGAAGTATAGGTTTTCATATACCTATACAGTATAGTGTTATATAGATCATTATTTGCAAAACGCTTTACTTAATTTTGGAGTAAGTATCAAGTCATTGAAGCTGGTACAAAATATTGGATATGTTTTTTAATCAAATGTTTCTATTTGGTATTTTGCAACAACTGTATTGCAATTAGAATATCTCGCATACTTTATTGATATAGTCCGGCGGCTTTGAGAAAAATTGTGCACATCCTGTTACAAGCATGAAATTTGGCATAGACCTTCCTTAACTATTACTCTTTTATTTCAGATAGGGAGGCATTTGAAAAAAATGTCTCACTTCCGGTAAAATCCAAAATGGCGGACGTCATACTTAATTCAGCCCAATATCGAAGGCTAGCGTGTAGAAATGTCCTGTTATCATGCTACTATCATAATATTTGGTACAGACCTTGTGTTTTACTACTTTTTGATAAATTAAATAGATTAGATGACTTCAGAAACCCCACTTCCGCTTAAAATCGTACTTAAATAAGCTTATTTTTTAGGGTGGGTAATTGAAATGTGTTTTAACGTATTGCTACTATAATAACAATTTGTATGAACCTTTCTTTGGTGCTTCTGACGGAGACAATATATGAAACATATGTCTTAAAAACCCTTACTTCCGAAAGTATCCAAAATGGCGGACAGAGAAATATCAATTTTTTATTCAAATTTTCAAATTTTTTCAAAATGTAAAGAAAATGATTTTATTTTGTGTTGGTCATTAAACTTTTGGCTTTAAGTTACCCCCAAAACAACTTATTCTAGCATGTTGTAAATGTTTAGATATAAAGTTTACACTTCCAGTAAAAATATGACGTAAATTTCAAAGATGAGTCCTCAATCTATTTCTTTGATGTAGAGTTTTGGATAGATTGATTTAAACAAACAAAAATCACTATAATACTAAAAATTATTTAAAATTATTACTATTTGGCCAATAATACATGCTTATTCGCAGTCACCACCACATGCACACAAGGCAGCGCACGGGAGACCCGATTTTGCACATTAAAAATAATCACGGCATCCTTTCTTAAATCCATAATGTACAAGCTTCTGAAAAAATGATGAGGTCTCAGAAAGAGTTTTTTTAAAAGGGACCCTATTTGTCCCTTCGCAATCCATGAGTGACAAGACTAGGTAGCATAAGAGTCAACATGAAGCTTGAAAAGACTAGAACAAGTCGTGGGAATAGCCTCACTTAAAATGAGTTTTCTTTTTGTGCAAAAATTGACTTTCTTGCTTCGTTAATCATGTTAGAACTGATGAGTTTGTACAGTACAACCCCGGTGATTTAGGCTGATCAATCATCATTCTTTATGTTAAAGTCACATCTTCAAATACCATCAATGTCTCCGACGCAGTCATTTTTTTCCCTTTTCAAGCAAAGAGAGAACAGTATCACAATCCGTCATAAGGTATGGGTCAGAAATAAACGTGTGTGATCACTCATTGCCTTGTGCATTTGAAAGGCCATTGATAGAGATTAATTTTTGCCTCCCCAAATACAATCCATAGTTCGTCTGCCCCTATGTCACGGAATAGCGAAATAGTATTGACAGCATCATCAGTGACTGTTAATCATGACTCGTTTAAGTGCGTGTTTCACTGCATCAGACACATGCACCATGATTTAAGTGCCAGTCTCTTTATGTTAACATGGTGCTACATTTAAAATACATCACATGGTGAAAAAGATAGAATATCCTGAGCATTTGTTGCTACAACTACCATACTCATCAAAGACTTCATCCACTCTTGTTACAGTCTCAAGGTATTTTATTAAGGTAAGGACATAATATCCAATCATCATACTCGTTAAGAAACACCTTGAAACTGTAACAACAGTGGATGTAGTGTTGGATGTGAACATAGAAAATACTGGTAGTTTGAAAGCTGCTAAAAGAAGCAAGGGCAACAATTAGGGAAAAGGGAATACACAGACGAACCCAGGATTAAAAAGAACTTTTAAGTTTTCATTCACAGTAGCTTGCTCAATACAATTTTGAGTACAAGGTAGTTGAAGCAACAAATGCTCAGGATGTTCAGTGTTATCCACCACTTGATGATGTTTCAAGTTTAGCACCATGTTTACACGAAGAGACTGACACTAGAATCAAGATAGATGTGTCTGATGCAGTGAAACATAGACTTAACTGAGTTATGACTCAAACAGTCGATACTGATGTCATTTCTGTTACGCTATTCCGTGACATAGGGGCAGACAAACTTTGGTTTGCATTTGGAAGGGGGAAAGTATAAGATATATATCAAACAATGACCTTTCAAATGCACTAGGCATTAAAAGATAACACGTTTGCTGGAAAAGGAACTGCGTTGGTGACATTAAAGGAGTTTGAAGATGTGACTTTAGCATTTAGAATGATGATTGACCAACCAACATCACCATATGGATTTGATGTTTAATGTCATTGAAACGATACGTGGTTTTGTTGGAAGATCGAAAAAAAGAAACAGATTAGGTTAACAAGGCAAGAAAATATATGTTTTTGCAGAATTTATGAATGTGAGAAACAATACCACAGTCTTTGTAAATGTTGGAAATCAGCTCTCCGCCATTTGGAATTTTACCGGAAGTGTCACATTTTTTTCAAATGCCTCCCTATTTGAAATAAAAGAGGAATAGTTGAGGAAGGTCTATGCCAAATTTCATGCTTGTAACAGGGTGTGCACAATTCGTCTGAAATATGCTTGTAGCCGCCGGACTAATACTGATAGAATTCAAATAGAAGGTTTTTTTTGTATTATTTGGATAAATGTGTTATGAATGTCAAGGAGACAAATCTCAATCCAAGTCATAATTTGTAAAAGTCTTCAACACGGAGCATTGACACAAAACGAACAGCAAGCTATTACTAATGTAAAACCATTCAAATGGGAAAACCAACGTTCTAGTATATATGAAAAACAGAAAGAGAAACACTTAAGAACCCTTTTAAAATCGTCAACTACTGAACATCAATTTTCTGACTTTGGACAGGTGCAAACAAATGCAACAGGTCAAACGTTTCAATAAGTTCCAATCTTCACCCTATTCTAAACCATGAGTATATATCACATTCAAAGACACACTGTCAAATATCAATAAAAATTGCTTCACTTAATCAAAATACATATTAACACAAGTGAACATAAACTTAACGCATATCTTTGATCGATGATACAATGTAAATACGAAATCATTAAAGTGAATACATAACGGCAACATCAGTGTACCGCTGTGTGATGTTATACAATTTAAAACAAACAATAAACTTGTCGCCATTTACATAGATTTCATGTGGTGTGGCTTAAAGGATCATAAGGCCGGATGTATTATTATTTATCATATATTATATATGTTTATAATCTGTACATATTTACACATTTTATTATAATAAATAATTTACTTACTTACTTACCTTTACAATATTCATGATATTATAATGTAAATGAAAATATTTTTGTGATAAGGTATAAAGTTTAAATGGGGAATAGAAATGTTTTTCACAAAATAAATAACTTGTGTGTTCAAAGTACGAAGAAGTGATCATTTTTCATAATTTCAAACACTTATATAGATATATAGATATTATAACCATGAATAAGTAACCTTTAATACACAAAAAACATTACAAAAAAGTACTGACAGATAGTTAAACTTTATACACCATTTTGTAAAATCAATGCATCGTGCACGAATACCAACTAAAACACATCCCCGGGATTTATTATTTTGACGTCATGGACTGTTAAAGAAGACATGACTTGTGCAATGCCAAACATAAACTTTATGATAAAGGTATCGACAGGCAGTAGGCTAGTAAGAGGTTTACTTCTTTATGTAAACAAAATTGCTAAAAAGGAGATTCATTCAACATGCTGGAAAGATTTTACCGGCTAAAGATAACAAATTTGACAAACCTAATATACGACGTGTTGTTCTTCTTTTCCAACATCATAAAAGGTTCCTACGAAATTTTGATGGGAACGATTTGTCTTGCCATGGATTTTTTTTTATAGGAAATATTGTCCTCCTATGGGAACACTTTTTCTTCTAAATGGAACAGTTATTTTATGTGTGGAACATGTTTTCCTTTTGATTGTTTTTAAATGTTTTATTATTAACTAGCGGTGTTTCGTGTAAAAAAATTCCAATAATATAATTTGTTCATAACTTTTTATCTGGAATATTTATGCAATATAAAATCTGTGTATGTCCAAGCCTTTAAATAATACTTTGATTTGATTTCCGAACTTGACCATCAGCATGTTTAAAGAATTATTGCCAGAGGTACTATGAGAAGACTCTTTCGGGTATTCAAGCGATTTCCGGTCGGGCTCATATACTGTTATTACCCGTTATGCAGGTTAACGCTCCGCTTTACTGCTGAGCAGTGTACGCGCGTTGCATTTGGAACTTGATACTTGTTTTTAAGAAAAATCTGTTATAAATTAAAGACACCATGTGTACATTACTAAACTCATACATTGTCATACGTGTAGCCTATTTTACTACTAGTTGTTTATAAAATAATTATTTGGGGTAATGAATAATATTTAATACCAACCAAATCTGGAGTTAATCTCTACCAGGTTTTCTTTCTGCCCGAAAATGTTTGGGTTGCTCCCACTAAATTGGTGACTTAAATGAAATTTTGAAGTTTTTGATTAAAGATAGAGATAAACTATAAAAAGCAAAATTGTTAAGCAAAAATAGATCTACAAATAATTCAACATTACCAAAATGGTCAATTGACCCCTTTAGGAATTATTGCCCTTTAAAATCAATTTTTAAAGGTGTTTTTTTTTCTATTTGTCTTTGAGAAGGTTCTGGATGCATTCTGCTGCATACAAGTACAGAAACAATTCAACTAGAAGATGTGCTTAATAAGTACACCTTCCAGGAAACAGTACGTCTAATCCGAAGTTATGTAAAATGAAAAACTGACAGAGGGCAACACAGCCATATAGTGTGTTGTTACAGCTCTGTCTCAGGATAAGGGAGTATCCAGCGCCAGCACACGTTCAATCATGCCTCATACTGCATGTGCCTGTCTCAAGTCTAGATCCTGTAATAATTCAGTGGTTGTTATACTTTGCTGCATATCATATTTCTTTTCTTTCATTGTTTTGTGCTTGAATCAAGCCGTTATTTGCTGATTTGAATTGTTTCAATTTGTCATTTAAGGGCCGTTATCAGATGAATATATGGTATGGATTCGGTCATTTTTGTAGGCCGTTTACTAACCTAAGGTTGTTAACTTCTATATTATTGGATCGCTGATTGGTAGTTGTTCTAATGAGTATCATCCCATATCTTCTTATTCTTGCAGGAAACAATAGGAATCATGTCAAATGGCAAGCACTAAAATGTTTAGTTTTATATAGAAATTGTGACTTATCAAATTACATAATCAGGAACTATAGAAGTAATGAAAGAAAGAAAAAAAAAGAATTAGAGGACTTGTTTTAACAGTAATTCTTCTATTAGAGGTTTTAATAACTTCGTGGCATTAGAAAATGTTCAGAATATGAAAACTTGAATACATTAAGCTATATATATGTTTCAATAAATGTTTTAACTTACTATTAGTTAGGTGATATTTTATCCCTTCGTTTAAAATGTTACTTGAATTGCCAAAACCTGCAACAACATTTTGTTGAGAAGAAACACCAGTTTACTTCGCAGGTTTCAAAAGGCTAGTAGTTCATGTATTATTAATTATGACCTTTTAAATTTTAAACTTATATAGCGATGTGAAATGTAAATAAATATAATGTCTTTACAGCCTGTCATAATCTGTTTACGGCTTTTTAAGACCAGTGTATACATTGTAAACGTTTAATTGTTTTACTTCTATACGTCTTCTATTAAGCAGAAATTAAAAAAAGAAGTTTTAAAAATATTTACCAATAATTAAATCTATCTAATTTGATGTGACAAACGATTTTGACACGACATGCAAACGTTAGTATATTTTTTTGTTTTAGAAAAAAATTTGTTTTGAAAGAGCATCTTTGATTTGACATCACTGTACTTATTTTAAAACTTAATATATGTTGTATTATCCCATAATTGTAGGTTCCCTAATTAAGGACGGTTCATGGTATTTCGATTAATATCAACTAGAGTTATTTAATTTCAATATAATAAAAACGACTTCGCCTTCGTAGAGATTATTATTACTATTTACATTAAAAGAAGACAGTTAAACCTAATTCTCTTATGATCAACAATCTTACTCAGTTTTAAAAAAACGAATTCCGCCAATTGTTGATATTGCGTCTTTTGTACATGCCTTTATGACGTCAAACGATCTTTATAATGGACATTTTGGACTTTGTGTATGCTTCAGAATATAATGATATTTGACAAAGAGAAGATCATTTAGATGGAAGAGTGTTTTGTATATAATTGAAGACATGACAAATGTCTTTTGCTATGGAGAAAATATACATCATTTGAACCTTTTAAAGTCAAAATGACCAAAATTATTGTCAAAGGAAATGTAGTAATATCTTCTAATGAAGCTGGTTAAAACAATCATTCAAATTAACGCAGATTTTCGTATCACATTTTCATATCACACTCCATGCAGTGCGATACGTCTCACTTCGTACAGTGTGACATCAGAAATATGTCTTCATAGAAAAAATAAATAACGGACCACAACCATAAGAGACTACTTTCTACGCTATTTTAGGTTCTAAAAGCAAATCTTTTATAATTATTGGACTTCCTCCACTCTTAGTTTTATCAACATACAAAATTGCGAATGGAATTAAGGAATGTGTCAAAGAGACAACAATCCGACCAACGAGTAGTAAATTAGTAAAAAAAAATAAGAAAGCAACGTGTTCGTCTCATTGGCAATCATACCAAATTTTCTTTTTTATATGAATAGAGATACTGTTTCCTCAAGTACTGATATATGCTAATGCACACACATACTTGCACACATATTCTTGACCTTGTTACTTTTAACTTGTTACTTAAATAAAAGATATAAATGAGAGTCTAAATGTGTAGAGGTCCCTTATTTCTATATTCAATAGTTTGGTACCTTTTCCCTATTCTTCTTTGTAAGCCCGTTTATTATTCTATTCTTTTTATATCTTCCGATAGATTTTCTCATTTTATTTTATTCTACCAATCCACTCTATGGTCCTCTATGTGTCGACATTGTTTTCTATCCGTTCCGTATTATGGTTCTATATAATTTTTTATTAGACGATTTGAGACAGCATTCTTTGCTATGCAGTGAGTGCATTTTCAATATATAAACAAGGTTTTGGATAGTGGTCTTTGTCATTTGGAGGAACATTCGTTATTTTTACGCCATTTTTCTGTAATATTTAGCATCCCGTAATACTTGGATGTTCGGGTTATAGAACCTTTGTTGTCCCCTTCTCGCCGTCAGTCAGATCATTTTTTAAATAAACAAATCTATTCTTTAGTTTTTTGGGTTCATCTTCCCTTTGCTTTATTTTATCACTAAGGTAAATTATCATTTCTTTATTTTTCTGATCTTTATGTGATCTATTGTGTCAACCCATGTAAGATCCATCTGGTCCTGGAAATAGTTTGTCATTTTTAGGACATCGTTGGTTTGAGAATGAATAGCAGCTGGAATGAACGTGGTTGAGACCGCAATCTAAAACGTAAGATATATATGTTTTAAACTTTTAAAAGTCAACATATCAATATACAGAATGTCAAGGTCAAATATCAAGCTCTTAATCATTATGTTTTAAAGAGATGTTCTGATCTGATTTTAAAAAGACTATGCATAGTTTTGCGTAAAACATAAAAACTCTAAATACAAACATATTCTAACAGTCTCACTAGAACGTTGATTTTCCCGTTTGAATGGTTTTACACTAGTAATTTTGGGACACTTTATAGCTTGTTGTTCGGTGTGAGCTACGGCTTCGTGTAGAATGCCGTACATTGACCTAATGGTTTACTTTTATGATTTTTTTTGGATGCAGAGTTGTCTCATGCATCTGCAATCACACCACATCTTCCTATATCTATATATTCATTAATGTATCTTTTATGATAAAACCCGACGCTGGTTTTTGAATTAGGACCGACATACGGTATACGGCAATTACCGACAGATTACTGACTTGTGACCAGAATACATTGGACAAGCATGCAACATTTTCCGACGTTGATTCTGATTAAGGACCGGTAAACGGCATGCTACTTGCAAAGTTTCTGATTTTGGACAGGAAAATGCAATTACAGTTAATATTCGTTACTTACGGGTCGGCATACTACAATTTTTAGAATAGTTGCTGACTTTGATTTGTACGGGCATCCATCAACAGCTGGCGATATTCCTGACTAAGGACCAGCTAAGGTCGTTTACTGACGGTGTTGCTGATATGCGACCCCCGTTAAGCAATTATTGACAATAATAATATGCCTAACTAAAAACCGTAATACGGCAAAATTGACATTGTTTATAACTTTCAATTGTATCGGCATTTGGCAACTACTAACGATATTATTGATTTGAGAACGTTACATGTTAACTACTGTCAATATTTCTTACTCGCAAAACGGCAATTTCTGACGATATCGGACTTTGTTCAGGAATAATAACGTTTTTGAAGGATCTCCTATACCTGTACGTCAACCCGTTATCTATGATAACATTGAACAGTCTTGTGATATGTTTTGTCAATGGATTGTTGTCTCACCTAAGTATAAAGGACATATTCTTTTGTTATAATTGAACTGTCTCAATGTTTATTTTAAAGATCTGTTGCTATATCATACAATTATATCCATCATCTCGTTTTGTTCAAAAATAATACTCATTGGATTTGAGGTGTCGATTGGATGCTACCATGTCCACTTGTATATGTGTTTTCTCCATCTGACGAGTGTTTTTTTGTTCGTTCTTATAGTATTGTACTGGTAAATGCTAAATGCAAGAAAGAAGACTTAGATACTCTTTCTGAATGGATTACGACTTTGAGATTGTTGATACAAATCCGAAATAAGAAACTGAATGCGTCTATCAATATCCACGCTACGTCAATTTTTCAAGACCCAAATGTTGCAATACACTTGTCCTACCTCCATGACATTATGTTGTAGTCCCCGCAGATAAAGCTTAAAAAATCTCGTTTTTGTGTGTAAATATCTTTACATAAACTGCTTGATAAATGAATTAGGTATTTACAATTCACTTGGTAACTCAACATTTACCTCACAACACTAACCAAAGAGGAAATCATTGTTAATAATTGGTCTGTTCTATCTCCCTTTGGAATTTCAACCAAAAATGATGAACTGGATCTTCCATTACTGTATTATATACCTAAACTATATATTAAGTGTCCTTACAAACAACTATATATTGTTGATTCTTCCACGAAACCTCTTTCTAAACTATTAACCTCTATTTCATCAGCAATCAAAGTCGGACTCCACAGTTATTGGGAAACTGACTATTCTAGAGGTGGCGTGAATCAGGTGTGGATACTTTAAAAATCCAAAGCACTTTTATATTACATACAATCTAAGACTCGCATCAGATGGATCAAATAGAAATACAGAAAACAAAAACATATAGAGTGTACGTGGCCGGGTACTTGTATATCACAACAACAAAAGACACGTACTGATCTGAGAGTACTCACAGTTCTTGACAGCTAGTTCAAACCCATTAATAACTAATAAAAATATCATGCAACCAAGACTACATAATCAATTAGTACACACCCAGGAGCCAATGGATTTAGTTTAAGACGTCTCAAACAGTCAGAGAAAACCATGACCTTAGCTTCAACATATTTTGTTATAATGGATTGGGAAAAAGTTATTAGCCTGTTAATTTTCGAAATCTACAAGGATGCCTTGAACGTGCCAGAGATATGTCTCTCTCTTAACTTAAGTCAGCCTTTAATCGTCCCCTTCCGACGGACTATCATCGTTTTCTCAAGACCATCCTCGTAAATGGTGTGAAAGGAGAGCTAAAAATTGAGTTCCTGAAATTTTCTACCGGAGCGGGGATCAAACCAGGACCGTTTGAGATAATATTCCGAAGCAATAACCACAACAACACAACTCTAAAACAAACATGACCTAGTGGCGTCTTTTTTATATATGTCAATTGATTAATTTTGTAGATGAATTGCTGTCTCCGATACGTATGGCTGATATGTTTTTTTTTACATTAAAATGTCTTTTGATTTATGTTTTGATGGATTGTTATTTCGTTTACGTAAACTGGACAATTTATCAATTATATTAATCTGTCTTTTTGCCTTTTTTGTCTTAACATACGTAACTGATACCTTTTAATTAAAAGTGAACATTCTTTTAATAAATTTTGTCTATATGGTTCAGTCTTATATACATATACCTAACACCTATCATTGTTACGGTACTTTTGTTAATGGATTGTTGCATCACTCACGTAGCATTGGAATCTAATCTTGTTTGTAATTGATTGTCATTGGTGTATCTTTGATTCTTGTCTCTTTGACGTATATCCCAAATTTCAATTTCTTCATACCATATATTATGATGAGACTGTACTTCATTTGTACCAGTATCCAGTATAAGATCTGATTGCTATTTTCATACTTTAAAGTTTCCCTGTGTATGTCATCTGATTGGAAAGAAAATGTTAGTATGTGTTTTGCAAATTTTTTATTTCTCCCTTGGAGAAATGATAATTACTTTAATAGAAAAACAGGATATGGAGTATCAATTCATGTACTATATTATGTTCCTAATTTTGTCATGTTTTTTTAAGGAAAACGAATTTATATAAGTTCTTATTGTTTCGGAATCCCTGTATTTCTATTGTATAATTGTATTTTGTGCACTTTTTTATTTATACTTAAGGATATGGGTATCAATACATGAACAAAACTAATACAGGCACAACAAAAAGACTTTTATCTTGGTTCTCATCGTTATCTTTATTTGCATTCATAACAGTTTGGCTTTAATATGCTATGTGTAGAGGATCTTTTTATCTCTTTTGACCTTCAACCTAATACAAATATTGTGATTCAAAGTAATATTCTAACATGACGTCCTACAAACGCTTTGAGTACACACCCGTGGTAATATATGAATATATTGATAGGGCTGTTCCTATTGTTCTCCCACGTCATATGTATTTTAATGAATGAGCTATGTGACGTCATAGAACAACGACGTCAGAATTTAAGCATTTTATGGGAAAATACACGCTTGTGAAACCGAAAAATCATCACAACTAGAAAACGTAAACAAACGATGCAAAAATGTGATATAAGCCAATTTTTTAAATAATATATAGGACATATAAGTAAATTATCATTAAATTCACCCAAAAACTAACTAAAAGCATTATTGTAAATAGTTTAGCATGTCATTAATTCAGTTTGTTCCGTTCTTTTACGCCAATTGAATGGTGCGTTTATTTATGGGAACGGCAAATATCAGCCTCTACCTAGAGCGCTTCGATCCAAAAGAATTGCCGTATTTGACCTATTAGAATCGAAATAATTCATGGGGGCTTGAATATATCTAGATTTTACCACGGGTTGTCCCTTTATGCCGATATTTTACCCCTCGCTATCGCTCAGGGTAAAATATTTGTCATAAAGGGCCAACCCGTGGTAAAATCACGATATATTCAAGCCCCCATGAATTATTTCTTAAGTATTTTAAGCATTACGATTGTTTTGGTAACGGAGGCAAAGATACCTAAATAAATAAAATCAAATAAATTAACTGACAGCGCCATGGCAAAACAAAACAACAATAAAATCAAAAATCAAATAATTGTAAATGCAACATAGAACTAGAGGTTCTAAAGAGCCTGTGTGGCTCACCTTGGTATATGTGCATATTAAACAAAATACACATATGGATTGATAACAGAATAGTGTTACTATACTGAACGTTCTTGCTGCTTACAATTATCTATATCTATAATGAACTTGGACCAGTAGTAACAGTGGAAATGATTTTGTTAAATTTGTCATAAATTATGAAAAATGTAAACAAATGACTAAAAAGGGTCATAACCCCTTAAGGGATCAACTGACCATTTTGTTCATGATGACTTTTTTGTAGATCTTATTTTGTTTAACATTATTGATGTTTACAGTTTATCTCTAAGTATAATAATATTCAAGATAATAACAAAAAAGGCAAAATTTTCTTTAAATTACCAATTGGGGCCGCACTTTGCGCTATCAGGAGCTCCAGAAAGGTAAGAAGATCCTAAATTAACATATACATTGTAGAATAAAAATATCAAATCACACTTATATCAAATAATTCATTTTAAATTTTGTTATTGATCCAACTCATGTAAAATATTAAAAAAGGTAAGTCGGAATTATTTCAAATCATTTAAAATCATACAAAAACGCTTCACCGAAAACACTTGCAACTAACAATTTATTGTTAGACGTGTCGTAATGCACCGCGCTTGGACTAATTAGTCCATCTTCACTTAATTTGAGTTGTCTGTAGCATTGTCCATTCGTAGATATAACGACCACATTGTCAGTGTCATGCCCTGCTACATACACATTGCCGTCATTGTCTACAGAGATACCTTGTGGAGTCCGAAGAACACTTCTCTCACAAAACTTCCACAGTATGTTACTTTGATAATCACAACAGGTAACACTGTGATTTTTAAAGTTTGTGTAGATCAGTCTGTCACCGAATGTTGTAACGTACGCTAAATCTGTAAGTATGGTAGTGCCTATATTGGTAATAGTTTCGTCATTCAAATTGATCATCTTTATTCCTTCTGTCCCGTTACAATACAGCAAATGTCCGTCTTTGTATACTACTCCAATATAGTATGCATTTAAGTTGATCGATTTTTTCAATTTGTGCTTCTTCAGGTCGATTATATTAATGTTAAGGTGACGTGAATAGCGGTATGTTACAGCAATAGAATCACCTCCAATAAATACCACATCCAACGTGTCACCATCGTTCTTTTTTTCGAAATCTTTCGATCCGTCAGACTTGAGTACCCTTATTTTATTTTGCTTATTACAAGAGAATACCATCCGATCACCAGGAAGCAGTGAACAACCATAGATACTAGTCAACTTTGTACTGATACGTTTCCGGAACGTTAGAGTCATGTTGTTAATATTTTTGGTTGGAAGAGCTACCATAATCTGGGCTTGTCTGTCCTTTCGTTTTTTAATGGAAAAATCACTTTGATTAAAACTGACAATTATTTCTCCAAACTTCTGTACGCCTGCATAGATTTGCTGTAAAGACCGAGTAATCTGGAATGAAATATTGACATGTTTTGTGGATTCACCTGTGGTAATCGATTGAAAAAAAATTTCTTCGACTGCAATATCTTTTTCGATATCCTTCATGGTTAAAAATATTTGAAGTTCAGACGCATGTTGTTTGATACAGGCAAAGTTATGTATTACTTTATTTATCTCTTTTTCCTTCTTTTTTAGAGTAGTCAATAACTTTTCAATTTTCCTGCTTTCATTTTGTTCAACTGTCTTTAATTCTTTAATCAAATCATCCTGAAGTCTATCAAGGTGGTCATTTATATTTTTCCTAGTTTGTTTTATTACTGCTTCAATTTCTTTTTTCTTGTTTTCCAGAGATTTCAAATTTTCTTTCCGGTTGATGCCGAGTTGTTTAATATTATCGACGACTTCCAGCAGGGTTTGTTCGAATTCGTAAAAGGAGTTTGAAGTGTTGATGTTCTTTGTGAGTTCATTTAAGTCTGTTAAACTTTTACAATCGATGTGAGAATTCACACATTTCTGACAGCATGGACAATCGTGGTCTCTACAGAAAAGTTCGAATTTCTCATTATGAAGTTTGCAGGTCTGGACGATGTTTATGACTTCGGTGGGTATTTTTTTGTATTCGGAAATAGAAACGGTTTCATGGCTTTTTGACGCCTTGGAATCAGAGTTATGATTCTTACACTCTTCATTGGGCCCTTCATCACATTCAGAACACCATACTACTGAATGTTCATTAATCTGAAGATTGTCACAAAAATCACAATAACTGGAATTGGTTGCCATACTCCTACAATAGATTATATGTAAAAAAGTGCATACTTTACATATTCAAATCGTTGTCGGCTGTGGCTAATGCGGGTGCTACTAGGATGGTTATGATGACGGTGATGATGATGATGGTATTGGTGATTGTGATGATGATGGTAATGGTAATGGTAATTGTGATGGCGATTGTGATGGTGATTGTGATGGTGATGGGGATGTTGATTGTAATGGTAATGATAATGGTCATTGTGATGGTGATTATGATGATGATTGTGATGGTGATGGTAAGTGTGATAACGGTGATGATGATGATGTTAGTTATGGTTATGGTAATGTTGATGGTGATGGTTTAGTTTTAGTTTAAACATATTTATTTATAGTGGATTGGGAAACAAGTTTTGCAACTTATATAAATCCCTTTCCACTTTGCGGGTGCGAGTGCTGCCTTGTAGCGGCATTAGCCTACTCTTTTTCGAAATCTACAAGGGTGTCTTTAACGTGCAAGAGATGTGGCTCTCTCTTAACACGGGTCAGCCATTTATCGTCCCTTTCCGACGGACTATCATCGTTTCCTCAAGACCATACTCGCAGATGGTGTCAAGGGAGAGCCGAAAATTGAGTTCCTGAAATTTTCATCCCAAACAGGAATCGAACCAGGAACCTTTGTGTTAGTAGTCCGATGCACTAACCACTACACCACGGCTCTCATGGTGATGGTTATTGTCATGATAATGGTAACGGTAACGGTAATTGTAATGGTTATGGTAATGATAGTAGTAATAGTAAGTGTGATTACGGTGATGATGATGGTGATTGTGATGGTTATTGTGATGATGGGGATAGTAATGGTAATTTGAATTGTGATGGTGATGGTGATGGTGGTGGTGATGGTAGTAGTTATGGTAAGTGTATTGTCATGATAATGGTAATGGTAATTGTAATGGTTATGGTGATGGTAGTAGTTATGGTAAGTGTGATGACGGTGATGATGATGGTGATTGTGATGGTTATGGTGACGGTGACGGTGATAGTAATGGTACTAGTAATTGTGATGGTGATGGTGATGGTGATGGTGATGGTGATGGTAATTGTAATTGTTATTGTTATGGTGATGATGATTGTGATTGTGACGGTGATGTTGATTATATTTATCTTTAACACTTTAACTAATTTTTTATGGTAATAAATGGTTCAGACTATGCTCATGATGCAAATGTTATCAGTTTTCTGCACGATTTGTACCCGTGATATGCATTAAAAGGTTCAAAAAGCAATTTTCTAAAAAACTTACATACCAATGTGCATTCCTCTTTGAAAGAGCAATGATTTGCATTGATATTCAAACTCGACTAAAATATTGCTATTATAAACTTACGTAATCTGCTGATGTAAAACTATGTTATTATTTTGATATAATTCTGGCCATGAATTGTAGAGTACATCCAGATAGTCTAAAAGTCATTTTTTCCGACATTCCATTACTCTGACATCCTTTTATTCTGAAAGCCCATTATTTCGACATCCCATTATTCCGACAATGCATCTGACAGAAGTTTATGGGTAAATATTCTCCTAAAATACCCAACTTCTCTCATGCGGGATATGTGTCTCAGTGTCTTTGAGTTAAACAAATGTTTATTGTAACTGCACGGTCCTTATCCATACATAAACAGTTATGTATGGATAAGCGGATATAAAATGTAGCGGAATTTGATGAGACTGTTATTAAAGTGAGAGGGTTAGCGCTATAGAACCAGGTTTAATCCGCCATTTTCTACATTTGAAAATGCCTGTACCAAGTCAGGAATATGACAGTTCTTGTCCATTCGTTTTTGATGCGTTTTGTTTTTTGATTTTGCCATGTGATTATGGACTTTCCAAATTGATTTGCCTCTGAGTTCAGTATTTTTGTGATTTTACTTTTTATGTACATCCATTTATGTAACTCTTTAAATACATAAACGATTTCTGTATATACAAAAGTCACGAACATTCATAATTGAATTATCTAACCCTATACATAAATTGTTCTTACGAATGCTAGTATACAGATTTCGAAATTGAGTATATAAAAAGTATCTGAACTACTTATATATATATACGGAATTTTTTCTGTACAAATGGTATATAGCATATAGTTAAACATATAGAAGATATTAACGACCTTGACTGGATTTCACTACAAAAGTCAAAAAGTCTGAAAAGACCAGTTTTTGTGTAAATTGTGTAATGTCATCTGTTGGAATATATATTAAGTTTTACATATGGAAAGAATGTTCCTAATTAAATGAAAGTATTCCACACACCAGAATACACGCATATGTCAAGTAGAAATCATTGATTTACCTGTAAGCAGTCGTACAACTTATCAGTTGACCATTCCAAAGATTTTTTTCAGAAAGGAGTTATCAGAAATGTTTTTTGGTAAAATTATAAATTACACTCCAATTTGAATAAAAAATGTTTTTGTGTTGTTCTAAAAAATGAATAAAGTTTTTGAATCAAGATGAAAACAAATTCTTTGACCTACACAAACCCCCCCCCCCCCTTTTCCTCATTTTTTAGCCACACAAACCCAAGAGATGAATTGTGGAGCCCAAAGAGACACATGTCACATTTTAAAACTGTTTGTCAGTAACTTTGACTTATATTCCAAGTGAAAACATTTAATTAAACGTTTAATAAAAATAATCAAAAATTAACTACTTTAGGGTACTCCATCTTAGGTGCACAAAAAAAGTATCTTACTATACCAAATTAATCCTTAATGGTTCTTCAAAGTTTAGTTTAGTCATAATAAAAAGGAGTATATAACAGCAATAGAATGGCATAAACAGTGCAGAATAAGTCTGTACACATTTCAGGCGAAATAGATACGGTTGAGATAGTGTCAAGCCATATTTAAGACTGTCAAGAATGTGTCGAGACATATTCAGGCATTACTTAGAATGTCAAGAATATGTCAAGACACATTCAGACATTATTAAGAATGTCAAGAATATGTGAAGACAGTAAAAAATTGGTCAAGACTAATCAAGACTCTGATCAGATGGTATGATGCAGGACATGCAGGAAGTGTCGAGAGTTTTTAAGACAACGTTCATACTGTCAAGACACTTGTCAAGAAAATTCAAAAATTATTAGACAAATTAATACTATGTCAAAAAATTCAAAAAATTATTCAGACAAATTAAGAATGTCGAGTAAAAATTCAGACAAATTCAGACAAAAGCTGGTCTTTTCAAACTTTTTTACTTTTGTAGTATAAACAGCCCTTGTAGGGTCGGTATAACCAGACCAGACATAACATATAGTTATAAAACAGACAATTCATTTTATATTGATACTGCGCAATAATTTGTTCAAGGTTTCGGACTAATTGTACTGTCGGAGTAATGGGTTGTCGGATTTTTGGGTTATAGGGTTAACGTAATAATGGGTTTTCGGACCAATGAGTCGTCGGACTAATGACCTGTCAGACTAATGGTTTGCCATAATAATGGCGTTTAGTCGAAATGAAAATGTGAGAGCGCTAAAATCAAATCGAACAATAACATTAATAAATTAAACAGTTCAACGTGTTTGGACATATCTCATGAAGAAATGAAACGAACGTTATTCCAAATAAAACGCAAAAAATAAACAATTCTTACTACATTTTAAGTTCAATTGTGTGCGTGCATGTTTGTGTTGATTTCTGTGTAAATTGTAATTGTAATAAGCACCGAAATAATGATACAAATCAAATACCTTGATAAGACTTATAAATAAAACACGTCTGTTGATAAGGAAGGTAAATGGTCACGTGATTTAATGTTTGTAAGTCAGGTGAGATGATTCTATAAATAAACTTAGTAAGCCAGTGGAGACATTTAATGATTTTAAAAATAAACTAAATAAAGATATTATGTACAAATGTATGTATTATATACTAGTGCAAAAACAAACTCTTACAACTAATTGACCTAATTTCTTTTAAAATTCGTATCATTATTTTATATAGATGTATTATCACTTAGGTGACATATATTTTCAATAATTTATTGCATATGATTGAAAATATAAACGATGGTCTGAATGTGTATATGTCTGCCATTTCTATATTGTTTAGCTTTTATGATTTTTTTCCTTTTACTTTAATTTATCATGTTTATGTTTAAGCCCATTATTTCTTATTCTTTTTATTGCAGTCAATTGTTTCCTATTCATTAAATTTTAGCACATTATTTCTTATTCTTCATATTTTAACCAATTATTTCTTATTCTTTATATTCTTTATATTTTAGCCCATTATTTCCTATTTTTTATATTTTAGTCCATTGTTTCATATCATTTTTATTTGTGCAGACAATTTTTATATGCTATTCAATATTTAAGAACCTTTTTTTCTCCCAATTCTTCCTTTGTTTCGAATATGTTATCTTTCCTTTTTGTGATATTATTTCATATTTTGCATGTGATTATGTTATCTCCGCGTGATGTGCCTTAAACTGAGCTGACCTTCAACTCGATAGCACACTAAAAATATCACAAAGGGGTACATGCAATTTCCGAAAACACTTCACGTTCTGATATTAAGAAAGTGATTATTTCTAAATAATTAAATTTTGGATGTAACGCGTCTCCTGATTGGCTGACGTTATTTTGTTATGAGCCTAAAGACATAATTCAGTCATGTGACCGTGACGTCATCGGGTTTTTTTATGGTTTGCTACGGTTTAAAATGGAATTAAGAATTAAATAATAAGAAATGACTGTAAGGTGAAGCAGAATCTGCTTACTATTCCAAATCAACCTCGGGTTTGCGGGTTTCAGGTTGCTCAGTCATATAGTGTTATGAAGACTATGTTTGTCAAATTATCATTTTTGGTTTTTGTCTTGGATGTGTCAATTTTCAAATAAACTAATTTTTATGCGGGTTGTATTTTTTAAACATTTTTTTTGGTGAAATTCTTATAATTCTACAACAAATACCAGCATAATCTTACAGATGCTCCTGTTTAGAAGTACAAATGATAGGAGATGGTTCACAAGTAATCGGTGTCTCTTAACTCTCCAGAATATTAACAGTTCATGGTTCTAGTCATTGAAAAGAATCTGAATTCTGAGAGTAATAATTATCTCCTGGCTGTATATGAGTCCATCAATATTATCCAAAACGGTGTATCTTGTCTTAGGGAGGGATAAATCATACTTTGTAAAGAACCATTCTGATTCAAACAAAAAATTCTCTGAAACCGATATTATCAAGATGCTTGATTTCTTGATTGACAACATATTTGTTACGTTCGGAGGACGTGTTTTTCAACAGACTGTCGGCATCCCAATGGGAACAAACTGTGCCCCTCTACTTGCTGACTTGTTTCTTTGTTATTATGAGGCTGACTTCATGCAGGAACTTCTTAGGAAGAAAGATAAGAAGTTAGCAATATCCTTTAACTCTACTTTCTGCTATATAGATGACGTTCTTTCACTAAACAATTCAAAATTTGGTGACTATGTGGATCGCATCTATCCCATCGAATTGGAGATAAAGGATACTACAGATACAGTTAAGTCGGCTTCATATCTTGACTTACATCTAGAAATTGACAATGAGGGTCGGTTGAAGACAAAACTTTACGACAAAAGAGATGATTTCAGCTTTCCAATTGTGAACTTTCCATTTCTAAGTAGCAACATTCCAGCAGCACCTGCATACGGGGTATATATCTCCCAATTGATACGATATTCCCGTGCTTGCATTTCCTATCATGATTTTCTTGATAGAGGGTTACTGCTCACAAGGAAGCTATTAAACCAAGAGTTCCAAATGGTGAAGTTGAAATCATCCCTTCGTAAATTTTACGGACGCCATCACGAGTTGGTTGACCGTTATGGAATAACCGTTTCACAAATGATATCGGATATGTTCCTTACGTCGTAACTACAATCCCCTTCCCTTTCATGAATTTGACCTACCGAATTAGACTATTTACCGGATTTGTAATCACATAAGCAACACGACGGGTGCCGCATGTGGAGCAGGATCTGCTTACCCTTCCGGTGCACCTGAGATCACCCCTAGTTTTTGGTGGGGTTCGTGTTGTTTATTCTTTAGTTTTCTATGTTGTGTCATGTGTACTATTGTTTTTCTGTTTGTCTTTTTCATTTTTAGCCATGGCGTTGTCAGTTTGTTTTAGATTTACGAGTTTGACTGTCCCTTTGGTGTCTTTCGTCCCTCTTCTATGGTACTCACTTATCAATTGTTTTATTGTTCCGTTTAGCAGAAGGGACATTCAAACGCATATATGTCGAAAGTAGACTAACACAGACGAAAAGGCAAACAACAGTACACAACAAACAGTATATAAACTAAAGACTCAGGTGGCCTGGAATGGTATGTAGATCAAGCACCACACTTGGCAAGTGATTGCAAAAGTTGAAAATTTTTCATCAACTTGTTGAGAATTCGAATGTCTGAATTACAAACCGACAAAGAAATAGATCCTTTACATGTTAACTATTTCAAAAAGAAGACAAGAACCACGATCGTTGAATTATAACCTTTCACATCGTCTAGATGCTCGACTTTATTTTTTGTTGAAAATGTTTTAATGCATTTCGACATTGATTTCCTCTTTAGTGATGATTCAAAACGACATTTTTGAAATTTTTTGAATATCTAAAATTATATTAAGAGCTGAGAGAACCAAATGTTAGATCAAACCAAGATTAGGAATCAGATCAGTGCATAGGCGAGATACATTCTTTCATCTGAAACGATATTCAAAATTCATAACAGCAAATTACAATTCAATATTATCCGTATTTTCAAACCAGTGCAGAAGTACTATCTACCTGGTTTGTAATACCTAGGAATCAATCATCAGATATAGTTATTTTTCTTGTGAAAGCTATAACATTAACGGGACAGTTTAACAGCACCGGAGGTAAATTTTGACAACCAATGTCTCTTCAATAAGGCTCGACCGCCAAATTAGTTGATACTCCAAATAAAAAAACAACTGTTCAAAAGCTGGTAAAACAAAAATGACAAACCGTGAAAACATGGACAAGGAATGATAATTGAAAGAAAAAAGAATGTGGTAGATAAACCTATTTTTAGAAGAAGACATCATTTAAAACACTAAGATTTTACTACAAAAATACATTGATAAGTAGTATGCTATATTAAGTGTAAATGACCTAACATGCCATAAAGCATTACAGGTAGATTGAATTAAGTATTTTAGATGTCATATAGATATTGTTTGATGTTAAACTATCATAATTAATTCAAAGTGTACTCTATGAATATATATAAAGCTCTGAATTATTTTTCTCACGTTCTGATGTTAACTAGTAAACATTTTTCACGGTGGTACAAAAATGTAGTTCACAAAACATTGTCCTAAATAAATACACTTTGACTTAATATTCTGCTTGGAAGAATTGATAGTCATACAGTTGTTTTTTAATCACTGCATCAGATTTGTTAAGGATTAACTGTTAAATACCTGATCTTTTGCAACAAACGTTCCTTTCCTTTTTATTTTTAAAGTATGTAAACGACTTCCCTGTACAGTTTATTACGTTTCTGTATTGAATTCTCTATGTACAGCATCGTCAATATAAGATAAAGGGAATAGTACTATGCTGCTGTTTGAAAGTCATCAATTGATCTATCTAAACATGAAAGCTCCGGGTCAATAACCAAAACCGAGGGAAACACATCAACTATCAAAGAAAAACAACAAAACAACAGAAAAATTGAAAACTGCTACAACTGAATGCATAGACTGGAGGATTTTTATGAATAGTTGAATAACTTTGGGGTCGTTTACGATAACTATGAGCTTTCTTAAATGCGGCACACAATTGCTAATTGTACTTTTGTTTGTTTTCTGCTTATGATATTTTGTCATCCGTTATCCGAAAGAAAAGAAAAGTATATACGGAAGTCTTGTGCACCTTAAGATAGTGTATGGTTAAACTCTAAAGGAAAAATAACTAAATAAAATTCCTTCCACGTTTCCAAGTCAGAAATCTCGTTAATGTTGGGGTCTTTTTAGTGTATTTTTTTTATATCATAACAATTTCTTAACGTATTTGACCTGTTTATACTATTCTCAATGTTTTTTATTGTGTTATCTAATGTTTACTTATTCAGGGTTATATCTCGTCTATATATCAGATTTGAGAAGTGTTTCACTTCTTCCTAACAACACATTTTTTTTATTTCTATTCTCTATTTAAACTGTATACCTTACGAAAAAAATATTTCATTTACCTGTGTATATAATTGTATATGGTGGCTGTGGCCCTTATCTATTTACCCCTTATTTTATTGATTTTGTATTTACATTATATCATAGACATTTGTTCAGTGTATGTCCACTTGTGTCAATATGCTTTTTGATCGAGTTAAGCCACTTCAATTGATATTTAATAATGTGTCTTCCTATGTTGTGAAATTACAATATTGCTTCAGATTAAGATGAAGGTTGGTATATATTAAAACGTTTTAAACTGCTGCATTTGTATTGAACCTATTCTAAGTGGGACATCTGATATTCCGTAGTTGTCGTTTTGTTGATGTGGTTCATACGTGTTTCTTGTTCTCGTTTTTTTATATAGATTAGCCTGTTGGTTTTCCCTTTTGAATTGTTTTACACTTGACATTTTTTAGGCCCTTTATATCTTGCTGTTCGGTGTGAGACATGGCTCCGTGTTGAATACCGTATTTTGACCTGTAATGGTATACTTTTACAAATTGTGACTTGAATGGAGAGTTGTCTGATTTGCACACATACCACATCTTCTTATATCAATTACCTAAAAATAGGTTCATTTTATTATTTTATAATAATTTCCAAGCAATTAAAACTAATTAACGATGACATCGAGGATTAATCAAGATACAATTGTTGCATAACTTATTACAGTATAAAAACATTAAAGGACCTCAGCTTAAACAGAAGACTGGCATACTCCAAGAGATTTTGTTAAATTCAAGGTCAGATTTGGATTAATATTTTAAAAACAATCAATATTAACTATCCAACAATTCTAACTTGCAATAATTTGGGACCATCCTAAGTGGTCGTCTCTATATACAGTACTATATCATTTATTTGTCCTTAAGGCGAAGTGTAAAAAATTGACTTAAAAAGTTGCGTGTGAATTCTGCTTGTAAGAATACATCAGAATATAAAAAAGGGTTAACTGTTTTCGTTTACAGATACACGCTGTTGAAACTTACAATATGATACGACAGAAATCCAAAGGGTATATTGGGAAAACCATAAGAAAAACGGCGGATATTATTACTTTATCATAATTTTCTAATTTGTTGGTCAACAATTCTTTTTAATCGAAATGCGATTCAAAAATAAACGACGAATCCATTAGTGCAAAGATTATCCGTGCTACTTTTAAGATATATCCTCTTGAGGTTTGATTTTTTGCGGGAATTTAGAAATATTCGACGACCTAATTGATGTGTTCTTAAATGTCACCACAAATTCTGCTCTTATGTTATTTTATACCCATTGTACCGTACAGTATCGTAATACAAATCGTGAGTGTGGGTAACGCATTTTCCTAATTATTGAAAATGGCTGAAAAGAAAATCGTAAAACAAATGTTGAAGGGAATTCCCGCTGCCAAACGAAAAATGCAAATTTGTAAATAAATATACTGCAAATGATAGAAAGTTACTGTATAGACTTTGACGCCATCTTTTCTTGATAAGACAGGTTTCCACATCTTTTTTTAATGTGTGTATTGTTCTTATACTTATGATTATTAAATCAAATATCGAGCTGTCTAGATAATACCAGATTGATCCTATATATATTTCAAAATTCGTTTATAATATTGGAATTGCGTTTATTCATCCTTCGGTGCTATTCGATGTATTGCATACTCAACCCATTCTTTTTGTTAGGTTCACACACGTACACGTGTTTCTAAAAATTTACTTGAAGATACCCTGTCTTGATCGCTTTACCCTCTTTTATTTACTACACGATAACGCATGATATAATGTTTGCTGGATATTTAGGTATAAAGAAAATATATTTCTTGTATCATTTTTTGTTTAGTTTCCACATGTACGACTATTAAAAAATAAGAAATATGCAAATGCATAGGGTGAAATAAGGGCAGAAGCAGAACCCACATATGAATTCCAGCAAAATAAAACAGATCGGTTTGGGTTTTATTTATGTTACTTTCCGATGCATAGATCATCGACTGTGTTATTCCTAAACGTTGCGTATATTGTCATACTATAGCCGTATTGTAAAGTGTAATTATATAGCTGTGTGTATAGTTATATAGTATAATGAACTAGTCACCGCTTTTTTTATTTTTTTTAAATATATGTCAAAAGTATTAATTAACGAAAAGCAATTATATCGTCGAATTTTAGACAATTCTATTGTTACATAAAAAATGTTTCTTCAACAAGGAATAATTTTTTTTCCCATTTCAAATAAAATACTCTTGATGTCGTGAATTTAAATGTTTTATTACGAAAAAAAAATCCAGGTCCATGATCGCTAGTTTTTATATTGAAATTTAAATGACTTTGACCAAGAAGTGTTTTACAGAAGCTTAAGAAAACCCCATCGCTGAAAAAAATGTGACACCCCATGCAGTTGCCTTATTGCATGAAATGGATATAATCAATTAAAAAAAACATTAGGCCACCAACATGAAAAAAATCCATAACGTTTATTTGTTCATCAAAAGCCCCGACATTGTTCTATTATTTCACTCATCAGTATTTCCTTCTTCTCTATACCTTGTACTCTTCAATTCTATAATAATCTTCAATGTTTAGACCTGAGAAGAAAAATGTACTTCAAAATTGTATTCTCGTAATTATGAATGATACACAAAAGCATCACACAAGAAGAAAAAGTAAGCTGTACTTTCGAAATTGGAATTCGATCAAGAAAAAACTGCATGTTTTATTTTTATTCTACACCTATAGTTTAACTTTTACTCATGGTTCTTTCCTTGAAAAAAAATTGCGGACAGAATATTAGACACCTGCTCTTTTTTTGCTCCTTGAGAACTGATATTTGGATATTAAATTTCATGAAATAGAATTTATTTATTCTGATAAATGTCATAGTGCTCAATTATTATATTAGTTTCTGGATAATGGGTTTTATTTTTGTCGTTTTTTTCTGTAAGCTTTGTTCTTCAACTTATACAGTTTATTTTTAAAATGTTTCATTTGTAGTCAACTACCCTTTCATATCGTTTATATTTTTTACACATATATAAATTATCAATTTTCAATTGCATAAAAAAACGGGATTTACCATCGCCTTTCTAGTTCAACACACAAATTTACAAATTTACAAGTAATTTTCAGTGACTCATACTATAGTAAGATATTATTTGTGTTAGAAATGATTGACAAAGGTATCAATTGACTGGATCTGGATGGTAAGTATAACTTTTTATTTTACAGCACTCACTTCATACTAAATACATTTCACTTGAGCAATCTGCTAAAATATTTTACCAGTTGATCAGTTAGTTGGTAATGGAGTAGAAATCTGACTTCAATTTGGTAAACTGTTTTGGTCTTTGCAAATGTGATACCCCAAAGGTCACTGGATAAGCACTGTAAATGACCACCTGTTGATGAGCTCTCACATTACCTGTTGTACAATTTAAATGGACAAATTGTGTTGACAATTTTTTATTCTGGTCAGGCAATAGGTATTTAAATACCTCAAAGGTGATGGGATAATGACAGTAATTCAAATATTTGTAATGAAAAAAGTGTGAATCGAAAAGATCATTCAATAGATGAAAGTAAAGCATAAGAGTGCTTTTCAATTCTACCTGTGTGGACGATTGCACATACATTAAACTGCCATTTTGTCAAATATAGAAACAACGTTTGCACCATAAAACAGGCAAAGAAACAAGTGCCAAATTCCAAAGTAAATTTTAAAAGGTGGAGACCATCAAAACTGACAAACGCTGTCAAAATGATCAATCAACCGGAACGGAAATCGTATTAACTTTATGGTTTTTGTTCTTGTTTCAAATGAATAATCGTCTATAATAATGGATATTGAATTTATTCATCGCTTTATTAAAAATACAGCTGATACCAGTATTGATTGAGAGATCTATATAAAATACATAATTGTTTATTCTCACATATCAATATTTTTTTATTGATATACCTCTCAGTCTTTCTTTGTAAAAAAAGGCAATAGTAGTATCCCGGTGTCCAAAAGTCATAAATCGATTGAGAGTAAACAAATCTGTGTTACAAACCAAAACCGAGGGAAACACTTCAACTGTGAGAGGAAATCAATTCAAAAACAGGAACAATGAAGTGCAACAAAATCAACTGCCAACAAACATTGCAACCAAATATTTGAAAACAACTGCCATATTCCTGACGTGTAAACACCATGTTTGTTTGTTAAAAGTAAATCATTCGATATTGTTATTTTTTTAGAAGATGCAAACGTCGTCGATCCTTTGTTTACTTTTAATCTTCTCATGTAAGTATTTATGTATTTTGTAATATGAGATGTGGTATGCTTGCAATGAGACAACTATCCACCAAAGTTCAAATGGTGTAGATATAGGCAGATACAGGTCACCGTATGTCCTTCAATTAAAAAATCATTCCGTATAGATACATACATGGTGTACTATTGACAATGGTTTACATTGACCTATAATGTTTTACTTTTATAAATTGTTACTTCGATGAAGAGTTGTCTTATTGGCACTCATACCACATCTTCCTATATCTATGGATTTAACAGAGTCATATGACACTTTAAATTAAAAAAGAATAGAACTATATTTGTTTTATTAACTTCTATTATTTTCATTATAAAATAAGTGAACGTGCACTTTCATGTAAAATTAAATTCCTTATATTATAAAAATCTTAATAAATGTACATATATTGTCTTCCCGTATACTTATCTTTCTATTATTATCCGTGCGTAATGACCTCGTGTGAGAACGTCAGCTACTGCACAGGCGCAAGTGCAAGGAAAAAGCTATGATTAAAGACCTAAACAAATGTGTCCTTGAAGGTAGAAAGGAATACCTGATTGTTTAATTTAATAAAATAGGTCAATTAAAGTTGTTTTAAAAAGTAAGGTTATAAATGTTTTCATTTTTGTGGTTATGCATGAAAAATACAAAAAGAATCAAATTTATTTATCAATTATCCTGTTACTCATGTGTTCCACAAGTTCTGTTATGATGTTTGTCAATGTGAAGTCCTTGTTAACTTCGGCAACACACTCGAAAGTTAATTGACTTGGGATAAAAAAAAATCACTCAATGGTATAGTTTTTGTTGATAATACGTTGTAGATTCGTGATAAATAGTAATAAAAGTGCATTTCATAAAGAAGAAAATGTTGTTTCATTGCCAGTAAGATAACTCTTCATAAGAGACCAAATGACATAGAAATAAACAAAAGTAAGTCACCTTCCGGTTTTAAACCATGATCAAAGCCCATACCACATAGCAGCTATAAAAGACATCGAAATGACAGAAATATAATAATTCATACAAGCAAACGAACGGTATACATTTATGTATGTATGTTCAGTTGTTGTCGTATGTTGATATATGGTTCAGAAGAGTGTCTGGTTTCTGTTTTCTCCTTTTTTTCAAGATTGAACGGTTGGTATAAAAAAGAAGATGTGGTATGATTACCAATGAGACAACTATCCACAAAAGACCAAATAACACAAACATTAACAATTATAGGTCACCGTACGGCTTTCAACAATGAACAAAGCACATACCGCATATAGTCAGCTATAAAAGGCACCGATAAGACAATGTAAAACAATTCAAGCGAGAAAACTAACGGCCTTATTTATGTAAAAAAAATGAACGAAAAACAAATAGGTAACACATAAACAAACGACAACCACTGAATTACAGGCTCCTGACTTGGGACAGGCACATACATAAATAATGTGGCGAGGTTGAACATGTTTGCGGGATCCCAACCCTCCCCCTAACCTGGGACAGTGGTATAACAGTACAACATAAGAACGAACTATAAAAATCAGTTGAAAAAGGCTTAACTCATCAGATAGACAAAAAATAAAAGTTGACGTGGCCGGGTACATATACATCCCGACACAAAAAGACACAATGAACAGATCTGAGAGTACTCGCAGTTATCTGACAGCTAGTTCAAAGCCATTAACTACTTTTAAAAAAATCATGCCTCTAAGACTTAGCAATCAATCCGTTCACATCCAACATACAATGGATTTAGTGTAAAGACGTCATAAACAGCCAGAGAAAAACATGACCTTGTGCAATGCCAAGTTACAGGTATCGACAGATTGTAGATCCATGAAAATGTATATGTATATAACATACTAGTAATATTGAGTAAGCTTTTAATCTACTGATAACAAAGTCAATATTTATACCAATAAAAACAATATCCAATGATCTTATCACAGTGTTGAACAGGTAACCTTTAAGAATAAGTTTATTTAAAGGAGCAACAAGTTTACATGGATCATTTCTAAATTTCCGGGCACGGTTAACAACATTTCCGTAAAAATGAGAATGTGCTATCCCGTTTGAAATAAGTTATCTATGGGTACAACCAAACTTCAAAACCAAATCTTTATATCTATGGAAAAATTTAGTAAAGGTTTTAAGTAATTTTTGGTAACGATATCTCTGGTTTAATAATTTACCAGTAATACATAGGTTGCGTTCGTTAAAATCAAAAACCTCACAACAGACACGGGCATAGCGAACAAGTTGTGAAATATAATCACAGTAAGATGGTGCCAAAGGAACATCACCATCTAAAAAAATCGTCTCTTTTGTCGTAAATTTTAGTGTGTAGTTTCCCGTTTAAAACCGAAAAATATAAATCCAGGAAAGGACAGTTATTACAGAATACATTTGATTTATTTAAAGTAAGTTCCTTGGGGTAAATTTCTGCAGTATATTGAGAAAATTCTTGATTATTTAACGAAAAAATATCATCAAGATAACGGTAAGTGTTGTTGAATTTATCAATTAAATGCAATTTCGACGGGTCTTTACTGAGTTTAGTCATAAACTGTGATTCGTAACAGTACAAAAACAAGTCTGCTATTAACGGTGCACAATTAGTGCCCATGGGGATACCTACAACCTGTTCCCTTTTGAATTATTTGACACTGTTCATTTCGGGGCCCTGTATATATTGTTGTTAGATGCGAACACAGGCTCCGTGTTGATGGTCGTATTTTGAATAATAATGGTTTACACACTGTAACTTGAAAAAAATGTCACATTGGCACTCATGCCACATCTTCTTAGTACTATATGTATTTGTCTTATAATATTGATAACTTTATATATCAAGATGCATGGTGATAATGTTTGCAGTCTTACTCATCGTTTAGGGAAGTGGTTCATATAGTGGTTAGAATTAATAATGAAATAATAAACATCTTAAATGTCTTGATTCCCAAGACATATAAAACTGAGATTTCACTCCTCTGAAGTATTAAAACAAATTAAAACAGTGCAAAGTATTCAAGACACTTTGTCGGTCGTTCTTCTATTAGCCCTAAAAGATGGTCATTCATATACTTGTATAGTACAAAAAAGAGACCTATAATAGTTCACTGAGCTCATAGAGTTGTATATATAATTAGTGTTACTGTGACTGCTGAGGTTATTGGAAGACATCTTCATATGTGTTAATAGTATAAAAAGCTAGGAATCTTAGCAAGATAAAGCAGTTTTAAAAAAGCTATTACATGTGTTACAAGGGTAACACAATTGGATATCCATTTGAAAACAAATTTACTAATGTGTATTATTGTAGGTATAACTTCCACCATGCAGATGCGCCAGTGTTCAAATAGTTGTTATGGTTGCAAGTCATGTTGCATTCGTTCAGGCTGTAGCTCTAAGATCTCGTGGAGTTGTGTAAATAATAAATGTTACTGTGACTGTGGAGGATACAGGAGGAGGCGCGGTAGACGTGGTCGTAGGGGATAACAAGTAAAGAGAAAAATTACCAAAACATTCTCAAAGATGCAGACAGTTTTCCAATAGATACCACTGTTTTTATGTTTAAACTGTATCATATAGTATTAAAAAATATAGGTACTTTCAATTAATTGATTATGTGTACAGCATTATTTAATAGTATTCTGGAAAGACAAAGTATGTCAGATTTTCACACGTATTACCCTGTTATTTACTTATATATGGATATCCAAAGTACTCAAAATAATCCCAACTTGGCAAAATGCGTGTGTAAATAAAATTCAAGAAATGTGATAAAATCACAAGACAATCATCCTGTATATAAATCTCTTTGTTAATACATGTTATATCTGTCTTAGAAAAAGCCAAAGTAAAAATAACCAATAAATTCTATAATTAAAGGAACATTTAGGTCTGAATTAAAACTGATATGAAATGAAATGAATCTACTAATACAATTATCAACAGGTTAACTAAAAGACGAGGATGTTAAAATCTAAAGGTCAAATGTTCGGCCATCAACAATGAGCAAATTCATACCGTATAGTAATCTTAGCATGAGTTTCCTTTTCCTGATAGTCACTGCTTACACAGAATTGATTTGACCAAGTGTTCCGAGTTGTAAAATTGTAGTATTCCTAACAGGTGCGTTAACAGTTTTGTTGACCATATATATTTGTTGTGTGATCTATGACCACAAAAATGTTCCAATTGTAATCATAAGCGTCTTCTTTTCCTCGATTTTCAAATCATTGAATGTGACTGATCACCGAAAGTTTACTTACCATTACCAATATGACGGCTGTGTCTAAGGAAGAAGAATCTAATCACCATTTAGAAGCACATTAAACTTTCTGCCGTTATTTTCGTTTTGCTTCTTTTTTCTTGTTTTTTCTACGTAGTTTGTTGCGAACTTTTGTGTTTTTGTAATCAATCGTTCTTTGTTATGATGTTGTCAGTTTATGTATATAAACTCACCATAGATACCAGGATTAAAATTCTATATTTGCGCCAGACACACGTTTCGTCAGTGACGCTCGAATCAAAAAATGACTCAAGGTTTTGAAATATCCCTGTGGTATCATGTTGAGGCATGATAAGTCAGTCTTGGATCCTTCGCCGACAAAGTGACGTGAAAACAACCATGTTTTCTATAACTGAAGTCAGTTTTTAATTAAAATGAGGCGAAAGGTACCAAAGGGATATCAAATCTCATACAGGAAAGACAAATCGACAAAGCCAAGACCTAAAAGAAAATGATAAAAAGACAATTCTAATGCAACAACGTTTGTAACGTTCATTTTGATTGGATAACGTCACTTATTTACATGGCATCAATTGACAATTGATGCTATGGGACGTACGCGCAAGCGCAGACGGCATATGACAGATTTTAAATACATGTTTTAACGTTGTTTTCTGTCAGTTTCATTAGAATGGAGATAACAATATTGTATTTTAAGCTCCGACGGCATCAATTTGGGATTTGATGGTCGCAAATACCCGTTTACTGTCTCCGCTAACGCGTCGCCAGTAAACTTAATTTGCCACCATCAAATCCCCAATTGATGCCGTCGGAGCTTAAAATACAATACAGTTATCTCCTAAAAATTAGTCTTCATAACACAATGTGACTGAGAAACATAAAAACCACCAACTCGATGTTGATTTGGAATGGTAAGTTGATTCCGCTTCACTTGTGGCACCGGTCGTGTAACTAGTGTAAATACATACCACTGACAAATTTACACACAATTCATTGCAAAAAGATCATATTTGTTTTTACATACAATTTGAACAAATAAATGTGGTATCTACTGGAAAATGTGCTATAACTTGTTAAATTTCAGGAAGTTCAATTTCCTTGATAAAGTTAACGCCGACGACCGGGCGACTTAGCCTTATATCCTTCACATTCACAATAACATTTATTATTCACACAACTCCCTGGGTTCTCATAATCACAACCTGTACGAGTGCAGCACGCACTACAACCATAACAACTATTTGAACATAATCTCAACTGTACGGTCATAGTTATACCTACAATTATATAAATTCATTAATTTTCATTTTCATAGCCTGCTTTTCTTTCTTGAAACTTTAATGGCTTTGTAATATGGGCTATGCTTATCTATTTTGGATGACCTCCTATGTAAACATTTTTTGAACAGCTTTTAAATGATTTGTTGCATTATCGTAGTACCAAAAAATTAATGTGGCTCGTTTAATTTTCATAAAATTGTGACAAAATATTAACTTTGTCATTCATTATGAATCAGTTACTACTATATACCTCCCAGTGCGCGTATGTTTACATTATTTCATTACGGTTACCCACTTGCGCTATGTGGTGACTGGCGTTTTAACGCGATATTACTGCAAACGGGAAAAAAGGGACATGTCCGTGTACGGGTAGACAATTAAATAATATATGTAAGTGTGTGAAAATTTTGATAGTTTAAGGTATTTTATTTAATTTGACATGAATATTCACGAACACTTGTTCTAGATTAAAACCATTAACATATATAAAACATATGCATTTTTTTAACATTTCAGATAACTCTATTGCACCCATAGCTATCAATATCATCAAATGAACATTGCTAGTCAGAAGCCTGTTACTCATTGGATGTCATTGGTTCAGGGTTCATGTTTGTCATATTTGTTGGGTTTTTTTATACAGTTTTAAAATAAATAAGGTCGTCAATTTTGTCTTTTTAATTGTTTTGCTATTGTTTACGTCGTTTATCTATACGGAATATGTTTTACTTATTGCTTAAAGCTATATGCTGACCTATAATTGCTTACTAGTTCATCTGCGTCATTTTAACTGAGGTGGATAGTTGTCTCATTGACAATAATACCCCTTCTAGCCTTTATTTTTAGGGGCCAGTTGAAGGATACCTACGGGTGCGGGAATTCTCGCTACATTGAAGACCCATTGGTTGCCTTTGGCTGTTGTTTGCTCTATGGTCGGGTGGTTGTCGCTTTGACATATTCACCATTTCCTTTCTCAATTTTATTTATATAACATAAAAATGAAATACTTACATGAGAATATCAAAAGTAAACAATGGAACGACGACATTTGCATATTCTACAAAACATGACAACATTTAAAAACGAATACTAGTATAATGTCTACAAACAGAGGTTTGTCAAATATATTTGGGGTGTCAGGATTGCCATAAAAAAGACATCCCTGCGATCGGTCTTTCATGTGTTTCTACGACAAAAAATAATATGAATTATCTATAACAAAATAATGATATGATAGAATAAATTAACAAGTATTTTTTTATATGTAACCTAAATTACTATAATAATTGATATCAAGCATGGATACATTTGAATTACACAGACAATTATTCATTTAAAACAAAAACAACCATTACGTAGACATGATGTGCCGCAAATGAAAGCTCTGTTTCAATTTTCACTTTCTTCATCACAAATGTCTAAATTAATAATAACCTCTCAGTACTTTTGTTACATTCGTGGGTAAACGTATGATTTATAATAAATTTCAAAAAATCGTCCGTATATACATTTTTAACTTATGAAAAACATTTATTAACTCCCTTACGCAAAGTTTACATAATAACGAGCTATTTTAGGTCCATTTTTGTCATATAGCTTTTAAACTGTTATATACTGCTCTGATACCACATTTGCTTTCAAATGTTTGGCTTTGTACGTGCGTTCCTAATTTAGACACATTCGGAAAAACGCTTCAAACGTATGTAATGTAAACTTGTTGTTTAAATTTTAGGTTTTTTTTCACAAAAAGTGTTCTGTGGCTAAAACATATAGTGCTACATATATATGATAAGAAATTAACCCTTATTTTGAAATTGATTGTTTGTTAAATGATGAAAATAATCGGATTTCTTTCTTCATGTCTTTACTCTTTTTACCATAACAGATGCTAACTAAGATCTTTTATAAAAACTAAACTTATCAAGGACAAGTTAATGAGATAGTAGAGACGATGCTCCCAAATCATTGTTCGAATTATTGAAATAGGAAACAATGAATGACATTAAAGAATAATGTTAATCGAAATCTTACCTCTAATTGCCAAAATATCTCAGAGTATATCCTAGTTTATAAGCTCCTACTTAAGCTGAAGTTATTCTATGTTTGTTGTGTGATAAATGTACATTGAATTACCATCCATGTCATCATTAATATGTTTTAAAATAATAAATTGGATCTATTTTCAGGTGATTACACACTGTCGTGCGAACTTGTGTGTTGTAAATAAAAGAAGATACGGGGTATACAACATTGAGACAACGATCCAAAACAATAAATTAACCAACACACACACGAGGGCAATACAAAATCTTCAACAATAGACAGATGTCGGTGCAATGTGTCAGGAACTAATTCATCCTAAATTAATAATAATTGTAATGTAGCTTAACATTATAGTTAATAGTGTAAACATTATGTCATTAAAAAATTCTCACAAACGATATATTGACTTGGAAATGTGACAGTGATTTCTAGTTAGTTAGGTCCTAATCTTACCGGTAGAGTCTCAATCAAAGTACTTATTTATGGTGCAACAAAAGATCACAAGCAGTAAACAAACAGAAGTTCAATTAACAATTGTGAATCCTATTAAAGAAAGTTTGTATTTATCGAACAAACACAAGATAATTAATTGCTGATACAAATCCTCCATTTTACGCATTACGTTGTTATTAAATAGACTGTTTCTATGTATATTGGCGTTTGTGTTGATAGCAGTTCAGTATTTCTGTTGTATTTCTGTTGTTCTGTTGTTGTCTTCTAATAGTTGTTTCTCTAAGTTTTGTTTTAAAGCCCGGATTTGTTTCAGTTAAATCGATTTATGACTATTGAACAGCAGTATAGCCATATTGCCTTAATGTATCTAATATCAGCGATATACTTCATAGAAGATTTAATACAGAAGCGTAATAAACAGTTCAGGGAGGAAGCTTTGTTGTTTTATTTCAACAATAGATCGGCTATCAGACAAGTAACCCTTACTAAACTAGTGGTTAAAATTCAACAGTATGACAATAACATCTTCCAAGTAAAGTATTAACTTAAAGTTTTTCATTTTCAAGTTAGACTAAAGTAGGACAATTTTTTAATCATCTATCACCGTAAAAAATGATAACTTGTTAAAAATGTTTATATATCATCTAAAATAATTTATTCAACTTACCTGTACTGCCATATGATATGTAAGGTCAACAAATTTATAAATCCTTTCTATACTATACTAGTCATCAATGTATTTGTATTGTAAATTCGTACTGTTTTGAATGATTTTTACTTATAAATGAAGTAATGCATCTCCCGCACTCACATTCATTTCTTATTATGGTAGGACTTATTTGTATAATCACCTCTTCGAAAGTTGTTGTGATATTTGGATAATCAAATATGTTGACATAGGGCCTCACCGAAAAGACATTGGTTGTCATAATGGGTACCTTGTGATGTATAAACTCTCCCGTTAATGTTATAGCTTAAATAGCAATACTAACTTATTTTTTTTATTTATTCCAATGTATCACCATTCTAATGACAGTACTTCGGTATTGGTATTAAAATACGAATGCTACTGAATTTTATTTTGCTGTTATGAATTTTTTTAATCGTTTCAGATGAAGGAATGTATCTCTCCTTTGTTAACCTGTAGATAGTTTTATTAGTGGCTTTATATGCATCCGTTTCATTTCATTTCATTTCAGTTTTAATTCAGACCAGTCCTAAATTTAACTTTGATTATAGAAATTATTGGTTATTTTTATTTTGACTTTGTCGGTTACAGATATACCAGGTATTCAAGAATGAGATATATTCAGAATGATACAGGACGATTGGTATGTGATTTTATAAATTTGTGACATGCATCTTGACAATTAGTTAAAAAGGGAATTATCTTGATATATTAATAAATAGCAGGGTAACACGTGAAAATCTGACATACTTTTATATCCAGAATAAGAGAGAAAATGAAGACAACACTAGAATACCGCTGTACAAAAGTAATTAATCGATTGAGAGAAAACAAATCCAGGTAACTACAACCGATGGAAACTCGCCAACTATAAGAAGAAAAAACCTAGGACAACACACAAAAACAAGCACAAAATAACAACGAACTGTCCGTCACAAAACTGTATCAACACCGAAATAGTGACATCACAAGTAAAGTACTGGACAAATACCGATAATCACAGTACAAGTACCGATATTTTTAATGACATATGATACAGTTTACACTTAAAACAGTGGTATCTATTATAAAACTATCTGCATCATTAGCAAAATTCTGGTCTTTTCCTTTTCCTTCTATCCCCCTCCATATCCTCCGCAGTCACAATAACATTTATTATTCACACAACTCCACGAGCTCGGAGAGCTACATCCTGTACTAGCGCAACATGACCTGCAACCATAACAACTAGTTGAACACATGCGCATCTGTATGGTGGTAGTTATACCTACAATAATACAAATATGTAAATTCGTTTTCAAATACATACTAGTATACAATCGTTGTTCTCTTGAAACACATGTGACATCTCATCTCCACAGTCACAGAAACACTTATTGCATACACAACTCCATGAGCTGAGGTAACTATTATATGTCAAACAACGCGGAGCCTTTGCTCACACCAGCTAGCTAAATAGGGCTCAGATATAACGAGGGTCAAACAATAGAAATAGAAGTATCAACCGTTTAATCTTTAAAAAAAACGACAAACGACAAGCTCTCATAAAACACATATCAACACACGACAACCATTGAATATACAAATTTAGACTAAAGTTGTCTTATTTGCTATCATAACACATATTCTTATTTCTGTAAAAAAAAAAGAGTGTTCAAGACTTCAATGTGAAGAATCTTCTTCAATTGGTCTGCACTAAAGAAAACTAATGTAAACGACAAATATCTATTACCAACAACCTTGATTTAATAATATAAAACATATCTTTAATACTTTTTAATAATCAAACAATGCCTAAGTTTTAAAGGCCACTACTAACCGTGTATTGAAATAAGCCCCCTCCCTACTAACCTATTATTGAATAAACACGGTCTCCATGAGGTCGTTATTAACCAATCATATTCCTATAAACTATAGGAGGTAAGATAAATTATAAACTAAGTCGTTTTTTTCTTTTGAATTGTTAGATATTTGACATTTCGGGGTCTGGTATAGCTGACTGTGCAGTATGGGTTGTGATTATTATTATAGACCCGTCCGGTGACCTATTGTTGTTTATTTTCGTGTCATTTTGGTCTCGTGTGAAAATAAATCTTAGTGGCAATCATACACAATTTTTTGTCTATAAAATAGAGGTTAAATATATATGGGGAATAGTCAAACACATAGATCAAAAATAAGCTGACAACGCCATGGCTTAAAAAAATAAAAAAAACATCGCGACAAATAATTGTAAAAAACATACAACATAGAAAATTAAAGACAAGGCAACACGAACCCCATAAAAAAATGGGATGATCTCAGGTGCTCCGGAAGTGTAAGCAGATCCTGCTCCAAATGTGGAACCCGTCGTTTTGCTCATTTTATTACAAACCCGGTAAATAGTCTAATTCGGTAATATGTGCACTTTTTTCTATCAATTAGAAATAACGTATTATCGACAAATACCATATTATTAAATAGTTTTAGATCGCTAGCTAATTAACTTTCGAGTTTGTTGCCAAAGTTCTCAAGGACTTCATTTTGTAACATATAAAACACATAAAACATGTGAAGCACGTGAGTAACAGAAGAATTGAGAGACCTGATTTGATTATTTTTGTATTTTTCATACAATCAATTATTATTTTTTAACTTCCACTGCATATTTGTTTACGTTCTTCAATCATGACTTTCTCTTTACACTTGCTCTTTGCGGTAGCCGACATTATTACACGAGATCATAACAGAATGAAAACAATGGAAGGATAAATGTACGGGAAAACAAAAGATATACATCGTTTTTAGATTTTGATAATATAAGGGATTAAATTCTGCATGAAAGTTCGCGGATATTGTTTTATAGTAAAAAAATATTAAGTATATAAAACAAATTCAGTTCTTTATTTTTAAAATTTGCAGTGGTTGTTTTTTTTACTGTTTTGATATAAATAAGGTCTGTAGTTATGTCTTCTGAAGTTTATTGCATTTGATTATATCGGGGTGTTTTACATATAACTCTACGGAAAGGCTTTTTCGAACGTCCCAACATTGACCAATACTTGCTTATCTACCAGTCTTTAATCTGTGATGGATAGTTGTCTAATTCACTATAATAACTTTTCTTGTGCATATTACATAAAATTGCAATACTTACATGAGAATATTAGCAGTAAACAAAGGATCGACGACGTTTGCATATTCTACAAAAAACAACATCATCAAATGTTACACATTTAAAAATTAACACGATTTAAAAACAAAACAAAAAAAAACAACAGATAAACAGTTATATCAATTAAGAATTAATTATATATTAGAGTAGACAAACATGTATTTTTATGTGTAACTTAGGTCTCTCAATCAATATTGATATCAGCTAAATTTCATTTAAATCGTTGGATACATTTGATTTACATAAACCATTATTCATTTGCAAATAAACTCATCATAGATACCAGGACCACATTTTGTATATACGCTAGACGCGCGTTTCGTCTACAAAAGACTCATCAGTGACGTTCGAATCCACAAAAGTTCAAAAGGCCAAATAAAGTACGAAGTTGAAGAGCATTAAGGACCAACATTCCTAAAATTTTTGCCAAATACAGCTAAGGTAATCTATGCCTGAGGTAGAAAAGCCTTAGGCATTCAAAAATTCGCAAGTTTATTCATTTGCAACAAAAACTAAACAGCCATAAAGTAAACATGATTTCCGTTCCGGATGATAGACCGCGTTTGATTTTTTCAGTTGTAATGGTCATACCCTTTGTGTGTTTGCTTTTGGATTTGGTACTTGTTTATTTACCTCATTTATGGTGCAAAAGCTGTTTTTATATTTGACAATAAGGCAGTTTAATATATGCGCAATCTTCTCAAAAGGTAAAAATAAAATGCACTATTTTAATACACTTTGGCTTAATTTTTCATCGGTTGAATGTACTTTTTCATTACAAATTTTCGAATTGATAATGCCCCTTCGGTACTTGTGTTATCTTCTTGGGTCTATATATGATTTATAATACAATTCTAAAATTTACCGTTTAAAATTTTGAAACTATAAAAAGAAAACTAAGGTTTCAAATCCTTTACCCAACTAACTTGACCTTATATGGATTAAGCTATTTGTGGGTCCTGTTTTGTCATACAATGCTCTTCAACCAAATGTTCTTAAATATGACTATTTTTCAATAGTTATCAAAAGTACCAGGATTATAATTTTATACGCCAGACGCGCGTTTCGTCTACATAAGACTCATCAGTGACGCTCAGATCAAAATAGTTAAAAAGCCAAACAAATACAAAGTTAAAGAGCATTGAGGACCCAAAATTCCAAAAAGTTGTGCCAAATACGGCTAAGGTAATCTACTCCTGGGGTAAGAAAATCCTTAGATTTTCAAAATTGGTTTGGAAACTTTCTTTGAGCGTCCCTGATGTAGTTTAATACAGAAAAGTCTGAAATGTTAACGTGTTTTTCTCATTTTTATTTTATCACAAAATGTGTTCTGTGTCGAAAAATTCTGGTGATAAATATAATTAAAAGGTATTTATCTTAACATCTTATTTTGAAACTTCCTTTTTGTAAAACGATGAAAATGAGCTGATTTTTGTCTTTATGGTTCTCACTCTTTTAACAATAACAGATGCTAACTAACACTAAACTTATTAAAGATAAGAAAATGAAATTATGAGGCGACGAATTAGAATGGTCCCATATAAGTTTACGTTCGAATTGTTAGAATAGAGGACTATGCATTTCTTTTGAATGAACAGTTTTATTAATCCAAATCTTACCTTGAATTGTTTGAATCTCTTGGAATATGCAAGCATTCTATTTAAGCTGATGTCATTTTATGTTTTATACTGTTATAATTCGTGCAAAAAATGTATCTTAATTTATCGCCCATGTCATCGTTAATTAGTTTTAATTGTTCGCAATTTATTATAAAATAATAAAATAACCTAATTTTAGATGACAACACACTTTTGTGCGACCTTGTTTGCTGTGGATAAAAGAAAGAACGAGGTATATCAATTTATGACTTTTGAACAGCAGCATAGTACTATTATCTTTATCTTATACATGTTATATCGGCTACGTTTTTCATTAGCAACATGACGGGTGCCACACATGGAACAGGATCTGCTTACCCTTTCGGAGCATCTGAGATCATCCTTAGGTTTTGGTGGGGTCGTGTTGCTCAGTCTTTAGTTTTCTATGTTGTTTCGTGTGTACTATTTTTTGTCCGTTTGTCTTTTTCATTTATAACCTTGGCGTTGTCATATTATTTTCAATTTATGAGTTTGACTGTTCCTCTGGTATCTTTCGCCCCTCGTTTACATACTTTAAAGAACTTATGTTGCATTATTTTAGCAATTGTTAAGGTATTTGATAGTTATCCCGAAACAATAGTTATCAAAAGTACCAGAATTATCATTCAGTGCGCCAGACGTCAGACAAATCAGATGCAGTTTTATAAATCAACAGTATGACAATAAATTCTTCCTAACAGAGTATTAGGCCAAAGTGTATTCATTTTAAAGGTATACTTAAGTAGGACAATGGTTTGATGATCTACATTGTTGTACCACTGTGAAAAATGATAACTTATTAACGTCAGAACGTGAGAAAAATAATTCACAGCTTTATTCATATACAGAATACACTTTAAATAAATTAAAAATATTGTTTAATAGCGAACAATATTTATATATCATTAAAAATAATTAGGCCAACCTACCTGTACTGCTATATGGCATGTGAGGTCAACACATTTATTTACCCCTAATATAGCATACTACTTATATATCAAAGTATTTGTGTTGTAAAATCTTAGTGTTTTGATTGAATTCTACTTCTTAATAAAAGTGTTATCTTCTACATTATTTTTTTCTTTCTGTTTTCATCAATGTCCATGTTGTCATGATTTGTCTTTTTTGTTTTATCAGCTCTTTAACAGATGTTTTAATATGTGACTGATCAACTATGTCAGCCTCGTATCTGTTGATTTGTTATAAGGAAATACCAACTCAGTAGACAGTACATTTGTACTGGTTTGAAATACGAATAATATTGAATTGTTATGAGTTTTGATGAATAAATGTGAATCGTTGTATGTGTAAGATATTTAAGAGGCACATGTTTCATTAGTAATTCACATGCATGATATTTTCAGCTAAACAATGACAACAGCATCGCAACCTGCCATTGTCAACACAACATTTTATTTTTGTTTATGTATAATTTTCGGGCTTACTTAAAATCAAATAATTGATTAGAAAACGATCACTTAAAATGACCATACAGAAAACGAAACTAACTTACAAAGTGTTAAAAAAACATAGTGTTGAAGTCTGAAAATTAATTAAAAACAAATCTGGCTTTTAAGAATTGATTGTATCTAAATGACCGTTTCACATCTAAATTGGTTTACTGGTTTAATATATCTTTTTAATCACTACTGAAATAGAAATCTGCATGTCCTGGTGTATTTCCTATTTGACATGCCATAGTTACATCATATTCTATTTTCCATGTTGTGGCATCCACATACGACAGCAGAAATGTTAATGTATTGTTGGGTTGAACATTGCCGACAAAGACCACTCGATAATACATTGGACTCGTCGAAATAGGAAAATACAATGTCATATATTTGGAGAAGCTGATAGTGCCTTCTTTTGTTATCTTGAAATCTAAGACAAAATATAAATATTGATTGAGTAATTAAAAAATGCATGCGAAATCCAAATTATTAAATGTGTGTCATAAGCAGAGAAATAATATATAGAATGTTATTATACAAACTCCCAAGAAGACATACGCAATTAAATAGTAAGTGAAAAGTGTTTTAATCCTGAATATGTTTTCATTCTTTGAGTTTTGTTTCGATTGCATATCGTACATAGTTTTTGTTAATTTCATTTAAAATATTTATGAATCAGGACGAATTCGCACTCAACGTTTGTCTATTGTTTTGTGTAGTAGCAGTATGTGAACCCCCACGAGTTTGGTTAATTTTGGATTGACATGAACCCTTCTTTTTTTTCATTTAAAAGACGAACCAGTTCCACTGAATGATTTGCTTTTAATTGAATGATGTAGTCTTTGACTTTTTATTCAGAACGGATGATATTTTTTGCAGTTTACGCTATTGTCATATTTGATCATTTAAAAATATTGCCCACAAGTGGTTACTTGATTATCCAAGCTCTCAAAAAATAAAGTTTTGTGAAAATCATAAGAATTCGAAACCGGATATCTGATCCGAATAATCAGATTTTGACCATTTGTTAGAATTGTTTGAAATTGATTCTTGTAATCAATCTAATATTTTCATCTTGTTTCTGCATCAAAAAATAGTTCTATACTTCTATACAAAATAGCAGGAAAGTATTATTATCCAAAGGATGTTTTTATTATGTTACAATACGTAATTATTATTCAGGAGAATGGAGATTAAGCAGTATTAATCCTCGGGATATTTTTTAAACCACCATAAATAAGATCTACAATTGTCTTGATCTCAAGAAAGACGTTTGTACTAAAACATATTACCCTTCATATCTCCTCCGACATAATCATCTCCACAGTCTTCTCCTGACGGACATTTACAACCTCCGGTTGTAATAACAAATCGAATAAGATCTCCACCTACCACAGTCTGACGGATATCATTGTACGAACTGAGATGTTTTGGGAAAGCAGGTTTATGTGCCCAAAAACTACAAAATACACTGCGCTATCATTGCAGGTTATAAATGCTGACATCAGACAAGTCAATTAAGGACGGACAATAACAACATGTTCAATCATTCCATGATTGATAAGGACTTATAGTAAAACCAAACATTCAAATCGTGATGATCCTTCAAAGGTATTTTTAAACACATTATAATGATAAAATGGCCACTTAAAGATATCAAACCCCTAGTACTTTTTTTTTAACAAAGAGTGTGAATATTAACTAAAATTCCGTTACTAGGGGGAAATAACAGATAACGAAATCGAAACAGGATTTTTAATCTGATTATATAAGTAAAAACATCGAATAACGAATTTTCAATGGTAATGTCAAACAAGGGTGTATTAATATCAACTTACTTTCCATTACCAATGGGCCATTTGCAGATAACTCCCTTTATTTTGTCAGTGTTGTTGGCAAAGAAACCTGGTTTGCCATACATCATACGTAAAGTATCTTCCATTATATACATAGAATACAGGTCTACTTTTAATGCTCCTATGAATATAGTTGTAGCAAATTATGATAATAATAATACTGATTAAAATAATAATAATAATATTACAATATTTAAAGTTAAAGCAAAAAAAAAGATAATAATGTTAGTAATAATTAGTTCACTTGGTACTGAATAATAAGATGAGGATAGGTGGCTATGTGTCGTCTAGTTGCAGATTAAATAAATTCCTATATCGAAAACATGTTAAAACGATATTAATATAAACTCTGCTATGGTTTAGAACGATGTTGTGGTGTTGTTATTTATATGATGATTCACACGGAGGTATTTACATATCGTTGAAGAAAATTTATTGTATTTGTTATATATAAAGACCAATCAATCTCGAAATCATTTCTTACGATACGATTAAAATTTCTTTAACAGTAATATGAAAATGATGTGCAATTTTTAACAGTTAAAAGAAAATACATAATTATGTGTTTTCTAGTCATCATTATTAATATATCTGTATTTCAAGATTATTAAAAAGATTTAAACACAATGTTTACTGCACTACCCCTACTGTTGACATTTTTACGTATTATGTCTGTTTGTTTTGTTCATACAATGTTTTCAAAATAATGATTTTTTTGCGACAGTAATACAAGTGAGGGATTTAGCTAGCTAAAAACCATGTTAATCCACCATTTTCTAAGTTAGAACTTGCCTGTACCAAGTCCGGAAAATGACAATGACAGTTGTTGTCCATTCGTATGATGTGTTTGAACTTTTGAATATGCAATTTGATCAGGGACTTCCCGTTTTGAAATTCCTTTAAGTTCGGTATTTTTGTTGTCTTACTTTTAACAAACCTTTTGTGTCGAATTCAACTACTTCGTGATTGAAAATCAGCTGGACAGCAGCACTCTCTGAACTTTTTGAGGCCAAAAAGAAGTTGATTTCGCCACCAAATATTGGTAAGTCAGCAGCAGCAGCAGCAGTAGATGAAATTGGTTTGCAGGTTGTCGTATTGAAAAAATATGACACACGTGATCCATTTGTCAGATATGACACGAGGGAATCGTAGGTATGTATTGGTATTTTTCTAGTATAAAATATAACGATTCATTTAAATTGTAGTATATAATGAAGACATAATCTTTCAATCAGTTTAATTGAAGACTAGAGCTGGCATCATGTCTGTAGCTGCTTGTAGTCCTTTGATGCGGTTTAATTGCAAATGAGTCCATTTTCATTAAACTAGTACACATGTTTGTTCATGGGCAAGCTGAAGACTGCAACCGGTGCGGTATTTTCTTGTTGTGTTAAACACTAAATGGTTGCCTTCGGTTGGGGTTTTTTACTCTCTGGTCGGGTTGTCTCTTTGGCCCATTTTCCCATTCTCTGTTTTATGGAAACTATTCTGATGAAATAACATTGACCATTCATCTTTTGCACGGGCATAGTTTTAAATTTGATAATTTTTCAGATATACATATATATTCGATTTTTATTGAAAACAAATAACTTTTTGAAGGAAAGCGAAAAAATACAGTGTTTTTTTTCTATCAGGTCTATTGAAAATAAATACAAAATAAATACATTAATTAAAAACAAATTACGGGTAGTACAATCCACGTCCTCCCTGCAAAGGATGTAAAGATAACGAGAAAGCAAAGCCACCCCCTAAAATATGTGTATGTAATGTGCTAAACAGTTGTTCGGGTTTTTTTTGGTGTGTACTTTTCATCATTTGTTTTCTCGTATTCTGTTTTTTATTTTTTTTATAGTGGAAATGAAGGCATACATATCTCTCGTCTGTCGAATGGTAACGTTAAATTAATAAGATCATTTGGATAAAAAAAATATCATGTCGTTGTCAGTTTATTTTCGATTTAGGAGTTTTAAAGTCCATCTTGTATTTTTTGCACTCCTTTTTTATGTGACACACACATAAAAAATCAACAGGGTATGCTGTATTTTAAAAGTCTTTATACAAAAGAGGAAGATAACTATAATTTCATAAAAACTCACGCTTGATTGGACACTTGAAGGCAGCACAACAACGTACAAAATAATGATATGAAGTAGAACATTCTCAGTGACCTTATCGGATTGAGACCAGGTATAGACTGTTGAATTGAATAGTATGTTATCTATATAGGGACAAAGATATTAAAATTAATGTTCCACTTTTGATGAACCAACAGCATCGCAACGTAACATTTTCAACACTACTTCTTATTTTTGTAAATGTATAATTTCCATACTTACTTAAAATCAACTAATTCATTAGACTACGATAACTTAAAATGACCATACAGCAATTCAGAATACGAAAAAAACTTACAAAGAGATAAAAAAAAAAAAAGAAGGAAAAAAGTGTTGAAGTCTTATATGCAATTCAAAAGAAGTTTGTTTTTTTAAGAATTGATTGTATCTAAATGACCGTTTCACATCTAAATTGGTTTACTGGTTTATTATATTTTATTAATCACTACTGAAATAGAAATCTGCATGTCCTGGTGTACTTCCTATTTGACATGCCATAGTAACACCATTTTCTATCTCCCATGTTGTAGCATCCACATACGATAACATAAAGTTTAATGTATTGTTAGGTTGAACAGTGCCGACCAACACCTCTCGATAATACATTGGACTGGTAGGAATAGGAAAAAATAATATCATAGATTTAGAAAAGTTGATTGCCCCTTCTTTTGTTATCTTGAAATCTAAAATAAAAATGATTAAATATTTAAAAAAGGCATGTAAAATCTAAATTATTTAGTGTGTCATAATTAAAGATGTAATCTTTAGAATGTAATAATCAGTTTACTTTTAAAAGGACAAGTCCCAAAGAAATCATACGCCAACTTTTATCTGACCGGAGAAGCGATTTTGTCATTCATAGGGATTGCAGATCGTTCAAACCTTTCTATACCCGGTACGAGTTCTAGCTCGACACTAGTTTTGTTGTTATATTTAGTAGCATGTCAACCTACATGTGTTTTTTCTTCCTTTGGGTCTTCTCGGATTATCTCTTTTATTTGAGTCAGAAACTATTTCTGCTGTATGATTTTCTCTTATTGGAAAGTTGTTGTATATTTTTTTTAAATATGCAGAACTGATAATCTCCCGTTTTACTGACTACCATGGTAGATTAAGCTTGATTCATATTTGATAATCAAATATTATTTTCTGCATTTTTTAATTGGGTGGTACCGGCTCACAATATAATAAGCTTCGTGAAAATCATAACAATTTTAGACTAAAGATGTATAACGAACATTTGTTAGAAATGATGATTTTGAAATTTATTAATCACTTAAAGGGACACTAGCTACGAGAAAAAAATAATATGATTTCGTCTGTTTCAATCATAAAGGTAGAATAATGAAATAATGATTCGTTTTAGCAGCCAATTCGGTTCAACTGTGTCAAAGAAATTAAATATCGCTGATGATTTATTCTTTTGTATGTGAGTAATTTGACCTCTGTGAATCCTTAATCATGTGACCTTAATTATTCAATTACCTAGAAATTGGTTATGCAAACATAAGTCATATCCATCCATTATAAGGAAACGAATGTCTCATTAAAGTGAAACAAAGGTGAATCATTTCGTTGGTTGATTCGATTCACAAAAAAAGATCATTCTTAAACAGGTAAAAACGTTTATAAACCTTTAACATGAAATCAAACAGACCTTTACAAATTCAATTGCACGATTTCGCAATCTATTTATGTTTATGTTTTTGTTTATATCGGATTCAGTGACCATCGGCAGTATTCAGATGTCATCTCGATAGTAAATTCGATGGGGTCTGGACTAAAATACATAAGAAATTCTATATATATCATCGATTACCTGCTTTTTTACTGTTTATTTCAAACTTATAGTAGTTGGATAATCGTTAAAGATTTTTATGATTGAAATATGAGAATTCGAATCTAATTAGTGAACATGAATTTGACAGCTAGTGTCCTTCCAAGAAGAGAGTCAATATGTTCGCTTACATCAGGTTGAGATGTATTCCAAGAAACAAAAACTTTGTTTGCTTTAATAATCCTTTTCATTTTTTATACATCAAATCACGTTTAATTATCCAAAGAAGTTGTTTTTATATAACATTATAGTTAATTATGTTTCTGTAGGCAAGATATTTAACAGTTTGAAACATTTATTTTTTTACGCCATCATAAAAAAAGATCTGCAATAGAGTTGAACTGAAGAAAGACGTTTGTACTAAAACAGATTACCCTTCATATCTCCTCCGACATAAGCATCTCCGCAGTCTTCTCCAGTCGGACATTTACAACCTCTGGTTGTAATAACAAATCGAATAAGATCTCCACCTACCATAGTCTTCCGGATATTATCATACGAACCGAGATGTTTTAGGGTAGCAGGTTCATCAGCCCAAAAACTACAGAATACAATATAGGTTATTACTGTAAGTTAATATTGCTGACATCAGACAAGTCAATAAAGCACGTACTATGACAACGTGTTCAATAATATCGTGGTGGAAAGGGACGTATAGTAAAACCAAACACTCAGATCATGATGACCCTTTGTTGGTTGACCGTTGTGGAATGATATGCGACCTACCGAATTAGACTATTTACCGGATTTGATATAAAATTAACAACACGACGGATGCCAAATGTGGATCATAACTGCTTACCCTTCCGGAGCACCTGAGATCACCCCTACTTTTGGTTGGGTTCGTGTTGCATATTATTTAGTTTTTTATGTTGTGTCAAGTGTTCTACTGTTTGTATGTTTGTCTTTTTCATTCTTAGCCATGGAATGTAACTTTATTTTCGATTCATGAGTTTGAAGGTCCCTCTGGTATCTTTCGTCCCTCTTTCAAAGGTCTTTACACGTTGTAATGACAAACTAAATGACCGCTTTCGCGTCTGGCGCACATATCAAATTTCAATCCTGGTATCTATAATGAGTTTATTTACAACCACTTGGTCGATGCCACTGGATGCTCAGGAATAGATCACCTCAGCAGAATTTGGCAAAACTTTTAGAAGTGTTGGTCCTCAATGCTATTCAACTTCGTTCTTTATTTGGCCTTATTAACTTTTTTTGTTCGAGCGTCACTGATGAGTCTTTTGTAGACGAAACACGTGTCTGCTGCATATACGAAATTTCAATCCTGATATCTATGATGAGTTCATTTACAGATAAAAAGCATTCAGTACTATTTTCGAACAAAGAGATAATATATGAATATACAACAAGATTCCGTTTTACTAGTAAATGCACTTGCAAATAACGAACAATCGACGGGATGTTAAAGCACGTTGTAGAAGTAATAAATCGTTTAACAAGTTTTCAGTGGTCTCGTCAAACATAGTGTATACATATAATAAAATTGAGAATGAAAAAGGTGAATGTGTCAAAAAGACAATAACCTGACCAAAGAGCAGACAAAAGCGGAAGGCCACCAATTGGTCTTCAATGCAGCGAGAAACTCCCACACTCGGAGACGTGCTTCAGCTGGCCACTTAACAAAAATATATACTAGTTCAGTGATTATGGACGTCATACTAATCTACGAAATATACACAATAAACTTAAATTAAAACTTACTTTCCATTACCAATGGGCCATTTGCAGATAACACCCTTTACGTTGTCAGTGTTGTTAGCAAAGAAACCTGGTTTACCATACATCATGAGTAAAGTATCGTCTATTATATACATGGAATACAGGTCTACGTTTAATACTCCTGGGCAATAGTAAATAGATAATAATCTTTATTGTCATATAATTATAGTTAATGTGACAATGAAAAAACACAATATAGAAAAGAAGTAACAATTCTTAATGAAATGAACTCATTGAAAGACCTCAGTTCAAATAAAGGAACCATTATTTTCATGATGGAAGGGTTTAGCGATTCTTTTACTTTTTGTTCTAGGGTAAGATTCATAAAACTATGAATAGGTAAACATTTTTACATGTAAAATGAATTATCCCTTAGTTTTGTGTTAATTTAAAAAAAAAAAAAAAAAGAGTTTTTTTCTCACCCAGCAAGTGGCACAGTTTACATATTATATCCTTTTCTATGAATATTATAATAACAACTTTTTCTATTTCTAAGTTATGGTAACTTATTCTCAACTGCGTATAGAATTTTCATATAGAAAGGTCACTGGAAGCTGGATACAGTTCCCTATCAAAGTTAAGTCTTAAATTTTCATAAAGTAACAGATTACTTTTTTTATCATAACTTTTTTTTCTATTATCAAACATATTTTGATTTTTTTTTTAATCGTTTTATTTCATCCAAGTCCCTACACTCATTTACTCTATCTATAAGATATCAGTTTTGTGAAATACTCTTTGCATATATGTATACCAAGAATATATTAAGTAACATTGGAGTCCACAGTTTTAACCATATCAATATTTCTTTAAAAAAAGGATTTATATTTTAAGAATTCAGCCCTCTTAGATCAGATGGAGAATGCGAGATATTCAAAGGAGAGTTCATTTAGTTCTAATCGGACTGCTGTATAGGATGCAGTTTTTCTGGTGCCTCGCAAAAAATTACTATTGGGTGGCTATTTCTAATTCAGAAACATGTTAATAAAAACCCTTCTTTCACTAATTCACATGGACATTTGTTATAGTACATCGTTGAATAATGTGCTTTGTACTTGTTATTCATAAAAGGACTTCGTTTTCAAAACAATGATGCTATAATAACAATAACATTATATTGATGTGTATTGTTAAAAAGATAAATGCATGTGTGTTATCTAAGCATCATAATATATATATATATATATATATATATATATATATATTTTTATACCTTTTTTGTCGTATTCAACTACTTCGTGGTTGAAAATCAGCTGTACAGCATCCTCCTCTGGACTCTTTGAAGTCAAAAAGAACTTAATTTCACCTCCAAATATTGGTAAGTCAGCAGCAGAAGCAGTAGATGAAATTGGTTGGCAGGTTGTGGTATTGAAAAAATATGACACTCGTGATCCATTTGTTAGATATGACACGAGAGAATCATAGGTGTTTATTGGTACTTTTCTGGTAAAAAATAGAACAAATCATATATATATATATACTATTATATAAAATAAAGACAATCTGTGAAGTTCAAACAGTTAAATTGAGTTCATGAGCTGGCATGTCAGTAACTACTAATAGTTCTTTGTTAATGTATGTGTCATTGTCATTTTACTGTCCATGTTACAGTACTGTGTGTTTGTTTTATCTACATTGGCTAGAGGTATAGGGTGAGTCTTAAGATATCCAAAAACATGTTTAACGCCAACGCATTTTTGCGCCAGGCTAATGTCAGGAGCCTCTGCCTTAGCCAATCTTGTATTATGTATCTTTCAATTTTAGTTCATCGATACATTTTGGATTTTTTTAAATAATAAAGCAGATGTGGTATGATTGCAAATGGGTCCATTTTCACTGAACTAGAACACATAAGTGTTTATGGACAAGCTGAAGTCCTCCACCGGTGCGGGATTTTCTCGGTGTGTTCAATATTCATTGGTGTCTTCGGCTGGGTTTTTTTTTAACTTTTTGGTCGGGTTGTTGTCTCTGAGGTTATCACAAGCCCAGTTGTCAGCACTGTTTGTGCTGACATGAATTATCATTGATATGGTTATAGTTATAAATTTACTGTTTACAAAATTTAGAATTTTTTGAAATACGAAGGCTTTTCTACCTCATGCATAGATTACCTAAGCTGTATTTGGCAACTCTTTGAGAATTTTGGTCCTCAAAGCTCTTCAACTGCGTACTTTTTTGGCCTTTTCAATTTTTTGGGATTGGAGCGTCACTGATGAGTTTTTTGTAGACGAAACGCGCGTCTGGCGATAATACAAATTGTCGTCCTGGTATCTATGACGAGTTTATATATTCGATCCATTCCACATTCGCTCAATTTTATGGGAATTATTCTGATGAAATAGCATTCATCTTTTGTAAAGTGATGGTTTTTATTTGATAAATTTTCTGCAAGTTTTCGATTGTTATTGACAACAATTAACTTAGGATAGTGAATAAAAATATTTGTTTTCATATCATGTATATTGAAAATAAGTACATAAGTACAGAGAGAGTTTGAAAGTCCCTCTGGTATCATTCGCCCCTCTTTTAAATGGCAGACGCATGAAAAACCAACAGTATATACTGCGTTTTTAAACTTATTAATTCAAAAGAGGAAGATAACTATAATTTCTTAAAAACTCACTCTTGATTGGACACTTGGAGGCAGCACAGAAAAGTGCAAAATAATGATATGAAGTAGAACATTCTCAATGATCCTATCAGGTAGAAACAAGCTATCGTCTGTTAAATAAATTGAATAATAGGTTATCTATATAGACAAAGATATGAATATTAATGTCCCACTTTAGTGAACCAAATGTCATGTTTAGTAATTAATATAACAGGATTGCACATAAGTCATAGCAAGGACTAAGTAAGTAAGTAAGTAAGTAATTCAAAATAACAATACGATCAGCGTGTGAGTGTGTATTTCTTTCTTTACTTTGTCGTTAATTTGCCATTAAGGTTTTGAAAAAAAATCAACAGAAAGTCTGTGACTAGCTGTTTTCAAGTTAAATTGTTATTCGAGTGCTACAATAAAGGACCAAACTTCGTCTCTTACTTCATTGTTTTTCGTATATGAATTTTGGAAAATCAATCACAGCCTATATATAGCTAATATATGAACATATTTATGTACACTTGCATAAGGTCGATTTCTATCCGACGCAGCTCAAACTTGAAAATTATCTAAGAGTCCGAAGGGGGTCACTAGCAAACCATATAACTCATAAAATGACCGTTGGCAGTCTGTGGATGTGATCTAGAAGTAATGCTGATACATATTATCGACTCCATTGATTGTTAATCGTTTAATATAGACTTTGTATTTTTGATATACGTTTTTGTATGTTATAAAACAAATAAAATCGGGAAACAAAAATTTTGACAGATAATGACTTTTAATTGGCATAACTCATACTCACTATTAAAACTCAGATATAGTTGACCTCGATAGTAGTATCTAAATAACGTTATCAATCCCACAAAACATATCATTGGCCAATAATCTATTTAAATGATGTAGAGGTCAGATGAACCCTATTATACGAGCATGATCACCTCTTCAATTATTTCAAGATCAATAGTGCTTATTGATTCAAAGATAAGTATATATTTTCATAAAAACTAAATGTTGATCAGCAACTTAAGAAATCTTGTCCAGGTCTAGTAATACGTCTAACAGACGTGTTTTAATACCTTGCAATGATTTCCAAATATAGTTGTTATATTGAAATTGAAAAGTTCTCTCGACAAAAACCGCTTAAGTATGCCAAACGAGGTTAAAGACAAATGCATAAATGAACAAATGCAAAGAGGAACATCTTAGAAAACGACATTTAGTATCCCAGTCTGCTTCCTGTAATATTAATATTTATGGGAATATCGATATGTTCATGATTATAAATTAAGTGTTACTAAACAAAACTTTGAATTTTTGAAAAACTAAGACTTGTCTACCTCAGGAATAGATTACATTTATAGCTGTAATTGGTAAAACTTTTAGGAATTTTTGGTCCTCAATGCTCTTCAACTTCGTACATTATTAGGTCTTTTAAACATCTTTTTATTCGAGCGTCACTGATGAGTCTCATGTAGACGAAACGCGCGTCTGGCGTAAATATAACTTTTTAATCCTGGTATCTATGATGAGTTTATTCTCAATATATAACATACATTTGCATAGACATCCCTACGTTACAAATTTTTGAATATTTCGAAATACTAAGGCTTTTCTACCTCAGGCATAGATTAATTACCTAAGCTGTATTTGGCAAAACTTTTAGGAACTTTGGTCCTCAATGCTCTTCAACTTTGTACTTTGTTTGGCCTTTTTAACTTTTTTGAATTCGAGCGTCACTGATGAGTTTTTTGTAGACGAAACGCGCGTCTGGCGTATACTAAATTTAGTCCTGGTATCTATGATGACTTTATTTACATTTTACATATCATGTTAACTTATCAACATATTCATTCCCTGTTCAAGTATCAAATCAAGCCATTCAGTTATTTTTAAAGGAAGTTTTATAGTTATTATAAAGTAGGGATGTTACTAATATCTTTAAACTTATTACATTATTACTTATTCATGTTATCAATATATCCATTCCCTGTTCAAGTGTCAGATGATTTTTTTGTTATTCAAGGACGTATTATAGCAAATGTTCAATAATGTAGAGGTTTTGCTCAGAAGCAGTATGGTCAACTGTAGTTGTTTTGATTTTAGATTAATTGTGGTTTTATCACGGACAATTATTCCACATCGCCTTAAATCTGTATTGGTCCTAATCAAGGAGTCTATAGTGGTTACTTCAAAAATGTATAGTCTTACAAATTTTAACAATATTAGTCTCTGAGGAGTAAATTTTCATTCCCATCACTTTTTCAAATTTAAAAGCTTGATATATTGTAATATGGAAATTTGTCAGTGAACATCAAGGAAGATCTTTTGGTGTCATGTGTGCTTGTCTTGTTGTATAGTTGCTTTCTCATTTACAGCCAGATTGAAGTTTGAGCACTATTGTAATAAAAAATAAATGTTATCTTTGGCAGTGCATCTCTATCTCTATAAAATATAAATTCTGACAATTCGTTTCGGAATTTTTGCTCAAGTGATATAAAGCTGTTTTGTTTGTTTTGATTGGGGTTGGGTTTTTTTTGTTGTTTTTTTTTTTTGGGGGGGGGGGTCTTTTTGATAGTTTTGTGGTTTCTCTTAGACATGAACCCAAGATCTCCTTTTACTTAGATACATGTTTCTTGGTGATTGGTGCACTGCTCTATTATATCAATAACTTTCTTTAAATGATCTTATTCTGGAAGATAATTTTTGGCAGAATATTGTGTCAGAATTCTAACAAATATCATAACTTGAATTCTAAACCTTGTTCTTATAAAGAGGGGAAAGGCAAAGTTCTGGGTTCGGTTTTTTTTGTTGTTTCTCTTAGACAGGGGGGTCTTTTTGGTAGTTTCTCTTAGACATGAACCCAACATCTCCTTTTACTTAGATACATGTTTCTTGGTGATTGGTGCACTGTTCTATTACATCAATAACTTTCTTTAAATGATCTTATTCTGGAAGATAATTTTTGGCAGAATATTGTGTCAGAATTCTAACAAATATCATAACTTGAATTCTAAACCTTGTTCTTATAAAGAGGGGAAAGGCAAAGTTCTGGGTTCGTTTTTTGTTGTTGTTTCTCTTAGACAGGGGGGTCTTTTTGGTAGTTTCTCTTAGACATGAACCCAACATCTCCTTTTACTTAGATACATGTTTCTTGGTGATTGGTGCACTGTTGTATTATATCACTAACTTTCTTTAAATGATCTTATTCTGGAAGATAATTTTGGCAGAATTCTAACGAGTTCTAACAAATATCATAACTTGAATTCTAAACCTTGTACTCATATAGAGAAAGAAAAGGCAAATTTACAAAATGACAAGGGGGCAACATACAAATCAGTAATGAGATTTGAAAACAGCCTTTAATACTGGTAGTTCCGGAGCTTGTTTTTACATTTTCAACGGGATGTCATGTTTAAGACTCATCCTACTACTCTCGACTCAGTTTGCTTTGTGAATCAATTTGTTGAAAAAGATTTCATTCCATTCCGAATAAGTTCTCTATTCCTGTCTGTTATTTGATATCACAGTGCTCAGTGCTCATAAACAAAAACATATACTGATACTAATCTAACAGGTACATTTTGACATTGAAAGAGAACAAACTTAAGTGCCTGTAGTTTAGTGGACGTCTTTGGTTTGTGGTCTGTCATAGATATACTAGTAGGAAGATGTGGAATGAGTGCCAATGAGACAACTCCCCATCCAAGTCTTAATTAATAAAAGTAAACCAATACAGTCTTCAACAGGGAGCCTTTCCACACACCAGACATATTTGATTTGTAAATTATTTTGTTTTTTTATTAATTAGGCCTTTAGTTTTCTCAATTGATTTGTTTCATATTTTTATGTCAGGCCTTTCATAGACTATAATTTGATTTTCTCATTGTTGAAAGCCATAGATTTACTTATAATTGCTAATTGCTTACATCCATTTCATTAGAACTGTAGTGGACAATTGTCTCATTGGCATTCATTCATTAGCCATAATATCATGACAGAGATACTATTTAATCAGCATTGGTTATTATCATACATATTCTAAAAAAAATCTATCATCTCATTTTTTCAAACATTTTTTTTTTGGTTCATACAAATTGTCTTTCCTTTTAAATTCAGTAAAATGAGATTTTCTATGCCTAATAATCAAACTGACACAACTTCTTATATTGAATGCCTGTGCATTTTTGATTGATTGATTTTTGGTTGCTTAATGTTCAGTGGCAAATATTTCATGCATAATCAGGATGTCTGTGCATGTTTGAGCAGAATGATAACAGTAAAAAATTGCAACTAAGACTATGACAAATACTGTTGTACATTTTTAATAACTTTATTTAACATGGAATTCATATTTCCAATAAACTCTCATACTTATTTTCTTCTTTTGAGAGAGTGATTTCAAACATACAATCTACAAATTGAAATACTATGTAAAAACTCAAATCATGTGTCCGTCAAATCCACCCCAAAACTTAATTTTCCTTTCTAAAGAGAGATTTTAAAAAACAAGAAATACATGAAGGGTAAAAATTTGGTCAAACATGAAATTCCATTTTCTATTCGTAATAACTGCTTTTTTTCAGTTATTATTTTTTCTAATAAAAATCTTTAAAGATTTTGATGATTACCTGTATATCTATGACAGGATATAATTAGGTGAATAAAAGAAAGACCCAAAAGGAAGGAATACTACAACATAAAAAGTCATATATACATAGCACTAAGACGATTTATTTTCTCTCATACAACACATGCATGTACATGTTCAAGAAACTCACTATAGTCCTTTCGTACTGATTTGCAATGTTTGGTGGTACCCATTCGTGAACTGTTTCTGCTAGTTTACTGTCAGTTTATTAAGTTTTAACTGTCAGTTTATTCACAGTTTTTACAGTTTTACTGTCAGTTAATTAAGTTTTAACTGTCAGTTTATTCACAGTTTTTACAGTTTTACTGTCAGATTATTCAGTTTTTACTGTCAGATTATTAAGTATCAACTGTCGGTTTATTTAGTTTTAACTGCCAATTTTTTCACATTTTACCATCAGTTTATTCATAGTTTTAACTGAGTTAATGCAGTGATTTTGGAGTGTCACACAGTTAAACACAAAGTTTTTGAAATTCCTGTACAGTTTCCTCTGTTAGTCATGTGACTTTTGGTAGATTTGTAACGAGATCCATGGCATGAACACCGATAAGCATCTTACTGATCTGTTTGGCATATTCTCTGCAAAAGAAAACAAACATAATCATTTAAATATTTAGATTTTTTTTTAAAACAACATTCAATTAGATATGTAAGATATGCTGTGGGTTCATTTGGCAAAACTTTTAGGAATTTTGGTCCTCAATGCTCTTCAACTTCGTACTTTATTCGGCCTTTTTAACTTTTTTGGATTCGAGCGTCACTGATTAGTCTTTTGTAGACGAATTGCGCGTCTGGCTTATATACAAAGTTTAGTCCTGGTATCTATGATGAGTTTATTCATGACTATTCAGGAATTTATGGACCTAATGGGTGAATGTGGACAATAGCAAAGAATTTTTAAGTGTTTAACAAAGTACAATTTTTTAAATGCTTTAACGCAACTTAAAAAACATTTTTTTTCTCAATTCACATGAATAAATAAATCCACAAAACTCTTGTGGCTATGTAATAAAATAAGAGAGAACAAGAATGTGTCCCTAGTATACAAATGCCCGAATTTTCTATGTTTAGTGGAGTGCGAAATTGGGGTAAAATTTTTAATTTGACATTACAATTAGAGTGATCATATCATAAGGAACATGTGATCTAAGTTTCAAGTTGATTGGACTTCAGGTTCATCAAAAACTACCTCGACCAAAAGCTTTAACCCAAAGCGAGACGGACAAACAAACAAAAGAATGGACAAATGAATGGACGCACTCACAGACCAGAAAACATAATGCCGATAAATTAGCCATAAAAATGGGGCATAAAAAATATACCATCAACAACTGAATGAGTAAAAAGTTTGTTTTAGATCTCCATTGATATATAAATTTTTCAATCTATTTATGCCTCGTCTCATGTGTTGGTCATTTTGATTATTGCTAGTGTTTTGTCTGCTGCTTTCTCGTTCATTCTTATATTTGAGTAGGATTTGCCGCATTTGAAGGGGCTCACGGGAATAAATCAAATTTTTTTTTAATATAGGATATGGATTTTTCGCATAAAAAAGTCGAGTCGGTCGGTCGGAAAAAAAAAGAAAAAAAATATCTTTCAAAACAGAAAAAATATGCAAAATAAATATATATTTCACCTTACTAACAAAATGTTTGTCTTATCTGCTGTTTTGTCATCATTTCTTAACATTAAGTTCGATGAAATATTATTGATCAGTAATCATGAACATCGCATGACATTGTTTAATAATTTCCTGTAAAAAAAGGGGGGTTGCACGGACAAAGACAAAATTAAATTGTCATTTCACAAACAAGAAAAACAGATTAGCGTAGCTCTCAATCAATTCCAGAAAACTTGGTGAATAATGATCTTCAAGCACAAAAACTGATAAAAGAAAAAAAATATAAAAACATCGTACAAAAATAAGTTTCAACACACGTGTCGAAAAACGTAATAGACTCGTCCACTGGAAAAATGACAATATCGGGTTAATTAGTTGTCATGCAATCCGGTTTTTATCCCAATGATCGATATTTTTTGTTTTCTATGAAACAAGAAAATTTCAAATGATTTTTTAATATTCAGTACTTTAATTGATGTATTCCACCTGTCCACATTTGGACAAGTCTATTTCTCTGTGATGATGCATCTTACGGACTGATGACAAATAAGAGAAACGAACTTATTTTGTAATTGGTTTTAAACACAGGTTTCTTTCCGCTAAATAATTTGCGCAATAGACATTTCAAGGTCAGTTATAATTGATTTGTCTATTTTTAGAAACGTAAATTGGAAGTTTTATTTTTCACAACAGAAAGTGATATCAACTTTGTTAATGATTAATGCATTTCATTTCATAAAAGAAGAAAATTTTAATTATTTTTCAGGGATAATGCATTTATAAGGGTCGGCGGGAATGAAAAAAAGTCAATTTTATTTTTATTTTGAAAATCGGCAAAATCGGGTCAGCGGATCAGTAAACCAACAAATAAAAAAACCATGGCCTAATAGAAAAATAAAATAAAAATATGGGGTCACCATTCATTTAAGCTCACAATTTGCCTCAGAAAGAAGCATACATTTTTGTTAATAACCTTTTTTTCTGTTGAACTAATAGGAGAAATATAGATAATATAGAAATAAAAAAATAACAGAATTACATAAATTGCAAAAATTTTACAATTATTTAGTATTATATGTAGAGCTTATTAGAAAACAATAATAAAAAACATAGGTCACTGATGTGTTAAAAAAGGATATTATAATTTTAATGTCAAAAAATGTCATTTTTGCACCAAAGGGAGATAATTTGGAGCTTTTTCAATGATAAAACAATTTTTCAAGTCATCTGGGGCCAAACCAAATCGATTTTTGGGGTTGATTTTTGTACCATATCATAAAGTAATAACTAATAGTGTAATACTAAAAAAAAAATTGTAATGAAAAAACAAATGTTTAATTTTTGGCTGAAATTTTTGTACCCACGAGCCTCCTTAAGGTTGTTTGCTTCTCTTGTTTGTGAAATTTTGCCAGTTAGTCAGATTCCCCTGGTTTTATACATGTAGCACACTTAAATGTTTTTACCTGATAACCACTACTTTTCTTCTTACATATAGTTTAAATAGCCATATTTCAAAATCTTACACAGGATTTTTTCAAAGCTTTTGAAAGAAACAGGTGCCAATGTTAGATGATGAAATAATCTCAAGAGAATAATTTTCTGACAGATTTTCAATGGCTTCTATCGTGAAAACCACCACACAACCACTTCATTTTTTTCTGCTTATTCCGTTCATTTATTTATATGCTATCAATTGATAAAAGTTGTTTAAAAAGCCTTGTTTCATAAAACAAAGAAATGACCATCTTAGAACCTTATAAGTACTGATGAAAAAGTGGATATTTTATGAAAAAAAAGAAAGAAAAAAAACCCAATCCCTTCCCCTCTAATTCTATAAACAGGATGTAGAATCAACATCAGATATAAAAGCACTGCTACAGAATTCCTTTTGTTTTCTTTAAGAGATGAACACTTACTTGGCTTCCATTTTTTGGAAATCTGTACGGGACTGAGTATGAATAGAATTAAATATTGACACTAGGTATCTACAGAGGTTTTCTAACTGTGGCATTGTTCTGTCTTCTGTTAAACCTGTAAACCATTGCTTTGGAAATGTTGATATGATCTGAAAATTGAACACAGAATATTATGAAACTTCTAACTCCTGATGATACATCATATGTCAGGGTTCTCGCTAAGGATTTTTGAAGGCGAGTCCAGGGACTTGTCATTTTTGGCCATGATGAGTACAACAGCAAGAAGAAAATGTTTTATTGCAATATAATATAATATTTTAGTCATCATTTCCTAACAGAGCAATGAAATGACATTAAATTCAGATCACTTTTCAATTTTGCCATTAAATGATGATATTTGTGTTAAAATATTTCAAAATTGATGCATCTGTGGAATCACCAGTTTTGAAAATGGTGAGTCCAGACAGATTTTGATGAGAACTCCGAATTATGTAATGTATTGATAAGAGAATTAGTAATAAGAGGCATGGTGCTTGCTTTTCAGTTTAATTTTTAAAATCCATTTAATTGAGTCTGACGCTAGTTTCTCTCTTTGACATATCTTACAGCATTGAGTTATTATGTATATAATTATTGTACAGCGCCTTAGAGTAAATTTTATTTTTTACATAGGGAGCTCTATAAATTTTAATTGTTATTATTATTATTTATATTAATTATTATTATTATTATTATATGTACAAATGTATTTATAAATTTTAAGTTAAATTTTCAAATTTTAATTTTGTTTTCTTAATGACAATGAAAAGTACACTACTTATGATATTTTTTTCTGTGCATGATTAATGGTTCAGGGAACAAGGTATACTACCACTTAAACAGCATTAAAATGCTGACATTCATTTCTAAACAAATTTCTTATTTTTCAATCAACATTTCTACATATTAGCATGTATTCCTGTTATTTATGGAGCCCTGGATTAATTATTTTTAGAGGATATAATTCTGTTCCCTCAATATTGAGATTCATCTGAGAATAATATTCAAAATGCCTTTTGAACCAAAGAAATAAAATTGAAATATCCCACAAGCAATACTTTTTGATATAGCCTGGTTGATTTTTCACCAACTTGTTACTAATACACAATACATGTTCATTAGACTTACTGATTGACATTTCTGGATAGTTTCTTGACCAATGGGTGAATTACACAGACCAAGTATGATATAACGATTTAATAACCCATCCAGGGCGAGACTGTGTAGTACTTTACTGGAGAGGATTCCATGCCAACTCAAAATATTACCTAGCAGCTGAAACATAAAAGATAAATTACAATGAAAACTTTGATAAATTACAATTAAAACTATGATAAAATACAATGCATTTTTTTTTAATATATTAACTTGTGAATATATGTCTTTTTTTTGTTGGAATCCAAAAATTCGACAATTGATTATTTTTGTCCAGTCATTTCTTTTAAACTTGCAGCCAACCAGGAAAGAGTGCTGACTAGACAAAGCATAGCCTTGCTTTTGCTCCCTGTTGAAGGCTTAATTTGAACCTGTAATGGTTTAATTCTACAAATTGTGACTTGGATGGACAGCTGTCTCATTGGCGCTCATGCCACATCTTCTTATATATATATATATATCCACCAATTCACTTGTAAATATATTATGTGTTACTATACTGCTATGATTTACCTTTATACATGTCCAGGACTGTCTATGAAAGAATACAGATGAACCAGATCCTCTATTTTCCGTTACTCTGAAAAGAAAATTATCGTTATTTTCGAAAAAAAAAAAAAAAAAAAATCTTAGATTTTTCTGTTTAAGATTTTTCTGTTCAATAATTTTCAGTGTCACACTTCTGTAGTCAACTATGAAATAAAGGTCAAAACCCTTCAAACTTGTTTTTTTTAACAAAAGATGATTGCTTCCATTTTTTATTTACAAATGTATAAATTACTTATATTATATAGTGTCTAAAAATAGCAACAATCAACATTCAATCTATCTAGGTGTGGATTAGTTTGTAAATAACTGATGCAGTTACTAAATTAAATTATAAAAGTGTCTAAGAATGTAACTTTAACACACTAATGAGTGTTATACAATTAGGTGTTATATTTTATATATTATTCACGCAATATTTCGCTATTAGACAAATTAGCTTCATCGGGCGTGTGCATCTATCTAGGTGAAATCGGATGCATGACAAAAAATATCTTTGTAGCTTGAGCTACACAAAAGTTTCACATATTGATTGATGGTCTGTATAAAACAATTTTTTGCCGTTTATTGTACATAAACATTTTTTTTAAATTAAAACAAATAGTTGTTATAGTTAAAAAGAAATTAAAATTCATGATTTATTCCTTTGGTTTCAGGTAGAATTTTTTTCATCCCTCTCATTAAGTCCATCAGGTTCAAGAGTACGTAGCTGATGCATCCAGAACCTTTCTCTCTGTTTCCTCCTTTCAGATTTTGGTTTACCTCAATTATTTGAAAGGTGATATTATCAAAAGTATGTCCTGTTCTTAAGAGATGTCTCCTAAATGGACAGTTTCTTTCTTTTGTATAGAACGACCGGTGATTGTTAAGTCTGATGTTGAATGTAGTTTCTGTTTCATCAACATACTGCAGCTTGCAAGTTCCACATATAAGAATATAAATACTATTTTCCGTTTTGCAATTAGATGTAACATAGATGATGTATGGCTGCTTTGTTACTGTGCTGCTGAAAGAGTTTCAGTGTTGGCTGCTTTGCATCACTTACAATTGCTTCTACCGCATTGTTTGTAACACCCAAATTTAGAAGTTTCTTGTTTCTTTAATTTTAATGTCACAAGTATGTCTTTGAGATTTTTGGGTCTGCGATAGGCAATAACAGGAGGTGATGGGAAAATTTCTTTTAAGGAAGAGTCATTTTCTATTAGACGCCAGTGCTTTCGGACAGAAGATGATATATTTGTCAAATCGGGATGGAAGGTTACTTATTACTTATATTATATGTAAAATATATATAATACTGTTATTAGGAGAAGAGATCAAAAGACTTACGATTTGGGATAAAGAGGCATAAAAACATCATCATCAAGGGTCTTCTTCATTCTGTTAACAACAGCTCTCAGTAATTCCTGTAACAAAAGATATGGAATTATAAGTCAACATTTCTGGCATAAATTGTTCTATAAAGATTCTGTCAATGGTTCTACTTGATATTTAGAATTCAACTTTTCAAGGTTTACATAAATGTTTTATGAAAGGATATTGACAGATTACTTTCAAGTTATACAAGATAAACCAATAAAAACATAATGCACTTTAATGTATTTTTTTATTTTCAAATCCTTGTTTATACTTCACAGATTAATAATAATACACATTTTAACTCTGGATAGTTCCTTTTACAACTATATATAGTTATAAGAAGATGTGGTATGAGTGCCAATGAGACAACTCACCATCCAAGTCACAACGTATAAAAGTAAACCATTATAGGTCAAAGTACGGTTTTCAACACAGAGCTTTGGCTCACACTGAACAGCAAGCTATAAATGACCCAAAAAATTACTAGTATAAAACCATTCAAACAGGAAAACCAACAGTCTAATCTGTATAAAAAACAAGAAACACTTATGAACCACAGCAACAAACCACAACGTCAGATTCTTGACTTTTGACAGGTGTGTATACAAAGGCAGCAAGTTTAAACATTTTAATAGGTACCAACCTTCTCCCTTATCTGCTATTTTTAAAACAAAACATGCATAGATCTAACCTGTTTAGCTGGAGTAGCGCCATATTACTACAACTACACATTAGAAACAACCCAGTCATATTTATGGCAATAACACTGATAATCCTAATCGACTAAGATTGGGAGCCAAACACACCATGCCACCAAAAGGGTAGGAATTCACAAACTCAAAGTTGAAAGTCTAGTTTTCAGTAAATGAACTAATCAAGACAACCTGGCCACAGAAACCCTTTTCGGGAAAGTTTTACTTAGACCACTTGGCTATGCAAGACCTTTGACAAGAGGAGTTATATCATAATGATTTTCAAGACCTATTTTTGCTCGCTTGTGCACTTTATTACGCTGTAAATGTGGTTACAACATGGAATGTCTCCTTACCTGTGTTTTTTTGTTATCAGCATGAACTGATGGATATTCATTTATAATTTTTTGAACGACATTTACTAGCCTGGAAGTTTGTGTTGTTGATAATGGATCCCAAATTTTCTCAGCAAATACTGAAAAGCAAGATGACATTCAAATCAGTGTGCATACAAATAAATCTTGAACATAAAATTGATCTTTTAAAAGTATCAACAATTTGTAGAATAATTAAAAAAAATAATCATGATAATCGAGCAAATTTAAAATTTCTGTTTACGTTTCTTTTAAGTAAAGAAGGACATTGAACCATTCATTTTAATAGACAAAATAAAAATTGAATTTGTCGCCAAAGTTTTTCTATTGACCAAAAACTCTTTTTTGTGAAAATCTCAACTTAACACTGTAAATCAAGAACTATAGCAGCTTTCAATCCATTTCGATACTGAACATGCAATACAACTGTCATAGAATAATATTACATAATTATTTAAAGAGATTTTATGTAGTCATTCCATTCCATTACTAACTATCGGGCCAATACACTGTTTTACTATTTGTCTGTTGTTAGTGACACACACATCCTCGAAATATTTTGATGCCAGTAGTACAAGTGTCACTTTATATCGGGTCAAGTGATTTCAACAGATTTCAAAAATAGTAATGAGATCTTTTAAAACAAAATAAAAATAGATTTTTAGCTCTTTTCCTTAAATTGCCTATCTTACCAGTAAGACGAGGTTGAATAATTTTTTCCACAATAGTGGGTAATAATTTTACATCATCATCAACATTTTCCACTAATTCTTCAAGTTTTGAACCATAAAAAAGCATGGTATCAAACCAACTGTTCTCTTCAAAATCTCGACAACTTTCCTATAAAAGAAAGATTTCATAATTGATAATCATGCATATTTAAAAGCTTTTTTTAACATTTACAGATCTGTTTTTATTTAAATTTCTCCTTTAATACAATTTCCCTCTGACAGTGGCTTAGGTTAGCTCGTCTTTTAAAATATTCTGTTAACTTCTTTTTGATAACACGTTTTTCAAATGCTTTAAATATTTATAAGCAGCCCACAAAAATATCAAGATCACAGTCCTTTTTCACAAAAAGGAATATGTAAGTTATTACACAAATTGTTGCAAGTTGATGAACATAGACAATATATGAGCATGTAATTCAGTGGATGTCTTTTGTTGCTGTTTTCATAATTCAGTTTTTCGTTCATTATTTATGAACACAAATCAGGCATTAAGTTTTCTAGTTTGAATTGTTTTACATTTGTCCCTTCCAACTTTTCTAGCTGACTGTGTAGTATGGTTTTCACTCATTGTTCATGTTGTTGAAGACTTTTAGTGACACAGTTGGGGAAAATTTTTTGAATCCCCTACTGCGTTATTCAATATACCCTCCCATTTCTGCTCAGCTGCTTTTACAACTGGTATTGCACCTTGATTTAAAATACTATACATGTCTTTTAAACCTTTGTTTGACTTGAAAAAATATTAATATTAAAAGGTAACAAAGCTTGTATTTTTTTTCACTTTCAGTGTTGATTCCCATAAATTGTAACCATTTTTTTAATGCTACTTTAATACCATAAAATTGTAAAAATGTGGGTTTAAAAGAATATAGCTGTTCAAAGTTTTTGATAAGACAATATATTCCCTTGCTCATCTTGAAGGTCATTCACAGTCCATACTTCTATAATAAACACTGAAGTTATCAATTTTGATGTTCTCATTTTTCCATACAGAGAAAGATATGACTTCCTCAAAATAGTGAGGAGGTCAGAGTCTAGACATATTTTTCCAGGCACAAATAACTTATTTCCAAAAATCGTTATCTAATTGTTTAGTTGTTCCAAAATAAGCCAACTTTGTAAAATTTATATTTTGTGTAGCAGTAAATAAGTTGATCCACTTTGAACTTGAATTAAACAATCTTCTAACCCAGGTCAATTTTAGCCTTTGTATAAAATTTCTCAAATTAATCATTTTTAATCCACTTCTACAATTTTCTTGACATAAAAGACCTATAATTAATTCATGTGTCATTTTGTCTCTTGTTCAGAGATGTCTTATTGGCATTGGTACCACATCTTCTTATTTTTATATAGACATGTAACTTCATTTTTATGTAATAAAGAAAGATAGAATTATTTTTGTAAAGCTTTTATGAAAGGTGTGAAAGGAGTAAGTTCGATAAGTGCCACATTTGGCCCCAATTATAAAGTTCATGGTTACAAGACGGAAATTGTTTTAAGTTGCCTTAAAGACATGTGAGAAAGTTAAACAGAGCTTTTTTTTGACAAAGTTTAATTCTAACACTTTGATTTTTACATCCCAAAAAGGTCAAGATAAGGGATTTTGGTGAAATTTGACAAAATCAGCTGGATTTCAACCAAAAAAGGACCAGGAAACATAGAGCGCAGGCGTCGACAAGCTTAATATTCAAATAAGACATGTTAGATGTCTTCACAAACATTATTTTAAAAGATCTTTGTTGTCGACGTATGCGCCCTATGTTTCTTGTCAAATAATCTTTGGAAATTTACCCATTTTCATTGATTTTTTCGTGAAAAATCAATATGAGTACAACTTGTGACGTCATAATGAAATGCAGAAACGTAAAATTTTCAACAAAATGGCTTATATCCTATCTAGTCAATGTATTAGCTATAATTTATCGTAATATTGGTCAATAAATCCGAATTTGAAATTTACGCTAAAAAAGGGGGCCATTTTAGGACCTTATCGAACATACTCCTTTACACCCCAAGAAGTACAAACATAAACAATTTCAATAATAGTTGTCAATTTGGTCTGGATTTTAATTAAATTTGATTGGGTTTAGGAAATCCAGGGCTCATGATGTTGGAAACACTAAATATTGATGTTTGCCTTTAGAGCTTGCTGTTCAGTGCTAGCCAAGGCTCTGTGTTGAATGCTGTTCTTTGACCTTTAAATGTTAACTTTCTATACCTTGTGACTTGGATGGAGTGTTGTCTCATTGGCACTCATACCACATCTTTCTTTGTATACTCTGAAATTTTAGCTAGAAATTGGGGCATAAATCTTCACCTTTTCTTGTTTAATTGTTATCCTACCTGTAATGGATTCCAGTTGATCAGCTGTAACCGTACAAATGGATTCACCAGTTTGGGTAGACATAGTCCTATATAGGCCTCTTTATATGTATCATTGTATAAAGACCTCCAGTCCTCAAATCTTTCTCGTATGGAATGGATCTCACTAAAATCTTCCACCACGTCCTCAAATAATCTCTCAACTCCAGTGTGTATGCTTTCTAAGAATAAAAAGAAACATTTCTTGGTTAAAAATATTTCCTCAGGGTAAAACTTTTAAAAATTCATGTTCCAAAGGTAAAATACTGTAGTATTTTTTGTTAAAACGATAGAATGATTATAAATACAACTGTATTGCAGTTTCCAACTATAACAGTTTTCCTAAAAAAAAATGACTTGACCTGTCTGTAATTACTTTTTCAAACATTCCTGTTCAGTTTAAATTTTATTACTATCTTATAGATAGTTTACACAATATCTACCTTTTCACACTCTGTAACAACTGTATCTAAATGCTATAGACAGTGCAATTATACAGAATTTTTCTATGTAAGGATCCTCAATTGAAATGTTGACTGTTGTAAATATTCACACAGATACTTCAGGTATCACCCGAACAGGTCACTAAGGTGCTCAATTTACAGATTTATCATACTCAAAGACTAAAGAGAGTTAACAACACATTTACAATATTTAATGTCATTTTTGAAAAAGCATCATTAAGTCAACAAATGGCCTTTGGGAGATATTTTATGTACACTCTATGCATATCTTTTAAGTGGGTAGGGTATGATGAATAAAATATCTTTCCACCTTTTTCCAGATTAAATTTAGTAATTTCTGATTGGTTTTGTTCGTCATCTGAGGAAAGACCATCATGGTGACCTACAATATCTTTAGACTCTCTTAACCTTCTTCTCCTGGCCCTGAAACAGAGAATAACTATGTCAACTTGTTTGCTAAATAAATGAAGGGCACAAAGCATATTAATTAACATTCTGTGCTAGTGTGTTTGAAAAAGCTCAAGTGTGTGTTTTTATCATTGTTTTGTTTTTTGTAATGGTTGGTTCTCCAGAGGTAAAACAAATTCATAAAAAAGACATGTTTGCTAATTATATATGTATATTTTGCATACGTATATTGGTGAAACTAAGTTTTTAGTAATTCTTCTTGTCCTTATTAGAGGGTTTTATTACACAAATATGAAAAATATGTGTATACAATGAAGAAATAAAATCACAGGAGCACAATGAACGCAAAACTGCTGAAAGATTTGTTTTTTATGCAATTTCTGAAAACATACCTCCTGGCCTCTCTTTCAGCAACTCTTCTTTGTCTTTCCTGGTCTTCAGATGTCTCTATGACAACTATAGCTTTACCTGAAAGATTAAAGGTTACAAACTTAAGGTTTGAATTATTTTGCAATTACACATGAACCTTGGAACCTCCAAGAATCCTTATTCTTGAGTGACCTTTAAATAAGTCAAGATTTGGCTTGGGTCTTTTTTCAAAATCAAAAGGAGGAGATCAATTTAGAAGAAAAAATATTGAATATTGTTAGCATAATTATGATTTGTTATGATCACTTACCTTTGTAACCTACAAATAAAATCTAGCGTTTCCTTACCTGTTTAACAATATCATTTGAGCAATGTTTTGGAGCAATTGGTATTTTGCAATACAATTAAATTATACATGTAGTATGACGTATAAAATAGAAAATCAATTAAAAAGTTATTAGAACTGAGGACAGATGAATCTGGACTATTTACTTGATAAATATGGTTGTATGTGTTAATTTTCATTTATATTGTGTACTTATTTTGCTTCTTACTTGTCACAAACTTACCTTTTGGAAATTTATATCATAAAAAATATGCACAGGCAAAACTGGCATTTAATTGCAACCTAGTAAACTGACCCTTTTAAGTTTATAAAGTCAATTTTGAAAGACAAAAATTATATGTAAAGAATTTTCATTTATTTTTCACCAGTTTTAGTGCACTTACTATTGTAGTGCTTAAATCGGTTTCTGATATAATGGTTATGCAAATCTTTAAAATTTATTATGTTTGTACTCTAAAAAGATTGGTCTCTCTCTCTAAGGATATTAATAATAATTGATATTGGGATTTGTTTTTGTCAAGAATTTTGTTTTAACTCAAAACCATAACGTATTTGTGTGCACTGACGGCAAAAGTTTATGCAAAAACACCAAGGACCTATCTTAAGTAAAAGTATCAGTATCTTCTAGACTTCATCAATTATACAGAATGCTATATGATTATAGATGGGACAGAATGGAGTAAACTGGTATAAATACCGACTTGTCATATAATCTTGACACTGGTCTCGTACATCTTGTTGGCGACGGGATATCAGCCTCTCTGTTCGATTACTTAGCAAGTTAAGCATTTTATTCTCAAGATCGTTGATAGTTGGCACCTAAAATAAAAAGAAAATGAATATGACACACATGTAGTGAATTTTTTTTTTGTGTGAACATACAATTTCCTTAGCTTTAATTTTGTTTTTACATTTAAAATAAATCCTTTGTCTAAGATTTGATACCAAGTGAATTTTCTGACTGTATTTAAAATATTGAAATTTTGTAACAGAATGAATTGAAGTTTTTTCATAGTCATTTTGATATTTTTTAAACTGTTTTAAAGTTTAAAATGATATTACAAGTTATGCTGTAGTTATTATATTTTTACTGAAAACTAAAAAATTGTTCAAACGATTCGATGTTAAATGAAATCAATGTAAAAAATGTAATTTTTCCTGTTGTTTATATTGTCCATTTTCAATTTGTGTATTCCAGTTTTCTACATAGCAAGTCCCTGACATGCTTATGCTTTGGATAATGTAATAATCTATAAAGTAGTTCTCATTTTAAGAAATCTCATTGAGGCATTTCCCAACATGTGTGTGTTCTTATATCCATGGATGACCTAACTGAAACTGAAGTCGTATACATAAAGAATAATATGACATACAATCAAGAGCTTCAACGAGAATCGTTATGTCTATTTCATGGATAAAATGTAGTACTCTTATTTCTAGATATTTCTTCCTTAATTTGTAAAAGAAATTTCTCCCTTATTTTATAAAAGAATTGTAGTTGCAAAAATAAATTAGTGGTTCCTAATTTCAATTATCTCTAAAGTGAAAGAGGTAAATATATTTCATAAATCAAACTGACAATACAAGGATGACAACCCTCACATGGCCCCTGTGCCACTTGTATTTATGTAAATCAAAATCATTTGCACTCAAATAAAACTAAAAACTTTTTTTGAGTATTATTTTTTCAGCAGAATTTTAACTTTAAAATATATAAAATTTTAAGAAAAGTCTTGTAGCACATAATAATTTAACCAGGATAAAAAAATAAAAGAAATATACAAGTGGCATTAGCCCAACCCTCTTTCTTTCTCGGGACAGAATCCCTCCCAACATAGAAGAGACACCCACCTTCTCATTGAGACATTCAACCAAGTCTCTCACATACCCCCTCATTTCTTGGAAGAAGCGATATTGCTCTTCCAACCCTTTGACACGTTCTTTACACGTGTCAATACTGGTTGACGATTCCACAATGTCCGTCTCAAGTGTGTCTCTCTCACGCACATGGCTACGGTGTACTTCATCCATAGAGGTCAGTCTGTAAAGATACATTAGGGTGAAGGATGAAAATAGTATTTCAAATAAAATAAGCACAAATAAAAAAAAAATTATTACATCAAATTTGAATGTCTGAATATATAATGTAGATAAAAAGAAACTTGCCTACCAAATGTTACATCTTCTGACATCAGCATATCAGATTTTGGACTTCTCTTGAACTGAATGTGTATTGTTATGCGTTTACTTTTCTAAATTGGCTAGATGTATAGGAGGAGGGTTGAAATCTCATAAACATGTTTAACCCTGCCGCATTTTTGCCCCTGTCCCAAGTTAGGAGCCTCTGGCCTTTGTTCGTCTTGTATTTTTTTCAATTTCAGTTTCTTTTGTACTATTTGGAGTTTAGTATGGTGTGCACTATCACTGAACTAGTACATATATTTGTTAAGGGGCCAGCTGAAAGACACCACTTGTGCTGGAATTTCTCGCTGCATTGAAGACCTGTTGGTGACCTGCTGTTGTCTGTTCTATGGTGAGGTTGTTTTCTCTTTGACACATTCCCCATTCCCATTCTCAATTTAATACAATTTTTCTCCTCCATAAAAAGACCACCAGTTGCTTTAAAATGTTTCAAGAATTTCACTAAATAAATGCAAATAACATTATCAAATATAAATAAATTAACTTAAGCTGTATTCAATTTTTGCAGTTGAATATGTTACAACCAGCTCAGAGGTATTTATTTTCTAGTTTAACAATAACAATGTTTAGTTATATTTATATAGTTACTGAGGTTAATATATTTTGATAATATTTGAAATAAGTACAAAATTAATTCTTTAAGGTGGTACCCAATACCATCACTAAATTTAATTTGGCTAGTCTAATTTTCATAAAATTTTGACCAAGTGTTTACTTTGACCCTTTGACAAAAATATAAAGATTTAAAAAAATTTCAACCAACCAATTCATCAGAAAAATTACACTGGTTTTATAGTAGTCTGACAAACACTAATTTTGATCATTGAGAAGCTTAACATTCCCTTAACAACACAACGAAACTGAAACGTTCAGCTGATTTTACAGAGTTATCTCCCTGTAGCAACCTAAACGGTGTATATTACCTCTCCTGTAAACGTTTCCTTAGTGACTCCATGGTTACACCAGACATGTCTTGTGAGTCAGTAAGAGGTTTGAATGGTTTAAATGACAGTTCTTCTTCTTCTCTGTATCCACCATAACCATTACTGTTCTCTCTATACTGGTCATAGCTGTATTCCTCCTGTCCTGGACCACCCTGAAATTTGAGAATTTCAACTATCTGTAATTCTTTGCAGTAAATTTACATGACTAAGGAATATAATGATCTACAAACAGAGCTTAAATATGTTATCTCTATCAAGTACAGATTGCATAATAACACTGTTTTAATCACTTTAATGTTGACACAAAATCATCATTGATTAAAATGCTGAGGTTGTGAGTTAGAAATCTGCACTGGGCAGGAGTTTTGGAATACAATTGACAACAATTGGTCGGTAGGTCGGTAGTTCTCTCTGAGCACCCCAGTTTACTCCACCAATAAAAACTGACCGCCATAATACAGCACAATAGTGTTGAAAGTGGCTTTAATACACCAACCAATCAAGCTCTCATTGATTAAGTGAAGTCCAAAACTTAAACTAGTGATAAAGCTGGTATCTGAGAGAGAAAACAATCATAATCACCTCTTGTATATAATACAAATATTCAGATATGATATTTTTGAGGGGTTAATAATACCATAATAACTTTAGGTGTAACAAAACTTTTATTGCGTTTCAAGCATAAATTATGTACATGAATATGTATGTAGTAAAATCTGAGAAATGAAAAAGGTTTGCATTCTGCGACATGTATTGCAGGACACACAAAAATCAAATGACTGTACCTGTGTATTGACACCTTTTCTGATCTGTTGTTCTTCCCACTCTTTGTCCTGGTCACTCTCTTGGTCACTTCCTGTATAATTAAATCAATTTTGTTTGGTTTATAGAAAATATATGTTTGTCATGTTTGTAGAACATTTCATTTTAATTATTACAAACTGTATTCATGAATTCAGAAATCAGAAATGAATACAAATTTATGTCAGGAAAATGGCATTCATTAACTAACATTGACTGGTTATGCAATATTTTTCTATAGATTTCAAAATGCTTTTGATTTTAGATATTGCTTTAAAGAATTAAAATAATGATAAAACGTTACAGAATACTGTATCTTATAAACACATGGCTTTCTACAGGAATACTAGTGTTAATATTATTCAATATTTCTAGTCAATTTTAGCCTATCCTAACCTACCATGTTCAATAGCTAGGAAGTCATTCTGTATTTTCTGTCTTTCTTTGGCAAATGTATTAACAGAGAAATCAATCCGGCCTTCTTCATCATCATCACTTTTATCATTGTCATCCTCTCTGGAAAAAAATTAATGATAAATATTACAATCACACATAATTAATTTAACCTTGGCCTATTTATTGTATCAGGCCATAATAAATAATAGGTTTGTTTGCCCAAATGCTACCTACCCAGAAAAAAGCTGCCTACTCAAATTCTTTTATTGTCCTTATTTGAAGATTTTTTTTTTTTAATCAAATAGGCATGAAGACTAATAAACATCTGATACTTCAATTTCTTTTTTTGAAGAAAAAAAAAGAAAATGCCTACCTATCTACCCACTGTCTCAACCTTTGGGTCGGGTTTGGGCAAACCAAAATATTTTTAATTGTGGCCTCATGTGTATTGCACATAATCTGCCTCATTATTTCATCTTCCCTAGTCAAGGGTTCCAATCCACTCCTGTTCTCTCCACCCTTGGCAGATTAAGCCAACATTTGTGATATCAATGTTACGCCATCTATCAGAAGATTAAATTCACTCCAATTCCAAATATATTATTGTTGACTCATGGAAGCACTTGATATCTTCAAGTTGGAGGTAAAAACATGGTAGTGACTTGGTAAAGCCGGGAACGAAAATATACGTCAACATTCATGCATTTGTGCATGAAACATACACAGGAACTTCTATTAGTTGATAAGAAACATTCAAGTTGTAACTAAATATAGTCGTATGATAAGTGATGTAAAGACTTGTTGCACAATAAACATGTGGCAATTGTTTACAAACACTTAATTACTACATTTACACATGATCTTTATGTAGGCACTTTTTGATTGGATGCAGCAAGTTTCTACTGCAACCAATAAAAAACCTTACCTTGTGTCTTCGAAATTTTATCTCAATCCGCCAAGGGTGGAGAGAACGGGAGTGGATCGTAACCCTTGGCTAGCAAAGATGTCAATATTTATGTGCCTGATATAAAGTTGAGTGTTTGAAATTCAACAATTGTCATGGGTTTTTGTTTGCCACATTTGTATTTCATTATTTGTATTGTTATCTTACAGAATTGTATTTGCTTCCTTCCCTTTTAAGGTACATGTATTACAAATAAAAAAAATGTTGCATCCAAGCATATCAATATACTTTTTTCTAACACAAACCAAGGAATCAATTTTGATTTAATTTTCTATATCTTTATTTCTTTAGATAAATGTATGAATGTCAGATGCATAAAAGCCTCACCCTATTACAGTATATGTACTAAAAACAGTGTATATGTACGAATTTAAGATGCTTAAAACTATGTGTTTATTTGGAAATACTTTACATTAAGCTATTCCTGATTATACATATGTACTTAGAACAGCACACAAGGTTTTAAACAGAAAAAATTATGCACAAGTAAAAAATGTTGATGTATTTGTCTATTATCTAAACCTTTCCAACATCATATACTGTACCTGACTAATCTAGACTTTGAACTGGCTTTTTCAACTTTGACTGTATCCTCGACAGGTATAAAATCTCCCAGATCTCGTCTCTGTTGTCTTTGTTTTCTGATGCTGTGGATCATGTTTGCATCTGGTATCTGGCCACCTACAAATATTAGTTTAAACATATTTATTTATAGTGGATTGGGAAACAAGTTTTACAACTTATATTAATCCCTTTCCACTTTGCGGGTGCGAGTGCTGCCTTGTAGCGGCATTAGCCTACTCTTTTTCGAAATCTACAAGGGTGTCTTTAACGTGCAAGAGATATGACTCTCTCTTAACACGGGCCAGCCATTTATCGTCCCCGTCCGACGGACTGTCATCGTTTCCTCAAGACCATACTCGCAAATGGTGTCAAGGGAGAGCCGAAAATTGAGTTCCTGAAATTTTCATCCCAAACGGGAATCGAACCAGGAACCTTTGTGTTAGTAGTCCGATACCTACAAATATTAAGAACAGGACACTTATAATCATGACATTAACAAGTGCTCAGTAATCTAAACAAACAGGTATTACAGCTTTACAGGTAGAACTTACCTGTGAGCAATTTTTTTAATAATAGAATTACATCTGTCAGAGATCGATGGAGGTTCAATCAATTGCAAACAAGTCAAAACGCTACTAAATCTTTACTTCACAAACTACTATGAGTTCAGTTATTTTGGGTGAAACCAATTTTGGTGCCTGGTGGATAGAAAAAAAAAGGTATATGTATGGATATTTCAGTTTGTAGTTTGAGCTAGCGTCTCAATACATGCAATACAGACACATATACAAATTGTACTTATTGTAAACCTTATTCTTTAGGTGTCAGCTCAAAGTCTACCTCCAGTTGGTGTATTTTCTTGCTGTGTTGAAGAGTTTGGTGGGCATTAGCATTTTTTTTGCTCTCTTTGTCCGGTGGTTGTCTCTTCAAATATAAGGTTTATCTATACCCTCAAATTCGCATAAACATTGGTATCATAAATAAATACAATAATGAATCATCTGAACTCTCCAAACCACTTACGTCCAAGCATTTTATGTATAGCTCCCTTCTCATCCTCATCACTCTCATTATCTACTGCCTCTGCCTCTTCTCCATTCAAGGTAAGTAACTCTTCTCGTAATTTCTGAAAATATATAAATAATGCTCTGAAGGTGTCAGTATAAACAATTGAAATGTCGCTAATTTTCATTAACAATTTGCATCAACTATGGGTTTTTTTGTTCAGAATATGAAATAAAATGATAAAGTGGGTAAATTCATTTTACTCTAACAAGATTATTGGTTGTATGAATGAAGTTTCATGCATTTCATTGATAATTTGACGTGGATTTACTTGAACATGTGAGATTGATAGGCAACTTCACTGCCTAATATTTGCAAGTATCAGGTCCTGTACATTATCAAGAAAAATATTAGGCAGTAAGATCAAAGGGAAAATGTACTAATTTTATTCTTTAATTCTGCCCTTGAAACCAAAACAATTGTTGAAATTTTGTCTTACCTTTATGTGTGCGTCTCTGTCAACCTTTGGAATAACTTCAACATGTTCAACCTGGACTGGTTCCTGTTTTATGATCTTTTCTACTTTATGCACCTCTTCCTTCTCTTTCTGCATTTCCTTTTTTAGCATCTTAGCCAGTTTTTTGCTGTGACTAGATTTTTTAATCTTGATTTCTTCTCCTGAAAAATTGAAAGAGAGTTAAATCAAAGACATAGTGCATGTACATATTTCAGTTAGTTTTAAGTAGTAAAGGGTAATGTTAAAGTAAAGTGACGCCACCAAAATTCAAACCGGATCTGTGTTTTGAAGTAACAGTGTTCTCGCCTGCCCCAAATAGAAGGGCGGCCCGCCCTTGATGCCCTTACCGCCGCCCTTCTGCCCTGCCAATGTTCAAATGCGCCCTTCTGCCCAAATTGTTACAAAAAATAATTAAAAATGCATATTTTTACGATATAAACATTTCCGTTCGAAATAAATTATCTCCTTTTAACCAGTAAATCAATTTACAATACCCCTGACATGTAGCCGTCGGCAATTTTACCACTGTCGATGAAATGATGTAACATAAAGGTAATTACAGGTAATCATATCATTATGAGACACAGGACAGTTGATTGTAAATCATTGAATATTTATTGATTATCACCGGATTAAAAGGTTAGCTTGGCCACGCTTGTCGTGATTAGCATTTTCTTCAAAGAAATCTGTGCCAACTACTCATACTCAAGATAAGTGTCACAGCTGAGATGTTAACTTTAAAATGTACAGTTTGGGAACTTGTGATCATATTATTAAAATTACGCATTAAAGATGCCTTGGCAGAAAAGACGATTGGCACAACAGCAGAATGTAAATCAGAAAGTTGCTAAACAGAATTGTTCCATCACTTCTTTCTTCAATAAAGATTCTACTCGGTACATATTTTAAATAAAATTGTTATTCCCTGACCATCACGATACGTTTTATGTTTATCGCGGGTAAATAAATGTCCGGTTTGCGATGTTCAACATAAATTTTAAAAAGTTTCCGGATATCGAGATCAATTAAAATGTTCGAAAATAAATTGAATGAAGAAATGTTACAAGAAAATTTTAATATGAATACGAAGAGTACGAACTTTAACTTGTTAATGTTTTCAAGCATGCTATTTAGTATACGATTTAATCGGTATGTGAGCCGAAAATAGTAATAAAAGAATAATGATCAGCGTTACGAATTTATCAGTATTTGATCGAAAAATAAAAAGTTTTGGATAATGTATGATATTCTATTCCTTCTAAATGAAATGAAAAATTTAAATTAATTAAATGATTCATTAATTTTTAGTTATGAAAGTACGTTTTGGTTAAAGGAATAAGAACCGTAAATGGAAAATAAAATAGAAGTTTATTTTATTTTCCCACCTATGTTCAATGATGTTTCTATAAAATTAGACATATTTTTTTTCCAATTAATAAATTTCTCTTTTTAATTTTTCGGTACTGACGAGACTACTGTTGTGGAAACTCCTACTCCAAGCTTACATAGAGACAAAATTAAAGAACACCAAGATCGCGATCAACACAAAGATTCACTTAAACAATGGGTCAACCACACCGTCTCTGACATGACAGCAAAGATTTCAACAACTGCACAGAAGTCCATCCGAGATGCACTGAAGGTTTTGTACTTTTTGATATCTCATAACGTGCCACTGGACATGTTTTCATCATTTATAGACCTTTGTATAGAGCTTGGTGCAACCAACTTAGGCAATCTCAGACTTGCAAAGTGTGCATCCTACACTAGTTGGGACATAGTTCAGGAGCTACTTGACATCCTAAGTAAGGAAGTAACATCAACAGTAATATCTGATATGCAGAAAAGTCCATCCTACTCTGTTATGGTAGACGAAGTGTCAGACAACAGGACCATTAAGCATCTCGCAATCTGTGCAAGGTACATCAACCCAGCTGGTGAAATTCAGAATTCATTTGTAACAGACGTAGAGCTACAAAATGCAACAGCTGAGACCCTGACAAGAACAATTACTTCAGAATTGACCAATCATCAACTCAATCTCCAAGATATGACTGGTTTTGCCTCAGATGGCGCAGCTGTATTTCTTGGCAAGAAGACCGGTGTAGCTACAAGATTAAAAGACATCAATCCATCTCTTATCACTATACATTGCCGAGACCACAGACTTGCCCTAGCCACCAGAGATAGCTTCAATTCCGTACCTGTGATGAAAAAGGTAGATGACACACTTGAGAAACTCTACAAGTACTACAAATACAGTTGTAACCACTCAGCCAGCCTTAAAGCCGTCCAGATTGCATTCAACCAGGCACCATTGACCATAAACCAGGCCAAGCATCACAGGTGGCTCTCACACAACCAAGCAGTTGCATCTATTGTACGATCTTACCAAGCCATTGTTGTAGACTTAGAAACTTCTAACATCAGTTCAGATCCAGTTGGTAACGGTATACTGAAAAGCCTGAAAGACCCTACTACTCTTCGTTGCCTTTTACTTCTGGCTGACACACTGCCTCACCTATGTACAGTATCACTACTATTCCAGCGTAGAGATGTCAATCTTGGTATGGTCAAATCAACAATGGACAAGACTCTCAAAACACTGCAGATAAGGAAAACCCAAGATGGTCCCTGGCTACTCAAAGAACAACAGATAGCTGCAAGCATCAACATTACAACAGAACCAAAAGCTGACTTCTACACAAAAGTACGCACTCCTTTCTTGGACCAACTCATCGACAATGTCACTGCTAGATTTACAGATAGTGACATCATAGATCAGTTATCTATCATCGACTTGAATGGTACAGACACTCTTCCCTCTCTCTATGGGTTTACTGAGTTGTACACACTGGCAGACCACTTCTCCATGCAACCAGAAGATCTTCAAACACAGTGGCAAGACTTTCTGAAACTAGTTGACAGCATGTCCACCCAAGAACGTTCTGTTACTCAGCTACTGAAACTACTGCACACCTCAGACTGTGGTCTTCAAGAAATGTACCCACTAGTTCATCAACTGTATGCCATAACAGCCACACTTCCATTGAGTACTGCTGAAGTAGAGAGGGTGTTTTCCTAGGTGAAACTCATCAAGACTAGTCACCGCAGCAACCTCAAGACAACAACACTCAACCGCCTACTGAACATCAAGCTCAACTGCACCAGCATCTTGTTTGATACACTACTTGACAAAGTCACAAACCAGTTCTTTCAGAAAAAAAGACAGAAGACTGCTTCAGTTTACACAGTGACTCTAGACTCTAGTGCAATTCATTGACTTCATTGTGTAATTTATTAACTCTATACAATGTTTAGTCTCATGTAATTTGTTTGATGTTAGTACATTGCTTTGAATTGGCCCAGTAGTTTTTGTCGAAAATGTTACCGGTGGTTAAAATTTACAATTTTAATGAAAATTGTTTAAAATTGTCTATAAAGGACAATAACTCCTTAGGGGGTCAATTTGGTCATGTTGAAATATTTGTAAATCTTACCTTGCTGAACATTATTGAGGTTTATAGTTTATCTCTATCTATAATAATATTCAAGATAATAACCAAAAACAGCAAAATTTCCTTAAAATTATCAATTCAGGTGCAGCAACTCAACAACGGGTTCTCTGATTCATCTGAAAATTTCAGGGCAGATAGATCTTGACCTTATAAACAACTTAACCCCTGTCAGATTTGCTCTAAATGCTTTGGTTTTTGAGTTATAAGCCAAAAGCTGCATTTCACCCCTATGTTCTATTTTTAGCAATGGCGGTCATCTTGGTTGGTTTGACGGGTCATGCCACACATTTTTTAAACTACATACCGCAAAGATGATTGTGGCCAAGTTTGGATTAATTTGGCCCAGCAGTTTCAGAGGAGAAGATTTTTGTAAAAGATATATAAAATTTACGAAAAATGGTTAAAAAATTGACTTTAAAGGGCAATAACTCCTAAAGGGGTCAACTGACCATTTTGGTCATGTTAACTTATTTGTAAATCTTACTTTGCTGAACATTATTGCTGTTTACAGTTTATCTCTATCTACATGATCTATAATAATATTCAAGATAATAACCAAAAACAGCAAAATTTCCCTAAAATTACCAATTCAGGGGCAGGAACCAAACAACGGGATGTCCGATTTATCTGAAAATTTCAGGGCAGATAGATCTTGACCTGATAAACAATTTAACCCCCGTGTCAGATTTGCTCTAAATGCTTTGGTTTTTGAGTTATTTTTAGCCAAAAACTGCATTTTACCCCTATGTTCTATTTTTAGCCATGGCCGCCATCTTGGTTGGTTGACCGGGTCACGCCACACATTTTTAAAACTAGATACCCCAATGATGATTGTGGCCAAGTTTGGTTTAATTTGGCCCAGTAGTTTCAGAGGAGAAGATTTTTCTAAAAGCTAACGTCGACGGACGACGACGACGGACGCCAAGTGATGGGAAAAGCTCACTTGGCCCTTTGGGCCAGGTGAGCTAAAAAAGGAAAAAAAACACTCAACAATCATACAATCTTTTTTACAAACAAAATTTACTAGTACCCTTCTGCCCTCAAATTCAAGCTGGAACACTGAGTAATAAGCATTGTGTATCAGTTTCATAACATTTGGTTCAGGCAAACTAAAGTAAGAGAATGGAAACCAACTTAGGGACGTACAGGACATACAGAGGGAGAAGGGTAAAACTGTGTTTCCTTAGTCCTATTTCTGTACCTATCTTATATTTTAAGCTTATAGAGTTAGACATAGCCTTCATTAAAGTTTTTTTTGGGTAATTTTTCAGTAATAGTGGCACTGTTAGTCAAGAAAATTCAAGTGTTGAAGTGAGTTGACAATGTCAGAGGGTGGTAATAGGGGTACCTTCATGAGGAATAACAGTAAAACGTTAACGGTACTTTTTGGTGCATGACGCTAAAATGTACAATTTCTTTAAGACGATAAAACAATCGACTGATTTTGAGAAGAATCTTGTTAATTTTCAGTACTAGGGATATTGTTTGCCTTAAATTACTGGAGAATAAAGGCATTTTCCCCTGGAGAAGAATCCCAATTTGAAAAAAAAAGGCTTAAAATTATTCCCCAAGACAATTTTTTCCCCAAACAGTGCAGTCTCAGTAGTATTTATGCATGAATCAGTCTTCACAATGAACTGTTAAATCTACAGGCCAGTAGCTCAATTTTAGAAAATTTTTAGTTAGATTCTGTTGGCCTGTAGATATGATTTTAACGAATCCGGGTCTGTCCGCCCTGATTCTGGTTCGCCCTAGTTTCTGTTCGCCCTAATACCTGTTCGTCCCAAGTCCATTTGCCCTGATTTTATTTTTTAGTATATAGTGTTGCGTTGTGTGTATATAAGTGAATGTGTTGAAGTCACTCTACAATTTGGCCCAATATTTACGATGTATCATGTTGTTTATAGCTAGCTGCTACTAGGACTAGATTATAAGTTTTTGTACATTCACTGTTAAATTGAATTACTATTAGCATGATTAGTAAATAAAATACCAAAAACACAGTCACACTGCTGTACATTGATCACTTGTCATCAGTGTTTAACTTTTTACCCATCAAAGCTGACTATTTTATTTACAATCAGTCATATCAAAGATTTCAAATGATACATGTGATACCTTAATTATCAGCAATCTAAATTCAATAAAGTAATTATAAAATAAAGTAATTAGTAATTATAAAATAAAGTAATTATAAAATAAAGTTATTATAAAATAAAGTAATTATAAAATAAAATAATTATAAAATAAAGTTATTATAAAATAAAGTAGTTATAAAATAAAGTGTAACAATGCAGCCAAGAATTTTATTTAATGAATATAAATTTGGCAAATATTCTGTATTAAACTTTTAATAGATATACATGCACATAAATTTCATTATATATACATATATTTATTTCATCAAGTTTATTAATGTAACATATATACATATCATAAATGAATATAAGGCTATGAACCCAGGGCAAACGGACTATCAGGTCGAACAAACTCAGTGCGAATAAACTTAGTGCGAACATGTATTCAGGGCGAACGATCCTAATACCGGTTTTAACAGGCCCAAGAGCAATTTTACAAGCCTGTTGTTAACATGTTAACGGACCCCCTATTGTCCCCCCCCCCCCTCACTCAACTACAAAAAGTCTGAATGAACAAGTTTAAAATATTGACAATGAAAAGGTCTGACACCCAAAATTGTAGGTGTCACGCATGACCGATATGCATTTTGTTTATATAATTACAGATATCTAAATAATATATATTTTAACCTTCATTTTGTAAATCATGGACAAAACTCAAAGACGATTTCGCTTCTTTTTTACTCTTCTTTGATTTTTTGGAAAGCTTTGGTCCTTCAGCATCATTAGACTGTTCGTCAACTTCCATTTCTTGTACATCCTCATCCTTTTCTTCGTCTGATTCCTCTTCTGTTACAATTTTCCTACCTCGAAAATTACGTCGCGGCTTTTTAAACGTCGCCATGTTGCTTTAACAGCATACACTAAAGTGTTGATTTGTAATAAACATCTGGTAACCTTAATTACATCAATCAAATCAAAAGCTTTATTTACAGTCGGCATGTCACATACCAATCGATTATTTCTACTTCTATACTTCCTTTCGTTTCATTGTTCGCAGATATTTAAATTATACAAATGCAAAAAGTGTAATAATGTATTTCCGGCTCCGCATTATACAGTTAGTTTTATTGACCATACGAGTATTTGGACCGTACGCGTACGGTCCGGACCGTACACGTATACTCGTGCGGTTCTTTTACTAGCTAAAGATAATTTTTTATTTTTTAATTGGTTACCTTATCTATTAAAAGCAATTACCATACTGCCATATTTTTAATCCCATTTATATTCTTTTTTGTTTGAACTACTTATTTTTACCTTTTACCCTTTGATTTTATCATTTTTCTGTCACATTTAAATCTTTTAATTCCTTAAACATATGATAGTAACGTCTCATAAAAAGGGATCAAAACTGTTTTTAAAAATCATGGCATAAACTCTAACCTAGGTAGAATCATAAATGATGTAAATAGCACATAATTTTAAACTATTGTTCTTAAAATTCACAGTTTTACCTGTATATAAGGTTTTTTAAAACTTAAGCACCACACCTCACTGTAAATATCTGTAAATATTTTAAAACCATATATCCCCAAGTGGGAGTGCTCCGATATATAACGGAGGAATCTACCTGAACAGAACAGAACATACAATACGCGTACGGTCGGACCGTATGAGTATACTCGTACGGTCCAGCTGACAATACATGTTTAGGTATCATATGGGTTAAATTAAAAAAAAAACAATATTACCAAACATTTGTAGTTTTAGTTCTACAAGATGTTATTTTTACATTAGATGGATAAAGTGAATAAGCGTACAATTGAAATTAAATGTTTGTTTAATTCTAGTTCATCATTGTTTGTTTGTTTCATCACAAATAAGAAAGGACTCTCCCTTGACACCATTTGCGAGTATGGTCTTTAGAAAAGATGATAGTCCGAGTATGGTCTTTAGAGAAGATGATAGTCCGATAAATGGCTTACCCATGTTAAGAGAGAGACATATATCTTGCACGTAGAGTACACCCTTATAGATTTCGAAAAAAAAGCAGGCTAATACCGCTACAAGACAGCACTCGCACCCGCAAAGTAGAAAGGGATTAATATAAGTAACAATAAATTGTTTCCGAATCCACTATAAATAATTATGTTTAAACTAAAGGACTCTAACAAATATACTATATTCATTTTGTTTTAATTTTGATCTTTTAAAAAATGAATTGTTTTTGCCTGATTAGCTTATAAATCACAACTGTTGCAATGCATCAAGTAGAGAGGCCTTTAATAAACCAGATAAGAATTCATACGAAATGGAAGCAAGTGACGCTTCATGCAAAATGTGATGGCTATTTGCCTCCATTTTCAAAACAAAACTGCATTGGTTTTTTTTTTGCACCGGGTCTAAGTAAATAAACTCATCATATAGATATCATAAGGAACAATGATACTGTTGTTCAGCTAATGTCGTTTGTTGATGTGGTTTATAAGTGTTTCTTGATTATTTTGATAAATATTAGACCGTTGATCTTCCTGTTTGCATTATTTTAAACTAGTCATTTAGTTGGGACCCGTTATATAGTTTGCTGTTCGATGTGAGCCAAAGCTCTGTGTTGAAGGCCGTACTTTGACCTATTATGGTTTACTTTTTCCAAATTGTGACATGGACGGAGAGTTGTCTCATTGGCACTCATACCACATCTTTTATATCTACTCAATTATTTAATTAATATGTGATTTTATAGCACATGTATTGAAGTATCTTAGCGGCTTTAACAAATGTCTCATCCATACTGTATAGAAACAGTGATGTCTCAGGAGAGGGTTCTGAGAGTTATTACATTATAACACCTCAAGTTCTTTGGAAACCTTCAACGTAACAAAAAATACTATTTCATGTCTGATTTTTAATTAAATCAGACAGGAACACGTTTTACATGTAACGATCATGTTTGGTTTAGATGATTTCTATTTCAAACCGTTTTTTTTTGTATTTGACGACGGGAACAACTAATTGTAATAACCAGAAATGTAAAAATAAAATAATGTCTGTGCATGTAAACAGGGGAACTTGGACCGAAAAATGAAGTTAAAACAGTGGAGATACCGGTATCAAATATCATTATATATTATTTACATATGTTGCCCTACAGATATTATCACCATTGTATACTTTTGGGCTACACGAATATCTCGTTCATGAGGCGGATCGAGCCACATTTAAAAGGGGGTTCCCAACCCAGGAGAAAGGGGGGATTCCAACTATATGTACACATTCAATGCATTGATCGTCCAAAAAGAAATGGGAGATTCCAACCTCCGGAACCCTCCCCTGGATCCGCCACTGCGTTCGTCTCAGTAAAAATGATGTCACAAGTTATACATAATTATCATTGTGTCAACAAGAGTGTAACACAAAAAAATCAAAATAAACATTATAAGTTATCCTTATTGGAGTTTAATCTGAGTTCGCACGTTATTCGAGTTCGATTCGCATAAACTAATTCGAATTGGTTAAATTCGCATTCGAAACGTTTTATGCGTCCAAAACGAATTGAGGGTAACAAGAAAAACAAATCCAACAATGAGAGAGTATGAAATGATGGGACAACAACTTACCACAGTACACCAATATCCATACCTCGGAGTCGAATTGTCAGTAGATCTCAGTTGGGATCCACACATCAAGAAAGTCATCATACAATTAAGCCGAGTACTAGGATTCCTAAGACGTAATATCTGGAAGTGTCCACAAGACATCAAAGCGCTGGCCTATACATCGCTAGTGTGCCAACATCTTGAGTACGCATCTGCAGTATGGGATCCGTATCGAAAACATCACATCGACTCCATAGAAATGGTCCAAAGAAGAGCTGCTGGATTTGCTAGACTTGATGTCGGAAATTATCGACCAGTCAGTATTTTAATTGTAGTTTCTAAAATTGTTGAAAGATCAGTATATTCACAATTTGAAAAATATCTGGTGGAAAATGATCTACTTTATAATTTACAATCTGGTTTCAGATCTGCCTATTATACAGATACATGTCTTATTCATTTGTTAGATCATATTAAAAATGAAACTGCTAAGGGACTTTATACTGGAATGATAATGTTAGATTTACCGTGAAAAGCCTTTGTCACTGTCGACCATCTTATATTGTGTAACAAACCACAAAAAATGGGTGTCAAATGTACTATAACGATTTGAATCATATTTATGTAATAGAAAACAAAAAGTTAGTATAAATGGTACTGAATCTGATTTAAGATATATTACATATGGAGTACCACAAGGGAGTATTTTAGGACCACTTTTATTCCTATATTATGTTAATGGCATGTCTATAAGTATTAGTAAAGACTGCAAAATTTTACTATAGGCAGATGATAGTACCATACTATACTCTCATAAAAACCCAGAAGTTATATCTGAGAAACTTAGGAACTTGAATCTTGTAGCAAATGGCTGATTGGTAATAAATTATCACTTCATTTGGGGAAAACAGAAACTATTCTGTTTGGGTCAAAACGTAAATTATCTAAAATCCGTAACTTTGATGTTACTTGTAATAATCACACAATTTCCTCGCAAAATTGTGTGAAATATTTAGGCCTTAATATAGATAATTCTCTTTCTGGAGAATTTTTTTTAATAATATTATTCAAAAGATAAATTCAAGACAGGCAAAATGTTTATCAGAACAATCAAGAAAGACTTAAGTTACAGCTTTAATTCAATGTCATTTTGACTATGCCTGTTCTGCATGGTATGCTGGTGTCAGCAAAAAATATAAAATAAGTTACAAGTATTACAAAACAAATTTGTTAGATTTATAAAAAACACTGGATATAGATCAAAAGTTGACCATAATGTATTGAATAGTATTAGATATGTTAATATTAAAAATCGTGTTAAACAATTGAGATTAAACCACGTACATAATATTTATTACCACCATTGTCCTAATTATATGTATTCAAATTTTACAAAGGTGAGACATTTACATCATCATTTCACACGAAATAGTGAATATAACTTCTGGGTTCCTCCAGTTAAGAGTCAACAAAAAGACACATTTTATTTTAATGGCAAACAAGATTGGAATATGTTGCCAATTAATTTTAAAAAGATAAACAAAATAAAGAATTTCAAAATTAGCGTCAAAGAGCACTTAACCAAAAGTTATAGTGCGGCTTCATCAGACTCCTTTTTATATTATTAATCATATTTTTATATAAATTATTTTTATATGAATTTTCATCTCATATTAATTGTGTGTTATCTTTTTTGTATGTCGAAACTATAAGCCGTTTACATGAAGGGACCCCATTGGAAACAAGCTTTAGATGTACAGTAGTTGTCGTTTGTTTATGTAAGATATACGTGTTTCTCGTTTCTCGTTTTGTTTATATAGATTAGACCGTTGGTTTTCCCGTTTGAATGGTTTTACACACTAGTAATTTTGGGGCCCTTTATAGCTTGTTGTTCGGTGTGAGCCAAGGCTCCGTGTTGAAGGCCGTACTTTAACCTATAATGGTTTAATTTTTAAATTGTTATTTGGATGGAGAGTTGTCTCATTGGCACTCACACCACATCTTCCTATATCTATTTAGAGCTTTCATGGGTTATCCCTGATAAAATATCAGCAAAGTTTTTCATACACTTAAAAGGATACTGCACTCATAATAATGCCAATATATTTTACCATATATGTGTTAGTATTGTCTTTATGTACCGTATATATTGTGTATTGTAATTATAAATACTAGAACACACCCGCGAAATCGCGGGCATATACAGCTTGTGAACTGTTGTAGGATGATTTTTTGGTAAAAGATATTGTATGGAGAATTTCATAAAAGGTATCAAAAGCCCTCTCCCTTTTTCCAAAGTCCGATATTTGTTTCATTTTTGTTAAATTCAATTATTTTCGTGTTTCTGGCCTCAAACCACAATTATTCTTCTCCTTTGCTACAATGCATCTTTTGGTAAAAGTCAAATTAAATTTAAAATTTGCACCGCTTGAAACATGAAATAAACGTAACTGCTTATATATAGACCCTTATTAGTCTAATAAAATATGCTTCTAGGACAACCCATCAGTGCTTTTTCGTTTGAGAGCCTTATTAACATGTCAATGGTAGGATATGAATCTTGTATAAATGACTAAGACCGACCAAGGCTAATTTTAGGGGTGGTCGGAGGGGTCCTGATCCTGAAATCCCGGGCTTAAAAACATGAAATACCGAGATGCAGAAATTCATATCCCGAAATCCCAAAATCGAAAAATATATTCCCGGATCTCATAAATCCCGAGCTTTAAAACACCCGATCCCGACGTCCCGAAAAAGGTCCTGCCTCACTCTAATCTCTGCCCTTCTTTCATTTTTGCCAAATCACTACTTTCACGTTTAACAATAAATTTTAATGCCCCATTTATGGGCATAATGTTTTCTAGTCTGTGTATCTGTGCGTTCGTTCATTCGTTCGTCCGTCCGTATGTCCCGCTTCTGGTTAAAGTTTTTGGTCGAGGTAGCTATATAGTTTTTGATGAAGTTGAAGTCCAATCTCGAAACTTAGTAAATATAGTGGTGCCGATGTGGCATCCGTGAACTTTGGACACATTCTTGTTTCCACATGATTTACCAGGAACATATATATTTAATATATATGCAACTGGTATGACCCCTTAAATAGTAAACATTTCAAAGAAAACAGTAGACAGAATACAGAGTCTCTATATATTAAAGTAGTATAATCTTAGTTTACATGTAGATAAACGCGAAAAATAATGTCCTCTCCAAGGAGGTATAATAGTTGTGGTTCTTACGATCTAAACACCATGATATGGAGAACGCTCTGATTGGCTTATTTATTTTTCATTTTTGTTATCTATCATACGATTGGTTGTACTTCATGTTTCAAACCGGAAGTCTCATCTGACTAAAAATCAGTCTGATGACGGAATCAATATCCGGACTCCTTTTTGTCGTTTTTCTCCAAAAATAACTCAATCTGAAAAATCATAAGAATGGATGACAAATGCGACTATGCATGTTACCTATAGAACACAGAGACATGATGATTAATTTATCTTGGAAGGAAGAGAAGCGACACACAAAATGAGGTCTTCTCGTTTAATAGTATAGATGCTCAAGTTGATATTTTTTGAATAATATATTATTATTATTATTATCATTATGATTATTATTATATTATTATTTTTTTTATTTGCGACATCAACATACAGTCGAGAACCAGGGACAGTTACAAACATCAGGAAAACCCTAGATAGCAAACGTTAGAATCTAGACGGAAATCCAGTAGACTAAGCATGTTCTACAAAGCAACACATGGAAAGGCGGCTGTCAACATACTATCATACGTGACACTGAAGACCATGCATTTAGACTACCTCAACAAGACAATACCATCCAGAAAATTCACTCAGATCAGTACCTCCACAGATGCCTACAAATACAGCTACATACCACGCACCATCACTGACTGGAACAGCCTGCCTCTTGAAGCCTTCCAAGCTAATCTCTAGAATGCTTCAAGGAGCAACTTCGGAGACTGCAGCTGTAAACAGAAATCACCTGTTTTTATCCAATTTTAATTGCATTTGTAAATACTGAGCACGCAGGTTGACGTTTGCACATGTACAGCAGTATCTGCGTAATGGATGTCCACTGCAGATCAATAGTATAGATGTAGATGTAGATGCAATGCGTGTCAAATTCTCTTCACTGACCGTCCAAACGACGTTAACTTTTCAATTAGTTGATTATAATTTAATTCCAATTACATTTAAGAGAGTGTCCAAACTTTAGTTTAAATCGAATTAATGTGAATAAACCGTTGGCAAGGCTGAACTGACACCATGGGCGAAACGTCTATTTTCATGTACGCCCCTTTTTTCTCTACTCTTCAAAAAATTAACCCCTTTTTTCTCTAATCTTCATTTTTTAAAGGCATTATTCTTTAATCATTTAACCCCATCCAAACCGTCATATACTAGTATGTAGTCATTAACTAACAAATATGCATGTGCTGATTTGTGTCACGCCATATCCTTTACGTTTCTTTTATATAGACTTGTTTCGTTGACGTTTGACAAAAACTTTATTCCTGAAACATCAATATTACTCTCATAAACATGAACATGCGATAGTCGTATTCACAATCGCGCTTGTTCGGTAACTTCCGGATAATTCCGGAATTATGGTTTAGGTTGATATCGACTGCATAACATGAACACATCAGTGTAACATGATTTGCTCTTATTCCAAAACGAGTCTCCCAAGTTCCTCCACTTTCAGTTCGACCAAAATATGGGCAGGGATTTTTTTAAACCTATTTCATGGAAAAGACGAACGTAGATTAATGAGTATTTAACTTAAAATGGAACCCACTTTTGTGGAGGAGATAGAATTCCAAGAACTACAATTCTACGAGGTTATGCTTCTTGTATATATATATCTGTTTATATGTCAGTCTGTCAAACCCTGTCCATGACCATGTTTTGTTTTTCATATTCATATTCTCCACTATAGAATTATAGCTTAGAGTAGACATAAAGTTATGAAAGATACGATTACATTAAGTTTGTGCATTGTCAACTACTATCAGTAGTAATCAGGTGGACAAAAACCTTTTAGATTATATGATAATTCCACAGCTCTTAAAAATTCTAGTTACACTTCGGCCCCTGCTTCGGGTAACACGAATTACCGAATAACAGTGTTATTATCCGAATAACACATGTAATGACCGAATAACTTCAAATATCAATATTTATGTAACAGTAAATTTGGTCCGGTAGGAAAATTTGTCCGCCGGACATTTTTACCTAGGTAATCAAGTCCATGGCCATAATTTTACTAGGATTAAAAGTCCTAGGACAAATTCTCCTAGGAAAATAAGTCCATAGCTAGTAAAATAAGTCTGGCATTTATTTTTTTAGGAAAATTTGTCCTAATACATGTTTTTCTAGTAAAATTAGGATCATGAACTTGTTTACCTAGAAAAAATGTCTGTTACCCATACCTGCCAACTTTTGAAAATGCCCATGGGGGTTTTAGCGCGCGATAACAATTTCAAAGTTTAAAATTCTTTGCGACGACTATTTTGCGCGTGCTGTTTTGTAGTCTAGAAAAAGTGTCATATTTGCATGATTTGTAAGATGAGCTTACATCCCTTTTTATACGACCGCAAATTTTGAAAAAATTTTCGTCGTATATTGCTATCACGTTGTTGTCGTCGTCGTCATCGTCGTCCGAATACTTTTAGTTTTCGCACTCTAACTTTAGTAAAAGTGAATAGAAATCTATGAAATTTTAACACAAGGTTTATGACCATAAAAGGAAGGTTGGTATTGATTTTGGGAGTTCTGGTCCCAACATTTTAGGAATTAGGGGCCAAAAAGGGCCCTAATAAGCATTTTCTTGGTTTTCGCACTATAACTTTAGTTTAAGTCAATAGAAATCTATGAAATTTTGACACAAGGTTTATGACCACGAAAGAAAGGTTGGGATTGATTTTGGGAGTTTTGGTTTCAACAGTTTAGGAATTAGGGGCCAAAAAAGGGCCCAAATAAGCATTATTCTTGGTTTTCGCACAATAACTTAAGTTTTAAGTAAATAGAAATCAATGAAATTTAAACACAATGTTTATGACCACAAAAGGAAGATTGGTATTGATTTTTGGAGTGTAGGTCCCAACAGTTTAGGAATTAGGGGCCAAAAAGGGACCCAAATAAGCATTTTTCTTGGTTTTCACACCATAACGTTAGGATAAGTAAATAGAAATCTATGAAATTTAAACACAAGGTTTATGACCTTAAAAGGAAGGTTGGTATTGATTTTGGGAGTTTTGGTCCCAACAGTTTAGGAAAAAGGGGCCCAAAGGGTCCAAAATTAAACTTTGTTTGAATAATTGGGGTTCTTTAATATGCCGAATCTAACTGTGTATGTAGATTCTTAACTTTTGGTCCCGTTTTCAAATTGGTCTACATTAAGGTCCAAAGGGTCCAAAATTAAACTTAGTTTGATTTTGACAAAAAATGAATCGGTTGGGTTCTTTGATATGTTGAATCTAAAAATGTACTTAGATTCTTGATTAGTGGCCCAGTTTTCAAGTTGGTCCAAATCTGGGTCCAAAATTAAATTTCATCAAAAATTGAATAAATGGGGTTCTTTAATATGCCAAATCTAACTGTGTATGTAGATTCTTCATTTTTGGTCCCGTTTTCAAATTGGCCTACATTAAGGTCCAAAGGGTCCAAAATTAAACTAAGTTTGATTTTAACAAAAATTAAATTCTTGGGCCTCTTTGATATGCTGAATCTAAACATGTACTTAGATTTTTGATTATGGGCCCAGTTTTCAAGTTGGTCCAAATCAGGATCTAAAATTATTATATTAAGTATTGTGCAATAGCAAGTCTTTTCAATTGCACAGTATTGTGCAATGGCAAGAAATATCTAATTTCACAATATTGTGAAATAGCAAGATTTTTTTTAATTGGAGTTATCTTTCTTTGTCCAGAATCAACTTAAATCTTTGTTATATACAATATACAATGTATATTCACTTTTTACTACCAACTGATAATTAAATAATCTTTACCATTCAGTGATAACACGCAGTTTTTTTACATCTTAATATTTTATGATGTATTTAAATGAGTATTTATTGTTGCAAACTCCAATAGAATATTTTAATTGAGATTAGTTTTGGAATAAGGGAAAGGGGGATGTGATTAAAAAATTGGGTTCAATTTTTCTCATTTGAAATTTCATAAATAAAAAGAAAATTTCTTCAAACTTTTTTTGAGAGGATTAATATTCAACAGCATAGTGAATTGCTCTAAGAGAAAACAAAAAAAATAAGTTCATTAGAACACATTCATTCTGTGTCAGAAACCTATGATGTGTCAACTATTTAATCACAATCCAAATTTAGAGCTGAATCCAGCTTGAATGTTGTGTCCATACTTGCCCCAAACGTTCAGGGTTCAACCTGTGCGGTCGTATAAAGCTACGCCCTGCGGAGCATCTGGTTCTCATTTGAAATTTCATAAATAAAAAGAAAATTTTTCAAACATTTTTTTGAGAGGATTAATATTCAACAGCATAGTGAGTTGCTCAAAGGCAAAACAAAAATTTTAAGTTCATTAGACCACATTCATTCTGTGTCAGAAACCTATGCTGTGTCAACTATTTAATCACAATCCAAATTTAGAGCTGAATCCAGCTTGAATGTTGTGTCCAATGGACTCCATACTTGCCCCAACCATTCAGGGTTCAACCTCTGCAGTCGTATAAAGCTGCGCCCTGCGGAGCATCTGGTTATATTTATACAATGACTTTGTTTCAAGAAATCTGGACTGTGAATGAAACCCAAAAGCGTAAAAATCGTGGAACACAGTGGTACAAAAATCATAACTGGAATAAAGAAATTGAAACAAGCATGAACTTGTTAGAATGGTGACCGTATATTGAGTTCAGAAAGTTGACAAACATACGCATTTATAATTTATTAATTTATAGCAAGCCCTTAGATTTAGCCATGCCTTTCGTTTTTTGTAGACAAACAGAAAACATCCTCTGTCCCAAATTGGCAATACCCACGATAGAGTCATTAAACAACTTTATTTCATATCGGTTAAGAATAAGCTTCTCCTATTGAATAAAAAGAGGCCACATGACATTCATTATTCTTCAGTAATACATTCAATCGGTCATTAACAGAACAAACGGACCAGAAAACTGGTCGTTAACGAACTTTTGACATGATAATGACCGATGGGGCGTGGTTTCCGTCTGATAATGACCGTTGGAGCGTGGTTTCTCTGTTAATGACCAGTGGGGCGTGGCGTCTCTGTTAAGGGAGATGTCCCTTTTATAAAACATTTTCCTGTTTTCAATATTATATTTAAGTTGTTGAATTGTTTACTATATGTTTTCGTTAATTATAAAATTATAGAGAACTTGAATAAGTATTTATATACTGAAAAACAGCACTAAAAGAATGGCATTATTACTACGACTGGTATTCACTCTTGCCATAGTGATAATATAACTACTCGAGTTTGCTTTAGGCATTTTGAATTAATGAGAATTTACCAAAACATGGTTTCTCAATGAAATAAACATTATAGTTTTTGAAAAACTGGTCATTATCATGATACAGGGACTGCCCATAGGACAGTGGTTTTAACTGCGACAGCGATAATGACCTCGCCTCTGGCTCAGTCATTATCACTATCTTAGTTAATACCACTGTCCTGTGGGCAATCCATATATCACGATAATGACCAGTTTTTCAAGAACTATTATATAAATATGTTCAACATTGTAATTATATTTGCATATTAAGGACCAACCCTATTATTTCCACACTGTTTGAGTTTTCATTTTATTCTGTACTTATCATACTTGTGTTGCATACCAATGCATTTGCTTCATTTTACTAGGACAACAACAACTGAAGAGAGCATTTCTCCACGTTTCTGCTGTTTACTATAAAATAGGTTTCTAAGGCATCAATTACATGTAGAACAGTGGTTGCCAATCAGAGATATATATTAACGAATTTGAAAAAGCGTCACCAGCATATGGAGTATATGTGTCTCAATTGATACGTTATTCTAGAGCTAGCTCAAAGTACGTTGATTTTGTTGAATACTGCTTTCTCAAAAGTTGCTAAGACAGGGCTATAAATCAATCAATTTAAGGTCATCACTCAAGAAATTTTATGGTCGCCATTATGAGCTGATTTGCCATTATGACAAAAGTGTGTCAGAAATCATATCTGATATTCTTCCTCAGTCATAATAACCTTCCATCATTTCTGAACTGAACAAAGAAATAACATGAAGGGTGCCGTATACGGTGCAGGAAATGCTTACCCTTCCTGATTTTTCCTGAGCACCTGATTTCATTCCAGGTTTTTAGTGGAGTTCGTGTTGTTTCTTATTTATTATTTGTATCTGTTGATGTAAATGTCTTTTGGTTTTATGAGTCTTTGTTTACTCCTTGGTTTTGATTGTTATTGTCTTATACACGATACCTTATGCATGTATTTACATGATATAAGCTTATTAATAAACTTGCATATATATATATGAATAACACATGACAAGAAGGTTTCATATGAAATAAAATTTAAAAAATAAAATCCTCCCACCAGCCCCTTTTTTTTCAAAAATTTGGATGAAAATCTACTAATTAATTTTGGTTGGCCTAATCTCAAACAACTGTCCATTGTTTAAAAGTTGCAGTTTAAAAATTTAGTACAAGATCATTGTAGTTTGATACAATGAAGATGTAAATTATGTTGGAAATATAAATTGTTGTTAATCTATGTTAATAGAAAGAAATCATATTTACAATATATCAAATAATATAGATTTATATTTCTTTATAGGTTGTAGGGAAAGGAGCATTTGGAGTTGTCAGTAGAGCAAAATGGAGATCAAAAGATGTTGCTGTAAAACTTATAGAAACCGAATCAGAGAGGAAAGCTTTTATGACAGAGTTAAAGCAACTGTCAAGAGTTAATCACCCTAACATAGTCAAACTGTATGGTGCTTGTACTAAACCCCCAACAGTAAGTACATTGTATATGGTTTAAATATGATTATGATGATAATGCATGTGTGTGGTACACCTGATCATGCTGATATTTAAAAGAAATATTTCCAGGTTGAAACTTTGAAAGAATAAAAAACTTCAAACTAAAAAAGTTAAAAAAAAATGTGTTTGGTTGTAGGCATAGGTAAGAGATGAAAATCTGAAAATATTTCACATCAGATATAAAGTCATCTTTTTCACACATATTTTCTACATGTATTTATGAATAAAGGGAAGTATTATAAAAAAGAAGATGCTGTATGATTACCAATGATACAACTGTCCATCCAAGTCACAATGTATAAAAAATTAACAATTATAGGTCAAAGTATGGACTTCAACACAGTCACAGAGCCTTGGCTTAACCTGAACAGCAAACTATATATAAAAGGCCCCAAATAACTAGTGTTAAACAATTCAAACAGGCAAAACCAAATCTCTAATCAATATAAAAGACTAGAAACAAGAAACACCTATGAACCACACCAATAAACAACAACCACTGAACAACAGGCTCCTGACTAGGAACAGGTGCTTAAAAATGCAGCAGGTTTAAACAGGCACCAACCTTCACCCTAACCTTAGACAGTGGTGTTACACTACAACATAAACAGACAAAGAAAATATATTAATATATATATATATTAGATATTTTATTATACATGTACAAAAATTGCCTGAAATTTTAGGTATGTCTTGTAATGGAGTATGCTGAAGGTGGCTCACTGTATAATGGTAGGAACTATAAACAACAGAGGTGTAACAATATAATTGAAGTACAGATGCTGTGTCCACATTTTGCTAACAAGTTTCAGACAATGTTCTGTCTTACATTCTGTTTTGAAGACATTTCCAGATCCTCTGGTTTTGATGAGATGAAACACATCTTAAAAATCTCCTGGACAGGCACTTTTAAGATGAGCTGCAAAATGTGTCTTGAGTTATCTTTTCTGAATGAAACAGCTGCTTCTTCAATAGAACAAAAAGAACATTTGATTTATTACATAATTGCTCGAAAAAGGTTATAAGTTTTAAAATGGAAAGTCAATTTCATGGTAAAATAAAAAAAGAAAAATGTCTAAGCTAACAAAAACTCAAAAAATAGAATTTAGCCTTGAAAAAACAGTGATAAAATCTGATTCTCCTGAACAGATAGTGATTCTTGTTCAATCACAACCAATTGCACTGTTCAAAGAAAAATATGATTATTAATAACTGCTGATAATATAAGCATGATAAAAATAAGATGTTGTATGATTTCCAATGCGACAATTCTCCACAAAAATACAACCAAATGGTACAAAATGTAGATTTCTATTGTCGCATTGCTTAATTTTAAGAAATTTCGACTCCTCTCAATTTCTGAATTCATTGGAATAATTAGAAAATCGTAATTTGTTTTGTTTATGTTAAATATTGTTTCCATATTCGACCTGCTTTAAATCAAATATACTTGTATATTGTAGTGCTTCATGGTGCTGGTCCACAACCAATTTATAACACTGCCCATGCCATGAGCTGGTTGCTTCAATGTTCCATAGGTGTGGAGTATTTACATGGCATGAAGCCGAAAGCATTGATCCATAGAGATCTGAAACCTCCAAAGTAAGTATAGAAAAAGCGTACCTAAATTAAGAAGTTATATATGATAAAGACAGATCATAAGAAAAAAAGGGCCATAAGAAGACAAAAAAAAAAGTTGTCTAATGATTTTACAAGTATGTTGGTGTCAAAACCTTATTCATATACTGTAGTTACATAATCATTAGCGGGATACACATTTTACCGGTACAGTGAACCTCAAATTTGGAAATTCAATGAAATACACATTTATAAATTTGTTAAACTGCGAAAATTAGAAGCCATGAAAAATTCAATTATTCCCAAATACAAGAACATTAAGGTGGTACCCAACACTTTGACTAAAATTAATTTGGCTCGTTTAATTTTCTTAAAATTCTTACAAAGTATTTACTTTGACCCATTGACAAAAATATAAAATTTTTAGAAAATTTGAACCAACCGTTTTATCAGAAAAAATACACTGGTTATATAGCAGTTTGACAAAAACTAATTTTGATCATTGAGAAGCTTAATATTCCCTTAACGACACAACGTAATTAAAACGTTTAGCGGATTTAACAGAGTTATCTCCCTGTAGTGTTAGGTACCACCTTAAACAAGGAAAATAAATTAATTCACAGGCTTTTTTATGTATATCACTGTTCCCTGATAGTTGTTGGAGTATAAAAGCATGTCCCTCAGAGTTAACATCTACAATTGGATTCCCTTATTTCCATCCAATTCTTTCTTCTTTATACTCAAGATAATTTGACATTATTCCTTGTTGCATCTGATTGATGCAAACTTATGAAGTATTTCAAATTACATATACATGAAATATATATTACTAAATATTATTATTGAACCAGTTAACTATTAGATAAAGTATTCATTTCAAGAGAAGACATCCAATTAGAAATATATCTGAACCTACAGCAAATAACATATTTAAAAATAACACAAAAAGGTTACAATTTAATTTAATTTCATCAACAATAGTTTATATGATCTGAGCAAAACTTTGATTATCTCCCTTTGAACAGCAACTTAGAAAGAATGTTTTGTCTCAGCTACACCTAGATCAATAAATTATAGATTTGTTAATAATGTTAAGGCCAAAAAAAAATATATGTCTGTTTCCTGCTTCCAAGTCAAATAAATCAGGGTCGGTAGGTCGGGATTTTTTTTTTTTTTTTTTTTTTTTTTTTTTTTAATTTTTGCACTCCCTGTCAGATTTGCAGTCAGTTAAATGTCATGTCTGGTTAGGGTCCTGTACCCCAAAATGATTTAATCTCTTTAAAGAAGCTTTAATTGAATAATCCTCGCAGTGCTGACATTTTTTAAACCTTAGTTGTAGCACATTTGTGCTGGGAGCAGCCATTTTGATTGTTTGGGCATAGTAAAATACGGATCTGGACCGGACCGGAAACGATTTTTTTTCCGGAATTGAATAAAAAGATCTAGGGTCGGCGGGTTTGAGTCAGGGTCGGTCGGGAAACAGGAAACATACATATATCTTTTTTTGGCCTAATGAAGATTATTGTCTTTATTTAAATGATTTTTTTTTTAATCTGAAATTTCTATTAATGAAAATTTTGTGAGCTTACTGTTCCTCTTCTTCTTTTATGTTTAGGGTAGTTGTATAAGAATCAGAATGAATATAATATTAAGCAGTCAATCAATAATGATATTACATTTCATTACACATTTGAATTATACCTGTACTGCTATGCCATATTTAAATGTTTTTCATAATTTGGAGATTTAGGTATGAATCTTTGATTGTTTCTGTTAAATTTTTTCCACCACTTTATAGACTGTGACAATTTCCAACTAAACATTTTGTATGGAAAACTGTCTGTTGTTAAAGGGTGTTATTTTTGTCCTGGGTTCTATTATATTTTATTGTCTTGTTTAGATTCACCAAACATTTTATTTTATGGTAATGGTACTGTTTTTGAAAGAATTGAAATTTTGTTGTACAAATCATTAAATATGTATCATAAAAAAAAATCATAATCATTCCTTTTATGTACATTAGGTTAAATTAAAATTGATGACTTCATGGACTTTGTAACTTTATTGACTTTTTAACATATTTTCAGTTTACTTCTTATAATGGGAGGGACAGTTCTGAAGATCTGTGATTTTGGTACGGCTTGTGATATACAGACACACATGACCAATAACAAAGGAAGTGCTGCTTGGATGGCACCAGAAGTCTTTGAAGGTAATTAAACACTTAAGACTCTAGTGTATTCTTGGTACTGTTGAAGGTTATCTACCATCAACCATCAAGTGTATTGGGTAATATTTAAATCTCCATTAAAGAGTCAAGTGCATTTTGGGTAATATTTCAACAACATCCTAAACAATGGTTATTTAGCTGATTACATATGCTATTTTCATTTTGGTGTATAAACCATCAAATGAAACACATATTTTGACAGATCCTCGAATGGCCACCGGAAATGAGATCTTGAAGTGTTTCTGGAAATTAATTTTTTAATTGTAAAAAAGGTTAAAGTTAAATTTAGATTAGCCATTTTTGTCGAGCCTTCGACTTTAGTCGAAAAAGCGAGACTAAGCGATCCTACATTCCGTCGGCTTCGGCGTCGGCGGCGGCGTCAACAAATATTCACTCTGTGGTTAAAGTTTTTGAAATTTTAATAACTTTCTTAAACTATACCGGATTTCTACCAAACTTTGACAGAAGCTTGTTTATGATCAAAAGATAGTATCCAGAAGTAAATTTTGAAAAAATAAAATTCCATTTTTTCCGTATTTTACTATAGATGGACTTAGTTTTTTTCTGCGGGGAAACAAAACATTCACTCTGTGGTTAAAGTTTTTAGAATTTCAATAACTTTCTCCAACTATCCTGGGTTTGTACCAAACTTGGACAGAAGCTTGTTTATGATCAGAAGATAGTATTCAGAAGTAAATTTTGTAAAAATAAAATTCCATTTTTTCCGTATTTTACTATAAATGGACTTAGTTTTTTTTCTCTGCAGGGAATCATTACATTCACTCTGTGGTTAAAGTTTTTAGAATTTTAATAACTTTCTTAAACTATCCTGGGTTTGTACCAAACTTGGACAGAAGCTTGTTTATGATCATAAGATAGTATCCAGAAGTAAATTTTGTAAATAAATAAATCCATTTTTTCCATATTTTACTTTTAAATGGACTTAGTTTTTCTGCGGGGAACCATTACATTCACTCTCTGGTTAAAGTTTTTAAAATTTTAATTACTTTCTTAAACTATCCTGGGTTTGTACCAAACTTGAACAGAAGCTTATTTATGATCATAAGATTGTATCCAGAAGTAAAGTTTGTAAAAAGATTACTCCGTTTTTTCTGTAATTTACTTTAAATGGACTTAGATTTTCTTACAATCATAGAATAGTAACAAGAGGAATAGTTTTATTGATTTTTTTCCTCATTGTTGTTGGGCATGCGATTTACAGCAAAAAATGCGAGACACTGGGTTCCGCGGAACCCTTACAAATTTTTATGCAAAGTGAGTGATCAGGACTCGTAGAGAAGGACCAAGATATAAAATATGGAATTTTGAAACCACCATTGCTTATTATATAAAGTAAATAAATTGTTTTTCAGATCTACATACCCACTTTGTACAATTAAAAAGTTTCATGAAAATAAACTAATGATTCTGATTATGACAAAAATTTTGAACCAGGGTGTAATTACCCTCAACAACATCTTTTACTTGTAGTTACACTTTAATACAGTATAACTTATCTTGATTAGAAGCACTCAATTGCATGCCATGATTAAATAATATTCTTTTCTTTTGCCAGGAAATATGTACAGTGAAAAATGTGATGTGTTCAGTTTTGGTATAATTTTATGGGAGGTGATTACTAGACGGAAGCCATTTGATGAAATAGGAGGACCTGCTTTCAGAATAATGTGGGCTGTTCATAATGGTAAATAGTAATGTTTCACATGTGAGATACAATGGGCTTAAAGTGTTTTAATATGGTTATATCTTCACATATTTATTACTGAATAAAAATTGTACCAGTCTGTTCCTCCTTAATTTCAACTTTGTATTGGGTCAGTATCAAAATATTTTTCATGCCCCACCTACGATAGTAGAGGGGCATTATGTTTTCTGGTCTGGCTCCATTTGTGCGTTCATCCGTCCGTCCGTCCGTCCATTTGTCTGTGCGTCCGTTCAGGTTAAAGTTTTTGGTCAAGGTAGTTTTTGATAAAGCTGAAGTCCAATCAACTTGAAACTTAGTACACTTGTTGCTTATGATATCATCTTTCTAATTTTAAAGCCAAATTAGACTTTTGACCCCAATTTCACGGTCCACTGAACATAGAAAATGAAAGGGGGAGTTTCAGGTTAAAGTTTTTGGTCAAGGTAGTTTTTGATGAAGCTGAAGTCCAATCAACTTGAAACTTAGTACACTTGTTGCTTATGATATCATCTTTCTAATTTTAAAGCCAAATTAGACTTTTGACCCCAATTTCACGGTTCACTAAACATAGAAAATGAAAGTGGGAGTTTCAGGTTAAAGTTTTTGGTCAAGGTAGTTTTTGATGAAATTGAAGTCCAATCAACTTGAAACTTAGTACATATGTTCCCTATAGCATAATCTTTCTAATTTTAATGCCAAATTAGATTATTACCCAATTTCACAGTCCATGTAACATGGAAAAGGATAGTGCAATTGGGGCATCCGTGTACTTTGGACACATTCTTGTTTTACTTTAAAAATAAATGTGATATTTTAGAATGGCATTGATCTTCTTTTTTTATATTGATAGGTGGTTACCTTATTTTAAAAGTGCCTTCCCTGGATACAATAACATTATAAAATAAATTTCTGTCATACATGTATGTATTGATTATGAGATTTTAATTTTGAATTCATTTCTTTGCATTTCAGGTACAAGGCCTCCACTGATAAGTAATTTACCCAAACCTCTAGAACTTCTTATGGTCAGGTATGTATAGATACTGTAATCAGTCTTATTAAGTTCACACTGTTGTATACATGTATTCAATTTTTAATTGCAAAGTCACATGTACAATTTCCCCTGCAAACACAGAAATCAAATGGACTATATATGTATACAATTTTAGGTGAAATAATACTATGATTGAATTTATACTCACATTGTACACTCATATGTATATGAATGCAGCTTGTAATGTTTTACATCATTTGATTTAAGTGCCTAAAGGGGAAAAAAATAATGGAAAACTACAATATATCCAAACATAGTTTAATATGAGTGTTTCAGAACCTTGGCTACCCATGGAGATACTGTATAATGGTAATCATAGTTTACACAGATTCTTTCTAACATTGATCTCTGTAAATATATTTGAATGTTATTCCTTCATTTACAGGTGTTGGTCAGGTAACCCAGCAGAAAGACCCTCTATGATTGAAGTGGCAAGGATCATGACACATCTTTATCAGGTGAGTGTCAGATATTCTGTTTTGGAGATTTCTTTTATGTTTAATGAATGAAAAGTAAGATTTTTACATAAGAAATGGTAGCAGGTTGGATGAGAAATTTTGTCTTTTTCTGAACACAGCATGTAAGAACAAGAATAAATGTTGAAAAATTATTGTATAAGTGATAAATTGTACTGATCATAATTATAGACCTATAATATTGCTATTTCTTAATCTGTGCTGCTTGAAGTATTGACATTATAGAACAATCAATTTTCCATTGTGACATCAACATTCTATGGGAACTTTTGTGATCTCCGTTAATGGCGGACAAATAGTGATAAGGTATTATTAGGATGTTATTTCTTATATATATATAAAAATAAGAAGATGTGGTGTGATTGCCATTGAGACATCTCTCCACCAGAGACCAAATGATGTAGAAGGTAGGCAACAATAGGTCACCTTACAGCAATTACAGTCTGTTTGCATCAGAATTTAAATAACAAGAAAAATCAAATTACATACATTGAAACATTCCAACACAAAAAGGTATTTAAATGATTAAAATGAATCTATTTATATTAAATCATACATGTGTTTACAGCTGATTGAAATGAGTTTGTAGCTAAAGGTAATATATAGAATAGCAGTGGCGGACCGCGTACATCATCACAGCATATGCCATGTATATATAGCATTGAAAGGGTTAAGAGTAGACTAGTCTGACAGATAACCATTCTATAGCAATCCATCTGTAGGACTAGGCAACTTCGAAAGGAGGGTAGTTATCCTTACCTAATGATGACTTCACGGTTCAGCTAGCAAGCAAGCTAACCAAAGATATTACCTTTTGCTACACACTCATTGCATTCGGCTGTAATTCACATCTTTAATTATTAGAGCCAATTTTCCAGATTTCTTCGAAAAATGCATTTTTACTTCAATCCATTAAAATTGGTACCCACACAAGTTAGAAAAATCCTCAGTAGAATGATTAAATACTCTATTATAAACTGAGCAGCATACCATATTTGCTATAAAAATATGCTCTATTAGAAATTTACCAAAACATAGAAACATACTTGTGAGCATCAATGGTGTTGTACATTTAATAAGTTATTTCATCTCTTCTTGTTTGCAGTTTTTCCGAGGAGCAGAGGAACCTTTAGTTTACCCTAACAATAGACAATCATGTGAATCACCTGACTTCAGTAGGTATTTTTAAAATTAGTCAATGTAAGAATAATGTTATTTAGAAAACAAATGACAATTCAAAATGAATAGCTACTATACTGAAAATTCCGACACTTTTGTGTACTATTGCAATTTTTATGCCCCACCTAGGATAGTAGAGGGGCATTATGTTTTCTGGTCTGTGTGTTCGTCCGTCCGTCCGTTCGTCCGTCTGTCCCGCTTCAGGTTAAAGTTTTTGGTCAAGGTAGTTTTTGATGAAGTTGAAGTCCAATCGACTTCAAACTTGGTACACATGTTCCCTATGATATGATCTTTCTAATTTTAATGCCAAATTAGAGATTTTACTCCAATTTCACGGTCCAATGAACATAGAAAATGATAGTGCCAGTGGGGCATTCGTGTACTGAGGACACATTCTTGTTTTTAAAAGGTTTTCCGAAATAAGAGAAAAATCTTAATTGAAAATATGAAGAATGGTCAGCGGGCATCTATAAACATTTCCAAGCAAAAAATAATTAACTTTTCAAACAAAAATTATATGGTAGTATTCAAACTTTGAAAAGCCACTAAATCAGTTATCCACTGAAAAACACAATAATTCCTCAATCCACAAACATTATATCCATCTTAATAAATGAATACACAAGTATGTTATTTTTAACTTGAGATAAATATTCAAAATATGGTAAGTCAAAGGAATTTTAAATATTTTTTTCATGATTTTATTCTTTTTAGTGTTTGATGCTTAGGTCGTTTCAACAAAATATACTGAGGAAAATTTAAATTCAAATCAAACTGAGGAAAATTTAACTTCTAATTTAATGTGTTAATGTTTTATTTTTAGCCTTCAGTTCAGTGCCTGTGACAACATCATACTCCAACACGCCACCCAGTTCTAACACATCAACAACGAGTCAACAGACAGGAGAATCACGCTCTGGTACTCTTATAGGATCAGACACAATCAAGAAATCAGACGAGTTCAACATACCACCTCCTCTTCCTCCCAGGGCAAATCCTCCAATTAACCCACCAGTGCTAGAGGTAAGACTTAACACTAGGAGGCTACACATGTAGAATAATAACACATAAAAAATCAACTTTAGGACGAATCAGAAATGGGCTTGCAGTCATAAAACTTCACAAAACGTCACACAGTTCTCAAGAGTTCAAAGGTGCGTAAGAAACACAAAATCAGCATTTTTATTTCCTGAAGGTCTGACATTTTAAGAGAGATGACTTTTGAATTAAAGTTATAAAGCATAGTTAGGTTTTACTACAGCAGGACAAAAAATGTGTATAACCAGACATGTCTTTTCTTCATGGAGGTGATGTTTATAGCAGGTTTGACTGTTTTGGATGCAAGTGTGGAAGTTATAGTCCCATTTCAATCATTTACAAATACTGTAATTTCAGAATTTTTTGCAAAATTTTACATGTAATTATTGCGAAAAATGCGACACAGTTGTAAACACAATGATTTAAACTCGCATATTGGAATTAAACCGGATTTCTGTGAAAATCATAAAAATTAAAATCGCACTGAAGTCTAAAATGACAAAATCGCAATAATAAATGCACTCAATAATTTCTGAATTTACAGTATTGAAAAGTCAATTTACTAGTGTGTTATAGGATTTCTTATTATTAGTTTGGAGCTAATACAGACCACTCTTGTTCTTTAACTTATATTCTGCTATAAAAAAGTGCTGTTTAACCAAACAAAGCAAATATACTAAATAGTTCAAATACAGAAGAAGTGATTTTAAGCCCCACTAAGAATATATGTAAATAGTAAAAATATTAAAGGTGGTACCCAATACTTTCACTTAAATTAGATTGGCTTTTTTAATTTTCATAAAATTTTGTCTAAGTATTTACTTTGACCCTTTAACAAAAATAAAAATAAAAAAAAAAATTTGAACCAACTGTTATGTCTGAAAAGTTACACTGGTTATATAGAAGTTTGACAAACACCAATTTTGATCATTGAGAAGCTTAATATTCCTTTTTCAACACAATGTAAATAAAACGTTAAGCTGATTTTACAGAGTTATCTCCCTGTAGTGTTAGGAACCATCTTAATCATCAATCACTGATTTTCACTCTGACAAAGAACAAAAATAGAATATCCTGAAAATTACAGATGAAAATTATTTGGTTGCTTTAATTTATATTTTGTTTAACATTTCTCAGGATGAACAAACAAGAGGACAACAGAGTGCCCCACCCTCCCTTGCCGGAAGTCGAGATAGTCTAAATGATGCTGCACGGGCTGGTACCCCAGACCATTTAAAACGTTACTCAGCAGACAGTACTCTGATGAAATGTGATATAAACAGGGAGATAACCAACAGCAGTAGTGGCAGCAGTGGGAACTCTTACAAAGGTAGGTAACTCTTGTTTAAAAACTATCGGGAAATTTAATGGATTGTTACAGAGTATATGATATGAAGAGTCATGAAGGCGATAGTACAATTGAAATGATTTTCTGATTTTTTTTAGGCAATTTTAGCATTCCAGTTAAGAAACTTATAAAATATAAAATAAGTGAGCGAATTGATATGATAAATTGATATTAATACTCTTATTAAGTATGATAGATTAGAGACACTGATATACTGATATCGTTGATAAATGATTTGTCTTGTTTATTTGTTTTCAATTTTAATAGTAATTTTTGTAGATGTCTCTTGTTGAAGCATGAATTATTTTGCATGGAAAGATTTTAAAAGATCATAGCCCCCCAAAAAAGCCATCACTATTCACATTTGTATTTGTGTTTGTTTTGATTTAACCTTACAACCTGACAAAAATTTGATAAAAAAAAAATCTTTTGTTATCTACAAATATTTAGTTCATAGGAAAACATGCAATAAGGATGTTAGCAATCACAGATTAGATATATTTTGTATTGTACTTTCAATTTAGATGCCAAATATGATAATATAACAATTAGTGAAACTTTTTCTGAAAGTTACTTTTTGGTTTTTATGAGATTTCTTATAATTATAGTTTACTTTACATTAAGATATCTGTTATATTCAATTTTGCATTTACATTCTCTGATTTCATTTCAGTCTTTATTCTCACTATTTTCATGGCAACCTTTTTTCGATTTGACTAAAATCAAAGGGAGCTAATATTTTTTTTGGAAGATTGTTGATATAAATGTTTTAGTTGAGTTAAATGGACATGCACTACTATTCAGATTGTACTAACTATCAGTGTGGTTTTTACATTGACATTTACCTGATAGCATAAATAAAAGGTAATATTCTGTTTAATATTTTGAACAAATTACCAAATATTTGTTTCTCTAAATTCTAATGTTTTAAAAAAATGGAGTTATTGCCCCTTGGACAGATAAAATATTTGCAACTGTAGGGCAAGTTGGAACTCTATTCTTTTATAACGAAATTGACATACCGGTACCATGGTTATCCTTATGTTTGCCATTCCTTAAGGCACTCTTATGTGTAAGTTTTTAAATTAGCTGTTTCCATTATCACGATTATTAGATACTCTAGATCTTATCAAGAAAAAGACATATAATTATGGAGAATATAAATTAAAGGGGCCTACTTTGGATTCATTTATTTTCGTGGGTATCAATTTTCGTGGATTGCTGAAAACTTGCATATTCGTTGATATTTGATTTCGTTTTTTTGACAATATTTGTATACAACACCTATTGAAAATATGTATTTCGTTGAACATTTGATTTCGTGGTTTGCCTGTACCCACGAAAACCATGAAAATTGGTATCCAAAGAATAATAATAAATCCACAGTATACCAAATAGACTTAACTTTTGGACGTTAACTTTAGTTGTAAAACAAACACTTTCTTTGTTAACTGAAATAAACAGCCAAACTGTATCTTCGAATTATGCTTTTATAATTCCACTTAGATAAATTTCCTATACATGTATTGAAAAAACTCATTAATAAACAGAATATTACCTCTTACAACTAAATACTTAATCCAGCTACATGTATATCTTTAATCTTATATACTGTACTTTATATGTTTTTGTGATTTTTTATCTATCGTGTAATCATGGCATTATTAATCCTCTGCTTCTGCTAGGCCATCGTAGGGCGGGATCTCATGGCACCATTATAATGATTACGGGTGGAGTAATACAGACACCAGTGACTACCTCCTCAGCAGGTGAGAAACCACAACTCGAACTCTGACCTCGCTTTTCTGTCTCCTTATGTTTTTAGGTAGAAGATCGTTGGAGCTATTGCTTATTTTGGTCCCAGTCTCGGGTTTTATAACAATCGGTTTCAGTAGATAAATTGGGTTCTTTCATCACAATTTTCAGATTTTTTTATGTTTAATATATATATTTTTTTAAAGTAAACTTATGTTCAGATTGACTCATTAGGCCAGGATTTTTTAATTTGTTGGTTTACGGATCCGCCGACCCGATTTTGTCGATTCCTAGAATAAAAATAAAATTGACTTTTCATGCTTTTTTATTCCCGCCGACCCAAACAAATACATTATCCCTGAAAAATAATTAAATTCTTCTTTTTTTATGAAATGAAATGCATGAATCACTAACAAAATTGATAACACTCTCTGTTGTGAAAAAATAAAACTTCCAGTTTACGTTTCTAAAAATAGACAAATCAATTATAACTGACCTTGAAATGTCGTTTACGCAAATAATTTTGCGGAACGAAATCTGTGTTTAAAAACCCATTACACAATAAGTTCGTTTCCCTTATTTGTCATCAGTCTGTAAAATGCATAATCTCATAGAAATAGACTTGTCCAAATGTGGACAGGTGGAAAGCACCTTGGAAGTAAAAGTTCTGAATATCAACAAGTCATTTAGAATTTTCTTGTTTCATGGATATTAAAAAAAAATATTGTCCATTTGGATTAAAAACGGGAATGCATGACACTAGATTAACCCGATATTCTCGTTTTTTCCGTGGACGAGTCTATTACGTTTTTGACACGTAAGTTGAAACTTATTTTCGTACGACGATTTTTACATTTTTTTCTTTATCAGTTTTCGTTTTTGAAGATCATTACTCACCAAGTTTTCTGGAATAGATTAAGAGCTACGCGAATTTGTTTTTCTTGTTTGTAAAAAGACAATTTGTCTTTGTCTGTGAACACCCCCCCCTTTTTTTTTTTACAGCAAATCATTAGACAATGTCATGCGATATTTATGACAGCTGAGCAAGAATATTTCATCGAACTAAAATTTGAAATGATGACAAAAAAGCATAAAAATATTTTGTTAGAAAGGTGAAATGTATATTTATTTTGCATTTTTTTTTCTGTCTTGAAATTTTTTTTATTTTTTTTTTTTCCCGACCGACCGACCCTACTTTTTCATGGGGAAAATCCGTAAACCAACAAATTAAAAAAACATGGCCTTAGCAGTCATATCACATCTTGTTATTTTTACATTGAATTGGGACATTTTGGAGTAGGAATATTTTTTTGGGGTATTTTTTTCAAATTGATTTGTCAAATAAAGATTTGTTTTTCAAAATAGAAAAAAAAGAGATAGAAAAAAAGTGTTTTAATTACATGGCCATATTACACTTTTTGGCCCAATATCATTTATAATTAGTTGTTTGTAAAAGAATCCCACCTTTTTCTAAGTTCATGTAGCTCTTAAAGGGGGCTGTATATCATGTAATGTACATAATGTATGGAAATATGTTTAGGTTTAAGTATAAAGATAATTTGGTGTCTAGATTAAGTGTGCTCTAAATCCCTGGTATAAGTTAACCTCATAAAAAATTATTATTAAATACTAATGCATGCTGTAATTAGAGCTGATCTGATGCCTTTTTAGCCATAACTACTTTCATTCATAAGTATTTATTGGATATCTCCATTTCAGAATCTAAAAAACTTTTGACTATAAAATTGTCAGTTCTTCTGAAAGAAAATATAAATGCAGAGTTATCGGTTGATGTTTCCATCGTTAGTATGGTTAGGACGTCTTAACACAATCCCGATGTTTAAGTGTCTACTTTTGAACATGTTTCTAGAAATGCATTAGATTCTGAAAATGGAGAATTTGAAATTTATGCTGTAGGATTCTAACCATATATATGAATGAAATTCTTTCTGTGCTTATGGATAAAAAAAGACAACAGATCAACAGATGAGAGTAAGAATTTTCTTAACAGTTTTATAATTGGAAACTTTTATCCAATGCTGTTTTAAAGAAGCATATCCTGTGAATTTGAATTTCTGTTATCTTTAAAGCCATGTCGAAATTTTATGATTTAAAATAAATAAAATTTCAAAAGCATGAACATATGATTCTATCTAAAAAAAATAAAATAAAAAAAAAACTGTTAAAAGAGAATTTTCACTCCTTTTTATTCATCTATGGATATAGTATTTTGTACATTATTATAACTTCTTTGCCTACCCTAACAGTCTCTTTATTTAATATTTAGCCATACCAACTCATCTACGACATACCTCGTACACTACCGCTGCACTCTTATCACCAAAGTTTATATCCGATCAAACACAATTCAAATTTCCAGGTAATATAAAGTTATCTATCTTTGACTACTTCCTGTCACTAATGAGTGTTATTAAACCTGGGATTCTGGTATTGGCAGGTTAAATAGATGTTTTTTTCAGAATGTGATTTGAATGATATCACAATTTTTACAAAATTGAATTTGCCCTTAAAATGATTTTTTATTATTAAGTTAAGTTTCAAACTCTCATATTTTGGCGAAGTATTTAAACATTGAAGTGAAAAATAAATACTGTGGATTCATTATTATTCGTTGGATACCAGTTTTTCGTGTATTTCATAGGTACAGGAAAACCACGAAATTAAATATCCATGAACATACAAGTTTTCTTTTATACATGAAAATTGATACCCATGAAATAAATGATCCACATATGTCAATGATATTTTTTTTACATATTAAGGTTTTAGAAGAATACTTCATTGACTACGCCTCAGTCACTTTAGATGATTTGCAAAGACAAACAATCAGTAAATTACATCCGTATGTTGTATTTAAAATTGGTTGAATGAAATCTTTTCAGCTGGTCCCTTTTTAATGAAACAAACATCTGTTTTGGCTAACCTAAATAGCAATGGCCAGGATACCAGGTTTCAAAGTTAAACGTTCCTCACTTATCTCCCCTTGATAAATTTTATTGCAGGCTACTTCACAGCATTGCCTATAACGTAAAGAGTGATTCTTCTATTTGCACTAACATTTTCTAGTAATGCATGTCTGTTTGCATGTTAAAATGAGTTCTGCATGTTATATCCCTGTAGTTGAAAGAAATGAAACGAAGTGATAAACTTTTGCATGCTTAATCTATGAACATGCTTTAAATATGCGTGTTTGCTGAAGTATTTTACAAAAAACAAAATGATTATAATTTGAAATATTAATTTTTGCCTCACTTGTCTTTGCATTGAAAAGAAAATTCATTTGCAACTCTCAATTTGAATATTCTAAACAATATAAAAATGTGCCATTATTGTAGTATGATGCATGTTTCTTATTTCATTGCTCTTTTAAATCCATGAAATTTAGTTTGGGGGTGGGGGGGGGGGGGGTCAACATTGCTGCAAGTTTTGTTAATTTAAAATGGATTTTACATATATCCCTATTGGTCAATCAATTTTATCCCAAATTAAGTTAAGAGGGTGGGGGGGGGGGGGGGGGGGTGGTCAGTGAAAAAACTATGTAAATTCAGTTTTTTATACTTCATTGAACTTTTGATGTCGTCCCTTATTGCATTTGAATTGTCAATGCATGTCATGTATGTTATTCTCCTTTAATAAATTGGGTTATAAAACATTATAAATTGTGACGGAAAAACATATCACATGTTGATATTAAAGGAAGGTACATCTCTGTTCTCGTCACAGGTACGTATCAGGAAAAGGTGATATTTTCAGTCTTTTTGGAAATAGACGTCCATAAAAGAAACAAAAAAGAAATTCTTGAAGTTGCCTATTTTCCCTGGAATATCTTAGACCTTGAAATGCTCAATGATAATTCACACATTACATCTTCCTTTACTGTTTCATACATTTTTGTACTTTTATGCATGAAACTTTTTGCATGAGTTTATTGATGAAAACCAGTTTCAAATGATCATTTAAATGAAATGCTTTATCATTTTAATTAGATAAATGCAATGTTTTAATTATGAAACATTTTGTTTGGTTATTTTTGTCCTCTTTGTTTTGAATTTAAGTTAAAAGCTTATTTCAGCTTTTAGAAATTTTGTTAAGATATTTTGCTTTGAACTTTTGAATTTTTAAGTTGATGTTTCTATTAACTGCATGCAAGTTTTGAGAATGTGGTTGCTGTTTGCATTTTCAGGGCGTGGTCACCGACGGGTTGGTTCAGATGAAGGATACCAAATTAAGAGCACCTCCCCAGTATTTATAAACACCGCCCACATTCCTGTCAGTTCTGGACAAACATTTCATCAAGTCAGTACTTTCCCAGGGTCCATAACAGGAAACAGGGCAAATGCCCTCCCACAGAGATCTGTATCCCATCAACCTCAGACGTCAGAGAGGGTACCAGCTACAGGGTCACGTCATGCCTCATGGACGTCAGACTCTGGGGGAGGGATACAGATAGAGCTGATCCCTCCCAGGAATACACAGTCATCAGATATTCAGCAAGGTAATTGATGTTAAATATTTTAAAGACTCATCAGTTGTTTTTTATGAATAAATTAAAAATTTATAGAATGTCAATAACAATACAGTGTTCACCCCGATATTTCATTTAGCACTTGGTAAAGAGGGGAAATTGAAATACAATTTTGTTTCTAAAAATTACAGCATCACATCCATAACATAATCTTTAAGAAAACCACTTCAGATATCATTACATCCATAACATAATCTCTAAGAAAACCACTTCAGATAGCATTACATCCATAACATAATCTCTAAGAAAACCACTTCAGATAGCATTACATCCATAACATAATCTCTAAGAAAACCACTTCAGATAGCATTACATCCATAACATAATCTCTAAGAAAACCACTTCAGATAGCATTACATCCATAACATAATCTCTAAGAAAACCACTTCAGATAGCATTACATCCATAACATAATCTCTAAGAAAACCACTTCAGATAGCATTACATCCATAACATAATCTCTAAGAAAACCACTTCAGATAGCATTACATCCATAACATAATCTCTAAGAAAACCACTTCAGATAGCATTACATCCATAACATAATCTCTAAGAAAACCACTTCAGATAGCATTACATTTGAGATTCTAGCATCACAGTACCATGATGCTAAAAGTCCCTGGGAAGAACACTGGGACAGCATCCAACCTAATACACAATTTCTGAAAAAGTACATTGTAAATTGTCATCAAAAGATAGCTTTAATGATAGGGAAGGACAAACAAATACATGTAGTTTTTCGACTTGGCATAAACCATAAAAATGTTCTTTAGAGTAAGGGGTTATATACATGTGTCTGAACATGTCAAGAAAAAGTTTGTCAATGTAAGCAGGTTGTTGCGTTTGATGTTTTGAAATTAGCTGGTCAACATCTACCTTCTCATAAATGGACTGAAACACCATCCGCCTACTACAAAAAGAAAACTATTAAAATCTCCTGTTTTATCTTGGGTTATTCCTCTTTTGTTAGTTAATTTTGAGCATTGAAGTTCATTGCATTGGTTAAATGTTATAGCTGTGTGGAAGTTATTTTTATTTGCATGAATTCTTTGAATTTAAATGCATGATTTCTTTTACATATGTACAGTAAATTCAGAAATTTATGCGATGTTTTTGTTATTGCGAAAAATTTGACAGAGTTATAATAGCAATAATTTAAACTCCCATTTTGAAATATTTTACATGAGTTAAATAGGATTTTTTTCTCAATATCGCAAAAATTAAAATCGCATTATAATCTTTTAAAATGACAAAATCACAATAATAAATGTATGCAATAATTTCTGAATTTACGGTACATGTAGTTATTTAAAATTTTCATTTCTTTTTTTATGAGTTATATATTTTTTATGTTTGGAATATGGAATGTTAAAAAAAGGAGTTTTGGAATCTCTTTATTTATTACAAAACTTGATTTTTTTAAGGAAAAATTATTGTTTTTAAGGGTCTGATATTTACTTTATTACTATCATCATTCTTATTCCTTTACTCTGAATTTAAAAAAAAATCATAGACACTCTAGAAATGAGGGCAATATTTCAATCACCTAGTCTATCCTTCTGTTTATCTAATCATCCAACAAATATAGAGCCATACTTTTCTTCGAAAGCACTGATTGTTATCAAAACATTTAAAACAATTGGTCCCAGAAATGAACGTGTTGGTGAAAAGTAGATGTAATATCTTATAATTATAGAATAAGTACATACTTTTTAAGTAACACAAGCACATGAACGTACCTTTAAGAAGTAAAAGTACATAAATACAGGTGTGTATGCAATAAATAGACAATCATCTGAACAGAAGAATTCCAGATATAGGAAATTTTCCTCTTTTTTGCAATCACGGGGGGGCACAGGACGTTTACCCTTTTTTTACCTGTAAAACGATAGGACATTTGCACTTCTAATAGTATGGACATTTGCGCTTTAAATTTTGATTCACCTGTTTTAAATTGACCAGACATTTGCGCTTTTTACCTATATAGTACCTACATGTAATTTTATTTGATAAGTAAATAAATTCAACTTTTTTTTGTTCATTAGTAAGTTCACGTTAACACAGTCATAGACATGGAGTTTAAAGTTATAGGGAATAGTACTTGAAAAAAATGTAAATGTCATGATGTTTTTTTTTATCGTTTTGATCAAACCCTCAAAAGTGTAGATCTTTCATGTAGATGTTCCTTGAAAATTGTAATGCAAGAATTAAAACGGACAATGAGACTACTAATAGTTTGAGTCATAAAAGATGTTGGTGAAGATTCTTTGCATCCTAAGGATTTACAGCTTCACTCTGTATCAAAGTTTATGTACAGAGTAAGAAGAAAATCTAAACCAAATTTGCCGAAGTCAAGAGAAGATTTTCTTTTTGAAGGTTATCTTTAAAAACCTTTAAAATCCAAAATCTCTATCTGGTCAAACCTTCCGGTCTTTAACCCAGATAAAAGAGGAGGGAAACCACTAAATATTGCAAAAGCGCAAATGTCCTTTAATTTAAGCGCAAATGTCCTTTTATTTAAGCGCAAATATCCTATAATTTGAAGCGCAAGTGTCAAAAAAAAAGAGCGCAAATGTCCTATGAAAAAGCCCAAATGTCCTGCGCGAACACGGGCATAGGCACGATAAGACTCCTGAATCTGTATACATACAATTTTAGGTCATAGAAAAGTTAGTTGTACTTTCTACTAAATTTTAAAAAGCTCATAAACCATTGTAGACTGTTGTTTTTTGTTCCTGTGTTTTAATCTTTTTTCTATATATCACCCAAACAAATATTTTTTTCTCACAACATATTTATATTATTTACTCCTACTTTTCTGATATCGATATTGTTTAATGAAACTACAATTTCATTATATTTTGTAAAACATAGCTATTAACATTTTAATCAGGACCAAGTAGAAGTTGTTTTTTGTGGAGTGTTCATAGCAATCTAACAGATTTATTACATCTGTAGGCCTAGGTCTTTTATAAATTTTCCATTTTTTCATCTTCCCAACTGTCTTTGTACCGTGAGTTTTAGACCATCACGGTTGTGTTTTTAGATAAACAATGAAAAGCAAAGAATTCAACAGTGATTCTAGTAAAATTAGATGTCTTGCTGTCATATTATTTGATGCAGAAAAAATGAAAAAAATTGTCTTTACACAATTTTATCATTGATCAATATTATTTGTTCTGTTATAGGTACTGGTCTGTCAAATGCTGAAGCGTTTGCTATGAATCTGGTCTACCATTCCTTAGACCAACAATTACAGGTAAGTTATATATTCTGAATATCAATTGAACAGTTTACTGAATTTGTACTTGAACCTTATATACTAAAGTACCACATTAAGAGACAGAGATGCATGCTGACAGGGAATCAGTATTGCAAATCCAAATTTTTATCGGGATTTTTTCTTTCAAGATTATTCTTTTTTTTTAATTCTGTGTGATTTTGGGGATTATGGTCCCAACAGTTTAGTAATTATGAACTAAAAAGGGGCACAAATAAGCATTTTTGTAGTTTCCAGACAATAAATTGTGTTAAGTGTATGAATCTATCTGGAATTAAACCACAAGTTTCCATACCTCAAAGGGATGGTTAGGATTGACTTTGGGGGGTTAATGCTCAAACCATATAGGAATTTGGGACCAAAATGGGGGCAAAACTAGGTTTTTCTGATTAATGGACAATATAGACAATTTAAAGGCAGTGTAAGGGAGGTAATCCAAATACATTTAAAGTACAATGTTGTGTATGATTGGATTTACCTTCCTTTCACTGCTTGTAAATTATGTATAAAGATATGTCCGGTTTGGAACTATTTGCCTAAAAAAAGGGTGTGTGTGGAAAAAGAATTTTTTAAAGGAGTGGGTTGGAAGTTTTGGTCAATTTGCAACAGCATAGTGTAATGCACTAAAGCAAAAAAGGGGACGTAAACATTTCTTTTTTGTGAAGGGGGGGGGGGGGGGGGAATTTGCAACAGCATAGTGTATTGCACAAAAGCAAAAAATATAAGAATACAAATCATATAACCAATTCTAAGTTCTTTGACTACAGTCAGAGCCTATTATGTGTCAAATATTTAATTACAATCCAAATTCTGACCTGTATCAAGCGTGAATATTGTGCCCATTTTTGCCACAACTGTTCAGGGTTGGACATCTGCGGTCATATTCAGCTGCACTAAGCGATGCAATTTATTTTGTGGATACATAGTAAAATAGTATATTTGTAGATAATGAATTCCTTTGCATTGACAAAGTTTAAATACATACTTATTAGGAATTATTCTTCTTGAACTTTTAAACCATGGTTTGTCTTTCCCCATGAAATTCACGAATGTTGTTTCTGAATGGAAAAAAATAAATCAAAAGTAAATTTAAAGCTGCAGATAATGAAAAGTTGTATAGATTTTAGGTAGAGGAAAAAAGCATATGTCTTTTATAATAAAACAAACGCATATGTAACAAAAATTCAGGAAAGAAATCTGAGTTTGTTTTTTTAGGAAATTCAGTCAATTTACACTATCTTTATACTCTTGCATTCTGGTAGTCACTTTACAGTTATCTGATTTCAAATTTTAGTTAAAACAAAAAAACACTTATAAACAAAACAAAAGATGATACCACTGCTTGTATACAATAAAATTGAGAATGGAAATGGGGAATGTGTCAAAGAGACAACAACCCGACCAAATAAAAAAAACAACAGCAGAAGGTCACCAACAGGTCTTCAATGTAGCGAGAAATTCCCGCACCCGGAGGCATCCTTCAGCTGGCCCCTAAACAAATATATACTAGTTCAGTGATAATGAACCCCATACTAATTTCCAAATTGTACACAAGACAAATATAGGTTAACATATACTCTTCTTCATTTCAGCCAATAACACCTTACCCCCCAAGTCAGGAATCAATGGAAATATACCAACAGCATTGTGAGGTAAGACCAAATAAAATATCTTTATTTCCTCCCTCCAACTCCCCGTTGTGAAATTGTGATTTTGTTGCCAACTGAAAGAGGTTGTAACTATATATAATTATAAGTTTAAAATCTCAACTGTTTATAACATGAAAGTTTAACTTTTATACCCTATGTGCCAATATACAAGAACTCTACTCATACTAAATTTTGTTTTATGGTGCTCATTTAAAAGAAAAAGAGTGTACCCTATTTAATATAAAGGTTATAGGTTATAAAGAATAAGTGTCATTTGATCACATATGCAAAATATATGAAAATAAAAGGAAAAGAAATGGTAGATCTATGGAGTATTATAGCGAACCCTATTGAACCTTTCTATAGATTCACCTGCAAGTTACCTGTCCATTTAAACTTTTGACAGTTCTATTGTCCCATCTAACAAATACAACAGGTATTGTTCTCTGTATAGTTTATTTACTAAGACCTTTAAATTTCTTCTAAGAGAAATATATCACTCATCGATTAATCTACCTCAGTAGAAAATTTATCTGCTAAATTGATAGAAATTACATGTTTCACATAAAAAAAAAAAGCCTGTGATTTCGTGTTTATTAAACATTTGTAATATTTTTTTCAATATGTTCAAAATAAATAATAACTTAATCATAAACAGTTTGTTTTTAAAATAAAAAGTATTGTTCGTATGAAAATTTGCATATTTTAGTTTTTGTTTAGTTATAGAATACTTTTAATATGTAAACTGTTACTGTGCCCCCATCAACATTTTTAGGGTTTTTTTATCAAATTTTTTTTGGAAATAGGAATAATGTTAATTTTTTTTAGGAATCAACTTTTATTAGTGTTTGAATCAGTGTTTACATTCAACAGATTGAAAATATAATACATTCAAACTCATATACAGTTTTTTGTAAATAGTACACATGTTATTTCCATCTAATTTAGCAGATAAATTTTTAACTCAGGTAAATTAATCAATGAGTGATATATTTCTCTTAGAAGAAATTTAAAGGTCCTGGTGAATAAACTATACAGAGAACAATACCTGTTGTATTTGTTAGATGGGACAATAGAACTGCCAAAAGTTTAAATGGACAGGTAACTTGCAGGTGAATCTATAGAAAGGTTCAATAGGGTTCGCTATAATTCATTACAAAAATATTATTGTGGTCAACCTACATGTAGTCCTGCGTATCTGAAAGAACAGATGCACTACTGTTATGGATTACATGTACCAACTACATTTGTATTTTTCATTTAGTAATTGATCAATTCCTTAAAATAGAAAACGCCGTTAATGATACTTTGTCTGAAATTATTGAAAGTTCTAAAACTACAATTTTCTGATGAAAGACAAAAATAAAGATTCCACAACTGTAACAAGTGTGTTACGATATTTCTCCGCTGAGACAGTTAAATTTTAATATTTAAAGCGTGAGGCTTTGCGGAGAGTGGAGAAATATCATAAACACAAGTTATAATTGTGAAATCTGTTTCTCTAATGATTTTTATCCAATTCTTTTTCAAAGATTTGAAGAAAGTTGTGTACTTTTCATGTGATGTCATCAGGCATGGTCGCCTTTTTTCATGACGTCACAATAGGAAAATTTAGAAGAAACAAAGAAAATTTAACGTCACAATAAAATTTCTACCAATCATTTGCCGAGAACAAATTTTTCACTAGAGATTAGAAATATTTTTCTCACACTGTTCAGGAAATGTATAAAAAGCATGAAAATTAGAGAAACTGACATTCTCTTTCAACACTATTTCTCTGTCAATCACATCTTCCAAAAAGTCTGCTCTTGTTTGATATTTTTCTTCTTACAAGTTATTTTCAAAATGAAGCAAGGTGGTCGTGTTCCTAATATAGATTTTTAGGGAAATTTTACATGATATATTAATCTTATAAATGTTTGTAATTAAATCGTACAAATCCCAAAACATGAATTTAGAAGAATCTAAAAGAACGATCCTTTGAGTAATGCGGTGATCATAAAACAGTGATTTATGTTGAAAATCCCAAATGCTCTCAAATTTAAATTGGTACTTGAAAAGATTTTCTAGATGCACATTTTGCTTAAAAACACGTAAAATTTCAAAGAGGAACGTTTCCTTGTGTATCAGGCCATTATTAAATGCTGCTGTTTACCATTGATGAAACAAGTGTTTGATTCAATTAGATCGCAGGTGAAGCATAGTTTTGATATGTTAGTTATTATTTCGTCTACGTCAAATTTTATATCTCATTCACTTCAAAGAATGCTGTACGTAAATTGGTATCTGAACCATTATTAATTGTAAATTGTATAAAATGTTTTCTCTATTTGATATCATGATTCGTAATGACAAACTCTGCCATCTTTATCCGAGTGCAATTGGCACGATTCTTTCCCTGATTACAGTTTTTATATTACATAGCTTAAATTTTATTGTACTTAATTTCAACATAATTATAAAAGCATGATATATGATAAAAAAAGTTCTGTTGGCGCAATATCTTTTCTGAAAAACAAATGCTATTCATAGCATCTAAACAATTATTACAAATTGATAGCTTTTTCCATTTTCAGGGAATTTTCAAATTAGTCGTTAATGAATAAGACGGGAAAAAATAAAATGTTTTTTGGTTTGGTTTGCATCATAAAATAATTTTTGCAAGTTACAAAATTCTTCAACGAATCTTTGGATTAAAAACAAGTGTGATGTTCACATTAACGGTAGTTATTATCACCTGTTAAGGATTAGCAAGGGATAGGTGTAAATTTGAATTTAATTCTAGCCAATATGTAAATAATTAACTACAAGCATTTAGTATTTTTGTGAGGATTAAATCTGTTAGAAGAATAAACAACTAAATTACCAAGGTTGAATTGAAAATGTAAAATTAAACACCCTATTTCTGCCAGTTCTGTTATTTAGAAACTAGATAATTTAAGTCTTTTTGATTTGAAGTAGTTACTTTTATGCTTTATCATAACATTTATTAGAATTTGAAGGCTTCTGCAATTGCTGTTGGGGGATCGTTGAAGGTTATAACTTTATAGTACTGTTTCAGATCAGAATGATAGTCATATATAAGTTTTACCCTTTTTCATCTGAACTTACATTTGTCCTTCCATCGATCCGTCCGTCCTTCTGTCTCAAAAGATTTTTTTTTTTCCAACTAGAGTTTGCCTTAACCAAATGTTATGAAACTTATACACAATGATAATCATCACAAAACTCAGATCTTGGTTTAATTTGAGTAGTGTCACTGTTATCATTCAAGAGTTATTTCCCTTTATAAGGTCATATATAAAAGGTGGCATGGACAGGGCTGTTTAGCCAGTTAAGATCATTAAAAACATTCAAATCATTTGTTTTCCTATTTATTTATTCTCAGATCTATTTAGATTTAAGTCAGTCATGTTTCAATTCTATAGTATAAATCCCAAAACTCAAGTTCTTTTTTTTTGGTGCCTTTTTCACAAGTTTAGTTTATAGATATATCAATGGTGTTTATGTTTTAAAATGTACTTGTAAATACAATTCAGTTCAGTTTAATTAAGGTCACTGTGATCTATATTTTATGACAGGGTTTTTTGATTCAGTTCTACTTTTAGGTCAGTGTCTTAAAAATAATTATGCCCTTTTCCTCCTATTTGTAAGTGTTATTGTATGGGGAATAGCCTATCTTAATGGCAATTGTCAATCATTTAACAGAGAAAACGTTATGAAATTGGAGTTATGTAACATACTAAGACTAAGTTCAAACCACATTTCTTATCTAATGGTTATCCTGTATGTAATTACAACGGGATAGAATACCAGTGCATTTACAAGCCACTTATTTTTTTAGCAGCGTTGAAATATAAATCGGATAAATCTAGACACAACTGTCAAAACACGAAGATCTAATTCTCTGTCAAGTGCAAATGATGCAACATTACTTGTGAAAATGTGAAAAAGAAATTAAATAAATAGAAACTATCTTCTTTCCGTGTCTGACAGATGTTTTTATTTTGTTATTCGAGACTGTACGATTTTTGGTTTGATTAGGACTAAGTCATTTCATGCTGAAACTCAACATTGATTTTTGGTTTGATTTAAGTTTGAGCCATATCGTGCTGCTCCTCAACATGAAATTACAAGAGCAATATTAGTATAGGGAAGAACTAATGTTCTTTTATTGTTCTATGCATGGTAGGCATGTCTGCTGTTGGATTTATTAGAGACTAAAATAAGTACTTTTTATTGTTACATAATGGGGTTATGGATAAGTGTCAATTTTTTACTATGAAGTTATGGATAAGTGTCAAATTTTTTCATGGAGTTAGGGATAAGTGTCATCTTGGTAACACAAGCAGGGGTCAAAATAAGCGCTAGTCCGGTAGTCCTGGACTAGTATAATTTGCGTCTGACCAGTCGATTTTGTCAGCTGGTGAAGTAGGAATTTGTCGATAAAATAAAAAATCACTGATTGCATCGCAATTTCCGTTTGTTTACAAAACAATTTACCTGTAAAAACAATTACACGGTACTTGGGGGTATTACAATTGATCAAATTAATTAATATTTTCGGTGAGCGTCCTTCACAACAATATAAAAGTGGAAATTTTTGGAAGGAGTTAAACCGCCGGACAAAAAAATTAAGATAACTGAAGATCAAAAGGAAGATCGAAATAAAGTATACGAAAGTGACATAAGGAAACGCAAAACCAAAAATCATGGGAAAAAGATCCTGAATGGTTGCGTTTTATAGTAGATCGGAATTTAATGAACTGTACAATATGTGAAAAATTTGCAGTGACAGACCCAGATAGGAAATGTATTTTCGTAACAGGATCGTCAAATTTCAGATTGGATTCTGTACTTGCTCATAAGCAATCAGAACAGCACATGTCGAATTAATGTCATTTTTGAAGGACCAGTAGATTTGGAGCTGGACCAGTAGAGTTTTCAGTCCAGTGGTCCGGCGGGCCAGTACACAAAAAAGCTTAAATTCGACCCCTGAACACAAGGCAGTGTTTTTTAACATCTTTGATCTTCGTAATGGGTAACCTTTTAAAAGCCTTTGACCCCTCTACCATTATGTCAACTTAAAAAAAAGCATTCAAAGTATGCATTTTATACAATGTAATGAATGACCTCAGGCGGACAAACATTTCCAGATAGGCTACTAGAAATATTTCTATCATTTTGCAGTTACTAAGGAGCATTTCAAGGATAAGGGGGGTTCCAACCTTATTATATTCCCATTCAAATGCATTGATCATCCCAAAAAATTGGGAGTCCCAACCCTAGCACTCGCCAACTGGATCTACCCCTGCATTAAGAAATAAAAAAAATGCCTATTTTAAACTCTTTCAATATCATCACTTGAAGAAAAAATTTTCATTAAAAAATCGTTGTTTTAAAATAATTTTCATACAAACCACACTTGTATAATGCTAAAGGTTAAGGTCATCTTTTATCAGCGTCTTTAATGTACAAATAATGAGACTAAATTGCGATTTATGCTTTTAAATCAGATGCTTCTAAAAATGTGGGATAAAGTTCTGATGGTTATATCTGATGATAAATGATCCAAAAACTCAAATGTATTCATCATCGTAGAAAAAGAAAATATTTTAATAGCTATTTTTGATGGTTATAATTTTCATTATCGTTCAGAGATAAATGACTTATGATGTAATTGTACGAGTAAACATGTCAGGAGTGAAATTGTTTGTTTATTATCAAATATGAAATAGTTGTTATTTCTTTTATACAATGACAAAAAAAAATATGGATTTTTGACATTTAAAATGAAATATTTAAAAATTTTCGTTTTAAAAAAAATTAGAAATACTTAAATTAAGATAAAATATAAATTTGCTGAAATCTTATGGTTGCATGTTTGAATTGAACTTTGAATTAGATTTTACATGAGTTTTGTTTCTATAAACATCCAATAAAACAAAATTCTCCCCTTTTCTGAGAAAAATTTTGCTGATTATTAATAGAATTACTGAAGCATGACTGGAGTAGATCGGCCACTGAAAATATCCAGTATAGAAAGGGGATTCCTATTTTGAGACTAATCTGGAGAATAGCAAGTTGATGTATTGACCTGCTAAATATACAGTATTCCCTTTTGTGCAAATAGAATTAAGCACGGTAATTGTTCTTTTTATTTGTTGAACTGACTTGACATCAGTGTTAATCTTGGTCATACCGCTATAAATTAACAAGTACAGAAGTATGGTAATCCATTAGGAATTCATAGCCAAGCATTTAAACAAAATTATAATGTCATTACATCCAAAATAATTAACTAATATTCCATCAAAGCGTCCTTTAACCCTGAATTAATGCAATCTAATCGTTAACATGGGAATATCATAAAACATAGCATTTTTGTCTTAGATGTAATTTCCAAAGATCGTAATTTTCAAAGGATAACCCATTTTGTACCATTGATTGGGCGCTTCTGTTGAAGATCAACTAATGACAGTTTATGGCCTTTAATTAGCGAGTTATTCTTTTGACCATGTGATATATGACAAGTTCTATGACTATTAAAATGTCTGATACGTTTAGAGTAAAAAGAAGTTCAAGAAATATGTTATATATTGTGCACTTTGTTGATATAATATTGACGAATAAATCTGCGGTCATTGGTTAGTAGTCCTCTCTCAAGGATATCGGTCAATTGCCTGCATGTTAATCAATATAATGCAAATCTAGATCCATTTTAACAGTCACACAATACACATAAATAGGAAGATGTGGTATGAGGGTCAATGATAGAACTCTCCATCCAGGTAACAATGTGTAAAAGTAAACAATAATACATCAAACTGCGTCCTTCAACACAGTTTTGGCTTACATCAAACAGCAAGCTATAAAAAGCCCCAAAATGACTAGTTTAAAAAAATTCAAACAGGAAACCACAACCGTCTAATCCATATAAAAAATGGGGAAAAAAAAGACTTATGAACAACATCAACAAAGGATAACCTCTGAATAACAGGATCCTGACTTAGGACACTTAGGACAAATGCAGCATGTTTAAAAAATTATTTTACGCTTCCCCTAACCTTGGACAGTGAGGTACCGACTAGATATCAACAATCAACACAAGGTCCAGGACTCCAGATAGTTAGACTTGGTACAGGCACAAAATATCCTAGGGTGAGAACAGTTTTATTGGTCACAAACCTTATACTCCTTTGCATCTCTAGAATAAACATTTTATTGATGCTGTTTGGGAATTTGTTCACACCTTTTACTTAGTTTTGGACCATATATAATATGTACTGTATTTAGTATTTTTGGATACTGATTTTAGTTGATTTCCTGGGTACTTTTGACTCACAAATTTAAATGTCCAATAAAGGGAGCATTTTCAATTGGTCATGAGCATGCTGACTTTTGTAAAACTACGTAAAATATATCCACAAAAATACAAATATTCCTTTATTCATGAAAATTGGTGCCCATGAAAAAAAATGGATTCTCACGTACTGTGACCTATAATTGTAAATGTTTGTGTCATTTTGGTCTTTTGTGGACAGTTGTCTCATTGGCAATCATACCACATCTTCTTTTTATACGACCGCAAATTTTGAAAAAAATTTCGTCGTATATTGCTATCACGTTGGCGTCGTCCGAATACTTTTAGTTTTCGCACTCTAACTTTAGTAAAAGTGAATATAAATCTATAAAATTTTATCACAAGGTTTATGACCACAAAAGGAAGGTTGGTATTGATTTTGGGAGTTTTGGTCCCAACATTTTAGGAATTAGGGGCCAAAAAGGGCCCAAATAAGCATTTTCTTGGTTTTCGCACTATAACTTTAGTTTAAGTTAATAGAAATCTATGAAATTTTGACACAAGGTTTATGACCACAAAAGAAAGGTTGGGATTGATTTTGGGAGTTTTGGTTTCAACAGTGTAAGAATTAGGGGTCAAAAAAGGGCCCAAATAAGCATTATTCTTGGTTTTCGCACAATAACTTTAGTTTAAGTAAATAGAAAATAATGAAATTTAAACACAATGTTTATGACTACAAAAGGAAGGTTGGTATTGATTTTGGGAGTTTAGGTCCCAACAGTTTAGGAATAAGGGGCCAAAAAGGGACCCAAATAAACATTTTCTTGGTTTTCGCACCATAACTTTAGTATAAGTAAATAGAAATCTCTGAAATTAAAACACAAGGTATATGACCATAAAAGGAAGGTTGGTAATGATTTTGGGAGTTTTGGTCCCAACAGTTTAGGAATAAGGGGCCCAAAAGGTCCAAAATTAAACTTTGTTTGATTTCATCAAAATTGAATAATTGGGGTTCTTTGATATTCTGAATCTAACTGTGTATGTAGATTTTTAACTTTTGGTCCCGTTTTTAAATTGGTCTACATTAAGGTCCAAAGGGTCCAAAATTAAACTTCGTTTGATTTTGACAAAAAATTAATCGGTTGGGTTCTTTGATATGCTGAATCTAAAAATGTACTTAGATTCTTGATTATCGGCCCAGTTTTCAAGTTGGTCCAAATCGGGGTCCAAAATTAAACTTTGTTTGATTTCATCAAAAATTGAATAAATTGGGTTCTTTGATATGCCAAATCTAACTGTGTATGTAGATTCCTCATTTTTGATCTTGTTTTCAAATTGGTCTACATTAAAGTCCAAAGGGTCCAAAATTAAACTTAGTTTGATTTTAACAAAAATTTAAATCTTGGGGTTCTTTGATATGCTGAATCCAAACATGTACTTAGATTTTTGATTATGGGCCCAGTTTTCAAGTTGGTCCAAATCAGGATCTAAAATTATTATATTAAGTTTTGTGCAATAGCAAGTCTTTTCAATTGCACAGTATTGCGCAATGGCAAGAAATATCTTATTGCAAAATATTGTGAAATAGCAATTTTGTTTTTAATTAGAGTTATCTTTCTTTGTCCAGAATAGTAAGCAAGAAATATCTAATTGTAAGATTTTTTTTTATTTAGAGTTATCTTTCTTTGTCCAGAATCAACTTAAATCTTTGTTATATATACAATATACAATGTATATTCACTTTTTACTACCAACTGATAAATTAAAATAATCTTTACCATTCAGTGATAACAAGCAGTTTTTTTACATCTTAATATTTTATGATGTATTTAAATGAGTAGTAATTGTTGCAAACTCCATTAGAAATTTTAATTGAGATTAGTTTTGGAATAAGGGAAAGGGGGATGTGATTAAAAAAAATGGGTTCAATTTTCTCATTTGAAATTTCATAAATAAAAAGAAAATTTCTTCAAACATTTTTTTGAGAGGAATAATATTCAACAGCATAGTGAATTGCTCCAAGAGAAAACAAAAATTTTAAGTTCATTAGAACACATTCATTCTGTGTCAGAAACCTATGCTGTGTCAACTATTTAATCACAATCCAAATTTAGAGCTGAATCCAGCTTGAATGTTATGTCCATACTTGCCCCAACCGTTCAGGGTTCAACCTCTGCGGTCGTATAAAGCTACGCCCTGCGGAGCATCTGGTTTATATCAGTATGCATTTCCATTTGTAGAATACTATAAAGTGACCTTTATGTCTATCTTGATTTTCTTGTGGGTGAAGTTTAGACCTGATAATTGATGAACCCTGCTTTATATTTTACCATCTTGTCCTGAAAATGGTTGATACTTTGAATAGCATGCCCAACTTCAAATGTAGCATTCTTAAAGTTTGATTTTGTTCTCCACTTTTGAATATACTTCCTCATTACCAGGAAGAGAAAATTGTATTTGCTTTAATAGCTATCATATTTGAAGAGGGAAACAATAATGTTCTCAATGAAATTATTTAACTAGCATTTTCAGATGCCCTTTACAAATGGATACCATAAAGCATACTAAAAACATGTCTATTATAATTAATTAAAGATTTTTTTGTACACACCGATAAATCAGTCTAAATTTATAATCCCAGCAGTGAGTGGAAATTATTAAATCTCCACATCAAAACTTCACAGGCCATCACACATGAAACATTAGATAAAGACTGTGGTACTTTGAAGTTTTACTAATATATAATAGTAGGTAATAGATTGTGACAAGGGTACCATCAAACTTGGCTGGTTCTCAAAGGAGAAAAGAATTGTTTAACTGTTTTTTTATTATTTGATATCATTAATTGTTTTATATATGAGAATTTGGGTAATTTGGACAGGAGGTTGGAATCATAAATTGACCAATATGTTTGTAGGTTTATATTTGTTTGTGGTTGTTTTTTTAAGTTGATGCAAGATGTGTAGAATTAAACTGGGAAATCTTGATTTGTATCTCATTAGTATTTTCAGTAAAAAAATAACTAGATAAAGATGCAGCTTTACCACACATTAGACTGAGAAAAAAAAACTAAATTTGGTCCTCTTAATGCCCCCCTCTTTCATCACACTTTCTGTGGTGTTCAAAGTTTCCTGCACATGCTTAAGGTGTTACCCAACACTTTCACTAAAATCAACTTGGCTCGTTAATTTCGTAAAATTTTGACAATGTATTTACTTTGACCCTTTAACAAAAATATGAAAATTTCTAAAATTTTGAACAAACCGTTATGTCACTGGTTAGCAGTTTGACAAACACCTATTTTGATCATTGAGAAGCTTGATATTCCCTTCACAACACAACGTAATTAAAACATTTAGCTGACTTTACAGAGTTATCTCCCTGTAGTGTTAGGTACCGCCTTAACTTGTATATGATTTATGTGTCCCTGACATGGCGGATGGGGTATTGTCTGTCTGTAGGGACTTCCAAAAAATTTGTTTCCATTCTCTAACTTTTAAAGTTTGCCTCAACCAAATGTTATGAAATTTATATACAATGCTTATTACCATAAAACACAGATCAAGTTTGAATTTGAGTTGTGTCACTTTTACTGATGTCTAGAGTATGATTTGCCCCTTTCCAAAATTGAAAAAAAAATGTGTATTTTATTCGTTACCGTTTCTAACTTAAGTTTGCATGAATCAAATACTATAAAACTTGCACACAATGCTTATTACCTCAGTTTGAATTTGGGTTGTGCTACTCATACCTTTCTGGAGTGCTGTTCCTTTATATCTATGATGAGTTTATTTATAATACAAATGCACGTTGATTTCTTCTTGGTGTGTATCTAATATTTGCCACTGTATGTAAACCCATCCATATCTATCTATCTATTTTTTTGTCCCTTAAAAATTGACATTTTCTGGATATACTTGAATTACTCAGACTATGCTCTATTCCAAACTATTGAAGTTTTGCATGACGCATATTTAAAAGTGGTTGGCTCTCCAGTGTTATTTTGAACTGTACCAAAAATTGGCCAAAATAATCAAATTAAATTATACTCTGTTTTTAACTGTGACACAGTAAAATTAGTTTAAAAGTGTTTATATAGATATTCATCATGGACATACAAGATTCATTTCTGCAGCAAAATTGTTGTAAATGTGTTTTATATATAAAATTTCCATTTTTGCAGTTTAATTCATGTTTTATGTCACAAAATTAAGCACTGACTAATCTTAAAATAACTGATATTAAGGGCTGAGTATTTTGTATATTTCTAAAAAAAAAAACAACATCATACAAAAGAATTATTGAACGAACATATAATACATCAATTAATTCCATAAATGTAATGCTGTTTTTCACAAATTGCAGGGGGAAAAAAACATTTATTATACCTTGACTATTTTGATGGAACAACTTTTAGCCAAATAATAAATATATTTGTACTGTTTCTGTGTTTTTATACGACCGCAAATTTTGAAAAAAATTTCGTCGTATATTGCTATCACGTTGGCGTCGTCGTCGTCGTCGTCCGAATACTTTTAGTTTTCGCACTCTAACTTTAGTAAAAGTGAATAGAAATCTATGAAATTTTAACACAAGGTTTATGACCATAAAAGGAAGGCTGGTATTGATTTTGGGAGTTTTGGTCCCAACATTTTAGGAATTAGGGGCCAAAAAGGGCCCAAATAAGCATTTTCTTGGTTTTCGCACTATAACTTTAGTTTATGTAAATAGAAATCTATGAAATTTTGACACAAGGTTTATGACCACAAAAGAAAGGTTGGGATTGATTTTGGGAGTTTTGGTTTCAATAGTTTAGGAATTAGGGGCCAAAAAAGGGCCCAAATAAGCATTATTCTTGATTTTCGCACAATAACTTTAGTTAAAGTTAATAGAAATCAATGAAATTTAAACACAATGTTTATGACCACAAAAGGAAGGTTTGTATTGATTTTGGGAGTTTCTGTCCCAACAGTTTAGGAATTAGGGGCCAAAAAGGGACCCAAATAAGCATTTTTCTTGGTTTTCGCACCATAGCGTTAGTATAAGTAAATAGAAATCTATGAAATTTAAACACAAGGGTTATGACTATAAAAGGAAGGTTGGTATTGATTTTGGGAGTTTTGGTCCCAACAGTTAAGGAAAAAGGGGCCCAAAGGGTCCAAAATTAAACTTTGTTTGATTTCATCAAAATTGAATTATTGGGGTTCTTTAATATGCCGAATCTAACTGTGTATGTAGATTCTTAATTTTTGGTCCCGTTTTCAAATTGGTCTACATTAAGGTCCAAAGGGTCCAAAATTAAACTTAGTTTGATTTTAACAAAAATTGAAACCTTGGGGTTCTTTGATATGCTGAATCTAAAAATGTACTTAGATTTTTGATTATTGGCCCAGTTTTCAAGTTGGCCCAAATCTAGGTCCAAAATTAAACATTGTTTGATTTCATCAAAAATTGAATAATTGGGGTTCTTTGATATGCCAAATCTAACTGTGTATGTAGATTCTTAATTTTTGGTCCAGTATTAAAATTGGTCTAAATTAAAGTGCAAAGGGTCCAAAATTAAACTAAGTTTGATTTTAACAAAAATTAAATTCTTGGGCCTCTTTGATATGCTGAATCTAAACATGTACTTAGATTTTTGATTATGGGCCCAGTTTTCAAGTTGGTCCAAATCAGGATCTAAAATTATTATATTAAGTATTGTGCAATAGCAAGTCTTTTCAATTGCACAGTATTGTGCAATGGCAAGAAATATCTAATTTCACAATATTGTGAAATAGCAATATTTTTTTTTAATTAAGAGTTATCTTTCTTTGTCCAGTATAGTAAGCAAGAAATATCTGCAAGATTTTTTTTTAATTGGAGTTATCTTTCTTTGTCCAGAATCAACTTAAATCTTTGTTATATTCAATATACAATGTATATTCACTTTTTACTACCAACTGATAAATTTAAATAATCTTTACCATTTAGTGATAACAAGCACTTTTTTTACATCTTAATATTTTATGATGTATTTAAATGAGTAGTAATTGTTGCAAACTCCATTAGAATATTTTAATTGAAATTAGTTTTGGAATAAGGGAAAGGGGGATGTGATTAAAAAATTGGGTTCAATTTTTCTCATTTGAAATTTCATAAATAAAAAGAAAATTTCTTCAAACATTTTTTTGACAGGATTAATATTCAACAGCATAGTGAATTGCTCTAAGAGAAAACAAAAATTTTAAGTTCATTTGAATACATTCATTCTGTGTCAGAAACCTATGCTGTGTCAACTTTTTAATCACAATCCAAATTTAAAGCGGAATCCAGCTTGAATGTTGTGTCCATACTTGCCCCAACCGTTCAGGGTTCAACCTCTGCGGTCGTATAAAGCTACGCCCTGCGGAGCATCTGGTTGATATATGCTATGAAGGCTTTACACCATCAATTGGATTATGTCTTCATATTTTATAGCTAGATGCATTTGCAATTTATTTGAAAAGCTTGATTTCTATAAAACTCTAGATGAAGTCAAAGGGCACATTAGGTTTGCACTCCATATGTCTGTCTGTCCATCTGTCAGTCCAGCAAATCAGGTGCACTTGACTCCAATATGAATTGACTAGGATTGTAGTTTGGTCATAATTTAGGTCAGTTGTTTTCTCTGGGCACTCTGCCTTCCGCCACCAATAAAAACTGGCCATGACCAAATAGCCCAAAAGTGGCATTATAAAAAACATAAAATCAAAAAATCAAATTTTTTGTATTGCTGTAATGCTGATCAAGGCATTTAGCTTTCATTCATTTGACTGTAATAACAACCATTATTTTATTTCATTACAGCTTGCTCAAGAATACCTTAAAGTACAGACAGAGCTAGCTTTACTTATACAGCGAAAGTGAGTACACATTTTGTCATACCCCAATTTCACGGTCCACTGAACATAGAAAATGATAGTACGAAGTTCAGGTTATAGTTTTTGGTCAAGGTAGTTTTTGATGAAGTTGAAGTCCAATCAACTTAAAACTTAGTACACCTGTTCTTTTATGATATGATCTTTCTAATTTTAATGTCCAATTAAAGTTTTTACCCCAATTTCACATGTAATGTGAGTGGGGCATCCGTGTACTATAGACACATTAATGTTTTAATATGTACCACAGAAAGGTTTTGACCAGGTTTTACTGTTCACTTAACATTGAAAGGGCATAGTATATTTAAAATTAAAGACAAAAATTCTTGTTTGATATATTTTTATACCCCATCTGTGATAGTGGAGGGGCACTATGTTTTTCTGTCTGTGTCTGTTCTATATTTCGTCTGTCTTCATGTTGAAGTTTTTAGTAAAGGTAGTTTTTGATGGGGATACAAGTTAAAATCCAATCAAGTTGAAACTTAGAACACATGATAGCTATGGTATGATCTCTATTTTTACTGCCAAGTTATATTTTTTCACGGTCCACTGATTTAGAAAATGATAGTGCAAGTGGGGCATCCATGTACTATAGTTCTCTATAGTTATCGCCAGTTAAGTTCAAAAACATGAATATGGGCGGACACTAAGATTTTAATAAGCATAAATTATCATTGGATTAGTTAAACCTAGTAGAAATACATTTAACATCCAAATCTAATTATTATGATAATTCTTTTGTATGTTTCTAATTACAATACAAAAAGTGGAAACCGAATTTGAAAAATCTGTAAAATTTAAAAAGCATGTGTTTTGGCACAAGAAAAGTGCAAAAATCGTGAGTTATGAGGTTGTTTTAAGTGAAGTCCTGTAGAGTTACATGTTTACATAATACCAGAATTGTTTTTGTTTTTTTCTCAGATTGACATTTTAATTATTTTCTTTCATTAATATTTATATATGTTAGAGATTTATGCTACAAAATTAAGCTTTTACATAGGGTTTCATTAATGTGTTAATTTTAGAAGTAAATCTTTTCAAAATAGTCAGTCAATTTATTATGAATTATGTTTGAAGCATATTTCTGGCTTTTATTTCATCAAGAATTTATATAAAAAATAACCAAGTTAATCACATTGATGTTGGATGAATGAAATAGTTAAAAATGGAACAGCTTAAATGTTTTAAGGTCTATTACATGTTAAAAGATTATTAATAAGATGAAATTTAATTAGAAAAACTTGATGTGGACAGCTGATATTATTTTGAAAATAATTCGGTGCTTTAAATTTTAAATAATCTGGGAGTTGCTGCAAACTGAGACGTTTCAACTTGCAGAAAAATGAAAAAAATTCTTTCAGTTTTGTTTGTCTATGTTTATAATTACAAATTGACAATCATTAGTTTGAAAAAAGTCATTCTCATTGAAACTTTATAACATTGGCCTTTATGGCAAGAATGAATCTTTGAAACACTTTTTCTTTTCTCGATTATACAGAAAAACGAATTGCTCTTTAAAAACCATTTTTACAGCTTCTGTTTAGCTACGGAATACATCTGAATGGAGCCGACAGGAGTCTGTGTGTAGATCATAGATATAAAAATGATTTTAAAATGTGGAGAAAACAACACCTCATCCTATTCCTGTTAAATTAATATTTTTCAACTGTAATTTGAATGCCATTGAAATTTAAATTGAGTTACGTCACTTTGATAAATATGATTTACATACATATACAAGTCAGCAAAAATTTTCAGGAAGTTATATAGAAATATAGAAGTGGACGCAAGGGAAATTTTGAGTTAAATGCCATATTTTAAAGAATAAATGAATTATGTATCAGGAAGTTTTCAGTGAGAAATATTTGTCCCCATGGGACCTATTTAAAAGTTGTAACTATAATCAATTTGACCTGTTAATTTGATATGTCATCATTTGTAGGAGTGATTTGGATTCTAAATTGTCTGTCTGCAAATCTAAATTTAGACATAGTAAACTGCAGTAATTTTTGAATGGCTCTGTCTACTATTCAGATCATAGATAAATGAAAACTGTGATGAATAAAATATGTTTTATTGTTAGGCAGCAACCATTTGATTTCTTGGGGGGGGGGGGGGTAAAATAAAGTTTGTTTTTAGTTTTTTGAGAAAAAAAAATAATTTGTTTTTGATTGTGAGAAAAAAAAATTGTTTGTTTCACCCTCAGCTGCCACTATATGTAATGCTAAAATTGAAAGAAAGCAATTGTTTTCGACTTGTCCATAGGCGGGAAAAAAAAATGTCCTCTGCTTTTAAAAGTACTTTTACAGTTGATAATAAGATGCTGGGTTACAAGTTGTTTCTTGCAAACATTGGAGTATCAGTTTGAAAAGCTGTTTCTCGTGAAAATTAGCTTATGATGCAGACTGGCTATTTCCAAATCAGTTCGCTTCTTTAAAAAATATCATTAGAAAAAAAAACCAACATTTGAAACTATATGAATGACAAATTGTTTGGCAGAATATTTTTAGGAATTCAGTTCACTGAGCCCATGTTCATACTTGATCAGATTGATTGATAGATTGTTGGTTGCTTAATGTCCATGGGAAGATTTCATTAGGTATGAAATAATAAGTCATAAAGATTACGAAATTCATCTAGTCATGTATCCAGCATGTGCAAGTTGTATTGCACAACAGTTCTGAAACTTTCAAGCTAAACTAAAATTAATCAATGCATATAGATTTAGTGCAATAATTCTCTGGGTAAATCAAACAAAACATTTCAAATTATGAATATCTTCTGTGAATAAATAAATCATTTAAATTATTTCAATAAAAAAATCTTATATTATTCATAGAAATTCATTCTTACATAAAGCATCAGTGCTGTTGACTCTTAAGAACATTAATTCATCTCAGTTACATAAAAAAATTGCAAAAAAGAGAACTAATGTTTGCATGTTTAATTCTTGTTTTCCCATAATGCCTCTGTAAATTAGTCATAACAGTTTCCCCCTAGTGAATTGAACTGAAAAGGCAAATTAAGAAATGCGAGTAAATCATATCTTTTAACATTGATCTCCAGTAAGAGAGAGAATTAGCTGTTCAGGATGAGTTATAGGATGAAAGTATTTTGTTTTACTTGTAGAGATCTCAGCTTTCTTGGTAAATTCTTCTTTCCGTTTAATTGAAGTCTTTTTTACAAGGCTTTTTAGCAAAGAGAAAGCAAGCCCAAAGTTTTTAATTGAAATGAGTAATAAGGTGTATTGGTTTCCAATAATTTGTTAGTTGGGGCTTACATTAATGAGTGATAAACGCTGATGTTCTGTTTGTTGTGTTTTATAATTGATGCAGAGTGCATTATAGTGCCAAGGACTATTTATAATAAACCCTAGCAATATTTCTGTCTTATAAACCCACTGTAAAGAGCCTCCCTAATGAACTTTTCTTGTCAAGAAGTTATACTTTGGCATGAAAATTTTGCCCCTGAATATTTAGGAGATGAAAATCAAACTTCCAATCTTATTGTTTTAATGTGCATATTTACTTTGCTTTAATTTGCACTTTTATGTAAATTTATGTAAATCAATTAATGTAAAAAAGTTTATGTATTTTACAAATAACATCCTTTAATAGATTGCTATAGTAGATCATATTTTTAGGGATAGCCAAATCCATTTCCTGTGCCAATTCATCACCATGTGACTTGTTTTATTATATTCCCAATGGTCAATTTCAGTATCTATATCAAGACTTTTTTATTAACGTGTTTTTTTACTAGTCAGGAAATTTTCGTAAATCATCTTCCTTACTGAAACCCAATTATATAAAAACAGTTTTGGTTTACATTTTCCATATAGAAAGCATTAACAATTGTGTTGACCTGGTCGCTGAACTGGTTCCCTGTATAATTGATCTTGTTCCTTGTGTTATTTCCTAATTCTAACCTTTTTCTGGAAATAGACATTTAGGTTGATTTATTGGTATATAAAAAAATCTAGCCTAATTGTCTAGAGTGTGTCAGTCTTAAAATATAAGCTATTTTTTAACTAACACTTCTTAGATATATCTTTATTTAGATAAGAAAAAATGTGTTTTATTTATTTGGGATCTTGAAATGAGAATAAACTTTATATAAGCTAGGTCAATACCAATGAGACAGCAACTGTTCAACACTTGCACATATTTTGATTCTCTTGTAGCCTTCTCGGGTGTGGGAATTTCTCGCTGCATTGAAGACCTGTTGGTGACATTCTGCTGTTGTCTTTTCCATGGTCAAGTTGTTGTCTTTTTGACACATTCCCCATTTCCATTCTCAATTTTATTAATCAATTGTAAACTATTCCAATGTGTCATTGTTTGTGTCCCCTAATTACTAAATAGAGCATGAATGAGTTCTGCAACACCAAATGGTCTGGTATTAGCACCAAGAGGGTTTGAATAGGATACTTAAAGTATAGTGATATCTATGTTACCAGAAGTCTGGCCAGATTATAATTAGCTATGCATGAATTCAGTCACATAACTGAAAAATGACAAAACGGTCTATGGCTCAATAAAAAAGTTCAAGTGCAATTAAGAGCTTGATAATTAAATAATTATAGAACTGTGTTCAAATTTTAGATCAAGAGTGAAAATTAAAGTTCAGTATAGACTCAGTTATCCTTGGGGTCTGGTATTAAGATACTTGCTCTCAGTGAGAACACATCATTTCTTGTGCACTTTTCTACAAATTTTGTGTTTGAAATGAAAAATTTGTAAAATGGCCCAATATAACCTTTATGAACCTGGCTCCAGCTAACTAAGAAATCATTGATTCATGAACAGAGTTTCATCTGATAAAGCATTGTGTAGTGTCTTGAATTTGCTTTTCTATGAGAGATAATACAAGTAATTTTGTAAATAAAATCAACCCTAATCTTTTCCGAAAGTTTATTGCTTTCATTCTTTAAAGGTCTTAGATTAGAAATAAACTATCTTTTGTAAAAAAAATAACTTAAATTGTTAGGAGTTACTGAATTGTACACATTTTAGGCATTAAGACACAAATCTTATGAATCAGATCTATTACGAACAATTCCATTAATGTTATCTGTGTTGTAATTATGGACCAGTCAGTTACCATCACATAAATCTATTATAAAAACTCATGAAAACCCAGTATCCAATAGATTTATGATGGCTGCCGTGACCTTTCTACAACAACCCAAGGTCAAAGTCATTGTAAGTAATTCAACCAGCAAACACTAATGACAGATATATATAATAATGGACGAGGAAAAATATTATCTTATTTACTGAAACTTCCATTTATGATTTAGTGGAAATAACTTATTACAATTATCCCTGTAGGAAGAAAATGTATTACTGTATCCTTGGCATTTATATTGGACAATTTTACAGTTCTGTGAACATCTTAAGATTTGAAAATTTATTGACAACAGATGTAAAGTGCATACCAAAAAACTACTTTTTAAGCATCCATAATATCTTGTAGTTTTTTGTGCACCATTTGTGCTTGATTATAAATATAAAGTTTATCCTTTGAAAAAATTATTGTCAGAGTCTTTAGTTTAGTTTAAACAATATTTTTTTCAAATAAATTGAATTGGAATGGGCAACAGGCATAGTCTATGTAAGCCCTTTCCACGTCTTAATTAGACATATTTGGTTGAACTTAGTTTTGAGAAGGGCTAATATTTAGAAACATACTCCATCTTATTCTGTATATAACTCTAATTGGTATGGCACCAAATTTATATATAAAGGGTTATTCATGAAATAAAAAATGAGGTCCTTTGACCATCTCTAAGGGGAGATAATTATATAAACACCAATTTTGATGATTAAATCAGAAGCATGTTAGCTCTTTTAAATTTATCTACACTATGCATGGTACAGCTATCAAAACAACCCCTACACTCAGGCAAATTACGTTTCAAACAAAAGTACATAAATTGTATAACATGTAAAAAAATGATTTAAAAATTAATGTAATTTGACAGTATCCTCAATGATAATTTCTCAGAGGAAAAAGAATTAGTTATATTGATATATTATACAATGAAATTTTAGATTTAGAAAATTCCCAAACTGCACAAATTCTATCAATTGTCAGTAATTTATAAATTATACATGCACGACTGATTGATTGGAAATTTGGCAGCATGTTATTTAAAGCTTCAATGATAATATTGGTGCACAAGGATTATGGGATTTTGTCATGCAAATCTGGTGTAAAATAGTTTGTCATGATAGAAATTACACCTGTTGGGAGACAAAACAAAACATAATAGTATGCAAGCAGGAGTTTATAATAGGTTACAGACATTTCCCCTAATCAACCAAATGAAGACTTTGTTAGAAAACTTGTGGGTTGTCTTTAGGACTTGTTAAGAGTACAATAATTATTATTGTGGCTTTATAACCTGCAAATGTGGTTTTAAAACTTGTTAAGGTCAGGTACCCAACACCTTCCCTAAAATTAATTTGGCTCGTTTAATTTTCATAAAATTTTGACAAAATATTTAATTTGACCCTTTTACAAAAATATATATAACTAGTATCTCAATTGTTTGTAAAACAATTGAAAGGTCTTTCCTGTAAAAGTGATGTTTTCGTAATGTTCTTTGTACGACCTTTCTTTCGATATACGACAAGCATACCTTCTGTAACTTTTCGCTTTTTACACTTAATGACCTCATCCGCCTACATTTTTTAGATCGGAAGTATGATATATGTAACACAGGGTAGATGAGCTTTCATTTGATATGCGACAACGCCATGTTTTAAAAAGTTTGATTTTTGCACTTAATAACCTCATCATGACCTTTCATTTGATATACAACAACCCTATCGTAAAAGAACATTTATTTTTTGCACTCAATGACCCCATCTAATCAATTTTTGGGGGACGTCAATTTGAAATTTGAAATGTACGCTTTATGTTCTTTCATTTGATATGCGACAACCTTACCATCTGAGAAATTTGAATTTTTGCACTAAATGACCCCACCCTTCCACCTGGGATGAAAAAGAGGTTTAAAATTTTCATTTTTAAGTAGAGTTTATTGAGACCTTCAATTTGATATATCAGATGACCCCATTTGACAAAGTGCAAAAAATGATGCAATATCAACTATATAAATAGAAGTTATGAAACTCACAAAGTCAATGCAAAACATGAAAATTTCAAATTTATATTTGGGTGTTTTTTTTTCCATGGAATGTTTTTGGTATTTGGTTAAACATATAACTATGTCAATCTCTTCAATTTCTTAAACATTTTAAGTGGTTAGCTGTTGTTGTTTCAGAAATACTTGCCGCCGCTCGAAAAATTTCAAACTGCATTATCTCTAAAACGACAATAGATATCTCAAATCTGTTAAATGATAAATGATCTACAGTTAAAGGACAACATCATAGAAAAAGAATTGGGACAATTTCAAAGTTCACCAAGGTCACAATTAATCATCAAATATATGATGCAATACCAAACTTAAGAACCGGAAGTCGTAGAGACATGGGACTATCACCATTCAACTCAAGACCACTTGACCTTTCAAATATCACAAGGTCAAGGTCATAGTATACTGTGAAGGTCAAGGTGAAATTTCATCATGACCTGACATTGACCTCAAATTGAAGGTCTTGAACTACTGATCATCTTTGCAGTTTATAGTAGGTTGATATATGTTACCTTTAAAAAGATATACACAAAATACTATACTTTTAAGAATCATCCCGTTGTAACTTTTGAACAGACGGTCGGACATTTTTGGGCTTATTATATAAAATGTAGAGTTCGTCGAGAGGAACATTTTATACGCTGTATGTAGGCAGCAAAGTCTTATCGTTTTCCTAATATGTAAGCTTGAAATTGCAGCGTAATTTTTTTTTGCACTCTGTGACCTTTGACTTTGGGTGCATATTGAAGGTCACATGAATTAAAGATTATTGGTGAAGGTCCCAAGTCTCTACGACTTCCAGTTCTCGAAATAGATTTTTTCTAAAATTGTATACAATTTTTCAAGGGGAATAACTCCTTATAAGGGTTAATAACAAAATGATTGTATATGTTCATTAACATTGCCATCTGTTCCTGTACATGTTGCCGTTTTCAAATCGATTCTATCTCTAACATTTTTTGAGAAATGAGCAAAGGAAAGAAATTGTTTCAAGGGGAAATAACTCTCAAAGGGGATGATGAAATTCTATGCAGCCTCATATGGTAATACATCATGATGAGATGTACCTATTGTCCAAATAAGATCATGATATCTTTAAAAACAACGAGGGGGGGCCATGTTGAAAAAAATCAATTAAAGGGAGATAACTTCTAAAGGGAATGATGAAATCCTACACAGCCTCATCTGGTAATACTTCATAATGAGGTCTACCGATGGTCCATATTTGGTTTTGATAACTCCAATAGAAACGAGGGGAGGCCATGTCAAACAAATGCTGGATGAAAAAAAAAAAAAAAAAAAAAAAAAAAAAAAAAAAAACATGCGAAAAACAATAAGGTCTTTCCTCGGGAAGAGGAAAGACCTTAAAAATTTCAAAGAATTAGGACCAACCATTTTATCAGAAAAATTACACTGGTTATATAGCTGTTTGACAAACTCTAATTTTGATCATTGAAAAGCTTTATGTTCCCTTTCAACGCAACGTGATAAAAATGTTTAGCTGATTTTACAGAGTGATCTCCCTTTTAGTGTTAGGTACCGACTTAAGACTGTGGTGTAATTAAGGCTTTATTCTGTCATATATGTATGATCGTCATCATCAGTCTTAATTTGGATGGTAAAAAAAAAATCAAGTTTTAATTTTAACACTAACATTAATGTATAAGTTCTTTTTCAAAATTAATTTTCAGATATATACTGCATTATTTCATAAAAATCATACCAAATTTTTTTGTTTTTTTGGGCAAATAATGCAACTTTTTTTACAATTTTCATACTTTTTTTCGCAGTTCTTGTTTTTCATTCTATAAAAATGTCTAGTATGAATTCAAAGTTAAACGAGATCGTGCAAGAGAAGAAAGGCAAATAAAGAAATTACTTTATTCCTATACAAATTTGCAGTGAGATATATTTTAAGTTTTTGGTAATAGATTTGACCACACATGCTACTTTTGATTAAAGAAAATTTAGATTAGACAAACTAAGAAGCATATCCAGACCATTAAATTAGAAAAAGCACAGCAGCATGTCACAAATTTGATAACACAGCCGAAAAACAGACAACTAAAAAATCCACAAAATGTTCAAATATAGCAATGTAGTTGTCAATTACTTCGCCAAATGTGGTGAGACATTGACGTAAATGTAATAAACATCGAGAAATTAGTCGTATTTCGGTAACCATCAAATTTTAATCTCCATAGATCCACACTGTTTATACAGCAGGCAGTAGGGATAAATTCATTTTCCGCTATGTATGAATGTCGATAGAAAAAGATTGAAAAGTTCTAAGTTTTATCAATATCACTTAAATGCTAATTTGTTAGATCTATCAGCAATCAGGAAAATATTACATGCTAATTACCCCAGCCAAATACAGTTAAATTTGATCAAGACTTTGATTCTTTTATTATTTACTGACTTTTTAGATAGTGAAAAAAAGTCAAATTTCGTATAATGAATTTTACTAAAATCTCTTTGCCTCATAGCAAAGTTTCAGACATAAAGTGGCTAAGACTAATGATTTGGTCTTTCTCTTCAGTTAAACTACTTGCAATTTTAATATTAGTTGTCCATATCACAGAACTCTATCTATACCTTATTTAGACATGGATGGAGAAAAAGGTTGAAAAGTTCTAAGTTTTATCAATATCACTTAAATACTAATTTGTTAGATCTATCAGCAATCAGGAAAATATTACATGCTAATTACCCCAGCCAAAAACAGTTAAATTTGATCAAGACTTCAATTCTTTTCTTATTTACTGACTTAATTTAGATAGTGAAAAAAAGGTCAAACTTCTTATAATGAATTCTACTGAAATCAGCTCACTTAATTTGCTTCATTGCTAAGTTTTAGACATAAAATGGCTTAGAATTTTTTGGATTTTTGGAAATCGTTTTTAAATTTTTAAGTTTTCCATATCACAAAACTCTATGGTGTTATAGCGAACCAAATCAAAGTTTTCCACAGAGTCGTCTGCTCTTGACCAAGGTATTTAAACTTTTGCAGGTTTACCTGTCCCATTGAATCAATACAATAGCTTTTGTTCTCTGTGTAGTTTATTCACTTGGACATTTAAATTTCTTCTAGGAGAAATTTTTCACTCATTGATTAATTTGCCTGAGTGCACGAATCTGATCATGGGTACATCACTACATGTGACTAAAAATCTGTCAATTTCTATTTGTTCCATATGTTGTTACCTGGATAACTGTATATGGCAAAAAAGATTAGAAACCAAGGAATCTGATAATACCAAAGATGGGAGAAATAATTCTTCCATGTTTTTTTATTTGAACATTTTTTCCAAAAAAATGTCTAAATTTCGAACCGGAAATGTTACATTCCACCACCTTAGATTTTTAGAAGGCTCTGTATTAAACATGTTTGTGAATAATGAACAGTGCTTTATAAAAATGAATAAAACTGACACATGAATTGCCATTTCTTGCACTACAGTCATATTCTATCATTTAGTTCAGTCAGAATATATCGTCAAAAAAACTAATCATGTTCATAACAGCGGTGTCCAATAAAACGTTGGAAGAAAATGTCAAAATTATCTTAATGTTTACATTCTTAATTAGAGCTACAACTAAAAAAATCATTGTTAATCTAATATTATCGAGCAAGCAGTTGAATTAAGCACGTAGTCTAAAAAGAACAACTATCATTGACCACATTGTCAATCAGGTTTTCGAGGTGTCCAGTTGTTATGAACGTAAAAATACGTAATAAATCCGTTGTTAGCCATTCAATGTTCTCCCCCAAAATATGGAATGGAACATTCCAGTACACACAAGGTAATGACATAGTTATCAAATTGATGTAACTACACACAGAGATGTGACCACCTACACAACGTTGGTGTCCGTCCATAGAATGCGTAGTTATGAACGCAAGAAAAGAAAGAGTAGCTAGTTTTAATGAATTTTCAAGATTCTTGTGAACAGTATCAGTGTCAAATGAACTTTTTATAAAAGTATAGTAACTATTAAATAAATGTAATGTAATTAACAGTGTTATAGTCTTTGCAGTTTGGAAAAATTCAGTTTTTTATACCGACTTGGCGGAAAGGGTCATGGTTTCCATAGTTTTGAACAAGACATATTTTAAAATTTAAACTTGAAATGAAACTTGTTCAACATTGAAACCGAAAATACAACATCCTCTTTAAGTCTAAATAATATTTTAATGTCAAAATTGTAAATCTAGGATGTATAATAAACTTTAAATAGAGTAAAGTATGCCGTTCATAACTCTTAACACTAGCTTACAGTATTGGAGTTATGAACAAATGTTGTAAATCTGTTTTTTAATAAATAAAATGGATTACTGGTGCTTCTTTTAAACATATTCGAAAACATTCGATGTCTGATTTTATTTTATCACGTTACACATTTATAACTTTTGGCATGAAGATTAAATTTTCGATATCAGCATTGTTAATAATTTGAAGACACATTATTTTTGTGTCTGTTGTTATGAACGATTATTATTTGATTATTTTTATATGATTTTGAGTAATAAATGATAAATTAGTTGTTTTTCCAAGAAATCTTATGTTGTCTTTAAAAGAGGAGTTGTTGAAATTGCTAGCAATTTGCGACTTTCATTTGAATTTTGGGAAAATGTTTTTGTTCATAACCATGATAACGACGGAAGCACAGTTTTGAAATATTGTTATGAACGTTTTAAAAATGTCTATAATCATGGTTTTATTAACAGAATGTAAGTTTTTGTTTAGTCCTTAAGCTATAATTTGGTATTGTTTTATACAATAAATTAACCTATAAAGCGATTGAAATGTTTGTTTATTCACACAGGGAACATAATGATAGATTTGAGAACAATATTTCTGTTCATAACGGTGTCCAAACATTTTATGTATTTTATTTATTACTGTTTGCCAAAAAAAATACAAAGTGGATAATAGTGTGTTAAGGTTGTTCTTGTAAACAGTATACACACCAATTATTCTACTAAAGTTGACCTGGTATCGGTATTTTGAACAAATAAGGACACTGGTTATGAACATAAAAAATATTTTTCACATTAAATAAAAGTAAGATACAGATTTTCTACAGCTCTATAAATTTGGAAACAATTACTTTGGATATTGGGCTAAATACATAGCCCATAATATTGGTGATTGAATGACTTTATTTTTCAGATACTCTGTAACATAATGTGACCCATGATCAGATTCGTGCACCTGACCAAAAAAAAATTTCGTGGTTCTTCAGTATAAAGAATACATTTATGAAGACCTTTATTTAAACATTATCATTTCGAAATTTTATTGGTGAACAGACTAAAAAATAGCAAATTTTAATAGGTAAAATGTTGAAATTTGATCAGAAATCAACTTTTAATTTTTAAACTAGTGTTTATATGAAACAAATTGAAAATGTGTTATTGATTGAATAAATACAACATCACATGCAGTTTTATAATTCCTTATTTGTACATGTATTTCCATCATTGACAGTTCAATTTTTTGGTCAGGTAAATTAATCAGTGAGTGATATATTTCTCCTAGAAGAAATTTAAAGTTCCCATTGAATAAACTATACAGAGAACAATACCTGTTGTATTTGTTAGATGGGACAATAGAACTTACAAAAGTTTAAATGGACAGGTAACTTGCAGGTGAATCTATGGAAAACTATGATAGGTTTCGCAATAACTGTCTTGCCACTTGTCAGTTTAATTTGAATATGACCTTGGAATTCAAATTTTGACATTTTACCCTTATTAATGTCTTTATATGTCAGACCTCTTTTTTTGTCAATTTTCATGCAAACAGCCACAGTCAATTTCTGTAAGCCCTACTGTAGCTACTGTTAGTTTAATTTAAATTTGACCTTGAACTTTAAATTGTAACATTTTACAATATAAACTGTCTACCCATTTTAAACTTCAACTTTGAACTCTTTTTTTTTGTAAACTACATTTAAACAGCCATGGTCATTTGGAAACAATAGTATTTAAGGTAGTACCTAACACTTTCACTAAAATTAATTTGACTCGTTTAATTTTCATAAAATTTTGACAAAGTATTTACTTTGATCCTTTAACAAAAATATAAAAAGAATCAAAAATTTTGAACCAACCGTTTTGTTAGAAAAATTACACTGGTTATATAGCAGTTTAACAAACACCAATTTTGATCATTGAGAAGCTTAATATTCCCTTTACAACACAATGTAATTAAAACGTTTAGTTGATTTTACAGGGTTATCTCTGTAGAGTTAGGTACCACCTTAAGCGGCTAATGATAAATTAGCCACTGGCACAAATTTTTGCACCTCACATAATTGACTTCTAGTAAATAGTTCCTTACTGTTGATGTGTACTAAATGAGATTCTGAATGAATCTTAAGATTCAGGAAATATTTGGAAGTCATTAACTTAATTTTTGGAAGTGAGGTTAAACATTCACCCAGGTCAAATGGTTAAAAAATCTAATATTAATTTGTGTGATGAGTAGAGGAACGACCTTATAATAACCATAACGAGGTTAATTTACGAGTTTCTAAATGTACAGGTGATATCAGTCAATAGTAGTTACAAGAATATAAATGTTGATTGTACTTTTTATACGACCGCAAATTTTGAAAAAATTTTCGTCGTATATTGCTATCACGTTGGCGTCGTCGTCGTCGTCATCGTCGTCCGAATACTTTTAGTTTTCGCACTCTAACTTTAGTAAAAGTGAATAGAAATCTATGAAATTTCAACACAAGGTTTATGACTATAAAAGGAAGGTTGGTATTGATTTTGGGAGTTTTGGTCCCAACATTTTAGGAATTAGGGGCCAAAAAGGGCCCAAATAAGCATTTTCTTGGTTTTCGCACTATAACTTTAGTTTAAGTTATTAGAAATCTATGAAATTTTGACACAAGGTTGATGACCATAAAAGAAAGGTTGGGATTGATTTTGGGAGTTTTGGTTTCAACAGTTTAGGAATTAGGGGCCACAAAAGGGCCCAAATAAGCATTATTCTTGGTTTTCGCACAATAACTTTAGTTTAAGTAAATAGAAATCAATGAAATTGATACATAATGTTTATGACCACAAAAGGAAGATTGGTATTGATTTTTGGAGTTTAGGTCCCAACAGTTTCGGAATTAGGGTCCAAAAAGGGACCCAAATAAGCATTTTTCTTGGTTTTCGCACCATAACGTTAGTATAAGTAAATAGAAATCTATGAAATTTACACACAAGGTTAATGACCATAAAAGGAAAGTTGGTATTGATTTTGGGAGTTTTGGTCCCAACAGTTTAGGAAAAAGGGGCCCAAATTAAACTTTGTTTGATTTCATCAAAATTGAATAATTGGGGTTCTTTGATATGCCGAATCTAACTGTGTATGTAGATTCTTAACTTTTGGTCCCGTTTTCGAATTGGTCTACATTAAGGTCCAAAGGGTCCAAAATTAAACTTAGTTTGATTTTAACAAAAATTGAATCCTTGGGGTTCTTTGATATGCTGAATCTAAAAATGAACTTAGATTTTTTATAATTGGCTCAGTTTTCAAGTTGGCCCAAATCAGGGTCCAAAATTAAACTTTTTTGATTTCATCAAAAATTGAATAAATGGGGTTCTTTGATATGCCAAATCGAACTGTGTATGTAGATTCTTCATTTTTGGTCCCGTTTTCAAATTGGCCTACATTAAGGTCCAAAGAGTCCAAAATTAAACTAAGTTTGATTTTAACAAAAATTAAATTCTTGGGCCTCTTTGATATGCTGAATCTAAACATGTACTTAGATTTTTGATTATGGGCCCAGTTTTCAAGTTGGTCCAAATCAGGATCTAAAATTATTATATTAAGTATTGTGGAATGGCAAGTCTTATCAATTGCACAGTATTGTGCAATGGCAAGAAATATCTAATTTCACAATATTGTGAAATAGCAATTTTTTTTTTAATTAGAGTTATCTTTCTTTGTCCAAAATAGTAAGCAAGAAATATCTTATTGCAAGATTTTTTTTTAATTGGAGTTATCTTTCTTTGTCCAGAATCAACTTAAATCTTTGTTATATACAATATACAATTTATATTCACTTTTTACTACCAACTGATAAATTTAAATAATCTTTACCATTCAGTGATAACAAGCAGTTTTTTTCATCTTAATATTTTATGATGTATTTAAATGAGTAGTTATTGTTGCAAACTCCATTAGAATATTTTAATTGAGATTAGTTTTGGAATAAGGGAAAGGGGGATGTGATTAAAAAATTGGGTTCAATTTTTCTCATTTGAAATTTCATAAATAAAAAGAAAATTTCTTCAAACATTTTTTTGAGAGGATTAATATTGAACAGCATAGTGAATTGCTTTAAGAGAAAACAAAAATTTTAAGTTCATTAGAACACATTCATTCTGTGTCAGAAACCTATGCTGTGTCAACTATTTAATCACAATCCAAATTTAGAGCTGAATCCAGCATGAATGTTGTGTCCATACTTGCCCCAACCGTTCAGGGTTCAACCTCTGCGGTCGTATAAAGCTACGCCCTGCGAAGCATCTGGTGTTTAAGATGTTCTATATACCGGTAATTATGTTTGGCTACTTTCTATGAGTTCAAATTTAGAAATCATCATTGGTTTTATAGTTCAGGTTGAATGTGACAGACATATGACTTCTAGTGTATATAAGTAGTCACAAAAATTTACATAAATAGTGTGTACCTCCAAAGGAGCAATCTATCACTTCAAGGTGTAGGGGTATGGGTTTTTTTTCTGAGTAAAAAAAATAATATTGCAAACATTTATACATTGTATTTACTTTTTCAAGCCCTTTCAATCAAATTATTTTATTCAAAATTGAATATTACAAGGTATGTGGAAAATCTAGATTCAGAATATTGCATGGTCATCTGCTTGATCAGAATGTTTTTCTTCATCAAATTGGGGATCAGATGGGTTTTTTTCCAAACTCCTTTTTGAGAGATTTTTGTACATGAAGACCCTTTTTTACAAAAAAATATAGTTCATATGTTTAATCATGATATATTTTTTGTCGTTACAGAAATGATCTATTAAAAGAATTTGAGATAGATGAACAGAACCATCAAAGTAGTACAAGATTATACGATGAATACAATCAGTTGATGGAGGAAAATGTAAGTACCTAGACTTAAAAGTCATTGTTAGGTTTGTGTCAACCCATTTTCACAATTATGGTTTAAGCTGCTTACAAAGTCAGATTATTTTAATTCTTTTTCACTTAAATGCTTGAAATAACATTGATGAAATTGACTTTCACAAACATTTAACTGACTAAGAAAGTTGTCTCCCTTTTCAAGGATACCCTTCATGAATTTACACACTTGAAAAATATTTTGCTACCATAAAAGGTGGTAGGGGTCCTGATCTCGAAATCCTGGGCTTAAAAACATGTTATCCCAATGTCCTGAATTTTAAAGAAATTTAAATCCTGACATCCCAAAATTTGAATTTTTTTTTGAAATGATCAATCTCAAATCCCAAGCTTAAGAACTCCCAATCCCAATGTCCTGAAGAAGGCTCCCCCATCCCCCCCCCCCTGCCCTCAGAATTAGGCTTAGAAAGATCAGTCCATTGAACTGGGTCTTATTTCCAGTAAATAGTATGAAAAAAGGATTTCACATAATAGTTTTAGTGATAAATATAAATCTCCATTTCGAATTTTGGACATTTTCTGGGTTAGGACAACTTCTCCTTTACTGCTGTTGAGGGATGAAGTAAAAGACAAAAGTTATTGCATCAAACTTAAGTAATTGAAGATCAATTTCATCACTGAAGATGTTTTTTCTTTTATTTCCTGGGATACATGTAACACAATATTATCACGGAAAACAAATACGAACCTTTTGGCAACATTTTTAATGGAAAACCATAGGAGACGTGAGAGACATCTGTTTTTATATTGTATCACCTAGTCTGAGCACAAACAAGGGAAAATACATTTGTCTGCTGGTAATGGAATATAGCAGACGACAGTAAACCTTGGAGGATTGTGGGAATAATAGAATATAAATAACTTATTAATTGCTTAAGAACCTTGCACAAATTTTTGGATTTTGTATTAATGCTATCTGACCATTTTACAGAATCTTTAAGAAATTGGAGGTAGTTTTCTCTTGTCCAGATTGCATTGTAAAGTGAAATCAACTTCCAGCATCTTTTTGGTTGAAGGGTACCAGTCTTTTGTTGGTACACCCCCTACAGTTTTAAACCCGGGAGCTTCCTGGATGAAGGGTACCAGTCTTTTGTTGGTACACCTCCTACAGTTTTAAACCCAGGAGCTTTCTGGTTGACGGGTACCAGTCTTTTGTTGGAACACCTCCTACAGTTTTAAACCCAGGAGCTTTCTGGTTGAAGGGTACTAGTCTTGTTTTGGTACACCCCCTACAGTTTTAAACCCAGCATCTTTCTGGTGGAAGGGTACCAGTCTTTTGTTGGTACACCTCCTACAGTTTTAAACCCAGGATTTTTCTGGTTGAAGGGTACCAGTCTTTTGTTGGAACACCTCCTACAGTTCTAAACCCAGGAGATTTCAAACTTTCAAGCTTTGCTTAATTTTGCTAATATACAAAAATCAGTAAATGTCTTTCCTTACTCATTTGATTTGATAATCCCTAATTAAGTATAAACTAATGATTATACCATTTATTTGGCCTTTCAAATTGCCAAACTAGGTTATTGCATTCCTTTTGACCAATTTTTGTGGATCCTTTCAATTTACATTAATCTATAGCATTAAACTAACACTTTTCCCATTTTGCAAAATTCATAGATGAACAATAATCTTTCCATATATATGTAGGCAAATATTTGTTCTGCTTTTTTATTGGAAATATTTTTTTCTCAAACATTTTTTCCAAAGTATTGAAAAGCATTAATTACCATTGCTGAAACTGATGAGAGGTCTGTATGAAATGACATTAAGCCAATACTTAGGTCAGAAGTACTTTGTATGTATATAAATATTTTGATAAATGTGATAAAAATGTGCTGACAAGGTGAGCAGCGTCTGATTTATGAGGCATAGAATTTTTCGAGAGGAGGCAGATGTGTCAATGAATTTCTGCAAAGTTTATCAAATTATACGATATCGTTTTATCCATATATAGACAAAAATCATTCGAAAATGGTCTAAATATGCAAATCATTGTCCTAGGCCTTGATATACAACAAATCAATGATATTCAAATTACAAGCGTTGATATATCACACGTTCAATATTATTTTACGATTTTCTCTCAAAGGAAGGTTTAGATTTGACTGATAACGATGGTTAGTTGGACATTTGTTGTGGTCCATTGACCATGCATGTTCATGACCTAAGCTGTCAGTAGAATGATTAAAAGATAACAAGGTGCTGCCATCTTTGATGAAGGATCATGGTATTGATTGGTTACAAGGCTGTGTTATTTAGGTTTTATATTTCAGTTTACCACTCTATGGTGTTAATTTGTTTACTCTATTCATGTTGGTAGTCTTTAAGATGGTGACATGTTTTTGTAATGTCTTCAATTGATCAAGTACAGCTCTATTTTGTCTCCTTTCATTCCTTGAATGAACTAGATTGATTGACCTTAAATATGTGGCTCACCGAATTTCTTTGGGTTTTTTCTTTTTTATGTTTTCATAAAATTTAATGTTTAGTTATTGATATCTTACAACTATTCATGAATATGACACTGATATAGTTTTTACCTCATTATAGTTTAAATCTTTTTATATAAAATCTAGAATTTCTATAAGATTATCTGAGAAATGATGAGAAAGTACAAATAACAATACCCGCAATTAACTTACCAGTATAGATAAGTTTGTAACTTGGTGTCTTCCTTTTCAAAAATTCCAAATTATCATGCCTGTAATTCAGTGGTTGTTGTTTGTTTATGTGTTACATATATTTATTTCTTGATCATTTTTTTACATAAATAAGGCCGTTAGTTTTCTCACTTGAATTGTTTTACATTGTCTTATCGATGCCTTTTATAGCTGACTATAAACGGTATGGACTTTGCTCATTGTTGAAGGCCGTACGGTGACCTATAATTATTAATGTTTGTGTCATTTTGGTCTTTTGTGGATAGTTGTTTCATTGGCAATCATACCACATCTTCTTTTTCATATATACATGTATATGATTACTTGTAAATACATACAGTCTTCATTTAAGCTTTTCTATATTTCTGATTCACAAAGAGATTGAATATCATATGCATGTCCAGCTATAAAATTGAGAATGGAAATGGCGAATGTATCAAAGAGACAACATAGATCATAGAAAAAACAACAGCAGAAGGTCACCAACAGGTCTTCAATGTAACGAGAAATTCCAGCACCCGAAGGTGTTCTTCAGCTGGCCCCTAAACAAATATATACTATTTCAGTGATGATGAACGCCATACTAATTTTCAAATTGTACACAAGAAACTAAAATTAAAATTAAAAACCAATTGTTCAGAGAACAATTGAAGGTCTTTCCATCAAAACAATGTATTTTGATATGAAAAGTTGTGAAACTAAGTTTAAAATGTCATTTCAATCGTCAAATGATAGCTCCTAGTAAGCTGATTCCAAAAATATATTGTTTCCATACATTTTTTTTTAAATAAGGGAGATAATTTGTTACTTCCGGTTTGAAAAATATTACTTCCGATTATATTTGAATATTTACTTGACACTGATTCCAAAAATATCTGGTTCTATATACTTTTATATAAATAAAGTACAACAAAATAGCTATTTTCGGTTTGCAAAAGGTCACTTCCGGTTGTTTTTTTACAAGGTTAAATGGTTTGATACCTTTTTCTAAAAGTTGTATATCTTTATCATGTATAAATATAGAATAAAAGCAAAGGTCAAAATCTAGAACGTCAAATTAAGCTATGACCTTGAGATCAATTTCAAGGTCATAAACCAAGGACCTCAAATCAAAAGACCATATGTCTTTATTATATTTAGTTAATGAGTTATATCACCAAACGCGTATTTTTAAATACAAGAGGGGAGAAAACTCCCTTTTACATTCAACGTACGCTTGCAATCAAAATTTACATCTTACGACATGTCGCAACTAACAATTTAGTAAAAATAATTTGTTGATATCTTATACAGTCTTTGGATATAAGTGAAAATAAGCCAAATTCAAATATTAGAATATGACCTTGACCTTTGACCTTGACCTAATTTTCATTTTTTGGGACCAAGGATCTCAAATCAAAAGATCCTAGGTCTCTATCACTTATGATTTATAAGATAGAAATTCATATCACTTATATCAGATGCATAAGGGGAAATAACTCTCATATGGAGCGGTCATATCGCATCGGTCAAAATAGGACAAATCATGCGAAGGATATAACGAGCAATTTTGTAAAATAAATTTGTCATAATCTTTTACGGTTGCGAAGGAGATGCGCTAACAAGTAAAACAGTGTTTGGGGAGATAACTCCTACAAAGAAAAGTATTCGTTTACGCAGGGTAAATTTCAAAAGCGCATAAACTGTTCGATATCATATACCAAATATCTAAGCGACATATTGCGAAACAAATGTTTATCGCAAGAAAAAAATTAGGCGGAAGAAAAAAAAAAAAAAAAAAAATAATCAGAAGAAAAACAATAGGTCTTTCCACAGAAAAGTGGAAAGACCTAATAATACAAGACTAACAAAGGCCAGAGGCTCCTGACTTGGGACAGGCGCAAAAATGTGGCTGGGTTAAACATAGTTTGCAAAATATTGAAGAGAACAAAACAGTAAGGGTTGTTCCAAAATTGATTGAGGTAGGGAAATGGGAAGCAGACCTATTTAGTAATTGTGAGTAGTTGCATTCAGTTGTCCTTATAAAATTGAGTACAACTTATAAATCAAAGGGAAATTTTGTATTATTGGTGATAGGGGTCTTATTCCCCATGCATTTTATTATGGAACAGCCTTAGGGGTCATCCATAATTGTTTTCCAAAGTGTACAAAACATACACTTTTTCAGAAACCCCACCCTCCCTCAAAAAGTGTACATCAACCATTTTTAGATTTCAAGAGAAGATTAGCAATCAGTTTGAATAAAAAAAAAATATCCTGTCTATCATAGTTTAGTTTAATATAGAAATTTGCAATGAAAAAATACTGAAACTTATCTGACTGTTTTATATAGTGATAAAAAAAAGTGTACGGTAAAAATGTTGATGTTTTAACCCCCTCCCCCCAAGTGTACGTTGTGTACACTTTGGAAAATGGTTGACAATTATGGATGACCCCTTAGTCTGTAGAGATTAAAGGTGACTTTAATTGACAATTTTATTGTAAATAAAACATTAAAAAATATTTGAATACTTTTTCAGGAGAGTCTTAAACTGTTACGACAAAACCTGAGTAAGCAGGTACAACAAATTAGACAGATACAACAAAGAAGGTAATGTTGAAGAATTATGCCTAGGAATACCATAGAACTATTTGGAAGGGGGAATGATATTTATGATTTATTTGGAGTTATAGAGAGTTGATTGTACTGACTGTTCCTTTTTTGTATTGAAATTCTGTTCATTTTCTCTTACTATGAGTCTCCTATATATTTTTTGGTCTTTATAATTTTTCCTCTTATAAAATAAGAATATGTGTATGACTGTCAATGAGACAACTCTTCACAAGAGACCAAATCATTTTTAAAACTATACAGCCTTTAACAATGAGCAAAACATATACATTGTACTGCTTTGTCAGCTATAAAAGGCCCCAAAATGGCAAATATAAAACAAAAGCTATATTTAAGATATGAACTCTAGTAGAATATTGATTTTGATTATGAAACAACAATTTTTCTGGTTGTTCTTATTTAAGAAAGTCAAATGATAACAAATTCTGAATTAAAACATACATTTATTTGTAAGGTTATAATAAAAGAAATTCTGAAAACACTTTTCTTTTCTTCAGAAGATGACATTAATAATCTATGGAAGATGGAACCTGATTTACAGTGAAACTTGCTCTTCTTCAAAGATGGAATCATTTGTTGTGAAGATCTTACTGAGTTATCAACTCCCAATGGAACATATGAGAGCTCTGTATTTCTATTCACTGCCAACTGTGTTAGTGAAATGCATGTTGCATTATGAACTCATTATGAATAATAATCTTCGAAAGATTACAAAGCTTGTACATTTCTTATCACTTAAAAATTAATTTCATTTAGAACATAAACATACCCCAGTTTTGAAATACATATCACATGTATTTCAGGCTGTTATTACATTATCATGGAATTAAAAACTCATTTTGATTATGAATAAATAATTTATTGACAAGCTTTCAAAAAGCTATTAACAGATTTTATTATGTTGATTATGATTTATGTATATTTTGATTGCATGGAACTACATGTATAAAATTATGTTGTTATTTTGTTTTTTGTCAGACAGTAAATAATGATGTTATATGTTTTTTTAAATTCTTGTTTCGTAACTTCAGTCTTAAATTAACATTTGTGTGTTATGAATTACTGTAAATTCAGAAATTAATGCGAGGTTTTTATTTTTGCGAAAATTGCAACAGAGTTGCAAACGCAATAATTTAAACTCGCATTTTGAAATGTTTTATATGAATTAAACAGGATTTTTTCTCAAAATCGTAAAAATAAAAATCGCATTTAGGTCTAAAATGACATAATCGCAATAATAAATGCACGCAATAATTTCTGAATTTACAGTAAACATTTTCATGCATGTTTTATACAAGAAAATATTCTTACTGCCTCTTTCATTTTTTTAAAAACACTATCAAAATGATGTTCAGTTGTTTTATTTTATTAAAAATCATTTTTATGTAAATAAGTGAAATAATAGTGAATGTTACTTAACAATCATAATCGTTATTCTTCAGTTGAGCAGCCATTACACTACATTTGTATTTCCCAATTCCAAACATTATTTAGATAGAAAATAACATGGCCTCAATTTAACGAATGTAGAAAAGCTGATATAAAAGTTCTTTTTACACATATTCCCTATGATATCTAATTTTAAAGCCAAATTGGAATTTTTACCTGAATGTCACGGTCCACTAAATATAGTGAATAAGACCGTAAGGGGGCCGATCCAAATGCTATGGAGTATGGACACATTTTTTGTTTTTTTTGTATGTCTACATCCTTGTCTTCTTAATGTTTAGGATTGAGTGTTCCTGATGAAAAAAAGCAAGAAATTTTTACAGTGTAATTTTCATTTATTAAAAAAGTAAAAATTCAATTTTTTTTTTTACCTGTTTATTTTTCAATCGACTTTTATTTAAATCAATCAATTTGTCTCATTTTATGATGCCCCCTTTCATTACAATTGTAAAATGTAAAATGACAAAATATTGAAAAACGATGATTTATTTCATTTGCCTTAGAATTTGTAAGATAAGATCAAAAATAAATTATGAATATAAATATTAATTGCCATGATATTGTAATGAGCTTATTGAGCGTAGTTAGTGAGTTTGATAGTACTTAGTTAAAGTGTGATGTGCGTAACTGATTTTAAATTAAATTTCAATGTTTTTTTATGAAGAAAAAACATATATCATGTTAAATATCAGCCCTTTTAAGCTGCTATTGTTGAAATAATCATTTGTTTAAATGTTATATGAATATTTTATAGATATATGCTTTTAGAAGAAACATTTGTTAAAATGTGCAATAATTTTTTCAAAGTATACAAGATCTATAATGTGTGAAAGAAATTTGACATGAACAGCAGTTGTTGAATTAATTATTAAATTGTAATTAATAAAGAATGTATTGTTGTCATTATTTCAAAAAATAAAGTTATATGGTAAAATAAACAAAGGACTAAAATAGGTTAGTGAAGAATAAAACAAAATTCAGAATAGGAATGTGTCAAAGAGACACTTAAAGATTAGAATTAGTGCGCCAACAAGAGACAAAATGAGAATATTTATTTGATACTTTAGAATAAATTGCATTATAAAAGCAAGCTTTTTAAGTGTGAATTTTATAAGAAGCCATTACCTAATGGCTTGGACATGTGAATGTACCACCTGAAATGTTTATGTTATGTAACAAAGTGAATTATAGCAGCAAGACTGATGATTGTCTAATCTCTGGTTATTTCGCTACAATAGTAATTGTTAGATTTATACAATTGCTGGTGTGTATGTCCTAGCTGAGGCCCTATACTTCAATCTTCTATGTTTTTAAGAAAACCCAGATGTAAAAACAAGACCAACAACAAGGAGTAAGACATGTGAGCCTTTGTCATCACTTTGGGTCCATTGTATATCAAATTTTCTTTAAACACTTTTCCCTCTAAAAACTACTCAATGGATTGAAAAAAAAGTTTTCCACTTCATCTGTAGGATTTCAACTTTTAAACTTTGTGATTTTTGGCCAGGTTTATCAACTAAAATTGCTGCCATGTCTAACAAGAGAACATAAGGTCTATGTACAGTTTTAGTTAATATTTCTTGAACTCAAATAAATTGCAAAATATCTGACAGGCCAGAAATGATCAGAACACCCAAGTTTTATCTTCCCTGAACATTACATTTAAACGTGTTTCCGTTGTGTCGTTTGTTTTCTCTTAATTTTGAGTGTAAATTCACATTACTATAAGACGTGTCAAGGTATTTATCTATCCCAAATTCATGTATTTGGTTTTGATGTTATATTTGTTATTCTCATAGGATTTTGTCTAATGCTTAGCCAATTTCTGTGTGTGTTACATTTTAATGTTGTGTCGTTGTTCTCCTCTTATATTTAATGCGTTTCCCTTAGTTTTAGTTTGTTACCCCGAATTTGTTTATTTGTCCATGGATTTATGAGTTTTGAACAGCGGTATACTGCTGTTGCCTTTATTTATTGGACAATTCTCTCCACCTGCGTTTTTGAGGGTTTGCCTCTGATATCTTTATTTTAAACTTGTTTTGCATATCCTTGCCATTGTTTGAAAATATGTAGGAGAAACAAAGATAGAAAAAAATAATTAAAAAATTAACCCTTTGAAAATTATAGAAGCTAGACAAAAAGTATACTTCGTAAATGAGATGTGTATTCTCTGAACATTTGAACACCTGCTTTGGAGTTATTGCCCTTGTAATGTTGATATTTGTAAATTTTGGCTGTTTGGCAAACTCTAGACACTAGGTTAAACATGTTAGTATTTCTATAGTATGTGGATATATGTAAGGTCTACAAATAATGTTTTCACCAGGTGAGTGACACAATCACAGATAATCTTTTTGTACTTACCTCTCCCCTTGCATATCTAGACCATATGTTTTGAAAATGGTGATGAAGTTTTTACCGACCTAAACTGGCTATTGAGTGCGAGTCAGTTTTAAAAAAATGATATACTTGAGGCCTTTTAAATAGTGATTTGTTGTCGTTTGTATTATGATAATAATAAAGGCAACAGTAGTATACCGCTGTTCAAAACTCGTAAATCTATGGACAAAAAACAAAATTTGGGTAACAAACTAAAACCGAAACAACGACACAACAAAATATAACACACACAGATACGGACTAAGCATTAGACAAAATCCTATGAGAATTACAAATATAACATCAAAACCAAATACATGAATTTGGGATAGAAAGGTACCGTGACACGTCTTATAGTATGTGAATTCAAACTCAAATATAAGAGAAAACATACGACACAACGGAAACTATAAAATGTTACACACACAGAAACGAACTATAATATAACAATGGCCATTTTCCTGACTTGGTACAGGACATTTAAATTTTTTTTATGGTGGGTTGAACCTGGTTTTGTGGCATGCCAAACCTCGCACTTTAATGGCAATGTTAAACTATAACATTGAAATGAAAACATAATATTACAGGACTACAATACAAATAAATAGGAAAACGTATTAGAAAAAGAAATAATTATTTTAAAACTCATTCTGTATATTAAAGTTTTTGTATTTTTATAATTATAATCAGTTCTATGTGTCATTTATGACCCCATTCCCCTCCATATACAAAATATTCTGACATGTAATTACAAAACATACATGGTAAATAGGAAGGTTACCATAATTCATATCTAAAAATTAATGTTAAGGCAATATTCATAATTATACAAAAAAGCTCAAGATTATAATCTTTGGGCTGGTGTTAGTAATTATTTTACAGAAATAACACTAAATAATTCATCGCATTGCTATGGGTTATTCATTTTAATCCTTCTTCACAAGGAGGTAACCTTTAACCAGAAGAGTTATGTATTTTTGAATTCCCAAGAATCTGGAACATCAATTGTTATTCGTTACATTTGCATATTTTGCAAAAAGTACATATAGCATAGTCTGGTTAATTTCTGGCAAATGTGCAAAATGCATGCTGGTTTATTAATGACACATTATTATCTGACAAATTATAGACGAGATTTTGCACACATTAATTTAGACATAAAAAAGCTAATTTTGTGACTGAATTGAAAATAAGGAGATATTGTTTGATTTGCAATGAGATCTGAGACAACTGCCGATCAGAGTTCAAATGAAGTGAGTGTAAGCAGGTATAGGCAACCATACGTCCTTCAACAGTACACTATAGTCGAGACTTAAAAATGTATTTCTCTGATGCTATTGGAGACGTGTTATTCCTCGCGATAGTAGAGCAGCATTATGTTTTCTGGTCTGTACGTCCGGTCGTCCGTCTGTACCGCTTCAGGTTAACGTTTTTGGTCAAGGTAGTTTTTGATGAAGCTAAAGTCCAACTAACTTGAGACTTAGTATACATGTTCCATTTGCTATGATCATTCTAATTAAAATGCCAAAGTAGATTTTGTACCCCAATTTTAAGGTTCACTTAACGTTAAAACAATGGGAGTGGGGCATCCGTGTTCTATGGACACATTCTTGTTGTAGTAGTTTTAGTATTCCAGCTTTGTTTGTTTATTCTATTGAGGACTTAATCAAGTACATCCACAATGTATCCATAACAATAGCATGGAATGAAAACAAGAACATTATCTTCACAAACACATATTGGATACTGATTGTATCATTGCCAATGAGACAACTCTTCACTAGAGTTCAAATTCAGTTACTGTATAGTCTGCTATAAAACGTATTTCTATCATGCTATTTGAGAAGTTTTTTCATTTGTTTTAATAGTTTTGGCATTCTAGCTTTGTTTCTTTGTTCTATTGAGGACTTAATCATGTACACAGAAAATTTAAACAACAATACCAGGGAATGAAAACAAGACCATTAGCTTCAACAACACATATTGGAAACACGTTAGATCAATTGGCCTCCAAGAAGTGCTGTTTATATATTTAGATAATTATTGAACAGGTTTCAGTAAGGTGTATTTTATTCGCGTAAAGAGATAATTGGTTTCAAGGTGCTGGATAATTTGTTCATAATTGTTGACTGTAATATGTTAGTTACAGAAAAACTAATATGTAAAAATCATTATTTTTTAATGGTCTGTTAAATGTAAAACATACTTGATTCTCCTTAAAATATGGCTTTCAGAAGAATTTTATTTAAAAAAAAAAGGAAAGCCTTGATTTAATCAAATATAATTTTTCAAACAAAATACGAAGGAATAGATTTTTTTTTTCATTTTTCATCCTCTACATTTTGAGTGCATAATCAAAAGTTTTGTGTTTTTCATTTTGTCAAGTCTGTGATATAACACAAGAAGCACATTTTTGAAATACTCATTTTATGTTATGAAACTTCAACAGAGTTTCAAACTGTTTGTGATTGAGAAATTAAAAAAAAATCTTTATTTTATATTTCTATCTTGTATTTATAGACGTACTTCTTTGTCATTTGGTCTATATGTAATCTTTGGCAGTCAACATTATACATTTACAATGACAGCAGCAATCTAAGGCGATATGCAGCTTCCTGCTGAACCCTGTATCTTTTTCCCCCAAAAAATGAAACACATCAAAGACGCGTTTGATAATCCCTTCTTTTAGGGGAAATACTGATTACTCTCATAGTGCATTTTCCCGCCCTTATTACAAAAAAGGAGCCGGTATTCAGGAAATGAGTCATAGAAGCAACAAAGTTGAACGTAGTTTAAAAGTGATTTGTAATAGAAATGTTTTAGATAAGAGACTTTGTTCATCGTCTGGAAAATTTACCCCAAGAGAATTAAAATGAAAAATGGCGGTTTTAAAATCTCCCATGGCTCATCATTATTAACCTTGGCCTGATAAAATATTTATAGATTAATTGCTTTAACAGTGATGTATAGGCTTACATTTCACACTGGCAATGATTGTAAAGGGCAAGATGTCTAATTGTTATGTCTTGGGAGTATATTTAATTGGTCTGGTTTTGATATTTAACTTGCATGCTGCCTGGGTGTCTTTGACTGGTGACCGAATACTTTGATAAATGTTCGTATCGATAATCTGGTTTAAGGTGATTCAGTTTTTTAAAAGTTGCTCAGTTTTTTAAAAGTTACTCAGTTTCAATTTTCACAGAGCGTCCGTCAAGATTTATTACAAAGGCATCCTTCAAATATAAGATATAAACTAAAGTCAAGCTATAGAAAAAAAACCAAGGCGAACAAAAAGCTATTAACAGTTTCAGTAGGAGTGTCTGTCAGACTTGATTCCACTTTTAACGTACATGCTACCTGAAGTCTGGATACTTACATTTAAGTTTGTGTCGAAAATCTGGTTACAAGCTGCTGTAGTGTTTGAAAAATGAAGCTCTTCTGGATTTACCTTCATCAGGAAGGTTCAATACCAAATATATGACAGCCTAGGATCTATAAGAATCGAAACAATCGAACAACTATATGACCAAAATAACCTAATAAAATAGCCAAATTCACCGGGGAATTGAATAACGAACAATTGGTAGAAAGTATTTTTATAATTCATGTCAGCACCGAAGTACTTCAGTGGTTCGGTTTCAATTTCCACATGTCTTGGTTTCAAGATTTATATTTTAAACTTGATTTAGATACATTATTTGAGGTCAAACTAAACAGAAGATAAATCAAACAAAACACAGTGTCTACAAGATTATCTGTCTGACTATTTACTGAAAGTCTTAGATTGGTGACCGAAAGCCATGATAAATGTGTGTGTGGATAATCTGGTTATAAGCTGAACCGGTGTTTTAAAAGAGGGACGAAAGACACCAAAGGCACAGTCAAACTCGTAAATCTAAAACAAACTGACAACGCCATGGCTAAAAATGAAAAAGACAAACAGAAAAACAATAGTACACATGACACAACATAGAAAACTAAAGAATAAACAACACGAACCCCACCAAAAACTAGGGGTGATCTCAGGTGCTCCGGAAGGGTAAGCAGATCCTGCTCCACATGATGGTCAGTTTAAATTTACACAGTACATACTTCCTGAAAGCCTTTAAACCAAAATGTTTGTGTTGATGATCATCAATGTTTTAAAAGTTGTTTAGGTTTATTTTTTCATATATTGTCTATAGAATATCAAGATTTATTCTGAAGACATGCTTTAAATATTATAGATAAAAAGTCAAACTGTAAAGAACAATGTAGCATAACTTCTGTAGGAATATCTGTCTGACTTGATTCCCTTTTAAAACATGGTGATCGAAACGTAGATAAATATTTGTGTCGATCATCTAGTTTAAAGCTGAATTTGTGTTTTACAAGTTGCTCAGTTTCAATTTTCACAGAGCGTCCGGTTGATTAAGATTATAATAAAGGCATGCGTTGAGTATAAGATATGAACGAAAGTCAAACTACAGCGGAAAATAGGCCTAGGTCGATAAACAAAACTACAAACACAGTTTTATTTAGAGTGTCTGTCTGACTTTATTCCATTAGTAAACATACATTATAAGCCTGGTACCTTTAATAACTATTACATGTAGACTGTCATAATGTTATACTGTGTTGGTGATTGTGTATTTCTCTGTCCTGAATTGTCTGTTATTATTTTGATTTATAAGTCCTGTCATGTAATGTTGTCATTTTAGAGTTATATTAAACATTGTCATGGAGGTTTGGCTATCTAAGAATCCAGGTTCAACCCACTATTACTCTAAACGTCCTGTACCAAGTCAGGAAAATGGTTATTGTTATTTTAAAGTTCGTTTTTTGTGTGTGCTGCGTTTAATGGTTGTTGTGTTGATAATTCGTTTAGTTTTTTATGCACATTAGTGTTATTCTTGTTTTGTTGTTTTCCTCTTGTATTTGACAGTTTAGTTTGTAAACCGGATTTGTTTTCTCTCAATAAATTTATGACTTTCGAACAGCGGTATGCTACTGTTGTCTTTATGCTACCTAAAACGAAAACTATGATTTATGTTTATGTCGATAATCTGATTTTAAGGTGAAATCCGAATTTTGAAAGATGTTAAATTTCAATTTTCACATTTTGTCTAAAATTTCAAGATTTATTTTGAAGACTTACTTGAGATATAAAATATAAAGTCAAACCATGAAGGTAAATAGAGCGGGAAAAGCTTTATACACCGTTTCAACAAGAGAGTCTGTCTTACTTGCTTCAGTTTTAAACGTACATGCTAAATAAAAGCTTTTGACTGGTTATCGAAGATGAAAGCTAAAGCAATGATTAAAAGTTGGTCAGGTTCAATTTTCACAGAGCGTCCGGTTTATCAAGATGTATTATAAAGGCATGTTTTTAATATAAGATATAAACTAAAGTCGGACAATAAACAAAAATAGAGCGAACAAAAAAAGCTATAAACACTGTTTCAGAAGGAGTGTCTGTCTAATTTGAATCCATTTTTAAACGTACATGTCACTGCCTAAATGTTTTTGTCTCGTGGCCGATCGCCAAAACCAATATTAAAGGTTGTTGTGCTGATAATCTGGTTTAAAGCTGAATCAGTGTAAAACAAATGAAACCAACACGTTCGAAGCGCTTTTCGGGATTTAATTCCATCAGACACGCCCAAAGCCAAATATATATAAGCTAAGCATTTACAAGAACTATATGACCAAAAATAACTTAATAAAATAGCTAAATCCATCTAAAGCCATCATTGCATGAAAAATTTATAGAACGGATTGTTATAAATGATATCGGTACCGTAATACTTTAGTGGTTCAGTTACAATTTTCACATGTCTTGATATCAAGATTTATATCGAGAACTTGCTTTAAATACTAGATATAAAGGCAAACTGAAAAGAAGATAGATCAAACAAAAAGTCATAAACTCAGTTTCTGCAGAAGTGATTGTCTTACTGTTTAATGAAAGCCTTTAACTGGTGACAGAAAACTTTTTATATTTGTGTCGATAATCTGGTTTAAACCTGAATCGTTGTTTAAAAGGTTGTTCAGTTTCAATTTCCACACGTCTTGATATCAAGATTTTATTTTGAAGACTTTCTTTAAACAAACGATATAGGGTCGAGCTAAAAAAAGTAGATAGAACAAACAAAAATGCCATATACATAGTTTCTGTGCGAGTGTATTTTGACTGTTGCTTCCAATACTCTGCTTGAAAGACGAAAATTGTTGACTTCAATCAAGATAAGTTTCTGTGTCGATACTAGTAATCTGTTAAGGAGCTGAAGTATTGTTTTAAAATTCTTCAGTTCTATTTTCACATATTGTCCAGGTTATCAGGAAGACGGTTTTGAAGACTTAATTTTAGGAAAAAATATTAAACCAAACCGTAAAAGACAAACGATCAAAGCAAAATAAATAATTAACACAGTTTATGTGAGAGTCTTTTGACTAGCTTCTAACTACTAAATTGGTCTTCAAATAGCACAAATAATCGGCGGTTTATCAAAAAACTGATTCTAGCTTTTGACAACCGATTTACTTCTGTCAACGAAGGAACAAGCCGGGTTAATTTTGATAAATTGATTGGAAAGTAACATGAATTTTTTTTTTACATTTACTAGCTTAACTAAATCTACTAATGTACGTACATATGTCCTCTTTATGTAATTTAATTATTCATTTTATAGATGATTTTCAAATTCAATAATTAACATTACCAGATGTTTTATTTAGATAATTCTTTCCCAATACTAATAGTATTTTGTTTATCGTTTGCATCAGTATTTGATAGTAAATCAAGGGTTTCAGGTAAATAGATTTATCGTATTTTTCTAGATTATTTATTGCACATAAGAAAATCAACGTTAGTCAATATCTACTATTGTTCACTCTTAAGGTGGTATGGGAGTCTAAAATAAAAATGATAGAATTTGTTCATACTTTGTTAAAATGTAGTATCTATTGATACATGATCAAAAATATTATAAAAATGATAGGTCACCGTTTATTTTCTCAAGCTACAGGTTGTGACAAAATGACAAATTTTGTATGGATTATACAGGAAAAAACACCATTTTGTGAATAAAAACTAAACAAAATGATAGAATTGTAAAATAAATTAGGAAAAGATTGCTTTCAGACAATGCTTTGAGAATATCATAAGAAAAGATAGGGTCACCGTACGTTTTTTCCGGCTAAAAGACAAAATAGGAAAAGTTCATGTAGAGTTTTTAGAAAATGCACTGTTATAGAGTTACCTCCCCTTAAAATGCCAATTTGAAAAATATTCAAAAACAACCAAAATTAATCTACACTTGTAAAAATATTAATATTTCTAAGTTATATTCGTATAGTTTGATTCTTTTAAATGAAAATTCACATTAAATTCCGCATTCCTGCATCAAATTTTGCTAACTAGATAGAACATATGGACCTTAGATTCTCTGTTTTTTACAATCCAAGATGGCGAAAGACACCCATACCACCTTAAGTCCAGTATAGCCGTATAAACTTGTCGTTGATAATCTGAAAAAGCATCAAAGAGAATAGAGGATCTGCACCTCGTTTTTGCCTTTTTAACACTATTAATTTAACACCCATATGGGTCAAGCGACAACTCAAAATATATCCATTATTAACACAAATGCATGTGTAAACATAAAAACAAAGTCATGGAAGAGGAATAACCAAAATGTGGAAAAAACCCAATTCAGATAATGACAAGACAGCAATAACGTACAGCAAAATTATAGTCCAGAGTAAAAATTACAGAAAAATATCTTATAACTGAGAAACACAAACCGGGATAAACTCAGGTGCACCAAAAGTAAGGTAAACACTTCCTGCTTAACTTGTGGAACACGGGGTGTTGTACATGGCAAGTGAAAAATCACTGATAGTTACATGATGACATGATTACTATAAGTTCAACAAATCTGTGAAGAAAATTATAAAGTTGCCAGAGAAAAGGCTTATACTTGACAATGTATGAGGTTTTTTTTAAAATAATTTCAGCTTCATTCTAGCATCAATTTAGCCACTTTAGTTAAATTTGGTACATACAGGAGGGTCTAGTTATGGTCCTACGTTCCTGTATTTTTTCTAATTTTGTAGGTAATTTTCTCTATATCTTACGTTTCTGCATTCATTTTTTTTCACGTTATCTTTTTTATGTCATGCGCGTCTATTTTTCTGCATTATTCGTCCATTTCTATTCTGTAAACCTCACCAAACCCTTCATATGTTTTTTTTTGAAAAAGTACATAATGTTTATAAACGATTCTTATTTCCCATGGCGACTGTATCAAAACGGCTATAAGCAAAAACCACATCACATGCCGTCTGCTAGCCAATGTTGATTAACAGCATAAGATGTCGTCTGCTAGCCAATGGCGATTAACAGCATAAGATGTTATCTCATGACCTGTCGACTATGTATTGCTTGGCAATGGCAAAAAGTCAGTAAAATAGTAATATTGGACATTTATCATTATGTCCAAAAGTCCTATGGGTAAAAATATAGCTTAAACATTAGCAAGAACTGTACTTCATTAAAGAAAGACAGACACACACAATTAATGTCTTCTTTGAAAGCTTGGCAGAGCAGAACAATTTTCGATCGGCCAAAAACCGAACTAAATTGTAAAAAGATAAGTCCATACACACTCACAATATCAAACGTTATCAACAAACGGAGCGAATTGATAACTATTGTCATGTTCTTGACGTGGATTAAATGTGGTGTTATAGCTAGCTTAACCACCTTCTTGAATGACAGTTGTTTATCGTTCCGTTGAATTGACAAAATTGGGCGAGCAACCCAAACAGATATAATTGGTAAATAACACAGAAATTGGGAACCATCCCAAAAAATCACAAAAATGTGAACACATACATCACAGACATACGATTACACGTAAAAGTTCACGGAAGTACATACGCACTTACAAATCTGCATGAGTAAAATTAGGCAATAATGGACACCAATATAAAAGAAAGTCTTTGTTAGTGTCAACTTAATATGAAATTGTTATGACATATAATCGCCATTACAGACCGAGACTGCAACAGCAAACTAAAAGATATACAATTAAAAACCAATTGTTCAGAGAACAATTGTAGGTCTTTCCACTAGTAAAGATCTATTTTGATATTGGAATATGAAAAATCAGTTTAAAATGTTAGTTCCTATGGTTTTATGATGTATTTATATGAATTTAAAGCAAAGGTCAAAATCTAGAACGTCATATTAACCTATGACCTTGACCTCAATTTCAAGTTCACAAACCAAGGACCTTAAATCAAAAGACCCTAGGTCTTAAATATGTTTGGTTTATTAGTAATATCACTTTACGCGTAATTCTAAATGTAAGATGGGCAAAAACTCCCATTTATTGTCTGCGCACCCTTTCAACCAAAATATACAAGTAAGGACATGTCGCAACTAACAATTTATGAAAAATTATTTGTCGATATGTCATAAGGTATTTGAAAATAAATGAAAATAAGCCAAAATCAAAATTTAGAATATGACCTTGACCTTTGACCTTGACCTCATTTTTATTTTTTTGGACCAAGGACCTCAAATCTAAAGACCCTATGTCTTTATCACTTATGGTTTACCATTTAGAAATGCATATCACTTAATTAAATGGAAAAGGGGGAATTACTCTCATATGGAGTCTCCGCATAGCTTCGGTCCAAATGAATATTCTAATCCTGAAGACGTAACGAGCAATTTGGTAAAATAAATTTGTTGTAATCTTTTACGGTTGCGAAGGCCACAAGAATAACAGTGTTTGGGGAGATAACTCTTACAACGTAAAGTATTTTGTTACGCAGTTGTAAATTTTGAAAGCGTATAAACTATACGACATCATATTCCAAATATCTAAGCGACATCTTTTGAAACATCAATACTATGCAAGAAAAAAATTTAGGCGGAAGAAAAAAAAAAAAAAAAATAATAATAATCAGAACAAATTCAATAGGTCTTTCCACGGAAAAGTGGAAAGACCTAATAATCAGAACAAATACAATAGGTCTTTCCACGGAAAGGTGGAAAGACCTAATAATCAGAACAAATACAATAGGTCTTTCCACGGAAAGGTGGAAAGACCTAATAATAATAATCAGAACAAATTCAATAGGTCTTTCCACGGAAAGGTGGAAAGACCTAATTATACTGATTGGTCAAGCGGTCATTTATGTTTATTGTCTTTACTGGACAAATATAGATGTTATTATCGATAAAATTGGCCATGTGAGGGATACGACAGTGACAAAGCGCATTTTGAGATTATATCAAGTGTCGTCTGGAAGCTTAAGTGTATCTTTGTCCAATTTAACGAAAAGTGCATTATGGGAAAATTGTTATAGAATATTTCAAAAATGTGTCAAATTGAAAAAAGAAAAGAAGTTTGGAAATACTTTTTTTACTTGCTTGTCTCAAGTAAGGAAATTTAAATATACAAGTATTAAGCCTATCTTTAATTAAAAAAAAAGAATAAGGGTAGGTAAAGGCTCAGGAAATGAATGAAAGCATAGAATCATATTATTTCATTTTATTTATACCCAACAATAATATGTCTCCTAAAACCAACAAAATCAAGCGAAACAGGACAAAAACATGAAAGAAATCAAAATAAATACAGAAACGATAAAAAACTTAGACACAAAACAAAAACAAAAACCATTTATTTTTGTATAGTAAGTTATGTCTTTTTATTTTTTTACCACAAAATCAAATTGAAGTCTCAACAGTACAAAGAACAATAGCAATGCCATTTAAGATTGTATAACAAGTAAAATGTAACTTATCAATATCCCTGAATACTGTAAATGTATCGTTTGATGTCCATCAAATCAACTTCATTGATACTTAACCACAATATATACTTTGAAAGCGCTTCTAAACATTAAGGTACGCAATTTTCTCTGTGTTTCCGATTTACTAAAATAAAAATACTCTACGGTACTATTTGTTGCGTATACTCCGGTTGATCCAGAATTTGTTTCTGCGTTACTAATGCATTTTATAATGGTATACTTTAAGATTAAGACGTCTTAAACTCTTTCCAATGCTATTCATCCTTTGAAATGTAGGTTTTTGAATTTCAAAGTGTTTTCCGTTGACTATGGCTTCCTCCGTACCATTTATACAATGATTAATTATAGTTTTGTCTTTACCATCGACTTGATTGTTTAATTCACTTAACACTCTGTGTGACGAATGGAATTTCGCTTCCTGCTAGGTTGGAGATTTATTATATTTTCGTAGATTATACACATTAGTTTATTTTTACCATTTGAAGTTAGACAAAAAATATCATTTCTCTTCATTTTCTAAGCAGTCTGGAAAATAATTTTCCGGATTTAGCGAGCGAAGTTTAATGTTTTTCTAGTAAGTTAGCATTTCAAATTGTCATCTACAAACAATACAAAAAAGCAATTATATAATGAGAAACAATAGTTATTCATAATGTTGCCTGGTTATGTCTCACACACTCCGACTGTCATTCAAGGGGGAGGTTTAGCTAGCTTATCCATTGTTTTCTACATACGAAAATGCCTGTACCAAGGCAGAAATATGACAGTTGTAATCCACTCGTTTGGTGTGTATAAGCTTTTGATTTTGCCATTGAATTAGGGACTTTTCGTTTTGAATTTACCTCGGAGTTCAGTATTTTTGGGATTTTACTTTTTACCGGCTATTGGTACATGTTTTAAGTATTAAGTAACACCATATCAACTTATTGTATTGGAGACTACAAGAACCTGTTGTACACGATAGCAAACACATTTGTTTGAAATAACAATCGTAATACAGATCTTTGTATCTGTCGTAGTGGTAGCTGGTAACTTGATTAATTTTTAAAATTGTTCTTTTATGAATTCAGAAATGATCAAGAAACTAAGTTTTCGATTCCTTCAAGCAAAATTGATTTTAAATGAATTTGGCTCTGATTCTTATGTCCATGTTTAGTCAAAAAGCTCTTCAACTTTTTCTGTTCTTTTACACGTTCAGCTTTGAGCATTTCCAATGACGGTTAATCAAGAAAAGCGCTTAGAACCCAATTGCAATTAGTATTCATAAAGTGTTGTTTCATTTTTCCACTTGCCCAATCCTGCCTTTAACAAAATATCAGTATTGTTTAACCTAAAAAAAATTCTGACAACGTATCCAAACACATAATCTCTTTCTATAACTTTGTTTTGGGTGATAAATGATTAAGTATTTGCAATAATTTGTTTGTGTCCCCAGATAATATTCCGTACTTAAGTAATACTACTTTTTCATCATAAAAGAGTTACCACTTGATTGGTATGAACCCCCTGGGAAATGACCCCAGTGACAATATTAGATTTTCTTCGCTTGTGTTTATATTTATTGACTTATGTCTAAGTTGTCTTACGTATTTCGGGGTAGGTAAACGTTTAAACTATAAAGTACATGGGTCGTATATCCATTTTTAAGAATGGTCACTTTTCAAATCGATCAAACCTAATTTTTATTCTTAGTTGTAAGTTAAAAAGCAATAATTTTGAATTGTATACCGGTATTATATACAATGTTTGCATTTTACCTTTTATAGGTAAATTTGTCCTTTTTGTTTTAAGTTTGACTTTTGATACAATTTTCAAATCCTACAATTTTTGTTTTGGATTAATATGTTCTAACTTTTGACCTGTAATACTGCTAGGAAACGTTCAAAGGGAAAACAAACCACCCTTCTCAAACACATTGTTTTACTCCGACTCAACTTGCCTCTGCACTTAACAAATGTTTAAGTTAATACGTTCGAACATTAGCCATCCCATATATAAGGCGAGTAGGTTATTACGGAATGTGTTGCTCTGTTGCTTTGGTTGCCTCTGGTCGTATTTTTTTACTCATTGTAAATATTTACACTTATTGTGATGACTGTGGTATATTTGAAAATAAATATACTCTCAATATGCTTACGTTTTAAACGTATTTTATTGGATTTTCAAATGAAGCCCATCAGTGTGTGTCATTTGTTATACTTGTATTAATAACATATTCTAAATTAAAAGACAGAATGCATCCCAACTTATCTGTGCACGGAAATTCATTCTTGATATCAAGAAGATGTGGAATGAGCGCCAATGAGACAACTCCCCATCCGATTTCAATTCCAATTCAATTGCAATATTTAAAAAGTAAACAATTATAGGTCGAAGTACTGTGTTCAACACAGATCCATAGCTGTCTTACACCGAACTGCAAGCTATACAGGGCCAATGATTACTATTGTAAACCAACTCGATCCGGAAGGCCACCATTCATATCTACATGTTTGAATTCGTCTTTCTATTCACACACGACCCGGTAAATTAGTCTTGCTCCTTGTGAATTGTACTTTTGATAATAAATTCATTCTGACTTCTTAGAACCTGATAGTACAATGACCCATCAGAGTAGTTAACGTCATTCATGTTTTGTTGAAATAACAATGATTTAAATCACTTAAGGGAAATTACACCGTTTTTGCCACATTAGACAAAAGATGCCGTTTACTTGTTTGCACGTTGTTAAGATGATTTAAATAAGAATCGGAATTCCTCGTTTGTGAGAATGTCCAGAATAAGAAAATTACGTGTCTTGTTTCCGACGTCCTGACATAAATGTAGAAAGTAATTTTTCATCAGGTTTGAGAATGACCAGATAAGTAATTTAAGATTCCAGAACCTATATCCCAACTATATATATTACAAATCATTATACTCATCTATTGATCTGTGAAACGAAGTCTGCCTCTTCTCTAATAGAAATCTGATTGAAAATCTAACAGTGCCAGCAACTATGCCAAATGTGAAAATGACTCGTTGATTATTTCTACAATATAATAGACACATAAGCATTGCTTATTGTTCGATCGTTTATTGCAGAGCTAATCGTCCACGTTTAATGTAGAATATCGCATATAGGCATATTAGTCAACTCGATTAAGTCGGAGCTTATAGTTCTAAAAGAGATCTTGTAAATTCTTCAAAAACAAATAGGCGCATGAATGTTTTGGTTCTTTTTTATCGTTATAGTTTGAGATGTGTATGAATTATATCCCCAAATAATATTAATTTCCTTGCCATTTGATATTTTATGAATGATTGGTTCATACACAAAAACCATATCCTTAAACTATTATTTTTGTTTTCATAGTTTTTTAATTGTGGGGCTTAAAATATTTCTTACTTCAGAAAAAAATAAGCTAGAAGGATAATCGTGGATTGTTTGCTTCAGTCATTTGAAATCAATCATGTTAATAGAAATTTAAGCGTTGATGAAATATATTGATTTTTTTTGGAAAACTCTTTTTTGTCTTTTTCTCTCTATTTTATTAATCTATAGATATAACAAGAAACAAAGGAAAAATGCATCTAACGCAACATATATGTTAATTTGAACACAAAGGGGTTTTAAGAGGGTAGAGGTAATCACTTGTTGTGCCCTAGATTTTGAACTTATTATGAGTATTCCTTAAAGTACATGCGTTATTTACGTTCTCGTAAGAGAAAATATGACTTTATAAATCATATTCTTAAGTCTGAATAAAGTTGTTTTCGTTATTAAAGGTTTACATTGTTGTATAGTCAGTGGTTCCATCTGCTTATCTACTAATTATACCTGCATTTAAAATTATCACATTATTTCATACCATAGGTATTATGAGTATTTCTTAAAGTACATGCGTTATTTACGTGCTCGTTAGAGAATAGATCACTTTATAAATCATATTCTTAATACCAAGAGATTCAGGAAAATGGAAATTGGATTCATCTTAAATACATCTAAATCAATTGATTTCTGTATCCTCCCAGAGTAAATTTTCTCATTCTCATTTGGGGCTTTAGCATATGAAAATCTGTTTTTAAAATGCATAAGATATTCTTATATGTTGCATCTTACATAATGTACTGATATTTTTTGAATTTTGGTATATGTTAGATTTAGACAAAAGCCTATACCTAGTCTGCAATGGTATGACGACGTAGCAAAAAGTTAAATCACCAAATTACTAAACTCCGGTGAATTTTCAAAAAGGAAAATCCGTTATCAAATGACAAAAATCAAAAGCTCAAACACATCAAACAATGATCTGATTTTTTTTCGTATAACGTACATGAGTAGGATGACGCGTTCCACTTTATGGAACTGGATCCACGGCTTTTAAAGGGAAAGTGCGTCTACCAGGTTTTTGTCCTGTTAAATCTTTGGTTTTCTGCATGTGTAATTTTCTGTTTAGTTACTATAATATCCTTTGTTTCATCTTTTCTATAGCTTCTTATAGTATATGCCATTCTTCGCTGTATGTTTTTTTAACCTTTCCGTAGAATCTTTTATATTCGCTTTTAAAATATTCAACGCATATTCTGCGTAGTAAAATGACGACTTCAAAGGAAATGTTTCAATTTTAGTAACAATCATCCGTAAAATTGCACACACAAATTTATTATTTGCCGATTCCAAACAATAACAAGTTGTAACTTTCATTTATTTTTTCTTTAAACAGATGATTGGACGATCTTTGGTCTATAGCCTTCCGAAATGTTATTAGAATGGTTCAGATAACTTGCATCATTCTCTTATTCATATATATAAATGTTTAAACTGGTAAAATATCATTTTCATCTATTCGGTCTCGCTCAGTTTAGAGTTTTGCGATTGACTTTGTTTTTTAAAATTTATTAATGACTATGGAAACACACCTATAAACTTCTATTTTATATGATGACAGATATTTGTATACAGTCATTTGGTCACAGAAAAGATCAATGTCATATACTTATTTAATAATTTAATCTATATTCAATGCCTGTGAAATTGCATGCCTTCTTAAAAATCTTCTCGATGTCACAGAACTTTGAAATATTAATGTGCTTCCTGTATTAAATGAATGGGCAACTGGTATGAAAAATTGTGTCAATCAATGAAATGAATAAGAAAGTTATTAGGAGAAACCATACCAATAATATAATGAACCAAAACAAAAACAAAAACCCGTTATCGTAAAAATTCTTTTAACATATCAATAGCAATACGACAATCGTTTAGGTTACAAGACATGAAGACAGCGAAACATTACTAGTATAGCAATGCAATATGTTTTGGAGACTATACATTTGGTTTTACAAATGTATTTAACATTTTATGACAACAAGATAGTGAGGTAAAAGATCGTAAAAATTAATCAAAAAGTAGGTCAGAAATACAAAATCATCAGGACGAATGTGTACTGTTGGAAATAAGAAATTGGTTAATTTTCGTGATGCAAATGTTTTGTCCACGCAAAATAAAACAACGATCTTGTCTGGACAAATATATAGAAACAGAGATACACTTTTCATCCTTAATTTTCCAATTAAATCACTTCGAGAGTTAAACATGAAATCTCACTTTCAGTTACAACTGAGTTGTGTTGTGTCCTTTGCAATTTATTTTTGTCAATGTCTTTTGTGGTTATGTTGATCCTAGAAAATCAAATTTCGTCACGGCAAATTCGGTGAGACTTCGTCGTGCTATCCAATAAACAACCTTCAGCCAACATAATTAGTTCACTTATATTACTGTTAAAAAGTAATTTCCCTAGCTACTAAAGGTTAAAATGACACAAACCATCTCAAATATTCTTTTAATTTGATTACGGTAACGCGAAAAGATTATGGACTTGTTTTTCTTAGAAGACTTATTAATTTTGATATTCTATATCTTGGTCACATGTGTCTTTATTCTGGCTTTTATGAATGCACAAGTAAAGATACAGCATTCAATCTTAAGTAGAGTCATCAGTAGTATACCGCTATTCAAAAGTCATATATCTATTGAGAGTAAAACAATCCGGGTTACAAATTTATACTGAGGGAAACACACCAACTATAAGAGTAAAACAACGCAATTACAGAACACAAAAGTGCAACCAAAAACAAAACAGCAATGCTACATTCATAGAAACGAACTACTAGTATACGATAACAACTGCCATATTTCTGCCTTGTTACAGGATATTTTAAGAAATAATGGTGGGTTAAACCTGGTTTAAAACCTCATCTTTAAATGGTTTTGTACAGTTTATCTTTCCTATAATTGTTTGTTTTGAACACACATATACAATAAAATGTTATGCGACTGTCATACAAGTTACAAGTTAAGCTAGATATATCCATTTAGGTTTAATCCCCGATTTTTCTTCACAAGCAAATGTCTGTATCAAGTCAGGAATTTGACAGTTGTGCTTGAGCTTTTTATTTTTTTTATTTGATGTTTGAATTTTCCTTCAAGTTCTGTATAATTTTTTTTTTCATTGAGTGTCCATCGCCTGAGTGTTCTTACGGTATTGGACTGTGCTAGAGTTTGGAGTCTTTGTTAGGTTCTATCTCCTCTGATTCACACCCAGGGAACTAGAGAATATTTCGTTCACCTATGTTTTATGTGCAAAATCAACAATGGACTACCACATTTTAGACAAAAATGTTTTGTTGATGTTGTATTGATGATCGATTTGTCTGTTTTTCCTCTCTATTTTCTATAGTTCATGATAGACACACAAAAGAGTGACATTCTACTATTTTGGCAAACTTTTATTTGTTTGTGGATCGCTCCTTGCAGTTTATCTTTTTATATTCAAAGTTTCTATTTAACTATACAGTGTTTTCTATGTACTAGTAATTGTTTAAACATAAAACACCAATGAATCCCTTTAACCTTAAAGGGACACTAGCTACGAGATGTTTAAAAATTGAATATCTATTTTGCTCAATCAATGATAAAATGCAAATAGTAAAATAATAATTAGCTTTTAGCAGCCAGTATGGTTCAATTTTGTCAAAATAAGCTAACAAATATTGATTATGAATTGCAAGTGAATAATTCGACCTCATTGAATCCATATCCATGTGAACTTCAGTTTAACATGGTAGGTTGAGATGAATAACACGTGAATTGTATGTGTAAAAATTTTTTTAAGGAAAAAAATATCAACATTGAAAGCGAAACAAAGATAAATCATTTGATTGACTGATTTGATCCACAAACATGCATTCTTATGCAGGTAAAATTGATGATAAACATTGGTTTTTCATCTATAAAAGGAAATAAAATAGACCTAGAATAATCCAATAGCACGAGTTTGCTTCATCCATTTATATCTGTATTTATGTTTACATCGCTTATATGGTCATCGCGTGACTTTAGAGGTCTACTCGATAATTAATTAGATGGCGTCTGGACTAAAATAAACAAGAAACGAAGCTACGTATTTTCATGCTCGTGCCCTGTTTACAATTTATTTTAGACTTTTAATAGTTTGGATAAATGTTTAACATTGTTATAAATGAAATATGAGAATTTGATTAAAATCTGTGAACATGATTTTGACAGCTTGTGCCCCTTTAAAAGGCTGCTATATAGAGTAACATCAGATAGCATAATTCAACAAAATAACCTTACAACTATATATTTTTGAAGGAATCCAACAATATTTTTTTTAGATCAGCTTTTAGATTTTCAGTTTTGTATTGAAATTTATCCACTATCAAATGCATTGATTGATTAGTCATTCTTTACAAATCTCAGAATTTGGCGATTTGCACTATACATCACAGTTTAAAGTATCATGTCGTTTATACAGTCATTCATCACTCCATTATCACACAAATTATTATCTTGAATCAGCAGACATGAAAAGAAAGGAAATCCGTGAAATCTTTATTGTTTATGTTTCCGAACATCTATCGGACATAATCACACACCGGAAGTGAAATGATTGATTCTTGTTAGATGAAGTAATAAGAATTCCGGGATCCGTAGCGAACTAATAAAGTAATAATGGATCAAATATATGAATGACCACTCTCTCAAATGGACATTTTATTTTTCTAACATTTCCGAATGAATACGTGAGGTTGCATATTTCCCAACTGCGTTACTGGGGGCATGGGCTATGGTTTTTCTTGGAAAAAAAAGTTGGTTTCCAGGTTTTGGTGAAAAAAATAATTTATTTTGGACCCTGACAAAAAAAATTTGTTTGTTTCACCTCAGCTGCCACTATATGTAATGCTAAAATTGAAAGAAAAAAATTGTTTTCGGTTTGTCGCTGAAAAAATAGATTGTTCTTCGCCGAAGGCAAAAAAAAGTTTGCACAGAAAAAAAAACCCCATAGCCCCCCCCCCCCCCCCCCCCCCCCCAGAAAATCAAATGTTTGCTGCCTTATATCATCATGATCCGTCGATTAAATAGGGTAAAAACATACCAAAGGGACAGTCAAACGCATAGATCGGAAACAAACTGACAACGACTTGGCTAAAAAAGAAAAAGACAAACAGACAAATAAAAGTACACTAGCAAAAACTAGAAAAGAACATTGGACGCACGATATTTAGATTTTTTTTCCATTTAATTGTCAACTAATGTAATAACTATTAAAAACTACCGATCTTCAGGGTAAATTTAAAAAGTGGAAGTCAATAGAAAACGAAAACAAGACTTTTTAAATGTCACGCGTCCGAGACGCTTTTCTGTATTTACTTTCATCGGGAACGCTCATACCCGAGTTTTGAAAAGCAAGGATGTATAAGATCCGAAACAGCTGAAAAGCTATTTGATCGAAAAGGGCTAAAACTTTTCAAAATCCTTCTGAGGACAACTTTGACTGTGGTAACAGAAACCTTAGTTTCTTTACAATTCCAAACTTCTTTTTTTATCAACTAACAGAACGAATGAAAAACACTATCATAATCTTGACTTGGTAATGATATTTTGCAACGCAAATTTAATAGCTATATAAAGCTCGAACTTCTCACAGTTTTAGTTCCGTTATTATATAGATAACATTTGGTGAGCAACCAATACATACATGAAAGGTTACAATGACAAAAACTTGGGATTCAGCAGCCAATATATGTACACATACAACACAACTGTCAGAAAATTTTGTAGAAACAGGCGATATATTCATAATTAGTAAAAAAGAAACAAAGACAAAAAAGACCGTCGACAGACAAATGGTTGCAAAAACCTTTCTAAATGTTTCATCCTCAATGCTCTTCAACTTTGTACTTTATTTGGCTTTTTTTTTTTAGGGTTTAGCGTCAATAGTGACTCTTTAACGACAGAAACGCGCGTCTGTCTATGATGTTTTATCTATCATTATGATTCCGTATATGACGTGGAGGATTTTTACTGTCATTTAGTAGTAAAATTAAATTAAAAAAATACTTATGACAAAATGAGGGAACAATTGTAACGTAAAAGTCTAGAAAAATGTACTGAGAAAGCAGGAACAGGGTTCAACAGAGTCAACATATAGCGTAGACGATTAAAAATAAAACGATCTGGAAATCATTAGAATTCTGCTACTAGCTTAAAAGTATAAACAAAAAGAAATATCTCTAGGAGTGAAAAAGTTGTTTTTTGTTATATTTATGTCCGTATGATTATAGTCCATGTGTTGCCCTCGGTTTTGGTTTGTAACCCGGATTTGTTTCTTATCAATAGATTTATAACTTTTGAACACTAGTTTACTTCTGTGCCTTTATCTAAAGACGTGACAATATCAATATCAATAGCTAGGCTATCTCAAATGTCCGATATTGACCAAAATTGAATTTAAATATAACGCATGTTTTGATTTGGAGATATGATGCGTTGATACTGCAAAATCAAATCTACACAAAAACATCTTAATCTGAGAGAGTAGTCCTCCGAGGACATTTGAATGGAAGAGGACAAAGTACAGCAGTATGCCTTTGTCGAAGAGATAGATTTGTTCTTATTAGACAAGAAAGATTAGACATTTTTAGAAGTGACATCACTCATATTATATGATTGTTTTGTGTCTGGGAAAGATACGTTTAACATCGAGACTATTGAAGTGAAAAAGAGTCAAATAAAGGATCCCCAAAGGTAAAATAATATTAAGGGCGAAAATGTCATATGTCTACCACTTTGCCATTATGAATTGTTATTTGTAAGTATAAAGTTTAGGAATATGGATTGAACTCCTACTGAAATACAATTCTCAACCAACGGTTTTGAATTAGAGAACATGTCAAAGAGACATCAACCCGACCAAAGCATAAAACAGACGAAGGCCACCAATGGGTGTTCAACACGACGGCGGGCTTCAGCTGTCCCCTTAACATAAATGTGTACGAGTTTAATTACAATTGACGTCATACTTAGTGAAGTAGCGACCTTAATATGATCACGCCTTCAAAATTAGGTTCTTTGTTTTATTTGGTATTATTGTACAAGTTAGTAGGTAGCTGTACTTGCATGCTTTGGTCCATCTATTTTATTTTACTTTTAAAATCAAAATAAACGCATGTCAGCCGACCCTTCCGGAAAAAAACCCCATACAAATAAAGAAAAAAACAAACTAAAAACATAACAAGACATGGACCTAAAAGAGGGACGAAAGATACCAAAAGGACAGTCAAACTCATAAATATAAAATAAAGTGACAACACTTAAAAGCAATTAAAGCTCGACTTGATACAAGCACAAAACGTGGTGGAGCGTTACCAGTCTTAATCTTCCACTCTTTGCCAATTTAAATCGTATTTCATAAAAACAAAATAATGTAAAAAAATATTTCTTCACTGCATAAGCTTAGAAAATCGTTATATGTTTAATTGCAACCCAATGCACACAAAAAAATAATATTTTTAACAGTCATATTTGCATATATGTTTTTATCTATTTATTGATTATCTTCACAAAGTATGCACAAAGTCGAAACATCCTCACTATGACTCTAAAACAATAAAATTTAAACATCAGGATGATTGCACTTGTCATCTGATGTTACCCATATGCACGGGTGTCATTCGGTTTATCGAGAGAAATGAGCGTGAAAGAATATCTAACGGCGGTCAAGTATTGAGCTACGATCGTGAAAGTTCTGGTAACGGATCGTGAAAGACATTTAATCGAGAAGACATATGAAAGGTCTATACATATTCTAATTTAATTAATTACACAGACAAATTTACGACAAAATAAAACTGTCTGTCAAAATGGTTCAACATTATGATCAGTATGTGAGAATATCCAGTTTTAAAAGTTCATAGTTATTACAAAACAACAAAAGGCAGATTGCTTCTCGACATTTCAATGACATAAAAAATGTAAACAAACATGATTTTTTCACAAATTCGACTAGAAAACCTACTTTAATACGAATAAGGGCATTCTATTTGAATTAATCAAATGGTTCTTATAGTTATTTTGTATAAACATAATCTGAAACTTGGTAAATAAATAACTATTTACACAAAAATGGATTTTTTGGATCGTGAAAGATCACGTACCGTATTTTTGAAGATCGTGATGAAGAACTGATGCTACGAAGACGTTCAAATTATTCTTCAATTATATCATTGTTAATATTTGTTATTGGTATTAAGAAAAGCTATATAGGTCATCATCCTCAATAGGTTTAATCTTTTCAAAGTATAAATATTTTCAGGAAATGAAATGTAAAATAGTTGGATGATTGTAGGATGAAGCTTTTTATTGTCATGTGAAGTACTCACTTATCACGAGTTATAGGATACCCACATTTGGTATATTGGATCCTATAAACTACATGTCCGTCAGACAGGATTCACCTGACCCCGAATTTGCCTTATTTCATGGATGAAGATTCATTTTTGTGGTCAAGTCCGTATCGCGGGTTCGTTAAGCTTTAGGATAAGTGTCTGTTGTTATGATTGTGAGGTGTACATTTTCGACTTCTGCAAGGTTTCAACTGTCATTGAACCCATTGTCATGCATCATTCGACAATGCTCGTTTTATGTTGTCTAGCCTTTGGATATATACCTGTCTGCTATAGCGCCATTGTATTTCGTGTATGGTGTACAGGTCTGTTTCCATGTTTCATAAATGACCATAATGACGTAATTGTATTTGATATATTGAATGATAGTAAGATGTCTATGTCTGGCTGTCGGTCAGGGTTTATATACTTTTGACCTTATGTTTCTAATTAATTGGTCAAGCATAACTTTTATATTTGTCAGTTTCTAAGGCACTGTATGGATCGGAACAAATGTATATGGTCTACGGGATATTTGTTGAGATCTGTATGTCATGGTCCATCTGACCTTGCAATCGTTTTATTAACCATTGACAATCATAATTTAAAAAAAAATGTGGTATGATTGCCAAAGAGACAACTATCCACAAGAGACCAAAGTGCAACAGACATTTACAACTATAGGTCACCGTACGGCCTTCAACAATGAGCAAAGCCCATACCGCATAGTCAGCTATAAAAGGCCCCCATAGTAACAATGTAAAACAATTCAAACGAGAAAATTAACGGCCTTATTTGTATAAAAAATTGAACGAAAACTAAATATGTAACACATAAACAAACAACAACCACTGAATTACAGGCTCCCGATTTTGGACAGGCACAAACATTAATAATGTGGCGGGGTTAGACACGTAAGCGGGATCCCAATCCTCCCCCGAATACGGGACAGTGGTTTAACTGTACAACATAAGAACGAACTATAAAAGTCAATTGGAAAGGCTTAATTCATCAGATGGACAAAAATACATTAAGCGCATTAAGCGCATTTGACACTTCTAGTATTAAAAACCCTTGATATTATAGACGTTCCATAAAACTTATTATCATAAGTAAAACAGACGAGACATTACAGCATTAGCGATCTGGTATTCTATAGTCTGTAGTATATAGTTAAATCAATCCACATCTGCGTTGTATATACAGAACTTAAGAAAGTACTGTTGCACAAAATGTTGGTTATCGTTCAATCTCAAATTACTCATCAAAGAAGCTGTTTTGCTGTAATTTTTTGTTTAAACGTTACATATCCATATTATTGGCTATTAGTAAATAGTGTCAGTCTGCCTGAATTGCACTTCAAGACCGATTCTCAGAGCTGAATCTTTCAAATTTATTAAGAGATGTATAAGTTGTTGTTTTTTAACTTTCGAGGTATTAAAAGCGTTGAATAAAAATAAAATAGCTTTAATGTTCATCCTTATCAAAATAGTAACAGGATTCGACCAGTTGCAGGTTTATCAAATGGTAAAAGAAATTCTGATTTATGATTACTAGTAATAAGTCTGGTCACGTATTTTCTTTCACGATCAAAATAATGCGTTGCCTGATCTTTCACGATCAAGTTTGATGGATATTCAACAAATTCAAGGTTTTTATATACAAATTGATGCTTTTAAGAGAAGATCATACCTTAAATTTACTGTACTATCAGATACACTAAAGATTAAATTTCAAATATATCACGATGAACTGATACATGACCATTATAGTAACAAAAAAGCGTGTTATTTGTAATTAAATTCATAGACATGCATTGCGCCTTTTGTGTTTTTCATAAAGTACTGCATATTTTCTCTTTCTTATTTCACAGTTATGTTGGGGAAGTTAAACCATTTTGACAGACATATTTTTTTGTTCGGATTTATTCCGCGTTTTGAAAATTAAGCGATTTTTTTAAGGATTCTGACCTAGAATTTCCATTAAATGTCTTTCACGATCCGTTACCAGAGCTTTCACGATCGTCGCTCAATACTTGACCGCCGTTAGATATTCTTTCACGCTCATTTCTCTCGATAAACCGAATGACACCCGTGATATGTACTAAGTCACATTTTTCCGCGCTTTTAAATTTATTATCAAATAATTAGTTTCTACGGTTGTTGGCGCTTGTATTTTTGCACTTATGGGTTCATTTGTTTTACTGTTATATTTGATGTGTTTCCTTGGTTTTAGTTTGAAATCCCGGCTTTGTTTTCCCTCAATCGATTTATGACCTTTGAACCGCGGTAATATACTGTTGCCTTTATTTATGCATTTTGTATAAAATTTTGGAATTGATTAGACTTTAATTCTTCAATATTTCGAATTATTTGTCTGTCAGTTGGAATGTAAAAACATTTGTTTACTTATTTATTGCATAAAAAAAATTCTAAACCAGATTTGTTTTGCATAACCGCTTTTCACAATTAAATTAAATTGAACTTTAGATAAGTAAGCTTTAACTGTTGTTACATCATAATAAGAAGATGCACCATGATTTAGTAATGCGAGAAAAATACTTGGCTATATTAACATTTATCATGTTCAAATCATGTTCTGAAAACGCATTTGATGCCAATCTAAAAATTACCACAAAATCATTTGCAATATAGAAAATTAATTCAAGGATCGGTATTTATCATTATTTGAAGTATGTATTACTTTTCATTTTTCTGTCTGACTTGGCATCATGTTTCTTACTGTGTAATTATGAAATGAAATCTCATGATCAAACGAGCTCTTACAAAAATGTGCAAATATTTTTTGATATGTAATATTGTACAAATTGCTTTTGTCGAATTTAAGTTTTCTGGGTGTCTTCCAATTGCTTATAATGAAACATTAATATGAATAATAAGGTACCCACATATCGAAATGCAAACAAAGTCTATACTATATGAAGGTCTTTCAATGCATGCACGTCAAAATCCTGATCTTTTCTTAAGATAAAAGCTCGTATTAAAAGATTTAAACCCGCTTCATTTCTTTGCACCTGTCCTAAGTCAGGAATCTGATGTTCAGTAGTTTTCGTTTGTTGAAATGGTTCATAAGTGTTTCTCATCTTTGACATAGATATGACCGCTGGTTTTTCTGTTTGAATGGTTTTATACTAGTCCTTTTGGGCTCTTTATACCTTGCTGTTCGGTGTGAGCCAGTGCTCATTGTTGAAGACCGTACTTTGATCTATAATAATTTACTTTTACAAATTGTGACTTTGATACCACATCTTTTAATATCTATCATAAGGTTTTTATTGAAACTTTCAAGCAATGTTATAATAAGATGAAGAACTACAATACTGTGGATTCATTTATTTTCGTGGGTACCAATTTTCGTGGTTTAAGAACATTTTGCATATTCGTGGATATTTGATTTCGTGGTTTTGACAGAGTCTGCACACATTCCTTTACGAAATTTGTAATTTGTTGAATATTTGAATTCGTGGTTCTCACGTACCCACGAAATCCACGAAAATTAGTATCCAACGAATATTAATGAATTCACAGTAATGAATATAATTTGATTTATACGTTATTACCTAGTATGCTATGAAATGTCAGTCTCGTTTTTCAATAGTTTGATATGCTTTTTGTATCACGTTATTCCATGGAATGGTAGGACACGTACAAATCACAAAAAAAATCCCAATATTCCTGACATGGTACAGGTATTTACTATGTAGAACATATTGGATTAAACCTGGTTTTAACGCTAGCTAAACATCTCACATGGATGACGGTCGAATCAAATTCAATTATCTTGAAATCGATGTGTGAACACAAAAAGAGACATAATACTAGTAGGTAAAAATGTCCAAAATAGGGGTAGATGCCTTTGATCCTCGATATTCCGATCCATAGTATGACATTACGTTAACTTATTACCTAGCATTATTGTGGATTTCTTTCTCACATTATTCTCTTATGAAAACGACGTGAGATTTCTGTTACACGTTATGACATAGTGTTGTATAGGGAACGGGAATGGGGAATGTGTCAAAGAGAAAAAAACCGACTTAAGAGCATACATACAGCCCAATGCTACCTATGGGTTCTGCAACGAAGTTGAGAAATCTTGGCTTCAGCAAGATCAACAGTTTATGCTAGTTTAACGAAATATTCGCCATAATTAACTCCGAAACAAACAAATGAGCCAAAATAAAAAAAAAAACCCACACAGTTTCAAATAAAGGCTTAAACTGACAGGAGCAAGCATATGTTATGCGAGACCCCTATACCTCTCGCAAAGATTTCTAACTCAGAATTCCCTATAATCATATTAAATCTCTGTGTATTGTAATTCTTACTAAAAATAAGAACATCTGACATGATTGTCAAGGGACCAAAGGACACAGATAGTAACAACTATAGGTCAACTTAGAATAAATAAGATCCAAATATCGTTTTCACCACGTGGGATTTCTGTTTCGGATTATGTCCTTGTATGCTTAAAAATCTCTGCTACGTGTTATTCTATAGGTTGACATCGGACGACGGCCTTAACATTTTCCTAGTGTACCATGACATTTCTGTCTCATTGTATTACCAAATACGACAGTAAATTCTGTCTCATTGTATTCCTAAATATGACATTCTGTCTCATATTCTCTCTAATCATTACTTAAGTCAGTGCTGTTTGATGAGTTTTCTTGTAGTCTGAGTCATATTTGAAAACAATGAGCTTATTTAGGAAAAATAAGGCAACTGCTGCAATCGAAAATGTAATTATTTTCCCCGTCGTTATTTAATTGCTTGATAAATGAATAAATGTTCAATGCTGAAATATATAACATTAATGCAAAGTCTGTCGGTTAGCCTTCGTGTTCTTCCTGCATTTCACACTCAATCATTCAAGATTCCGTCAATGTAGAGGAAGTACAGTCAAAAAGAAAGTTCCGATTTGTATTATTTACAAAACGAAACAGTAGTCAATGACAGTTATCTTTTTTTCTTGGATATAAGAGTGGCAGACCACTAGTGATAATTCAAATATACTGTTTTTACCAGATAAAGTATCCTGGTTGCAAGTGTTTGAGTATTGGAACCCTTTTAAACCAAATAATTGAAAACGTCATTAAGACTAATAAAAGATTCCTTAGACCCCTATTGTATTCTATATTTACAAATACGAATCTAATGCAGGCTATGCTAAACAATAAATACATATGAGACAAAAGATACCTTAGAGCCCTATTGCATTCAATATTTACAAATACGAATATAATGCTGGCTATGATAAACCATTAATTCCTATGAGCCAAAAACTTTTCTCATACGAACTAATGTATTGTTACAACTGCTACATACAAAAATAATAAATCACAACGAACTAAAAGCTTTTTGTCATGGTTTAAGGCAGTTGCATAATGTCTGGAATGACGGCCATGCTTGTGGAAAGTTATGTAAATGATGCAGATCGGTGATGTTTTGTTTAATTAATTACCTACAGAACCTATATATTGTGTCAGAATTATCCCAATGTTTGTAAACATGACGGTGCAAGGTAAACACTGCATATATCTTTTAAATATCTTTGTATGTATGTCATTACACATAATTAGTTTACTACCAAAACACTTGCATAAACGAGGAAATTACAAATGGAAAGCCAGTGTAAAGGAGCTAAATAAAGGCAACAGTAGTATACCGCTGTTCAAAAGTCAAATGTTCAATGGGCCGTGAAATTGGGTAATAATCTAATTTGGTATTAAAATAAGAAAGATTATACTATAGGGAACATATGTAATAAGTTTCAATTTGATTGGACATTAATTTTATCAAAAACTACCTTGACCAAAAACTTTAACCTGAAATTCCCACTTTCATTTTCTATGTTCAGTGGACCGTGAAATTGGGGTCAAAAGTCTAACTTGGCTTTCAAATTTGAAAGATCATATCATAAGCAACAAGTGTATGAAGTTTCAAGTTGATTGGACTTCAGCTTCATCAAAAATTACCTTGACCAAAAACTTTAACCTGAAAGGACGAACGGACGCACAAACGGACGAAAGATCGAACGAACGAACGAACGGAGCCACAGACCAGAAAAAATAATGCCCCTCTACTATCGTAGGTGGGGCATAAAAAGTCTGAACTAATGTTCCACATATGTAGTACTCAATCTATTTTAAAAGGTGGCGGAGCATCATAAGATCATTGAATATTTCAACCTTATATTTTGAGTAAATAAAAGGAGAATGACCGTAACAATAATATTTTATGTCGACAAATCTGTGCTTTTGGTTATGGTTATGGCGTGGCTGTTAATAGTGGTTGTTAAAATTCAATAAAGGTCACAGGCTAATAATCTTGTACACAAGAAGCGCGTTTCGTTTAAATAAGACTCATTACGCGCGTCTGGCGTATAAAATTATAATCCTGGTACTTTTGATAACTATCATTAGCGGTACATGAATCAAAACAGTTTGAAGACGAAATATAAAATAAGTCGAAGAAAATTGGGAATTATACATTTCGGAAAGTGGTACCACTAATGGATTGAAAGAAATTGAAAGTAATATTTCTGATGGTGTTGCTATTTCCCACACAAAAGTGTGAACAAGATATCTATGTTGTTGTTGTGGAGAATTTCTCGTTGTTCGAAATTTGAAAAATGAGGACTATTACCCTATTGACATAGGTGATCTTTTCAAAGCCAGAAGAGACATTTGTATGTTTGACCCTTGATCATGGTAATTATTACATATGGAAAACCATCACTTGACTATACAGAAACGTCTTACAAATAAGAAATCCCGTCAATATGAAAAGCATTGATATAGAAAGCAAAATCAGACATATGTTTTTAAAAACTAAATCATCAATTAAAATTGTTGAAGAAACAGTTCAAACAATGACCAATACATGATTGTGAAACAATTTAAAATTATCATGGTTAAATGAAAATTACCGCCTACAAAACAAAAATAACATTAAACTGACGATACCACTCAACCTGGAGTTAACCTCAATGAATATGGACGGGTATACAGTTTTGCTCAAATTCACATGTTTACGGACAAAATCACGAGTTGGATGACTTAAAAATAACAATTGGTGCTAAAGGCAGTATTAATTTATAAATTGCATCAATCTGCTTTAAAATATGCAAAAATTTACAATTTTGTTATTTCAGAGATTTTTACGATGACGGTCGATATACCAACACCGGAATCATCAAAATGTTATGCAAAATTACAAGGTAAAAGTGCTCATTTTATCACACTACGTAAACTATACCATCAAGTATTACAAATTGAACTAACACGTAAACAACAATTTATGATGGTCCTTTATAGTTTAGAAAATCCGCTTTATACTCGAACAACGTTATAGACATTACCATAAAAGTTGGCCATACAATATGTACTTTTGTGTTCACATCTTTTCTGACGTGCCCTTATGGAAATAAAGAGTACTAGGAAAAATAAAATCACAATATACAGAACTATCAGGAAAATTCAAAATGGAAAGAATCAAATGGCTAAATCAAAAGCGCAAACACATCAAACGAATGGATAACAAATGTCATATTCCTGACTTGGTTCAGGTTTTTTCTATGGAAGAAAATGGTGTATTGAACCTAGTTTTATAGCTAGCTAAACTCTAACTTGTATAACGGACAAATCAAATTCCATTATATTGAAAACGATGAAATGTGATGAAAATATAAAATCTTCTACACCATTGTTACCATTTGAGATTCCAATTCACTGCTAAAAATGTTCTTTTAATATATGCCTCTACTATATAGCTGTTACTGTTTACATCTGTTTTCGTAATACATAACGCTTCGTGATAGATAGACACAGATACGGCACGTGAAGCTTTTGTCGATGTTATCGCCTCCATTGCAACATATCTTTGAATTAATTATATATTAATATCCCAAGACAAACATTTCTATATCAATGTGTAATTATTTCATCATCAATAATTTTTATTGTGACAGATAGCTCAAAATAATTTAAAAATTTTACCTAAACTCTCTGCAGGTATATATGTCACCCACTGAGTGGCAAATAAAATATTAGTTCAAGCAAACTGAAATGTATTCTGAGCTCTCATAACGACAGAAACAGTACATTCAATAGTTTAATTCAAATGAAACCAAATCTTTAACACGGTCATACTTTTGATTTTGTTTTAACTTTTAAGTTTGCATTTAATGATTCTTTAATTAATATTACCTGTTTGTCTTTTCATGATAGGTGATTTCTGTGCATGAAATTAGAACCTTTTTTTATTTTTATTTCAATTCCTGAAATGACTTTTGGTAAATTGTAAGAATACATGCATTTCTGTCGTATACTAGTATTTCAAATCGATATGTATAAGTTTGTTACATTTGTACATTATTGAGTATCAATATTTCACAACTATCGTTTCATTGTTTAATTTTACCATTTAAATGAAATAAGAAATGTTTTGCTGTGTATGACCTCATTTTCAAAAGATAGCAATGAATCTCGGTTGTGGTTGCATAAACATTGGGCATAAACTTTCTCATTCATCAATGATCTGTCCCAGAATTTTTCATTCTGTAAATAGAACTGAGGACAAGGGAATCTTTGATATTTACTTAAAATATTGTTTAGTCATTTGGTGTTTTGTGTATGTTTTTATAGTATATCATAACAGGACAGTGAGGAATTAAACTGAATCAAAACAATAATTAACGACCAGAATGGCCGATACCACTATACAATCGAACCATATCAATACCAAGGATGCTCGTCAATAGTAAACTAAACCTGAAAAAAGAATTACCAGAACCTATTTTCGATGTTCAAATCTAGATAAGAACGATACAAATCTAGATACTAAACAAACACTGCGTACATTGCATTAATTAAAAAAAAAAAGAAAAAGAAAAATGAGAGAGGGTGCGCCGACAGGACAAGCAACTCCTGCTATACATGTATTACCCACCGTACAAATTCTCATTCAGTGAAAATGTCGCAGCAAGGAATAGGACTCAATCGTCAAAAATTACAGAACATACGAATATCTGTGAAAAAATGAGATTGAGACATTGGTATACCGTAGGTATCAACCAATTCGAAATGTCTGTCGATTTCAGACATTCTTTTTCATGACCATGTTGGATCAGTTTTTATGAACGCCCCTTTAAATGTAGTCCGTACGGCATGAACACACACGAGCATTAGCAGTTACGCATTACCTATGAAATGTTAACACTAAACGATAGTGACAAGGGTTTGTTGCTGCTATAAAAGGGGAAGTTGACAATTGGAATGATGAATTCATAACGTTTGTATGTGATATTCTAGTTTAAAGTTTTCCATGCATGTCAATATCGAGAAAATTATCACGATATGGGGCAGACCGTCTACTTATTTAACACAAAAAATATCTTTCAAGACATTTCGAAAAGGAATCGCGAAAATATTTTACTTTTTTAAAGCCACCACGGATCAGAACATTCTGTGTAAACAGTTGTTGTTTTATCGAATTACTGTAACATACAGTAGTGTTACTAAATGAAAACTCAAATCTAAACAATTGGACAAGCTATGATATTTCATGTCTTTACCAGGTCTAGAACATTCTCTTTGTTTGCTGTTTTTGAGCTATTAATTTTGTCATTTGATATTTACATTGCATTTTGAATTTTCGATCTGTTTGTTAATTTACACTTTTTTCGCATTAAATCGAAATTGTCGAATTAATTAAAAAGAGGAATTATATATATATAAACAATCTTTTTCTAATATAGTATTACTACAGGACGCAAGATTCTTTGCAGAGACAAACTTTCAGACAAATTAGAGAAAATCAGTACAAAATATCAAGAATAAATAATAAAAATCAAACCAATTGCAATGTTAGTCATCATTTGTGACATATAAGTGACCCTGAATAATACTCCAAAAGGTCTGCCCTGCACACAATAAAATTCACTTTTTAAATTAATTAAGAGCATACATATCTGTATCCTGTGGTTTTAATACAAACCAGACCTATTGTTATACAATAGTTTGTGCATCTATTGCACTGGTGTCTAGAATTTATTGAATTAAACATTCATTGGACTGTCTGGAGTGATCCGTTGTATGACTAAGCATCTTATGATATCTAAATAGAAAAACACTGCTTTTATACAACAACGATAATAAAAGTAAATGATGGACGCAAGTAAACAACAGTATTCACACTTATTATTGAGGTATTATAATACCAAAGCGTAGAACGTCACATACGGTTGCATACGAAAAAGAGTCGAAAAAAATATTCCTCTGAATTTGACAGTTGAAGGAAATTAATCTTACATTTCATGACAGTAAACAAAACCTTGGTCATAAATATCTATATTAGATGTTTCAAAGCAGCAATTTTGATAATTTCGTGTTTCTATAGAATACTTTGGAAACTTAAGGTTACATGGTTTTGTAACTCTTTCATCTTCTGCGGGTCCGCTTTTTTGTTGATGGCAGTTTGTTATACAAGCACATCTGGAATCAAGTTGATGAGAGCAACCTCCAACAATACCTGGCTACCCTAGAGCAATGGGGACATGTATGGCCGATGAGCTGTCACCCTGCTAAATACACAGTCATCAGAGTTAGCACCAATCGAAAAAAAACCATCTCTGAGACACTGTACCACCTACTTGGACAGCAACTCGAAGTTGTGAACAGCAGCAAATATCTTTGCGTAACTCTCAGCGAAGACTTAACTTGAAAAAGCATGCAGAGTTAACTGCATCCAATGCCTCATGAACCCTAGGATTCTTGCGCCGCAACTTTAGAGAATGTAACAGAAACAACATTTGAGTAAGCGTCTGCTGTATAAGACCGATACAAAATCGGAAATATAAACATCCTCGACAAAGTACAAAGAAGGGGAGCCCGTTATGTCTGTAATAACTACAGAGATAAAACCACTCGATGTGTCACCAACATGTTTCGTTTTTTAACTGGGAATCACTGTAGGACCGACATAAAGACCTTCGTCTTTTGATCATGAACAACGCCATCAATTGCATGCATGATTTCCATACCAGAAACCGATAGCATCATCAACAAAATTGACAACCGAACCAGAGGTGCACACTTAATGAGACAGATCTACACATAACCAGACGTGTACAAACAATCCTTCTTTTCGCGCACTATCCAGAATTTGAACCAGCTGCCTGCTTCCAACGATTACCAACTCAGACATTCTGGACGACTTCAAAGCCAGCGACCAAGCAGCCGCGGCCATGAGGACAATCACATAAACCACCATTTGATGTAGAAATTTTTAACTGTAAATACCAGTTTTTATTAATACATATTTAAAATGGTGTGGAGAGTGGCTCCCTCAGACCTACGCTTGGATAATATTTACAGTCGTCTACGACTCCAGACCGATATTGAAGATGATGATGGTGATGGGTTCTAAAGGTTGTGCAAGGATAAAAAAGGGGTCACAATTTTGATTGGTTAACTTCCAGTGATTGTTGTTTTCTTATATGCAATGCAATGTTATGTGACATGTTGTCTATTGTACGGGACATGATAAACTTTACTTATGCCAGGTATTTATATGTTTCAAACAAAGATAAATTCTGCACAATGTTTTGAAAAGTGCAAATAACAAAGACTAATAGGGGAAATCAATGGTAGTATTACACCTTGAATTTAAATGTACTTACTTCAAATCATTTAGATAGGTCCCCATTCTGTGTAAAATTTTGTGTAAAAGTAAAAATATCTTAGAGTAAAAGGAACAAATATTTTTACACAACCTTTTATAAGCGTGTTAGAAAAGATTGAACTCAGCGTATAACAGACAAGTGTTCACAACGTACCCGGTATTACAATTCAACATTATATTCTCCAATATCGGTATCTTCATTTCAGTATTGTTACATTATGTATGGATGTTCATATCTATTTTAGATGAATCTGTTTTGTTTCCATAACAAAAACGTCATTTCGTTAAAGGAGTCGGTATCACAAAAAGACTTACGACTAAGATTGATCGTAAGTATAATGAATTGTTCATGACTTCCGATAAATTTTTGTGTGTGAATCCTGCTCAGGAACCTTTGCTTAATAATATATCTTGTAACATTTACCCAAGATGTAAAAAGCGAAATAAGAAAGTTCCTGCTATAGCGAACAGTGTTAGACAGTGCACATATGCTGAATTACAACCACTTAGTAATCATTTTCATAATTTTGCATTACAAACTTAGAAAATCTATTTCAAATGAATTGATATCGTTATTGAAAGAAGTGTACGAAGTTGATGTTCAAATACATGTTTTAAAATATTCAGGATTGCACGTGCTCGGCATGAAAATGTAGCAACAATGAGAAGGAACATTAAAAATACCATAACCAACGAACAACAGTGATGTTAATTGATTGGGATAGAATGCATATTTTTGTATCATTAAAGGGTTGTTAAAGTCTTTACATGCGTACATAACATGTGCTTTAGTCACCTTTTTACAACCCCGTAAAAGTAAAACGAGAATCACTCAATTTTTAATTGTGAATTAATTTGTAATCATGCATGTTATGTTAAGTTTGCAGGTTTTTGGTTACATTTCAGATGACGCAATGGCGTACTTTGACTTCCCATGATGATACATCATCTTAATTATTTTTGCATTTGTAACCATTGATAGGGGTCGACACTGTATTCAAAAATAATGTTTTCAATAAATACCAAATTCTTACACCCAATACCTTAAAATAATTTAGTTCATAATTATAGTTAATTAAGACCTTATCAAAATGACATCCAATTCCGTCCTATACAAATGTCATCAAGATCTCGTTATAATCTCACCACAATCTGCTGATCTCGCGGGTAGATACGAGTATCTGGTAACCGACTAGACCGTCAACAATGTACCTCTGGTAAGATGATACAGCCCTCTTTGAAACCAAATATCTGTAGGTTTTTGTAAAAATCATATGCAAGGTTAATCACATAAATGTAATTTACTGCCGTTTCGCGTTTGAATATACATTAGCGAAAATCAAATACGGCTTAGTTTACATGCTTGCGGGAAAATCATTATGAAACGCACACGAGGATGAGCGCTATTGTTTTTCCTTAATGTTTGTTATACGTTAATTCAATTAATTAATTGACCGCATTTTATCTGCTTTTTTTTCAATTTTTTGTCAGACGATATATCAAAATTGTATATTATCTGTTTTGCTTACAAATATGCAATTCTTAATTGTTTCATGTTGTATATAACTGAATGATACAAATATAAAATAAAAAAGTACATGTGTTGATATATAAATAAATTTATTGGAAAATCTTATTGAAACCGACAGTGAATATTTGTTCTAATATTAATACCACTGATAATACATATGAAACGTAAATAATATAAAAAAAATATATTTGTGTTGATAAAGAAATAAAATTAAAATCACTTATTAAAACTGACAGAGAATATTTGTTACGAAATTGTTACCACTGATAATGCATTGCAAAGCCAATTTACAAATTGACTTTTACCATTTGATATTCACTACAGTTTTTACAAGCTTTGAATACTTTATTGTCTGTGCACCGCCTGTATTACCAATTAGTGGGAAAAAAATTCCATGAAGGTTTCGATAGAAGGAATTCAGAAAACTCGCCTAATAGTTCTCTGTATTAATGTCAATAGATATTGCAATCCGCGTTGAATTATCATTATTTTAAAAAAGGAAGCAAAGATAGTAATTGGGATAATTCATGTTATATTTAACAATTTCCTAATATCAAAGAGAGTTACTGTACGACTAATTAAACGTAAAGAGACAATTATCATCGGATTTAGTTGCTGGCTTAATCGCGTGTATACGAATTAATAATAATGCCTGGATCACGAAGATGAAAGAAGCATGTAAAAGAGTTTGGAGAAGTATTAGCTGGTTTCTTTTTGATATTGACATTTCTGGTTTGATTTTATTCAAGTAGTATAATATAGGACGTTCTCTTGTGAGTAGTTCTGGTATACATCAGGATCAATTAAACTCTTTATCTACAGTAACTTTACTATTGGTGGAACCAGTCATGTAAAGAAATGATGGGAAAATAATTTGTACAATAGAATTCTTAAATCGGTAAATGGAGAGTGGGTGTCCCCCTCTTATATACGTATAAATACGATTTTCTCTACTCTATAATTTCATGTGTTGACATATATAATTGTACATTGAAATTCAAACAATTGATTGAATATTTAGATACGATAAAAATATTAATATGTGCAACAAATTGGACTAGTAAGATCTTTAATCGCTTGTGTGATTTCAGTTCGATCTGGAGAAATTAAAGGATAACTATCCTATAACTTCAATTCCGATATTCCCATTGGTGAATGTCGCAGTTTTAGATAGCTAATTGTCAAAGATTTAGTTAATTCAATTTTGTCATTGTCTGCATCACGTTTTGGGATGTTAGCTCTACTGGAATTCCCATGTGGAGTGTATCGTTTCAGATAACGCATAGGTAACGATCAAAGGCGTTATTGTACATTTTTTGTTGCCACGTGCTTGGAAATATGATGTTCTGGGATTCTGCATTACTTGATAAGTTAACAAATCGAATATAATTGATCTTATTTATTGGAGAAATTAACTTGAGTCAACAGCAAAAATTTAGAAAACTTTACAGTGGAATAAAAGAGCAACCAGTTTAATAATAATAATAGTATTCAAAGTACGAACAAAACACGTGTTAAAATAGAAGGAGGTATCGAATGGCAAACAATGATTAGTGCTTGTGGTAGAATGTGGCGTTTTGCAGTTTCAAAAAGTGTATTATATATTTGACTGTATGAGGATATTTGAAGTAAGCATTGGGGAGTATGCTACCCCTAATTCATTATGATATCACCTGAGAGGAATATTTTATGTGTTTTCCTGATCTGGTTGACATTGAGGTGTGCTAATTGTCTTCCTAAAGAAATCACTGTGGGTAAGTAATCTTGATCTTTATTTAATTTTCTACTCTTGAACTCTTATTAAGAGATCAAACTACTTTTTGTATTCTTTCTTTAATGTGTTTCATTGTGTGCTTCAGAAAATGGTGACAATATATTACTCTTTCATATGAACCTAATCTTTATATTGTATTTTGTGATGATATAAACAATAGTTTAACTGATTTTTATCTTTTCATCGTCACATGGTCACTTTCAATAATAAAAGTTGTAAATATTTACACTTGTTGGGTCCAAATCTCACCTTAAGCTCGTAGACCATTATTCATCATGGGTTAAATATTTTGACTTTACGAAGTATTTTGTTTAAGAATTAACAATAAAACAAATCCTAACAAAACTATTTTCAAATTCACAACCATAGAGTAATAACAGTTATTATAACGAACTGAAATCGAAATGAGATGGCCCAAAGGAAAGTTCAAACGACCACTGAATTATAGTCAGTACATGTAGGTCACAACTGTTATTGATATACATAAATTAAAAAGTTGAATGTTTAAACTACAACCATGACACACTATTTCTTTTATTTACTCCTAACAGTTACACAAGATTCAGATCGCCCATTTCTTCCTTTCTCATAAATACAACATCAACAACACGGGGGATTATATAATGTCGATTGAAATTAATGTTACTACTAGATATAAAGAAGTTTCTCTTTCTTGTAGAGGCCATTAATTTTGTAAACGAAAATCCGTACCTCAGATTTCAGTTTTATTAAAACAAAAATCAACAATTAAGTAAATGTTTCGTATGGTCAACACACGAATACTTATAGTCTTTTGAAGAAAATATTTCCGAAATCTTCAAAAGAAAAATATTTCAGAAATCTTTTTTCCTGGAGTAGAATGTACTTTTCTGATACTATACATTGTACCACACACTGACACAGTCAATGTATTAATAGTATCATGTTAAGAATAAGGTTTACTATAACACTCAACAACAGTTTTTGTTACTTTTACGATTTTTGCGGCAAAGTGAATCAATCCATTTATCACGAGATACTTAACGTGTCATGTAAAGAAACTGTTACAAAATTTCAGTATCAATTTGCTACTACATGTGTATTTGCTACTTTGTAGTCTTTTGAATGGCCTTCTGTTGCTTTCGAAGATCTTAAGCACATATAGCGCCATAATAAACTAGCTCTAACAGCAACCTAAACCTAACCTAGAACTAACCTAGTTAACCTTGCTTTAACCATAAGAGTACCACTATTATATATTAACTTCCGGGTCCCTACAGTAAAAGAAGGTCATTGAAAACTACTGATTACATTTGACCACTATATGAGAATGTTCACATTATAAAAAAGGAAACCCAAGTTGTCCATTTTGAATATAAGCTAGGAGCTTTAATGAACAAAACCGGACATATAAAGAAACGTCAAATTCAATGAATAGTGTGAACGACAGGAACATTCGTACATCTCATATTTAGATTAACTATTAGTATATTTCTACACGTAATCAAACTACTGTCTGCATACGTTGATCAGTTAACATCTAATAGAATAATATAGACTCTGTTCGTTATATTTCGTAGGTTTGATATACAATGTAAGTATGCAAATAAAATAACAGCAGAAATTTTCTACAGGTCAAAATTGGTATCTATCTACGTACGTGTTTTTCAAAAATTGAACTTACTGTCAGGAAGATCTGACAAATTCAGCACAAATCAATGGATAAAACTGCGTTGATGTCAAAATATTATTATATCATTTTGAGATTTCTTTTGTGCATCTATTTCATTTGCATGTGTTAAATATTAAGATGGAAATCTACAATAAACACACATTATAAAGATTTTCCCCCAAAACAATAACAAAAATTAGAGTTATAAAGATAAATAGTAGACTACGATTTTGTTGTGCTAAAACAATGTGTATCTAAAGTTTTAGCACAAACGTATATTTTGTCAAAATTATCAGGTTTTGGACTAAAACAAAATATTGTTAGGTTAATTGTGACGATTCCTTTTTATACGTCCACAATCATAACAACTAATTTAATGTCGAGAAAGGTCTTACATAGCGACTTACTAGGCATAATCATTTTATTAAACTTGAGGTCTATGGGGACCTCTCAAGGTTACCAACTTTTATTATCAATGGCGTAAATAATTTCACAGAGCAAAGTCTATCAAGCGATTATATTAACTTTGTTCATAACTGCATGTGATCCATTCTTACGTATACGAAATTTATAAATGCAGTCTTTTAAAAAAATCATTTAAATCATTGTTGCACAAGACTTCAGACTCTCGCGAGGGACAATATATCGTCTGTCATTTCCGATAATGTGCGAATTATCCATCCATTCGACTGGAATCAATGTGATTCTTTACGCAATATCGTACCAGTTTTATGTAGCTCCAATGGACGATGAAAGCTACAACAAAATACTGATACATTCCCAAAATAACATTGTCGTGCATTGGTTATTAGTTTAATTAGTTTATAGATGAAAGTATATCTTTAAATCATTATAAACAATATTAAAAAATCTATTGTTATTGTATTCTTTAAAATAACACCTTTTTATTCAAACATAAATTTCGTTCGTTCACCTGATCGCTTGTTAGATATCATAATTATTATTACTTGTATTTTTCAAAAGTAACTGCAATTGATGGTGATAATTGAAAGAAAAAAGAATTTACAATGTTTTTGTCCATCCAATATTCAGTTGTTCCGTAGTCTGCGTTTGGTCCGTTTTGTATAGTTATTTGGTTTATTCGTCAACAAAGTGTGTTGATCTCTAAATAGCATTATCGCCTTGACTAATGGAGCTCTGGAACTGGATTTCAGACCAGGTCGAACCAAATTCTTGAAAATGTGTACCTGCTGCTGCTGCAGTAAAAAAACAAATATGCTGGTCGGCAAGGGTTAGAATACGATGTTCGGGCTCGGTACGTTCCTTCTTGACCCCTGGACTAGCACGTCGAAAATGCGGCCCAAAATATTGACCTAGTGGAAAGCAGGATTCATATTCACATCACATCAATATGTGAATTTTCTTGCCTGATATGCATGTAATAATTGCACTCGAAATTTGAACACAACTCCATCTCCCATACCATTCTCTTTTCTTCACATTAGATTTGCGAACTCTTCATAACTTTTCAACGTAGAAATAACACACTTGTAAGAATTTTATACGTTTACTTGATAATGCAATATGCAAAGTTTTTGTGCACTTTAGAATGTTTATATAGAAAAAAGTTATCTTTCTACTTTAATCGTGCATTTTATATTCTTAACGACCATTTATACTGTCAAAATTTTAAATCTAAGAAATGTTTAATATTATATCTGAAGATAACATAACTGCAGCATGTTGCAGCTTTAAATCAATAGTTTGTTTCTTTAACAACAAGGTCGGGTTTGCCCTCATTATCTTCTAATGTTCCAAATTTTCTTTGATATCCAAATTTATCAATTTTTCCTTTTATCATTTACGTAAATCTCTTTTAAGTATTAGTTTGAAGTAGCTTTGAATAGAATATAAATCTTTAATATTTAATTTGTATTTGAGTGGTAATCGGCAAATTTTACGATAATTTGAGCACTCTTATACAGACAAATTGAATACATATTGTTGACATTTATGTTTATATAAATGTTATTCAAACAAGTTTATGATTTAAAAGATTATAAAACAAGTCCAGTTAGAATAACAGTTGTCAAATAAAATGATATTTAAACATTTTAGAAGTATTTTACGAGTAAACAATAAAGCCTGCAATTATATTTTCGGTTTGACTAAGCATAAATCACAACATCGGATTTATGCAAGAATTTATTTCAATAGACACAAATAATAGATCAGCAATGGAAAATGTCAAAATGTTCAAACTTCAAATAAGAAATGAACGACTTTATTTTCCCGTTTAAAACCTATTCTATTTTCAAATTTCAAAAAAAATCTCGTTTAATTCATTTGCCAAAAGACCATTATAAATCCGTTCAAATGCTTTAATTGTGGTAAATTTAAAATTGATTGCAAGTTTTGTTGGCGGAAAATGCATGTTTGTTTAAAATATTGTTGTAAATAAAAACATGCATTGCACCCTGTCTTATGGGTTGATATTGAACTCTTAAATCAAAATAGCTACAACAAAAAAGTGTGTGAAGACCTACTATTTCTTTCCTACACCACTTCTAACAATAAGCAGATATGAAATAACTGCCATTTAGAGAAACACTCTACAAGCATGACAAAAGACAAAATGACACAGAAATTAAAAACTATAGGAAAACCGTACAGTCTTCAAGAATGAGAAAAGCTAATACTGCGTAATTAGCCATAAAAGGCATTGAAATGACAAATAAAAGACAATTGAGTTATTTGTGTATAACATATAATTATCGAGAACCAAAAAATATGTTACACAGCAACAAACAACAACCACTGAATATCAGACTTCTGACTTGGGGCAAGCACATATAGAATATGGCAGGCGTAAACTGGTTTGGAGGCGACGACCTTCCCATAGCATGGCATAGTCCGACAGTCCGCTAAATAACCAATTTATATGTTTGTAGGACTAGACTACTCCGTAAAAGAGGGTAGTATAATACTTAACATAATACATGACTTTAAAGGTTCAGCTAATAAGCAAGCTAAACAAAGATTCTACCATTACTTACACACTCAACATGCTCAATGCATTATATGGTAATGGCATAATCCATTGGTTTAGTTGTTCTAGTGAAACGACACATTTGAAACTTATTCGGCGTAACTAGGTATACATGTGTACCATTTTCCTTTCTTATGATTTCGATTGATAAATTGAGAAGTTTATGCACTTTTAACTGATACTTCAAACGAATTCAATATGCATCAATAATTAAAAAATCGTTCAAGCAAGTCATTATTTATCATCTACTTAAGCATGACTCTGGTGACATTTAGTTTTGTGTAAGTTGGATTAAGCAGAAATAAATATTTAACAAGCATAAAAACAAACAGAAAAAAGAACGGTGAATGCTTTTATTGCGACATTTTCTTGTGAACATTCTGTTGATGAAAGGAGTATTTGATGTGACACGACCAATAGAATTTTAACGCAACATTGAGGAATTCGCGACATAATGAAAATTGTGATTATAAGAAAATATTATAAAACGTTGACATTGAGTAGAAGTGTTAAACCAAAAAGCGGGGTCCTCAATAATAACAGGGGGTGATCTCATATTGAGACATTAAAATACTAGGATTGAATGAGTACTCCATACAAGTTTTACTAGTGATCAACCCCTGTAATTGGTAACTAAAGGTTCGTTTTGCTACTCTAGAGTTTTCTGTGCCGTGTTTTTATGCAGTCCTTTGTCTTCGGTTGTGTTTCGTTTGGATATTTTTCGACTGATATCTTTTTATTGTCCATTTGTCTGTTAAGTCAATATGCGGAAATTAATTGTTTCCTTATATAATCTTTTTAGCAAAGTGAAAACACTTTTGGTAGGATAAACTCATAGCTGAAGGTTGTACGGTGACCTATAGTTGATAACCTTCTATCATTTGTTCTCTGGCGGAGAGTTTTCTCTTTGGCAATCATATCAAATTTTATATTATGTTTATAACAATATGCATCAAACTGTAAACTCGGCGCTGAGATTCATACATTAAACAACCGGTGCTTAACTAAGAACTTGCTTTTGAATTATCAACAAAGTCCTGTCATTCGCTAAAATCCATGATCTTTAAGTTCACTTCTATTTGTGAAACAGATGAAACATTATGAATGGAATTAGCTCTTCAATGTAAAATCACATGTTCTGTGATATTAGATACTGTTTTATTATTTCCAGTGAAATGGAAAAAAGATAATTTTATATTCGCTTGTAAGATTTTCTGATTGTTTGATATCAATTTTTTATCAACCGAAACTAATTATTAATACTGTCTGGAACAACATGTTTAAAGCTGATTTGTCCAGATAGTTTAAATCATTCATGGACAATAAGTTTGACGGTTATAAGGAGGATAACGAGGGGGTAATTTCTGATATTACAGATTGAAGGGATGGAGTAGAATATTAATTGAAACACTCACAATTTAAGCACTCTCAAATAGTAAAATCTTAATTACACTTCAAGAGTCTTCATTTGAAAGTATGCTTTAATTTTTCTAACTCTTACAAGATAGTTCCACAATTTATTGAAGGATTAAGAATAACTGTAGGCTACTATCGAACACTTTATAGTTTTTTGTTTACTTTTTAAGTTGAAAATCCACATGCATCAGAATATGACGTACATTTCGGCCTTAATCATTTATAACTATATAGATTTTTTAATATTCTGCTTTAGGCCAAATAAAATTATACTTCGATAAATGTTCAGAACTAAATGAACCTATCAGATGACAGTAACATGCACTGATTACCATGCGAAGGCGGATTAAAGTCCAAGATCTTTTAATGAGGACAATCTTTTTCTAAGGGTCTTAAAAATTCATTCTCAGAAAAACAACAGAAAACACTATGTTTTGTCCTTTTTAGCTCACCTGTCCCGAAGGGCCAAGTGAGCTTTTCCCATCACTTTGCGTCCGTCGTCCGTCGTCGTCCTGCGTCCGTCGTCGTTAACTTTTACAAAAATCTTCTCCTCTGAAACTACTGGGCCAAATTAAATCAAACTTGGCCACAATCATCATTGGGGTATCTCATTTAAAAAAGTGTCCGGTGATCCGGCCAACTAACCAAAATGGCCGCCATGGCTAAAAATAGAACATAAGGGTAAAATCCAGTTTTTGGCTTATAACTCAAAAACCAAAGCATTTAGAGCAATTCTCTGACGGGGATAAAATTATTTATCAGGTCAAGATCTATCTGCCCTGAAATGTTCAGATGAATCGGACAACCCATTGTTGGATTGCTGCCCCTGAATTGGTAATTTAAAGAAAATTTTGCTTTTTTTTGGTTATATCTTGAATATTGTTATAGATAGAGATAAACTGTAAACAGCAATAATATTCAGCAAAGTACGATTTACAAATAAATCAACATGACTGCAATGGTCAGTTGACCCCTTTAGGAGTTATTACCCTTTATAGTCAATTTTTAATCATTTTTTGTAAATTAAAGTAATCTTTTACAAAAATCGTCTCTTCTGTAACTACTTGGCCAAATTAATCCAAACTTGGCCACAATCATCTTTTGGGTTTCTTGTTTACAAATTTTGTCCGATGGCCGCCACGGTTAAAAATAGAACATAGGGGTAAAATGAAGTTTTTGGCTTATAACTGTGACGGTGTTAAATTGTTTATCAGGTCAAATTCTATCTGCTATAAAATTTTCAGATCGATCGGAAAACCGGTTGTTGGGTTGCTGTCCCTGAATTGGTGATTTTAAGGAAATTTTGCCTTTTTTGTTATTATCTTGAATATTATTAAAGATAGAGATAAACTGTAAACAGCAATAATGTACGACAAAATAAGACCTTAAAATAAGTCAATATGACCAAATAAGGAGTTATTGTCCTTTATGGTCAATTTTTAACAATATTCGTTAAATTTGTAAATTTTTACTAACATTTTCCACTGAAACTTAACTGGGCCAAGTTCATTATAGATTCAGATAATTGTAAGGAGCAAAAATGTTCAGTAAAGTAAGATATACAAACACATCATCATCACTAAAACACAATTTTGTCATGAATCCATCTGCGTCCTTTGTTTAATATTCACATAGACCTAAGTGAGCGACATAGGCTCTTTAGAGCCTCTAGTTTGTTTGAGGTCTTCAGCGTTTACAGTGTGTTTTGCGCTTCCGAATACTGTACCATCGAACATCACAGATGAGATATTATAGTCAAAATGCGCATCTGGAACAATACAAATGGTACTGTTAATGCTATTACAGTCCGACAACAGAATATGCATACTTCAATTGCAAATTATTTAGTTGTCATGTACGTGCTATAGTTCGCACTGTAAATATCACTTTTGTCAAAAACCAATATGCTTATAGTGCCGATCTAATTCCCTATAAAAAAGTCTACATTCACCGATAAGACAAACGGGATATAGATATGCAAAACTAGAGACTAAAATAGCCAACTTCATCCCATAAATAAACACATAACAATAGATCAGTCAATACATTGGCTTTAAACAATATACAAGAAAGTATTATTTGACTTAATTCATCAAAATAAAGTACCTCATCTTCGTCGAACTATCATTTTTGTCCGGCTAAACCAATTTCGGTCAGCTAATTGGTATTTGACTAAAGCAATTCTAAACATCCTGACATTTAAAGAATGTTTGTTTGTGTCTGTAGTTTAAATGTTAAAAACTGGCTGTCATCTGTGTTCAACATCGAACATAAACAAAAAGTATAAATATTTAGAAAACTTCCAATGAGTGAGACTAAGTGATCACTGTCAATTTGACACATAACATAACACGTGGTATTGTTTTGACATAGACAGCAACATATCAACCAAAGACAAAACAGACAAAGATTGTACATCCATATGTCACCTTAGTGCTTTTCAGTAAGGAACACGAATAATAAAACAGATATAGGAAGATGTGGTGTGAGTGCCAATGAGACAACTCTCCATCCAAATAACAATTTAAAAAAGGGGGTATATTAATCTATAAAATGGCCCCAGGCTGGATGAAGAGCTCATCTAACCTTGGGCATGATTGTAAAAGTACAACATAAGGACACAATTTACAAATGGATGGGTAATGACCTTGACTTACTTATTCGGAAACTAGCTGAAGCATAACAAAACAACAACAAAAAGCAATAAGATAAAACACCAAAAGTTTTGACCAAACGGTTTTCGCAGTATATAAAAGATGCTCCAATTCCGAATTTCAGTTATAATAAGAATAAACAATACGCGGTGTCCTAATTTAAAAATGTCAATCGCTTCCAACGTACTGGGTTAATTATATAAAGCAATTGTTTCCCACTGAAATAAATATTAAAATAGCTAGGAGACATTGGAGGCGGAGATATATGATTTCAAAGTGTATTCAATGACAATTTACAAACTGGTCGTTTCTACCTCCGCACATAAATAGTCACAAATGATGTATTGTACATAGTCCATAAGGATCAATTTTTCAAAAACAAGTCATCATTTGTCTGGATAAATTACATGAGGCGTGACTAGTTAAAGACATATGCACCAATCGAAAATCCAATTTGATGTCATTCCGAAAATACGACCCAATTTCTCAATTAGAATAACGTATTTAAATACTAGTAATAAGAATAAAATTAGATAAACAATTTGCATGATTTCGTATCTCCTTCATGTATGTCATTTGTGTCAAAGGACATCATTGCATTATACTCAATGTTAAATGCTATTCTAATTAAAACATTTCAATCGATTTTTGCTTCAAACCTATTGAACAATACAATTGAAAAGACCAACATTTCAACAGCATATTATCCTGATGTCCAAATAAAGCAGGAACTTGTTTAATATTTGAATTAGATTTTAAAATTATTGGCTTTAATTTCACCACTTTAATTCATTATAACAATATAGCAACACATCCGGAATTACTATCGATGAACATCTTAAATTATTTATACTGCTGTTATATCAAAGCGATGGCTAAACCACAGTTTTTAATATGGTACATCAACATGCAGACTTTTTATACGTTCAGGTATTTCACATCCAATTTTTTATGGAAATATTCTTTATAAAGCACAAAGGTGTCAGTATTCACCTCAGAAGCTTACAAAACCTTTGAATAGACTTATTAAGAAGGGATATAATTTCGATACTGTTGTCAAGTCATTAAAGATTGCATATTTTGGCATTAATATTGAGTCACTGATAAGGTCTTTGCGTCGGAACTAAACACATTTATTCTCAAAACAGTTGTTGGCATGACACGGGTTATGTTCTTCTCATATATGTTATGATGGTATGATACTAAACCCCTAATGGGAAGAATTGTGCCTGATTTTCATATGATGAAATCATAATCTTTCAGTCAGTTTAATTGAAGTCTGGAGCTGGCATGTCAGTTAACTGATAGTAGTCTGTTGTTATTTATGTATTATTGTCATTTTGTTTATTTTCTTTGGTTTCATCTTCTGACATCAGACTCGGACTTCTCTTGAACTGAATTTTAATGTGCGTATTGTTATGCGTTTACTTTTCTACATTGGTTAGAGGTATAGGGGGAGGGTTGAGATCTCACAAACATGTTTAACCCCGCCGCATTTTTGCGCCTGTCCCAAGTCAGGAGCCTCTGGCCTTTGTTAGTCTTGTATTATTTAAATTTAGTTTCTTGTGTACAATTTGGAAATTAGTATGGCGTTCATTATCACTGAACTAGTATATATTTGTTTAGGGACCAGCTGAAGGACGCCTCCGGGTGCGGAAATTTCTCGCTACATTGAAGACCTGTTGGTGACCTTCTGCTGTTGTTTTTTTATTATTTTTTTTTTTATTTGGTCGGGTTGTTATCTCTTTGACACATTCCCCATTTCCATTCTCAATTTTATTTACATGTATACATCTTTAACTAATATCTTCATTCAAAATATATTCAATAAAATTTTAAATTCATTAAACAAGTTCAGAAACATTATACATCACAGAGTTATTGACTTCCGCAAGCAAAGCAATCTTTTAGTGAAATGTCCCTGAAGGCAAGGACAACCTTTGTAGGAAGAGAAACATTGGCACATGTGAAGAGGCGTATGTTATAATTAATAGTGCGGGAGTGCGTTATTTAGATTCTAGTGGTATCAAATTAGATAAAACAATGACAAACTCCTTCACTTTAAAAGTCATGAACCGAAAGAGTCACGATTAACACATTATTGAAAAAGACAATGCATCGAGCTAGCCATACATAGTAATTAATCTGCCTGTTAGTATATATTGGTATCAGAGAGTCGTGTTGTAGGTGGCAATTTTAAATTGGTAATTAGTCTCATTCAATAGCATAAAATGTTAAAAAGAAGGAAAAGATGATAGGACTGTGTATTCGACAACGGTTACGTGGCCGTTGAATAGATATGCAAGAACTAAATGTTTCTTATTATTGTAACCGGAGAGCATGTATCTACTCAAATTTATATCGTCACCAACGGGATTCGAACGCCGGTCGCCTGTGTGACAGTCAGTGTGTTAATCCACTGGGCCAAAGAATCGATTCCCTACCTCGGTTCATTAAGACTGGCTTTATATGTTCTACCTGTACTAAGGAGGGGAAGCAACCCAGCTACATTATAATAGATTTATTTGAATGAATGCTCGTTGATCGACTAACAAAAATGCGCAAACGGTCAACACAGATACAAGTATATAAAACTTCAAAAACATACAAGTTGTATAAACTTGAGGTTTAATACCCAAACCAACACATATGAGCAAGATCACATAAGACTATTTCATAATGTTTGATCAAATTTATCGTTACAAATTATTTCATATGTTTTGGTATTATTTTCAATTGCTAAAAGTATGAAATAAATCAAGTATTTAACTAATGACTCTTTATATGAATGATGTCTAGACATTGTACTGAAACTTAACATTATAAAGTATTGGCGATCTTGTTTGAATGCTACCGGAAGTTAATGCATTGGATGGTGTTATCAACACTTTAACTGAATTGTGAAAGAAAGAATACTGAATCAAAATGGATTAAGTAAATTATAAACGTGTGAAATTGGGCTATCGATATTCTCGATTGATAATTATCGTAGATCAGAAAGATACGATACAAAATAAATAATATGAAAATATAACACAATTATAGCTGTCTAATCAAAAACATGCATGATTATTAGTTTTGACAGCTTATAAGTGATTTTTAACCTATTCATAGCAGATATTTTTTTCCAACTTTGATTTAAAAGTACATAGTTATGTGATTGTCTCATTGGGAAGTATGACAAACTTTTATAAAATGGCTTAAACAAAAAGGTACCAAACATTCATAATTCCCATGTTCTATATGTAAGTCTGATGTAATTGGTGTTCGTCATTTCAACGTTCTATGGTAAGTCTTATGTTTTAAAGGTCATATGTCATCGGTGTGCGTCATTTTAACGGTCTGTTTTATGTCTTATGTCATTCCTGTACGTCATTCCAATATTATATGTTCCGTTATATGTCATTGCTGTCTGTCATTCCAGCGTTATATGTTAAGTCATATGTCATTGGTATGCGTCATTCCCATGTTTATTGTTAAGTCATATGTCATTGGTTTGTGACATTCCAACGTTCTATGTTAAGTGAAATGTCATTGGTTTGGCTCATTGCAATCTTCTATGTTTAGTTATATGTCATTGGTGTGTGTCATTCCAACGTCCTATGTTAAGTCATATGTCATTGATGTGCGTCATTCAAACGTTCTATGTGAAGTCTGATATCATTGATATGGGTAAATCGAGTTATATGATATATTAGGACTCTTTTGAACTCCGGTGTATGCCAGTTTCAGTGACAATCATACCATACTGAATTTCCTTATTTTCAAATAGCTCTTCATGGAACCGATTCCTGTTCTGCAAATATATAATCGTATGCGTCATGTTGATATGTAGTTTAATTTGATTGTGATTATTTTCTATTCCATCTTTACTGATTAGTAACGAAGTTTATCTTAATTGTTACCTTTAAAATGATTATTAGTGCATAATAGATTTATGATATTGGATAATTTTGCTTCCGACGATCGCAATATTAGATAATCTTTAATGCAGAAAGTTAGTTGATTAGAAGATAAAAGTGAATTGATATAGAATAACACGAGGCCGAGACATAGAGAACTTAAAAAAAACTTTAGATATAGGTATATTTTCACAGCGGTTTAATAATGATTTCTAGAGGGATGAACCGGTTCCCGATGATTTTTTGATTTCTAAATGCTTCTGTCATGTCTGTATGAGTTAAAACAGCATTAACTTAATCAATCCTTATAAAAGAGTTTTCCAGGTTAATCTTCTCCAGGAATGCTTCGAGATAAAAAAAAAAAAAAAAAAAAAAAAAACACACACAAAAAAAAGCAACAACAAAAACAACAGCAAAAATAAGAAAAAAAAAGCAACAAACAAACACGTTAAGAAAATCCTATTTAAGAATTATAACGACATAATAGCATTAATAGATATAACCTTTAATCAAACCTTGACCTTTGATCTAAATGACAAATATTCAATGGAAAGAAATGTTGTAAAATATTTTTGCTGATTGAAACCTAATTTTAAAGCAAATCAAAATAATAACCAATAAATAAAGGATAGACTAATATGGGAGCCGCACTTTAGCTGCTAATTCGGAATAAGGATGAGCTTTTATAACAGTTGTTTCTAGAAATGATTAAAAGTACTTTGTTCGATAAAATACGTTTTTTTTAGAAATTTTCTAATCTTTGTTAACATTGTTTTTGAAATACTCTACATAAATATTATTGGATTTCATAAATAATGAATAATATTTTATATGAAATGACGTAACTTAAATTATCGGGGGAACTACATCATTTTGTCCATTTTGAGGCAAACACGAAATATTCTGTTCTTTATATTATATAATTTGAAGTTAATGTTGTACAAATGTAATAGGTCATATATGATAATTCTACTGCGTAGTTATTTTTCATGACATTGAATGGTACAGTATATTCCCGAGCGGCTTTGTCCTATGATGTATTCTTACCATACAGCGCAATAATCCAATCCTATTTATTACGTTTGAATTGAACAACCATTTTTACTGAAGAACTGGAGTAAAAGCAGAACAAAATGTAAAAAAAGTGGTGCAGTCTAAAACTTTCAATTAGTTTTCAGATAAACCTATGCTCGAGAAATAAAATTTGGCCGACAGATCATTTTAGTTTGCTACGTCTTTATTTTCAGACTTTCTGTTAGCCATAGTAGCTGTTATTTACCTTAGCAAACTAGCTACAAAATGTATCCAAAATCAAAGATATAGAACATATTCTATCATAATCATTTGGTAACTAACGTAATCATGCCCGTCTTGAACATAAAAAATAATAATTTAATAAATAACACTCCTAATGCTCAGATTGGTTGTCATGGTGCAACACAGTTAATAACACCATATAGGAAACAGAACTCCTTTTGTCAAAGGACACTGTCAAACATCCAAACATACTATCCACACTCATCTGTGTCCACACTTGTTACCTTAGCAAAATATATGATACTGAATTGACTAAGAAGCAATTATCTAAAACTACTTAATTACCTGCAAAGTGTATTAATATTGCTAAAATTATCGCAAGAATAATATTTTAAAATAAAAAAAACTAGTTAACAATCTGATAAACATAAAAATCACGTGTCCACATTTTGCATACAAGGAACTGGCAACACTTAGTTTGTTTACAATAAGTTCCATGATCGTGGTAACAGAAAAGTGGAACAGGAACTACTGATGACTCCAAAGCGTCTGGGTTCATCATCGGTTCTGTGGTTCCGATCTCCGAAACGTCTGAGTTCATCATCGGTTCTGTGGTTCCGATCTCCGAAACGTCTGAGTTCATCATCGGTTCTGTGGATCCGATCTCCGAAACGTCTGAGTTCGTCATCGGTTCTGTGGTTCCGATCTCCAAAACGTCTGAGTTCATCATCGGTTCTGTGGTTCAGATCTCCGAAGCTTCTGAGTTCATCATTGGTTCTGTGGTTCCGATCTCCGAAGCGTCTGAGTTCATCATCGGTTCTGTGGTTCCGATCTCCGAAGCGTCTGAGTTCATCATCGGTTCTGTGGTTCCGATCTCCGAAGCGTCTGAGTTCATCATCGGTTATGTGGTTCCGATCTCCGAAGCGTCTGAGTTCATCATCGGTTCTGTGGTTCCGATCTCCGAAGCGTCTGAGTTCATCATCGGTTCTGTGGATCTAATTTATGTTGCTCTACCTTTTAAGATTTCTTTGTAGTGTTTGAATGACTTTTTGTTCGTATTAGTGCTTTTGGTCATTTGGCATGTTGTCGTATTTTCTTCGACGTATGTTGTTAATTTATTTACATGTCATCTTCTTCTACTTTTTATATACATTGCTATTAAAATCTACTTTAGCTGTTTCATTTCAATAATAATACACATCCGACTGGCTAGTATCATCTTCATTGATTAAGACCTATGGCTATGCCAATATCTATTTGTATACCAATCATGAACAGATTTTCTGTGAAGTTTCACGCCAATAATTAGTTATACATCTATTTGTCAAAACTGTCTCTCTCCATAATCGGTCTCAGAAACAAATTGTCTGTAATCTAACGATAAACCACTTGTTTATCCATCTTGTAGAATTTTAAATGGAAAATAGTAAGTCTTTGATTACGTATCCAGTCCAGGAGACCAGTACAAATGTTATTTACTGTCGGTTTGCTTCAAGCGATTTATTTGTCATTTTCAGACTAATCCCATGTCTTAGAGTTTTTAAAAAAGTTTCTACTATGGGTAGTAATTTCCTCATGTCTGGAGTCGATGAGAAATCAAAATTGTAAAATAATTCACCTTTTTGTGAAAATTATGATTAAATACGTACGATTATTCTTGCGTAATGGAAATAATTTTCCCGCTTAAATACACATCTCTGTTTTAATTCACAATTCAATATGTCAAGTTAGAAGAATCTAGACAATATAATAGTTGGTTGGCATTTTTAACCTTAAGTTGTGTAGGAATATTAGAGAAATACTATATACTTAGAGTTACGACAGAGTTAGACAATCATGGTCAATTTCAATTTCTCTGTTTTTTCATATTTGCATGCTATTTCTTTATTTTTTGGCCCATCATTCTGCATTATTTTGCTAATTATTCCCAATTCTGTAAATTCCATCAAGATTCCCGAATAAGACTTTTCATTTCCTTGTAAGTTGATCCTTAATAGAAAGGTTCTCCCTGCAACCACTCTTCCCCTCCATTTCTCCTTTTCATTAAAGTAGGTTTTCATGTAAGGTGATATTAACATATTATGTCTGTTTGTTTTGTTCGCACATGATTGTTGTCAAAAAAATGGAATTTTATTGGTCATAAAAGTGAGAGGTTTAGCTTGCTTTAAAAACAGGTTTAGTTCACCATTTTCTTTTTAGAAAATGCCTATACCAATTCAGTAATATGACAGTTGATATCATGTTTTTGAGCTTGCCATTTGATAAGGGATATTCTGTTTTAAATTGTCCTCGTAGTAAAGTATTTTTGTGAATGTTTTGTCCAAAGGAATATTTTAGCTTGACTATTTTTACTTCTGTCATCATGTACAAGTAAGTTGAATGTATTTATATAATTTGATGTAACACGTCTTCTGATTGGCTGAAATTTTTTGTCTATAAGGTCATAAACATAGTTTTATCATGTGACCGTGACGTCATCAACTTTGTTTAATGATTTACTCCTTAATATGAAATTTATAATCAAATTATACGGAATTATTGCAATATAATAGTAATACATGTAACCGAAAAAAAAATAGTATAGCCATTCCTAAAAATGTCACATTAATAAAGTGATACAAAGGGAGAAAAAAAGCATGCACATGTTGCATACATTTTTAAGAAGACGTTATAATTCTAGACAATCAATCGGTTGAAGAGTTCCAATAGTAAACTCGATTCCAAAATAGTTAATAAATGAAAGAAGGATAGATAAAATATTTAACTTTGCAAAACGCTTGGGAATCGGTTTTCAATTCTAGATATATGGCATCCACAGAGACTGAGCATGACCGTTCTATATCCGTCTGCTAAATAATCACCACAACTTCTCGAGACTTCCGTTGTTAAAAATGACAGCGTATGGTGTTTTTTGTAGATATACAGTCCGGTAAATGCGACTGGTTTATTTCCTAAGTCAAAAGATTTATCGATGAAGTCATGCAGACACCAATTGAATATTATTCAAATAAACAATAAAATTATCAGTGGGAACTATCTGGATCGACAACAATCTTTGAAATACCGAGATGCAATGGAGTTTAGATATATATACATGCGTATTTGTTTACTCAAAATTTAATCACAACCTTTTCACTCTTTGGATCCGAAAATAAAAACAAACACTTTAAGTGTATCAAACTATCACCTTAGTCCTGACACTAAATTGATAGTAGTCATGAACAAAACGAGATGCGGATACAAGCCAATAAGACAGAAACCAGACGACAGAATTTTTTTTTTGCGCTTGAGAAATTGGCGTTACAGATAGATCTTTTAAACTGTTAAAAGTTTTTGTTTTTTCAATAAAATATATAAATGCATGTTTCAATCTTCCTATTGTTGAAGATTGTATTTTGACCTGCAGATCGACGTTGATGTCTTTTTTTTCTTTTTCTTTCAATGTTGCTGTATATCATGGTTGTTTTTCGTTTATTTTCTTGTACATTAATCATGTTTTTATGCAGTTTTGTTTTGCTTATTGTTGGAGGCCGTACAATTGCAACCTTCCACTTTTTTGGATCTTAAGTACTCATTGGCAATTATACTACATTTTCTTATTTTTATAAGTTAAAAAAACCCCACATTTTTTGTATATCATCTATATTCCCATAATAATTTACATTGCAGTCATTTCTTATAATTTAATTTTAAATTCCATTTTAAACCGTAGAAAATCATGAAAAAACGTTGATGACATCACGGTCACATGACTAGATTATGTATATGGGCTCATAACAAAATAACGTCAGCCAATCAGAAGACGCGTTACATTAAAAATTGAATTATTGCTATATAATCATATTTGTATTCATCTCCATGTCATGACTTTTAACTCCTTAATACATGTGCATCAGTCAATGATTAGATGACATATTAAAACCTGAAATACTATAACTAATCTGTTAAATTGCTATGAAGTCTCGCTTTCATATTCTCATAATTTTTTTATAACATTCATCTGCGAAAACTGGATTTTTGCTTATATTTAGCAGTTGTTACAATGGCATTTTAAAAACCTGAAATACTCTAAACTAATCTGTTAAATCGCTATGAAGTCTCGCTTTCATATTCTTATAATTGTTTTATAACATTCATCAGCGCAAAAAACTTGACTTTTGCTTATATGTAGCAGTTGTTACAATGACATATTCAAAACCTGAAATACTATAACTAATCTGTTAAATTGCTATGAAGTCTCGCTTTCATATTCTTATAATTGTTTAATAACATTCATCTGCGCAAAAAACTTGACTTTTGCTGACAGCTTTTAGTGTACAAATATATTTAATATATACTTTTACTAATCTGTTGAAATGCTATGAAGTCTCGGTTTCATATTCTAATAATTGTTTATAACATTCATCTACGCAAAAAACTTGACTTTTGCTGACAGCTTTTTTTGTACAAATATATTTAAAATATACTGTTACTAATCTGTTGAAATGCTATGAAGTCTCGGTTTCATATTCTAATAATTGTTTATAACATTCATCTACGCAAAAAACTTGACTTTTGCTGACAGCTTTTTTTGTACAAATATATTTAAAATATACTGTTACTAATCTGTTGAATTGGTATGAAGTCTCGGTGTCATATTCTTATAATTGTTTGATAACATTCATCTGCGCAAAAAACTGGACTTTGCTTATATGTAGCAGTTGTCACGATGACATATTCAAAACCTGAAAAACTCGTAACTTATCTGGTAAATTGCTATGAAGTCTCGCTTTCATATTCTCATAATTGTTTTATAACATTCAATCACTCAAAAAAACTTGGACTTTTTTTACAGCTTTTAGTATATAAATATATTTAATATATACTGTTACTTATCTGTTGAATTGGTATGAAGTCTCGCTTTCATATTCTAATAAGTGTTTTATAACATTCATTTGCGCAAAAAACTTGACGTTTGCTGACAGCTATTAGAGTACAAATATATTCAATATAATTTATCAATCGACCCTGTCAAAATACAGTTAGCAATGGAATTAGACAATAATTAGGATGAAGAATTTTAACTCTTTCTACAGATCAATGCTTGGCTGCAAATTGCACAGACCTAATAATCTGCTAAAATAATAAACTATTTATAGCTAAAACGATTACAGTGGTTCTTCACATATTAATATTGACTATAAAACGTTACTATTGTTCTATCTTTAAATCCTATGGCGATTTATAGTATTAGCCCATATTCATTTTGTGTTTTATACACGACGGGTGCTACATGTGGAGCAGAATCTGCTTACCATTTCGAAGCACATGAGATCACCCCTAGTTTTTAGTGGGGTTCGTGTTGTTTATTCTTAAGTTTTTTATGTTGTGTCATGTGTACTATTGTTTGTCTTTTTGTCTTTTTCATTTTTAGCCATGGCGTTGTCAGTTTGTTTTAGATGTATGAGTTTGACTGTCCCTTTAATATCTTTCGTCCCTCATTTATCCTGGATGACGGTATAATGTCAACCATTAATAGTGTCATCCAAAATGCAAAGAATATAAGATCGGTAACCTGTTACTTATACATTGTATCTGTAAAAAAAAAAATTTCTTCAATGGCAAGATATATTTTAGACTTACTTTCAGATCCTAATTATAAGAAAATCAAATAATCAAACACTCGACTATAAACGGTCAAGTTTTATTTTCATTAGAAATATTACCACCTTATTTAAAGGAGAAAACTGTCCCCAAACATAATCACACATTTTCCTAAAAGATTAATTTTCGTTGCATATAGCAGGCTTTAACGTGAATGCCAATGCCATACGTTTAATATGAATGGGTAAAAATAAACAACTATTAAATGGAATTAAAAAAAGGTATTTTAAATTTACTTTTGCAAATCATTTATTGATACAATGTGTTCAAAAAGTGACACTAACCAGAGAGAAAAACAGAACATACCATTATACCAAACTACAAATAAGCTTATATATAAGGCTATAATGTTATTGTAGGTTGCCCTGTGTTTCACTTAAACTCTATAAAAAGATTTAAACTGTCTCTCTTTAATTTCCTTTTAACAGGACAAAGTTAGGAATATTACCATCCATTTGATATTCATCTGAGTCATTGACTATTTATTCAAATTACAGATAGATTTTCTATATTTGTAGGCTGATTGAAATATAATTAATTTCAATGTAGATATTATTTCAATACATTTTCAAAATTAAGTAGTTTCCTTATTTCAAGTGCAAAAGAACCTTGTATTACGAAAATACTTTCAAGACATTATTAGCTTTAAACATCATTTGCATATTGTGTTACAAGGCCATAATTCTGTTATCAGTTGGTTAACTCTATGAAAAGATAAACAGAAAATACGTAATTTCCTTTTGAAATAATGATTCTTTCCTTGTGATTAAAATAATTATTGTTATTATATCAATTTTCAAAACATCTCTGTGATAGATGTAGAGCATGTCATTTGTTTGATCGACGTTATACCAAACTTGCTTATAGAAAATCTGCTCTAAAACATATATTTTCATTGTTTTCTGTAACAATCTCAAGATTCTCCTTATTTAACAAGAAGTAACATAAACATAAAAGATCGTTCATATCATTATATCCTATGAAGTTGGGGCCTTATAATGATATGAATGATTTTTGAAGGGAATATTCCATTTTTTGTTCAAAATACAAATAAGGAGAATGCCAAAAGACACAACTTAAACCAAAGTTCAAATGAAGTGGATGTAAGCAATTAATATATGAATCCGTATCGCCTTCAACAATATTAAAACAAATACCGTATAGTCGGTAATGAGAGGCCGCGGCATAAAATGTAGTGTGCTGGTGTCGTTAAAAGCAGACAATAAACACCGAACCTTTAAATGCCGATTCGAAGCTCAAAACTATGCACTAAACAAAACGCGAAATGAACTCGATGAACGGTATTCAATTGCTATTAATTTTTCAGCACGCGTTTTCTAAAAAAATCATGGAAAGCACAACACATGGTACCATGCCTTCCACTTCATTTGATCGTTTTGGTTGAAATTATCTCTTTGTCATTCATACCACATTTTCTTATTTGTATATTTGAACAAAAAATGGAGTATCAATTTAAAAGGCCAAAACTCATGAGTTTTATTCTATGGGTACCAGTAAGACTTTGTATACCGTTTGAAAGGTTTACGAATGGTATCATGTCGTGCAGTTCATTGCGAAACGCAAGAATGTCAAATTGAACATGTTTAATACATTCCGAAGTGTTTGCCCCCTCTTTTTCCCCAAAATAAAACAACAACCCCAAAATAAATTATCACTACATTTTTTATAAATTGAGTCCAATATCATCACAACACAATTTCAATTTTCTTAAATCTTTTTCCTGTTCAAATCTAAACTTTCCTATCAGTATTAGTCCGATATGTTCCCATTTTGACTTCTATAAATGTCATTGTGTAGGAGAAATCAGCATTTGAAAACTTCGATCATATTATGGTATGAAGTATTATTCATATTAGAAACAATAATTATCCAATATCAAAACGTCAAACCCTAGAATATAAAATAACGTAAAGGATTGCCATATGAATTATATCAAACATTAATATGAAATGTCGGGAAATCGCACTTAGAATGCTCCTTTATTACCATCAGAGGAAATAAGTATTAATCTAAAAGAGTAGGCAATGTGCTTTCTGTTTCAGCTCTAACTCAGTGCACGAGTGGCAAATTGTCATATGATGCCATGGTCACATTTGCAAATATATCATGACAACTATGAGGCTGCTCAATTCAACTACTGATTTGCCTTGAATTAATACAGGAATCATCATTACCCTATAAGGCTTTGTTTGGATTAATGTGATTCTTAGAATTAAAGATATTTAGTTGACAAAATGTTTTTAATATGTGATTCTAACCTTAATATTGCAATAAATTTAAAATGTAGAATAAGACGAGCTCATATTGAAACCATTGCAATTTGCGTGAAATTTGGTATCGTGTACAATTTTTGATTGATTGATGAAAATTGAGACGTACACATATTTCGATTAAATCGTTGCGTTGTATTAAAGACACGTTGATTTTACAGACATTATCGCTTTCCATCTGCAAGGTTACAGTGACATCCATATCTATTATATAACATAAACTAAGCTCAATATTTCTGACTTGTTCATTCATTTTTTGGACCGATTGTTTAGCTTAATGACCTTCAATTTTTGTAAACAAAAAAAACCTATCCTAAACTTCATCATTATCTGATTGTTTAAACAATATTTTGTAATCCATTTATTCATTTGTTTAACTTCAACAACATTTTGAAGACAAATATTGCAAAGAAACACAATTATAAATGACAGGTGCTTGTTCTACCATTTTATTGCGCAATAATGTAATGAAGTATCTTTTTTTTTATTTTGTTGAATCAGCCCGCACAACATTTTGTCAAGAAATTAAAAAAAAAAAAAAATAAAGTGTGTAGGAAAAGAAAATTAAAGCAGTCAGTCAGTCAGTCTACTGTGATTTGTTTAAACATGATGTACAGGTTTGCCATATACATTATATGAAACATTTATATGAATAGTCGGAAAATTGTACTTGAAATCCCCCTTTATTACTATAAGAGGAAATTCGTATAATTTGAAAAAAAGTAGACAATATGCTTTATGTATGAGTTCTTTCTTAGTACACAAATGTGTAAGGGCAAATTATATTTTTTTATTATGTCAGAGTCAAATTAATTAGTTAAAAGCAGTTTGAGATATAAGTCAGATTGATACATAAGGCAACAGAGCAAACATTGAATATTAAAATGTACGTGGACATTTTTCATCGAGTATTACTGTGGATTCACTTTTATTCATTAGATACTAACGTTCGTGGGTTTCGTGGGTACAGATGACTACGGAATCAAAATTGTTCCATGAAAATTGATACCCACGAAAATAAATGAATACACATTATTTTAAATGATTGATGAAAATTGAGAATTATATTTCGATTTTAAGATTGCGCGTTAATTTTAATCTAAACTCAATATGACCTATTGCTTAGACCGGTTGTTTGGTTCAATGACCTTCCTTTTTTAAATGGATTTTCTATCTTTAGTTTTATCATTAATTTATTTGTCAGTGTCGTATTAGATACATTGTGAGATCTATTTCATCGTCCATTGGTTTAAATTACAACAATATTTTCGGAGATCTAGTCATACATTGTATCATTTTAATAGACATGTGCATGTTCCTTTCAATTCATTGCGCAATAATGTAATTAATTGATTGTTTCTCATTTTGTATAACCTGCCTACACAACATTGTGTCAATAAATTTTCAATTTATTTTCTAGAATTTGAAGGAAAACTAAATTCAGAAGTAGTCTATCAGTCAGTCAGTTTCCATTGTGAAATGTCTTACTTCAATTCCTTAACTCGAAACGAGCAACAACATTAACTTGAAATACATAATTTATTTCAAAGCACAATTGATGAAAAGAGTGATCAGTCATGCTATAAGTGTTCTTAGACTTATCTTAAACATTTGGGTGTACTTTAAAATATTTAAAAAAATGGTGAATATTGAACTCGATCTTATTTTCATTTAACAGCCCTTCCTATTCTGGCTTTGAAACCGATAGAGTAGTTATTTGAAAAGTAGACACATTTACAAATTAAAAAAACCCCAAAAAAAAAACCTTCGAACTTTTTATGAAAGTGAATATTATTCATATAAGATACAATATAATTGTCCAACATGTAAACCGTCTGAACATGGGGGTAACATAATGTAAAACATTAGAATATGAATTATATCAAACATTTATATGAATAGTTGGGAAAGTGTACTTAGAATCCGCTTTTTTAACTATCAAAGGACGTTTGTATAATGAAAAAAATAGTAGGAAGTATGCTTTCTATTTCATTTTTTTTTCGGTTCACACATGTCTATGGGTCATATGATTGTTTTTTACATAGTCAAATTAATTTGTTTTCAGTATATCGCAGTATGCTTTCGTAAAGATATGCATTTAGATTGAAAAATAAAACAACAGAGCAAACATTGACAATTGAAATTTGCGTCGTAGTTTTACATCGTATATTGCATTGTATGATTGATAACAATTTTGAGTTATATATGGATTTAAATATTGCATTGTATAAAAGACACGTTTATTTTACTGATAATACTGCTTTCTATTTTCAAGGTTACAGTAACATATATGTACCGTCTACTACGACGTTCCTTTTTTAAATTGAATTTCTTTTTGTTTGCTTTCTCATTTATTTGGCTGGTTTTTATCAATGTTTTACTGAATACTGCTTCTGAGACCATTTAATCATTCATTGGTTAAACTTGCAACACTATTTTCGGAGATCTCATCATACATCGTATCAATGTGACTCTGAAATCCTTAAAATGATAATGCTTGAAAGAAACAAAATTTTAATAGAAGTGTGCGTGTTCCATATTTTATTGCGCAATAATATAATTAATTGATTTTTTTTATTTCGTGTTACAGGACTACACAACATTCTATCAATAAAGTTTCAAATTGAAAAAAAGAAAAAGAAAAAAGTTTCAATCTATTTTCCAGAAATTGAATACAAATCAAACTGAGAAGCAGTCAGTCAGTCAGTTTGTATAGTGAATTCTCTAACTTCTATTGCTTCACTCGAAGGCACAACAGAATTAAATTAGAATACATAATTTTTTTCATAGCTCAATTAGTATAATATAGTATAATAAGTGATCAGTAATGCTAAAATGTGCCCTTACACCTATTTTATATATTTGATTGACTTCAAATTTGTTATGTAATGTTTCAAAAGCTGAAAACAAATCTTATTTTTCTTCAACAGCCCGTCCTACCGTCCTCTTCCGTCTTTGCAACCGAATAATTTTAATAGTAATTTGAATTCGTCCTTAAGGTGGTACCTAACACTTTAACTAAAATTTATTTGGCTCGTTTAATTTTCTTAAAATTTTGACAAAGTATTTACTTTGACCCTTTGACAAAAATATAAGAATTTCAAAAAATTTGAACCAACCGTTTAATCAGAAAAATTACACTGGTTATATAGCAGTTTGACAAACACTTATTTTGATCATTGAGAAGCTTAATTTTCCCTTATGAACACAACGTCATTAAAACGTTCTGCTGATTTTACAGAGTTATCTCCCTGTAGTGTTAGGTACCACCTTAAATTAGGTACACTTACAACTAAAAGCCCCAAAACTTTTATGATATGAAATTTTGTCATATTAGACACAATATAATTGTCCAATATCAAAACACGGGGATAACACGAGGTAAAGGATTACAATATGAATTATATCGAGCACTAACATGTTTAGTTGGAATATTTTACTCAGGATCCTCTTTTATAACTATCAGAGGAAATGCGTATTAGTTAAAAAAGAAAAAAAGGAGTCAATATGCTTTCTATTTCAGTTCTTTCTAGGTTTACGAATGTCTATGAGTGAAAAGTTTTTTTTGTCAGATTAAAATTTAAAAGTTAAAAGAAGTTTTCAAAATATAGTAGTAAGTTTTCGTAATACTATGAACATAAATTCAGATCGAAGTTTGTGTGGAAGCTTTGCATCGTGTATAACTTTAACTGTTTAATGAAAATTGAGAATTATATATAGATTTCTAGATTGCGTTGTATAAAAGACACGTTTATTTTACTGATAATATTGCTTTTTATATTCAAGGTTACAGTAACATTCATATCTATTGTTTATAAACTGAACTCAATATGACTTATTCAATAGACTAATTGTTTGGCTCAACGACCTTATATTTTTAAGTGGATATTCTATCTTTAGCTTTATCATTTATTTGGTTGGTTTTTATAAATGTTGTACTAACTTTTGATTGTTACATCCATAGAATAGTTCATTAGTTTTAAATTGAAACATTTTTTTCGAAAATGTAATCATAAATTCCATGTTCCAATCCTCAAATCTATTTATCAATTTGTTTCTGAAATCCTTGAAATGAAAGTATTTCAAAGAAACACAATTTTAATAGAACGATGCGTGTTCCGTGTTTGAATGCGAAATGAATTACATGATTTTGTCAAAAAAGTTTAAAATAAAAAAAAGAGATTATTTTTCAGAAGTGGAATGAAAAACAAATAAAAGCAGCCAGTCACTCAGTTTCTATTGTGATTTGTTTTAATTTCTATTGCCTCACTCAAAAAACACAAAAGAATTAACTCAGAGTACATAAATTATTTTATTACACAATTGTTGAAATAAGTGATCAGTAATGCTTAGATGTGCCCGTAAAACTTATATTATACATTTATTATAAAAAAAGGCAACAGTAGTATACCGCTGTTCAAAACTCATAAATCCATGGACAAAAAACAAAATCGGGGTAACAAACTAAAACCGAGGGAAACGCATTAAATATAAGAGGAGAACAACGACACAACAACGAAACGGACCAAGCAACAGACAAAACACCACGAGAATAACAAATATAACATCAAAACCAAAGATATGAATTAGGGATAGACAAGTACCGTGCCACGTCTTATCTCAAAAATAAGAGAAAACACAAACGACTCAACGTTAAAATGCAACACACACACAGAAACGAACAATATTATAACAATGGCCATCTTCCTGACTTGGTACAGGACACTTTTAAAGGGGAATAAAAGTGGTGGGTTGAACCTGGTTTTATAAAACACATTTGTTTTTTAGTATTTAAAACATGATTCGAAATGACATAATCGTTTAATTATTGAACAAGCCTTCCTTATCCGGCTATGAAACCGATATAATTTTTGTTGTAATCTCAAAAACGTCTTAAATTAGGTACAATTAGAAATTAAAAAAAAGCTCTTTCAAGGATGTGCCTTGAATGAAACATACAAACTGGTTCCCAAAGGAATTCATGTGGACGTAACGTCGTTTATGGAAGTTCATTAGTTTGGAATAAGTTAATTCAGTCGTAACTTTTAAATTAGCAGAAAGCTGCATTGTATAAACTCCCTCAAGATTACAATAATAGCGATACGGCATTAGATAATCAATTTCAAACTAACAAGTGAATTTCATTGTAAATGCATTACATTTGTTTATCAACTTAAATAACTAAAAGGTAAAACAAAATATGAAACTGTAAAAAGAGACATTGATAAAATTAAGATTGGAAATTAGGAATGTGTCATAGAGACAACAACCCGTAAAAGAGAAGAAAAAAAACAGCCCAAGACCACCAATGTGTCTTCAACGCACCGAGAAAATCCTGCAAATTGATAAACGTATATCGCCAAATTTTTGTTATGGCTGTCCATGTTTGGAACCTTATCAATTGTTGTCCTTTTTGGTTAAAAGTCCCAATTTTCTGTAGTTTGTGAAATTTTATGTTGATCTATACGTCTCTGTTAAATTTAGTTCAAACTTGTAAGAGTTTGGTCTATAGTAAAAAAGATCTATACAAGATTGCATAACATACTGAACCATTGATGATGTTAGCTTGTGTCAACGCTACTGTCTCATTGGCATAAATCCCCATCTCGATTTATTAATATTTAAATTCTGCGTGGAAAGGCAAACACTTATCGCTTAGCATAATAACGTAAAACAATAAACATGAAGCATCATACGCCTAACGTGTTCAAGTTTCAACTGTCAGCGGTAACACACCGATCATCTTTAATAAAGTTGCACTAACGTCTTGGAATCTTTAATTGGAATGTATACATGTTATCTTTTCATCGTACTATCTTATAAATACATTATTACTTCATCTGATGGCAACAATTGGATTGTGCAATGTTCTGTTTTTGTTATCAAGTCTTAGTAAATTACCCTAGTTTATGGTTTTAAGGTTGGCATTTGTATCAAAGGGAAGGAAAAACCTAGCTAAAACCATGCATACAACTGTCTACTTTAAAAAGTTGTGCATGAATTCAATTGAGATACCATATGTCCTTGTTTGTAATGACCATCAGTTGAATTTAGATTAAAACAGACAAAAGAACTATCAAGATCTGAGGTAACCTATGGTACATCATTTGATTTGAAAATGTATAATTAAGCGCGGTCGAACGTGGTATTTGAGTTTTAGTTGCTTCTGTAAACTTCAAGCAAGACATCAGGGGTTGTCTCATAAATGTCAAACCAGGAGACATAATATAGGTCAACATAAAAATAGACGGCCATGTGAAGTTTAAAACACAATATTGTGTTTAAAAGATCGTAGTTTTAAATGTAACGTTGACTTTTAAATATCTGCATTCGACACGAGATTTTCCTATAAACAATTTTAGATTAAATGAAAGACAACAATACTCTTACAAGATTACTGTCTCGATATATATAGACAAATATTGGCGCTGTTAAATCTGTTTTGGGAGATTTCAATTGTTCCCCCATTATATCTCGAGCAATGGCAAAGAAAACAATGCTTTCAAAAAACGTCAGTAAGTATTAGCGTTAATTACCTCAGTTTTTGTTGGGGTTCGTGTTACTCAATTAAGTTTTGTATATTATGTTTAGTGTACTTTTATTTGTCGTTTGGTCATTTTCCTTTTTTTACAGGTGTTGTCTCTTCTTTTTTTTCGACCTACGAGTTTTAATGACTCTCTGGTATCTTTCGCCTCTCTCTTAAAATAGATACATGAAAATACAATTTCAACCAACACTGTTCCAAAGACAGCTCGCTTATCAGTTTGAGTTATAGGCCAATTACCCTGATTGTTTTCATACGTTGACCATGCATTTAAAAAAAAGTTGCGAAGTCTTTCAAAAGATTCGCCGTTCAACAACTAAATGAGTGTTGTATGTGAATCTATCAAGATTTTGGTGTTTTCTTATTATAATGACCAAAAAGATAGCATTAAACTGCAATGTTGGTAGACATTGACTTATTTCAGGTATTATCGTAACAACAAACAAACCCATTGTAAACCAATATAAAATATATATGATTACTGATTTTCTTGAACGCTAAACTTCACCAAAAAACATCTGATTAACGATGCTGTATCAACCCCTCTTCACCAACAAATAATAGCGTTCCAGTAGCGTATATTACTGTTGACTTTTAATATTATATTTTGATCTCATGATAATGTATAAAATCATTACGCTGTTAAAAGCATTTAAATTATAAAAAATCAAAATTACAGTACCTTTAGGGTTTATCTACTTTCTGATTTTTTTACCTTTTAGTTAAAAATTGGAAAGTTGGTTATACCTCTAAAAGGCTCAATTTTCTATGTTAAACTTTTACGATTTACAGATCGCAAGTAAACATGGCATTTAGAAATAGAAATAGAACATGCTTAATAAATATCAGAATTCCACGTCCTTGACTGAGGTATCTTCATTGTTGTTCTGTGTAAAAAGAACATGCTTGGAATGTTGGTCTGACACTAAATGAGCCAGTAACTAATTACAAAATTCTTTTGTGACTTCATGTGATATCAAGTGAAACAGTAAAAAACACTGACTAGTAGATTTTGGGAAGAAATCATCTGTATCACTGGCTTTATAACAGAATTGAAGAAAGTTTACTTTTGTGTTTAGTCAAAGGTAAACTGTAGAAAATAAAAGCAGATGTTCGACTTTTACCTTTTGATATTGTCTCCTTTCATCCAAAGCCAACAATAAAAAAATGTAATTTTGATGAATTTTTATCCTCTTTTAATCTCGGAGGAGAAACTTTATATTTGATGTTTGTTCTGGAAACAAACTTGTTATGCCAGAACAAGTTTATTTATTTCTCGAAAATCTTTAATGTAAGGTTCGAAGATATAACACTTAAGAATTACGACAAAGGCGATACATTTCTTTGATAAAATATGTAACTCATTACTAATTATTAATTACTGAGTTGTATATATTGTCTTTAAATACAAAAGATTTATATCTCTTTTTATTTATATGCAATCATTTATGAATGAGACCTATGTAGTGAATGTATTGCGTAAAGGACATATTGCAGTATGAAAATAATTTCAAAAGTAGTGCAAATCGACTATTTGTGAATTGATATTCCCGCATTCGTTGGTATATAAAATGTTCTTTAATTGAATAATTCAACAGGGTCGAAATTCACCATTAAACGTGAAAAACAGATAATACATACACTTATGGTTTTGTTTCATAATTTTGATTAACATTACAGTCACAGATTGGAAAGAAATGGTCATTTGCAAGTGATTACTTGAATTTCATATTTCAAACCTTATGTAAATGCATGTGTATAAAGATGTAAATAATCCACGGCTTATTATTGTAATTGCATTCAAAGAGATTCGCTGCTTACATGGAATTTTCGTGAGTATCAATTTTCGTGATTAGAGGAAAACTTGCATTTTCGTGGTTATTTGATTTCGTGATTTTACAAATCGCTGCATACATATCCTATAGAAAATGTGTAATTCGTTGAACATTTGAATTCGGGATTCACCAGTAACTACGAAAACCACGAACATTGGCATCCAAGAATAATAATGATTCCACAGTAGTTTGAGATTTTACATGATATTTTGGTAGACTTTTCTTGAATGAAAATGTACTCGATTACTATGGATATGTTCTAGCTGTCATGACTGCAACAATTTGATATTAGCTCATTGTATCTCGAAAGGTCATACATTACTTAAAATGTAACTAATTTAAAGGTGTGTGTTCATTTGACTTGAACATTATTTTGTATATGTTTTTTCAATGTCTATAGCGTTTCTTTTTCTAGTTGTCTTATCTATCTCTCGTCCTTAAGACTATCCGTTACTTTGATTGGTTACCAACAATCGCTTGCCATTCAAAAAATAACAATCATATCGAAATGAAATGTTACATTCAGAATAACACGTGCTTTCACCGAAAAGTGCTCACATAAATAAAATACAATTTGACAAAACAGTGATTTTAAGAAGTTAATGCTTCATCAAGTCATTTGATAGTGGTGTACAAGTGTTGATATTTCACACATTTTTAGAATAAAGTGCTTCCCCAGCGCTTCATACAAAACGTACTTCGTTCAAAATTTTACACCCTAATAATTTTGTTTTAAAAAGAATCTAATATTTAAAAAAAAAAAGAATCCTTACTTTCTGAAATAAAATCGTAAAATATATTCTAAATCTACTTCCACAAAACAAATTAATATCATATTGTACGTGCAAGGATGTGTATCAATTTTACATTATGCTTTGTATTATATAGATGCATAGTTGTATGTTATGTAGAGGTAATGATTTATTATTTATTCGAATACAACACAAAGTTCGGCTGTTGATTAGTTCCAGTATATATATATTTTTTTAAATTTACATTGTAGTGAAAACAAATTTGACTTAAGTTTTGTATAATCTCTGATTTTGGCAAGAACATCAATACACAAATCATAGTTAGACTAATAGAGAGGAAAGTTGATTTTTGTGGATAACATTTCTAAATAATTTGATAAACATTGGGTTCACAGCGGTCAGTGAAAGACAATTAACTTCAACTTTTACATTTATTGACAGTCAATTGGAATACTAATTGTTTTCTTGTGATTGAAATGTCAAATATCATGTTTCCAATCAGACATATTTGACAAAAACCTGCCTATTTTGTAGAAAAATACCGTCCCAAATAACCCGAAGACTAGAGTTAATTGTTCTCAAATTTCACATGTCATTTAAAAAAAAATACATTTTACACCCTTAGGCAGTAAATCAGAGCTGGCTTCCGGTAAGTTCTGCAGTAAATGACTGATCGAATTTATATTGATCGAACTTTATAAAAAAGCAATCTTTTTCGATGTATCTTTTTGGAAAAGTTAATACCTCCCCAAGGACTATAATTTTACTTGTATAACTAGGTTTATGACAAGAACATTAAATTTTCCTACCATAAACAGACATTATTTTTGTGAAAGAACGCAGACACTATAAAATCAAACACTAACAGTCTACCGCATCAAAACATAAATAAAGTTTATCATCATTTTCATTTCCCGAACGAACTGGTATTGGTTGTCTCAAAGGAGCGAAATATGTGTTTAAGTGATTCATTACCTAAGTTAGCCCCAGTTAGTTACGGTTAACCTTGTATGCCATCTTGAAAATACTGCACGTCAATTTTTATTGTAACTTCATTCAATTAGAGGAGCATGTCTTTTGGGATAAGAGAAAACTTTTCAAGGAAAAACTTTAATTGTGTGCTCATTTGGTTATACTTATTAATGTTTTTCCAGTTTATTCTAGTAACATCGAGGTCATTCAATCAATCTTTTTTGGACCATACACACCCATCATCATGTTCAATGTAAAAACTTCATATACAGGTCTTTTCAACCAAGAGATAGAAATTATTCAACTGTTTTGTAATTGCCAACCGCTCTATGGTACATTAAGGTTGAATGTCATAATTCAAAATGAGTCATAATTGTTTTTCCTATCGGCAAATACGATATACCAACAAATACCACTGAATTACAGACTCCTGACTTGGGTCAGGCACACCAAAATGGGAATGACCATGTTTGAGATAGCGTTACCCTGTGATAGTCATGTGACAGCATTACACAACATAATAACACGTTTTATACTGCAACTATTTTATTTTCTTAACATACATGTAGTAGCATAGCTTTATTTTGTATAATGTCAATTTCATCATGGAACACTTTCTCCACAATCAGGGGTCCATTAAGGGATGAAAATAAGTTTGACATTTGTGTTACGATTTAAAAAGCTGTTAATTTATTAATATAAGTTGCAGTATAATAACAATATTAGGTCAATGTCATAAAAATATAAACTTTTTTGTACTCGGCGTTAAACTGGGGAAGGGCTTGGTAGAACATCGCCTTTCCCCAGTTTCTCAGCCTCATACAAAAATGTTTATATTTTCCTGACATTGACCTAATATGGTTTATGCACAAGTCAGTTAGAAAAAGTTTGACAAGTCAGATTTTCATGAAGAAAGTAAAAAGATTTTTCAATCGAAAACTTATTTAGGAGAAAACAATGATAATCGAGCAGCCTTAAACTTTGTGTGTGTGTAAAACTCGGAGAAAATCCACAATTCATAATAACACAACATTAAATGGAGAATAATTGTTATAGTATATGTAGACAAGATTATATAGATACATTTGTTTAATCTAATAACTGATTCGATAATGTTTTTATTAAGAGTGCCACAACTGATGCTTAACTCGACAGTTATACACGTGACATAAATCCGAAACTAAACTTTATATTCTTTTTACCAAAAACCTTAACGAAAAGATCCGTCTATGTCGCAAGGGTAGCTAGTGTGTCAAAAGTTAACAATGCTTGTTGTTGCTATTGATTGACGGAAATACGAAATATGTTACGGTCAATAAAACTTATATTTATCATGTTTATATTACAAACTCAGAATTATGGCTAATAGAACATTAAATGAAAAAAGGCTATATTTACATACTCTTGGCTAACAAAATGATCAGTTATAATCAGGCATTTGAGGCACCGGTTTTCAGCAAAGTTAACTATTTAACTTATTATCAAATTAGGGTTCGCATAATCCATTCATTTACGTTGAAGAAATTATGTATGCATATGGGTCGATTGTTTTGTTTTAAAGCTTATCCTTTTCAGCTGTTAAATATATTTCTAGAATGAATACTAGCAGAAAATAGAATCTTTTGCAAACAATAATTGCCAGCCAATATGTAATTCATCATCAGTTTTCAGCCTTCAATTATGTGCAGTAGCGTCTGGATGGCATATTGGGAAGAAAATATCTTTGATTCATAAATTCAATATTATGTAAAGAAAAAATTAAAAGAAAGGGTCACTACAGATCACTGAAAATATGTTTTAGAAATATGTTTCTGTGATGGTAGAAGTATTTGAATTTTTAATTGTTTACCCGTTGCTTTATTTCTTATTGTTTAGCAAACAGCCACAGAAAAGGAAAAAGTGAAATACATATAACCAACAAACAATTCAACAATCAAATTATGTGTGTACATAAAATCAATATTCTATTAACTTGAAGGAGAAATACAATTGTGACCATACCTCGCAGAGGGGAAGGTATTATATACAGAAGAAACGAAACACTGTTATAGTAGTGTAATCGAGACCTAATAAATCAATTTCTGATATAGAATGAGTAAAGATATAACTTATGATAATAATGTGTTAAGAGATAAAATTCTAAAACTTTTATTTCTTTATGCAGCGCACATACATTATGTATGATTTTACAAAAAAGTAATACACAATTGAGAGTTAAACATAATGATAATATAGCCTTGAGTGCACTTGATTCGATTATTGAATACAACTTTGCGCTATTATGTAAAATAGAACACACCCGCGAAATCGCGGGCATATACAGCTTGTGAACTGTTGTGAGATGATTTTTTATAAAATATATTATATATGGAGAATTACATAATAGGTATCAAAAGCCCTCTCCCCTTTTCCAAATTCCGATATTTGTTTTCAATTTTGTTTAATTCAACTACTTTCATGTTTCTAGCACCAGAAGACAATTATTCTTCTCCTTTGCTAAAATGCATCTTTTGGTAAAAGTCAAATTAAATTAAAAATTTGCACCGCTTCTGCCAATGGTAGGATATGAATCTTGTATAAATGACTAAGATCGACTAATGCTAATTTAAGGGGTGGTCGGAGGGGTCCTGATCCCTAAATCCCGGGCGTAAAAAGATGAAATCCCGAGATGCAGAATTTAAAGAAATTCATATCCCGAAATTCCGACACTTAGTTACTATAGTGCCGATGTGGCATCCGTGTACTTTGGACACATTCTTGTTTCCACATGTTTTACTTATTTGAATATATATATGTGTTACTGGTATGACCCCTTAAATAGTAAACATTTCAAAGAAAACAGTAGACAGAATACAGAGAGTTTATAAATATTAAATAGTATAATCGTGGCTTACATGTTGATAAACGCGAAAAATAATTGTCCCCTCTAAGGAGGTAAAATAGTTGTGGTTCTTGCGATCTAAACACCATGATATGGAGAACGCCCTGATTGGCTTATTTATTTTTCATTTTTGTTATCTATCATAATTACGATTGGTTGTACATGTTTCAAACCGGTAGTCTTATATATGACTAAAAGTCAGTTTGATGACGGAATCAATATCCGGACTCCTTTTTTGTCGTTTTTCTCTTAAGATAACTCAATCTGAATAATCATAAGAATGGATGACAATTGCGACTCTGCATGTTACCGTTAGAACACAGAGGCATGATGATTAATTTATCGTTGAAAGAAGAGAAGCGACCACAAAATGAGGTCTTCTCGTTTAAAAGTATAGATATGAATTGTTATGTTGAACATAAAATAAACTATTCAGTAATTACATTCAGCATTACGATTGTAATAAAGCTTAACTTTAAAAAAAAGCGAATAATGAGAAGATCACGTGTATTATCGATAATTGTTCATGTCCGATGTCACATGCCAAAGTCGACAGTATCTAATTTCCTGAACTAATAACGAACTGCCACAACTCTTTTTCGTCGATAAACATTCAATTCACTTTTACAATTGTCTTCGCACACACGCAGGGAAATTAATTTTACGTTTTACAGAAGTAAAAAGGTCATTAAATAGCACTTTCTGGAATAGTTAGATAAAAGGGCATTGGTTATTACAAAAATTAATGTTGATTTCCTCAAGGATCTTAATCTTTATAATCTAAATTTAAACCGTACTGAATAAACTGAGTCCAATGAAAGAAGACTTCTGCTGCTTGCACACCATGCAGCAACAAAATGCAGGATTTTTGCCCATCTCCTTTAAATCTAAATAGACGACCGCATTTCTTTTCAAATAATTTAGTGTCAAACTTCAGTGTCAATTTTACAGTTATAAATTCGTTGATAATTTCATTATTTTATTTAAAATAGGTCTCATTGGCAGATATTGTATTGAAGGATGCACATAATTATATTAAAGGGTAATAAAGATGTAACTTATTGTGTTGTTTTAAGTACTATAATTGGTGTAAGGTGATTAACCGTCATTGAAATACTTGCACCAAACTTGAAGCAACAGTTTTATGTTTGAAAAACACGCGTGATGCAAAATTTTGATAGATAACTAAATGTTGTGCATTAACTAATAAGACTTCTTCTATTAGCAGTTTTTGAAAAGGACAATTTGAATTTGAAATTCGGTCAAATGATAATTCTACTAAAGAGAACACTTTTACAGTGAATCATGTGAGATCTAAAGCAATCATTGTCATTCAAAGTATTTAAATGATTTTAAAAGCTTGAAGTTTGGCTAGCCGCAAAACCTTTTTTTTTTATTAAAATGTCTGACAAGTAATGATTATGGCAGTTATTATCTTATAGTTCGTTTCTGTGTGTGTTGTATGGTCGTGGTTTTTTTTGTTGCACTTCAGTGTTTTTGTTGTTTTGTTGTTTTCCTCTTATAGTTGACGTGTTTGCCTCAGTTTTAGTTTGTAACCCGGATTTGTTTTCTGTCAATCGATATATGAACAGCGGTATACTTCTGTTGCCTTTATTTAAGACATATACACCAAAAGTCCCCCAAGATACCATGTTTATAGTATCTCAGTCGACGTTCATATTAAATTCATCAGGGCGATGAAATCAAACCGTTGGAAAGCAAAATTAAATTCGAAGTTGAAAAGCATTTGAAACCAAAAGTTCAGGCTAAAGTCTTATTGTAGACAGACCATAGTGTTTTTTTTTTTTTATTGAATACAATATTTTACGAAAAGTTAATTCATTGAAGATGACCGCATCTATAACCGATTAGTAGTTTTACAACGTTCTAAATATTTGACTGGTGATACACGCGGGGTGTAAGTTTTCCACCAATCGATTGTGAAAGGTCATCAACGATACCGGGTTTTTAGTGGTTGCAAAATAGACTGACCTTCTAGAAATAGTAAAACAACAAAATTACCGAACTCTGCGGAAAGCAAATGGCAAAAAAAGACTGAGCAGTCCTTCTATAAAAAGTAAAGCAACAAACTTACAGAACTCTGAGGAAAGCCCCTAAGCAAATGTCAAAATAGACTGACGAGCAGTCCTTCTATAAAATGTAAAACCACAAACTTACCAAACTCTGAGGAAAGACCATTAGCAAATGGCAAAATCAAAAGCTCAAACACAGCAACCGAATTGATAACAAAATATAGATTATATAAAAGACTCACCAATTGCATTAATATAATTAAAATAATTAAAAAGCCAAATTTGTAACGAAGTAGTAAAGTATAAGAATGTATATGAAAAATAAGATAAATAAAGGCAACAACAGTGTCATATTTATAAAATTTTGTCAAAATCCTTCTATTGTATTAAAATCCTCCTAAAACTTTACTGTGTTGTATTCATTTAAATCTTGTTGTTTCACATTAACCTCCATGTACCTATGTTGAACAATCAACTATATTCTATTTTTAAACGCGATTTCATACTACATTTTCTCAATGTTGTTTTGTCTAATAGAATGGGTTCTAATAAAAGCACGAAAACCTTTGTTTCACGTCATTTAATGGAAATATATCGCCAACACCTTCCTGAATTGATTAAAACCCGTTATCTTAATAAGAAATCAGTGCAATTTATTATTTTTGTAGCATTGGCAACATTTCTGAGACAATTGTTTTGACATTTCGGACGTAAAGTGCATTGTTATTGCATTTATTAAATTTATTAAGATCGTGCCATTGACTTCAACCAAGATGTTGTAACTGTTGTCATTTAGCGCTTCAAATCTTACATCTTGAGATTAAAATAAGGTAAATGAGGAAGGAGGTTTCAAATAAACAATTTTGTTCTAATGAAACACATTGACAAAGAATCAAATAAAATCAAAAGCAATTGTTGTCATTCAAAAAGATTTAACAGTGTTTTAACCTATCATAAGAAGTCCTCTAAGATAACATGTTAATAGTTTGATAATCACAGTTCTCCCGTTTCATTTATACACATAAAGAGTAAAATAACAAAAATACACAACTCTGAGGAAAATTGAAATCGGAAATTCCGTAATCAAATGGCAAAATCAAAAGCTCAAACACATCAAACGAATGGATAATAATTGTCAAATTCATAATTTGGTACAGGCTTATTTCAATATAGAAAATTGTGGATTAAAATTAAACAGTCATTATCCGTGTTAAAGGTCGTATCTTGACCTATAATGGTTTACTTTTATAAATTGTTATTTGGATGAAGAGTTGTCTCATTGGCACTCATACCACATCTTCCTAGATCTATCAGAGGCGCTGAAGACAAAATTAAAAACGAGGATTGGAACCATTAAAAACAAAAACAAAAAATTAGATAAAGACCACCTTGGAATGGCGTAGAAAAGCTAATAGTGTTTTGAATAAATTTAACATGTTATGTACAGTTAATTAAGATATCTGAATGCAACTATAGCGTTTCATATAATTTCACCGAATAACTGAATATTTGACGGGTAATACACTCTGGGACTAGATCTAAAAACAGGGATTTGGACTCAGTCGTAATAAAAAGTCATCATAAATACTTGGCTAATAATTCAAGTAAGCCAGACAGGCACGCATGTCATCTACACAAACGATTCAACAGTGACACTCGAACCATAGCAATTACAAGGCCAGTTTTATTACAAAGTTATAAAGTAGAGACAACTAAACCTAAGTGTCATAGCTTTTCAAATTTTTTTCAAGCAGCAAATGAGCTCGACTCCAATATTAAAATACTAGGATTGTGAGTTGTTCTACCGGAGGTCGGTAGTTCTCTCCAGACACTCTTTTTCCCTCCAACAATTAGGTTTCCTCCAACAAGTATCGCTTACTGCCACGGTAATAATGCCGAAAGTTGCGTTAAACCATATCAATTTAACAACAAACAAATCAAGCAAGTAATCAAGCAAGGTCTTCTATAATTATTGTTCTGTTTTAATTGAATTGTTTGTGTATCAAATTTACTTTCATATGCTTATAGAATCGTATTCAAAACAGTGTGGCTGTGGCCATTAATTGAAGTCCTTAATTCATCCAATGACTGGGACAGATTATGTGAACCTCTGTCTGTAACGACACTGCTCACTACTAACTTATCATATAATTTAAACTGTAGGGTCACCACAGGTTCTTAAACGCCTCTAATAATGAAATAATCCGAAAAATTAACCAGGAATAACCTTTATGTTTTGAGTTATATTATTTATATAAATCATATAACATCGTCTTATTCATGATTAATTTTTCGAATTACTTTATTTAGGTATTGAGAACCTTTGGTAACCCCACAGTTAAACAAGTACATAGTGAGCAGTGGTCGTTACAGACAAAAGTTCATATAATCTGTCCCAGTCAATGGGATAATTTAGGACGTCAATCAATGACCACAGCCACACTGTTTTGCATATGATTCTATTTTGAGCAATCAACTATTCTCAAACGCGATTTCATGCTACATTTTGTCAATGTTGTTTGTGCTAATTGCATGGGTTCTAAAAGAAGCACGGAAACTTTTGTTTAACTTCATTGAACTAAAAACTATCGCCAACACAATCCAGAATTGATTAAGAACGTTATCTTAATTAAAAATCAGTGCAGCTTACTATTTATGGTGCATCGGTAATATTTATGAGAGAATTATTTTGACAATTCGGACGTGCAAATACATGGTTATGGTAAAAACTTATTAAAGTTATTAAAATCGAGTCATTGACTTCTGCCAAGATGTTATAACTGCTGTCATTTAGTGTTGTAAATCTAACATCTTCGTATAAGATTAAGGTAAATGCGTAGGGAGGTTGCAAATAAACAATTTAGACCTATTAGATGTTACCATAAATTATTTTCCCATTTCTGTAAGAATTTGCTTACAGCTATAATTATAAACTACTCCGAATGATGACAATATTCATCTATTTACTTGATTAAACAAATCATTGTTGTCTTTAAGGATGACGTGACTATATTCTTCAAAGTTAAATACGCATTTGAAAGTTGAACTTTGAAAAATATACCAACAAACTAAAATAAATGGTTATAATTCCTTCTATTCGGATTCATACTTAGCCTAAGAGCTGCTTTGCAATAGAAACTATAACAAAAACACATTAAGAAGTGGTTATTAGTAGCAATTATACTACAAATATACAAATTTTGTGCAACGAACCTAAAACTACTGATCTTTACTTTATCTTCTTTAATAATACTATCATGATTGGAATCAGTTACAAAGGCATCAATCAGTTTTAATAAGAAAAACATGAGTTTGTTAGAGCATCCATTGAAAAATGAATTGTAAGCAGGGGTCTATGAGCGGAATCCTCTTATATACGTGGAACAGGATCTGCTTAACTTCCGGAGCACCTATGGTCTCCGCAAATTTTAGAGGGTTCGGTTTTTGCTCAGTCTTTTGTTTTCTATGTTGTGTTTTGTGAACTGGTTTTTGTCTGTTTGTCTTCATATGTTTTGTCATGGCGTTGTCAGTTTATTTTCGACCAATGAGTTATCTCATCTTATCTGTTAACGATGTCGAAGGCTTATCATAGGAAATAAAAAAAATCTTCAACAATAGCTTTATGTTGGTATAAAAATGATGGAAAAAGCAAAAAAGTGTGAAACAATTATACAACAATTTTGTCGACCTATTCTACCTTGGCCAATATACATCTCGTTATAAGTATGTAACGACCATACTAATGAAGATAAGATGGATACATCGACAGATAACGAAGCAAAAGATGCTAGTACAGATATCTGACATTTCGATAGTACAGTTAGTTGTTATTGTTCTCCGAAATGTGTGTTAGGTATTGTCTTTCGGGGCAAACTGGTACTAAATGTCTATCAAGGCCTTGATGAACTATGCGGCTGGGAAAATGCTGTATGGCAGTACACAAGATCGTTTCCGATAACACACATGGCTACCTGGTTATAAATGCCACTCCTAGGTTAGTTCTGGGTTGATATTGGGATGTGAAAACACAATGACTGAATAGTAGATGGTTATAGATAAAGCCCTTAAATCGTTTTAATAGTGACCAGAGTAGTTGCCTTGTTTCTACGATTTACTTGCCCTTATGCTATGTAAGACATAACAAAAAAGGCTTTTGATTTTTGTCATATTATTCGTTATGCTGATGACTCATAAATGTGTTCGACATACTTTCTTTTCATTGGGAACTAAAAAAAAAGACGATACATTGATTATAAACAAATATTCAGGTCAAAATCAAAGAAACTGTATTGGGTCTGTTCTCGTGCGCACTATCGTTACACACATTAAAATTTCACATGGTTTTAAGTCTTGCTTACGTTGCGTTCTCTGTCACACGGGACGATAAACATACAAGTATGTATGATTTGTAAATCATGATGTGTCATCGTGTATTTTTATGTGGATATTTTTATAGTAAGCACCCCTATGGTTTCTTTTATACTACTACATGTAGTACATAAAAGGACGAAAACGGGTGAATTTAATGTAAACAATTTACTTGATTATTTTTCCTGACGGTGGGGTCTGGATTACTTATGGGGCGGGCGGTCTTCCTTTCAATCTTCAATTCTCTATTCTCTATGTATATGTAAGCATCCCATTATTTAAATTATTTTTCTTTTCTTACCATTATTTTTTTTATAAACACTCTTGCACTGTGTATAGATGTTCTAAAGAGTGCATTGATTTTTGTTATTCGAAAGCAGTATTTCCAAGACAAAACACCACTCCTAAAGACCATATATAATAACAAAGAAAACGTCTTTTCATCTGCCTCAATATTTAATTTTCTTCTTGTATTTGTATTGGTTCACGAGGGAATTATGTGTCGATTTTGCACAATTGGATGGTGGTTAAGTTCGGAAGCTGTTATTTCCCACAAGACATTTTATAGAAATTATTTTTTACTAGAGCTAAAGTCTAAACCCTAACTTCGATTATATAATTTTGCATTCATTTCTTTATTTACATTTGTGCAATTTATTCAACATAATGCCAAATAAACGGGTTTTTGTACAAACAGCTGCTCTTTGTGGTGAAGGGGATTAAATAGTAGTTTAAAGAACGATAATTACTAATTTTAAATTTATATACAATGCCCTTTCCGGAGTGCAAAGAAAGTGAAAAATTCTACGTGTAAATGGTGCATTCTGTTTTTAAGACGCATAACAAAGCTTTCTAGGTCAACCAATTCACAAGCAAAGGACGAATCGGTATCTATTTTAATATTTGTTAAGTTTTTAAAAAAATCATATGATATAATTGGAAAAACGAAATTGAAATCAGTGTAAATCAAATTACCATCCCTTAAAATCGAAGAAATATTTTCAAGCATAGTGATCCTAGTGCAAAATTGTATTAGTGACGTAACATTCATACAAGTAAAAGATTATTTCACAATGTTTTAGAAAAGTAAAAAACTATAGTGGAAAATGATATTTGACACAATATATCCCTTTTTAAACTCGTACATACGATAAATCAATTGTCAGTTAAATTTTTGCTAAAATTTCTTGACATTATTATGCGCAATGATTTACTAAATCTTATAAAAAAATATAACTAAATTTCACTAACATTTTTTTGCACACTTAACTGTTTGGTTTGGTTTGACTATCCGTTCCAATGGTAAAATTCGCCTTGTAGACAGACTGTGGTTCAACACTAGATTCACGATTTAAATGATACATTCATAAAAACTTGAACTTGCTGTTTAAAAAAACAGTAAAACATTTACATTTGTACGTTCATCCCTGGATTTCAGCGTAGAACCATCGAGTTTCGACAGGACAACTGACAAACCTGGTCGATTCAGATTGAAGTCGAACACCTGCCTAGCGTGTGGTTTCGAACCCTGAAACTCATGGTTGACAGTAAAGTGATACAGCAGAAGACGTCTAAAACTAACGAACACAAAAAGCCCAATCAGAACATACAGCAGCAAAGCATAGTAAAAAGTAAAATACGACAAAGAAGGTTGTTCAGTATTTTTACCCCCCTCCCCCCCAACAAAACAGCCTGAAAATATTTATATATATGTGAAATTTTAGAGAGGAAATGATCCAAAAAATCTTTTATAACAAAGTGTGATCACAACAACATGCAGAACCTTTAATAGCATGCATTGTTTTAGTAAATTTTTCTATCTTTCTCTGATATATTTTGCCACTCTCCTGTTGTTGAGTTTACTGGAAATTACGATTAAACAATATGCATAACCTTCTATAGCATGTTTGGTGGCCTTATAGTGTTTTGGGCTATTTGGTCAGCTGGTTGTTTTCTCTTTGATAAATTCCATATTTCCATTCTCAATTTTAGTTTTAGTTTCTTTTTTAGTTAATAACGATAAAAACAATTTGCAAAACGTCCAATAAAAATTGTTTAGTTTTAGTATCTTTTTTATTGCGTGTTAATGAAACAACAATAAAACAATATGCATAACCTTCTATTACATTGTTTAGTTTTGGTATCTTTTTAGTAGCATGTTACAGAAATAACGATAAAAACAATATGCAAAACATCCAATAACATGCAGAGTTTTCAGTATCTTTTTAAGGTGCGTGTTTCTAGAATGTCTAACATTTTGATATTGTCAAACTTTTCCAAATGAACACCATAAAAGTAGGTTAATAAATGTCTCTTCACACCTCCATTGGATTTCAATCAACGTTTAACAATTGAAGATATCTTCACTATAGTTGTACGACATGCGATTAGTTTCGGAGAGAAAATGTGTTGGTAACAGTCGATTAGGAACCCAGTCACACAGAACATGTCAAATTAGGGAAACATTATCAGAAAAAATATATAATAAATTACCATATTATTGAGTTTGTCATTTAGGAATGAACACTTGTAATAATTAACATCTCCCGAGATCTATTTCAAGGCTATTTATTGATTTCTTTGGAAAGATTGGTGATCGGCTGCTAATCATTCTGTGATGGGGGAGTGTAAGGTCATACAACGATCTTAACTTGTCAGTGGATATGAAATATTGTTATCGTATACAAATATAGAAGTGTTGAAAGTGAAATTACATTGTAGACATGTTGCAATGATATGTTATTTGTGTATATAGCACTATTAATATATTTTAACTACGAGAAAAAGTAAAAACAAGACGTATCTTATTTATGGCGCAGCGATTCGGAAACTGCATAGTGATACCTTTAATAGTGGCATGTTTTGTGCAACAGTCTGTACGAAGTCTTTAGCATTTGCACTTACTGCACATAATTTGATAATTTCTCTAGACAACAGTTGTATTATTATGCTAATCAAGTGATTATTTATATTCAATAATCTTTTAAGCTAATTCCGTCTCTTAGTACAAATGCCTGCATGAAAATAAACCTCTATTTGCAAAGAGTCTTTATCTTTCCTTAAACTTATATAACCTTTGGAGAAACAGCAAGCATTCCAACACAAGCTAATCAAATATACTAATAATGAAATTTTCTGCTTTCAAATTGTATCAATTTCTTTTGGAGAAGGATAAAAGTGTCGCCATCTTATCTTTATATTTAAACGCGGAGTGCACGCAAAACATATGAAAGACAGATTGAAGTCCATGTATTTTGTTGTGTAAATAGTTCAGTAAACGATATGTAAATCTCAATAACTTTGCATAGATGGTTGTGTTTATATTTTGTCTCATCTACAGAAATTGTAACTACTACCCCGCTGAACCGATAAATATTTGTAGTTTTAGTTATTTAAAATTGAATATGTCGAAGGTTGACTGTCCCTTCGGTATCTTTCGTCCCTCTTCTACACTCGTTGAGTTGCTTTGTTTTTGAATTTCCAATTAAAAAAAAGTGTTATTGTTTTGTTGATACTTTAAAAAGTGAATATAATTCTTTCATAAAATGTTTAACTTTTGAGCTCGGACTTTCCTTCGAATGAGTGTTTCTGGACGTTTTGATGTTAGTCATTGAACATTGGATAGAGGTATAGGCCAGGGAGGGTTGAGATCTCACATAACATGTTTGGACCCGCCTTTTTTTTTTCTTTCCCGAGTCGGGAAGAACTAGGCTTTATGAGTATTGTGTGTTTTTACATTTTTTTTGTTTCATTTTTATGTGTTGGAGTAGAGTTGTGCGTCCATTTCACTGATCTATTAGTATACATTATTGGTTAGGGGCCAGTCTAAACCCGGAATTTCTGGATGCGTTGAAGACCAATTGGTGCACTGTCCTCAGTTATTTGTTTGGATTGTTGTTGCCTCTTTGACACGTTCCCCGTTTCCATTCTCACTTTTAAGAACTGGTTTGGAATGCATCCACAAATTAGTATCCTTTATCATCAGATTAATGGCAACGTCTTTCAATCAATCGAGGTGTTTTTAATTGTCATGTGATAAACTGATTCTTTAGATTATAAGTAAATAACCTTCCTTATAATAGGTCCCTACAAAAATAGAAGAACACATCAAACCATGATTTAAATTTTAGTTTCTTGTGTACAATTTGGAAATTAGTATGGCGTTCATTATCACTGAACTAGTATATATTTTTAAGGGGCCAGCTGATGGACGCCTCCGGGTGCGGGAATTTCTCGCTACATTGAAGACCTGTTGGTGACCTTCTGCTGTTGTGTTTTTTTATTTTGGTCGGGTTGTTGTCTCTTTGACACATTCCCCATTTCCATTCTCAATTTTATGAATCTATTATAACAGTACACAGACGAACGGATTGACGTTTCACCTTTATCAACGACTATTCTGCTATTTTTAGTCAAATTAACTCCACAAATTTGATTTATTAAAATACCAGTGACTTATACAAAAGTTTTATTTTGATTCGGTTCACATTTAAACATGAAATTATGCACGCGTAAACGTGAAAAAAAATCTATGTACTTTCACCTCTCATTTACTACAATTATAAATGATACGTCAAAACTAAAGTATATGTTATTTTACTTTACTTTATTCAATTTGTGGAGTTAATTTCTATATATATATAATTCTTATACATATATGACGTCAACACTGTGATTGGCTATTACATTTTATTTTCAGTCTTTTAATGATGTTGTTAATGAGTATGAGATCTGATTCTACAGTAAGAAAGATTTATATTTGTTGGGTACTAAGTACATTATGCCAAAAGATCTATATAAGCTTGTCTCATATTTCCTGTAAACTAATTGGGACGTCATTTGTATTTCCCTAAAAGTAAAACAAATCTATACGGTCATTGACACTCTGATATTTTACTAAAATCAAATTTTACCGGTAGGTCAAACTGTAATTTTTTAACAATTCACTTAAGCATTTCTCATTCTTTCCCATATCTCAAATACTATCCTCGTAACTAAAAAAATACTTATGAGACATTTTCAGACAGAAAAGAAGCAATGAGCAGATGTGTTATCAATTTCATCTAATTTTTCTGTAATTGTGTTTACAATATTAAGGTACAATGTATTCAAAGACCGAGAGTGCATCACTTCTAGTTCTAAATTTAAAGTTATACGCAGTTTCAATCCTTCTAGTGTACACAAATCAGGCGTAGTTTGTCGTTTGAAATGGTATCGTCCAAGAGCCCTTTACACTGTTATCGCTTGCTATGCGGTACAAGTTTTCTTCGTTGTTGTCGGCCATGCGAAGACTTATAATTGATAACAACTGGTCTCTGCTGGAGAGTTGTCACTTTGGAAAGCAAACCACTATTTGTTTTATTTTAATTCCATAGCGATATTTCATTCGGATTCCCTCCGAACTGTCAATTCGAATATTCATTTGAAGTCATGTCTGCACGGGTTACTTACAAAAAGAATTGCGCATCATATAGAAACACCGCACAGCCTTTTTATTGCAGTACATCAATAATAAATGCAATAAAATTATTATATAGAAGGCTTGACATTTCATATCTGTATAACTCTCTATCTAAGGTTTTATAGGATCAATTATATAGTCTCATGTCCTCTCCCCTGAGACAAGTAATTTATATATCCCGTTCTAAAATGTTACTGACCAAGAATTTATTTTCTAGTCACATGCAAATCTAGCGATACTAAAGATAAAGTTACAGTATTAATGCATTCAATTATCAATATTACTTCCCAGATATTATTAAGAAGAAAGTATTGTAATAAGGGTTAATAATAAAATGACAATATTATATTACAACGGAAGGGCAGTAATTCTGTTTTTATTCCATTAATGAGGGTTAATGAAGGATACTTTATTCCATGGGTTCTTCGTTCGGTTTGGTGAATATCAAAAGTAATGGAATTTTATGATGCTTGACAGCGTTGCTAGTTGAGGATCGAATTGAAATATTAAATATAGATTGGAAGCTATTCAGTGCAGTACTAAATAAAGCTTTAGATATTAAATGTATTTTTAGAGCAAATGCAGTTACTGTATTCAGCTAAAACATAAAATGTAGTTTGGAAGTAAATGTTGAAAACTTAAAAAAAAAAAAAATAACAATTAAATATAGTTAAGAAACAAATACAGATATAGACATGAACGTGAACATTATAAATAGTTTGAAGGCAACTGAATTACTATACAAAAACTAAAATATTAAATGTTGTTTTGAAGCAAATGATGTTACAGACAAAATATTCAATATAAAATGCAGTTTTGAAGCAAAACAGAACGCGATAAAAACACTAGACAAACCTAAAACATTAAATGATGTTTTGAAACAAATATGTACTAGAGACCATTTATTACAATATACAATGTATTTAACAACATGAACAAATCAGTGTCATAGTTGTTTTCATTGTGACCAATCGGTTGACAGAGAGGGAGAAAGAGAATTTTCGCAATATAAGCGATAGGGGAGAGATGGGAGAGCATTAGTATGAATCACTAACTTAGTCAAATTACTAATACTTATTATTTTCAGGAGGTCTGTTTGGTGAGGAAGAAGACGAAAGGATACATAACGCATTTAAACACGCTGTATATTGGATAAACCATCAACACGAGTTCTTCCGAGACAACCAACTGGTGTTCGACACTAGAATTTTACAAACTAAGGACCTGTTTAAATCTACTAAAGAAGGTAGGCATAAATTGTAAGAAAGAGCTGCATAAAACGATCTTTCAAAAATAGAATACCACCATCTTGCTGGAACATCAGATTTTGAATATAGCGAAAATGTTGAAAGTGTACAATATAATGAAAATCCCAAAAAATAATAAATCCTACTTCAACTTATAATGATTGGTTGAGAAGTTCAACTAAACTTTACGATAAAAAACGGCTTCAATTATCCTATTTTTAATTCAATAAAATTCAAGCAATACTTGCATATAAATTAAAAATATCTGAGCGAAAACGATACCACATACTCTCTGGTATCTATACTTCTATTTACGAAGCACCCGCGTTCGTCTCTTCTTTGATGGGGCTCAAATTGCCTAATATTTAATCATCTATGTAATTTCGTAGCACATTGCAGAACTGGCCAATCAAATAAACACATTTAACTTATCGCTTTTTCATATCGTATTCCATTTAGTGTGATACCTGAAATATCTCTCCAAGCGAGAAATAGATGACAGGACACATTAATTTATTAGAAAACACATCTTTAGATCCATTGGTCTCAGGTGGACAATTGTCTCATTGGCATTAATCATACCAAGTCTCCGTATTGTAAAATTTATTCCAAAAGAAATCAAGGCCTGCTGTGTCTCGTAGTAGAGATGTCTGATTTCCGATTTTGTAGAATTAATAGACACAATCGGAAGTAATCGATAACTATTTAGTACTAAGTCTTGTCGCAATGAATAGTCCGACGATCAAATATTTTTGTTTACAACAAATACAACCATTAACCCTGAAATAACAGGTTGAGAAAAAATATAGAATAGTATAGACTATAATAAGATGTGTTCAGAAATAAAAGAATACAATATAATTATACACACAGAAAAAAGTTAAGCACACCCACGTTTTTTTTTTCGAATTGACAAATATTACGATAAAGGTCATAGGATCTCAGACCAATTGGTGGCAAAAATAGTAATGGGACCTGTTAGGACACAGTATTAGCTTTAAGGAAAACATAACAAATTGCATCACAAATGATAATTAAATTTTAATGAAAAGATTGTCACAAAACAATAAGCCCAGTTTAAACACTGAAACATGTCCATTTTAAGAATGGACCTTCTGAGTTCGTTTTGCATGATACTATTGTCATTTCACTTAGAACACGCCCATTGTAAATCTGTTAACGATATACAATGTACATAGTTCAATATTCAATATCGGGTGAAAACACCACGTGATTGTATGCATGCCTCAACCATGCGTCTCATCCCTACAGTTAGTCGTCGAATTTCCTGCTGTGGTATTTGCCGCCATTCCCGGTGGAATTCTGCTTCCAACTGAAGGAAATTTTGTTAAAAAGGGTTCATCTGTCTGTACTTGACGGCCCAAGTGGTCTCAAATATGCTCTATCGGATTTAAATCCGGGCTCAAGGCAGACCATGGAAAAGCAGGTACTGCTTCGCCTTGAAGAAATGCGGTAACCACCCATGAAAGATGTGGTACAGCGTTGTCATCCATAAACACAAGTTTTGCAGCTAAATGAGTTGCTATCCAAATGAGGTATAACTACTGACCGAAGATTTTTTTTGATGTATTGGTCATAGTTAGGTCATAGTTAAGGTTTCCTTGTATAGCTACCAAGTCCATTTTGCAGTCATGAGAGATGCACCTCCATACCATCGCAGAGCCTCCACCGTAAGGAACAGTTGCTTTGATGTTCCTTCTGGTATATCCTGTATTTTTCTGACTTGGTAAAAAACTGTAATGGGATCTTTCAGGGGGTCTTAACCTTTTCTTTATGTACATCTTCGAAAATGTATGTTAAAAATCCATCATAAATATCATAAATGGAACATTGTAGATGAAATCAAACACATGCACAAACAAGCCATCAATAGTGAGTCATCTTGTATCAAATATAATTTTAATACAACGTATTATAATTTTGCCATACTAAGTAATTCATTTGATAAGAGAACAATACCTTTGGTATACACTTTACCGCAAAAATACCACTGTGTCTAATACGATTGTTAACATGGTCATTCTCACTATGAGTAATATGATATGACTCTGTCAGATAAAACCGAGAAGCTGTTGAACCATTTTCTGGAGGTATCTTTTGTTTCGATCTAGAGTAAGGTTTTTAACTGCAACCATGTAGGTTAATCACCATCATAATTACATAATAATGATAATGTTTGCTATGTAATTTGCATATAGCTGTTTGCTTCCACCCAGTGTATGACTATTTCACCAGTATAACACAAACAAGATGTCTACGGTATGCTTTTAAAACACATTAGACAAAAAACGTGTCGTTGCTTTCCGACTATGCTAAACTGTGTTCGTACATGTTTTGTCTGATTAAAGCGCCTCATCCATTTATACTACAAAGATATTTGCACACAAACTAGTATTTAACATGAAATTGTTTTATATACAACAAAATGATTTATTTTTTACGCCCACATTAATGGGTGTTTTAAGATATTGATTTTCATTATACCAATTAACTAAATATAAACAAGAGTATTGAAAGACATTTTTGACTAATTTCCTAGCGTCAGGTGCACGGTACTTGGGATAATGACAGGCAGGTATGTTCTTATAGTATGCCTAATTGCTTTAGGTTATTTGTAGATTTGATTACCCTAAATCTTTTTAAGCTTTCATGTTTTATTTACTTTCTTTTTTAAAAAGCGAAACGTTTTAACCCTTACCCAATACGAACTCCAATCTAAAACAACCAATAACCGCAATTCGCAAAACGCACCCATCCCTTCGCTTCCCCCCAAAAAATACTTTAAAAATTATTAATACTATTAATACCGGCGTCACACATTAGCATATAGCTCCGACGTACGCCGGGCGTGGTAAAAAAAATCATGTACGCTGCCAATATGCTAGTAATTTTGGATGCATTCAACCTTTCAATCACATCTGTATCTTTTGCACAACGAGTTTTAAGCGTGTATTGGACGTACGAGAAGCTAACTTATCTGTAGCGTTAACAGCATTCACCATACGTATATCTTTGCATTTCGACGAACTTCAAACTTATACAACACGCGTTTAATGAGTGTTTTGCGTTCCTCTAGCGTGCAACTAACGTATACGGACTTTGTCAACTTTCTCTGTACGTCTGGTGCACGCCCGTCTATACGCTAATGTGTGACGCCGGCATAGATAAATTCGAGTACAACTCTTACTAGCTTACCTACGTATGCAATTACAGAAAAAAAATCAAAAACAATTCGGTCCAATACCAGAATATAGAATACCCGAAAAAAGAAATCAGTACATGTACATCTCGTAGAATATCTATGGCTGGTTTCAACACGGTTCTTTCTTTCTGCCTATATAGCAGTGATAGTATTTGATTTTTTTAAATGTAGTAGTACGTATTCCCTCTAATTGTTTTGAAAGGTGCGGTTGTTTTTAACTAAAACAACTGGATAGCAACCCTACAAGTACCTGCATATATGTTTCTCTGTTTTGTATTTTAGAGGGTTTATTCTTTCTACATGTAGATATATATATATGTTTCGGTATTTGTTTTTTTTTCAGTTTGTTTACAAATGGATTTATCTCCAGCAGCTTTATTTGGACCAAGATCACCAGAAATGTCTTCATACGCCAATTCCATGTGTAGATACTTACACATTCCCCATTTAGAGTACCGAGAAGAACCGACTTACCGCCGTACAGCAAGTTTCTCAATCAACCTTCATCCTAGTCCGGTAGAGTTGGCTAAGGCGTATCTGGACGTTATCAACTATTATAATATGGACCATTTAATGATACTCTATGCATCTAGTAGTGGTAAGATAATAAATGAATTAGTGATTCGGTTTTCAATCTTACATGTTGATGTTTTTTTTCTCAATTTTATTATATGAACTCCGGTTTGCATTTATATTTCGTTGGTATTTGATATCACAATCAATATAAACTTGACCACTGTAACACGTGAGAAGAAAAGAAAAAAAAAAACGTTGTCAATTCAAAATTTAAAACTCACACTTGTTGAGCAATCAACAAATTTTGATAAGTACTGTATTATGTGTAGCTTTAATTGAATATCATTAATTGGTTCAAACTTGCTTTCGTCTTAAATCTGAATCTTTGGCGGAATTAAAAGAAATATTATTCTTTTCAAAATCAAGAGATAACAATGAATTATCAGACTGTCAAACCCTGCAACATCTTTAATCCGTTAAGATTAAAAAGTAAACTTTCTTAGAATATGTAAGCTGCCAAAAACTCTTAATACTGGTAACTTTTATAAATTATAAAGTTTCTTGTATACAAAGATGTATTGATTCAAAAATAGTAAGTCTTAAAGACTATAAATATTCTTAAAGTATACTTTGTACATGTTATGACCATGTTGACAATTATAATAAAAATATAATTCTCAGATCTAAAAGAAGCGAAACTACCTTTCAACTTCCAATTGAGTCATTCTCAATGTGATTACATTTGTTATCTTTAAATACCAGGAAAGCGATGTGAATCAGGAAATAAAAGTTATTGATTTTGTGTTTAACACTCCGTTATAATGCCTTAATTCATACTTGTACCGAAGAATCACTCGGTCAATGCCAATTGTTACATAAATAATGTCAATCAATTCATCAGGCGAGAGAACCAGTGATTAGTGGGTAATTTTCTGTAAATTTTTTGATATTCTATATTTCGTTTGATTAGAAAATCTGTTATTTTGTATTGGATCAATTGATGTATTTCGTTTGATTAGAAAATCCGTTTTTTTTTTTGGTACTGAATCAATTGATGTTTGGAAGATTAGAATGTACAGTAAATTATTATCAGGAGTAAAAGTTAATTCGTTCAGAACAATTTGGTAATTTGATATTTAGATAAAAACGCGAATAAAAGATAAGCAAAATTCATAGTAATGCACCGAAACACCTTATGTAATTCGCCGTTTGATATCCTGAAAAAGAATGGGTAATTTCGCTATTTGCACTGCAAAAAAAAAACCAAAACAAATGTCATGTAATTTGTTGAGTTTTCAATGTTTAGGACCCTATAATGGTAACGTTTTGTATTTCCAAATTTTATCAAGAATGCAGTAAAACGTCGTATTTGATATGAGTTAGTGTGTGTACATCTTCATTTGTTGGAAAAAAATGTAATTATTCCGTAGATTCGATTTTCAAGTTTCAATGAAAAGCGACAATTTTAAAATAATTAAAAATGGTCTTTCTATTCACAATGATTATATCCTATATTGAAAATAAGGTTATATTCTTCCAAAAGAAACAAGATTAAGTCCATTGTGTCGAACAGAATGAGATTGGTTCTCTTTCTAAAATCTCAATTTTGAAAATCAATGGGTACAAATTTAACAAGTTTTAACAAAACATGTCAAAGTGTAATACTAAATTCGAAAATGTGTAAGTTAAACTATAAATTTCTGACAGACTAATACTTGTTAATTTGTAGATTTAAAATGAGTTTCTATTTCGAATTCAGGGGGAGGCGGGCAAACATGTTGCCTTTATACCTTCTACTTTGCATATGCATTTTTTCACCATCTCAATAATGTGCAATATAAACAACTAAGCATACACAAATACTCTCATACTGCATGTGAATTTAGGAATAGATTTTTAGACTTTATGAAACTGGACTTACTTTGAAATGAAATCAAAATAACCTAAAAATATGCACAAGTTTCACATTGACCTTGCAATGATCATACAAATATCCAAAATATATCTGTACACGAAAATTCAATATTTGTTTTTACCATAATCACTCATTACAGCTAGGGTCAACAAACATGCATATTTGTAATACTTGTAATAACTCATTGCAGGGTTAACAAAAATGCAAGTTATAATACAAGATATTTCTAAAGAATCTGGAAAAGCGATACATTTACGACAGGTCAGTTCAAATACCAACATGAGGGAATTATTGATGGAAGCCAAGAGAAAGCAATGGACCAATATCTTAGCCGATCTAAATGCATCGCAGACATCTTTATTACTCAAAATGGTAAATATTTCTATCTTGTCAAATAAATATAAACCGTCTTTGATTTATTACATATGTATCACTTAATATTGTTGTTTTTAGATTTTTGTTGCTTTTTGCTACGATGTAAAAATCCTTGAAAAATTCAACGATTGGAAAAATGACATAAATCATCAGATAAAAGTATTAACCCTTTTTATACGTTTTTATGAATTAAAAGATAGGTACATGTTTCAACAGCTAGATGATTTATAAGTTAAAAAGAGAAGAAATTTAATTATAATGATTTGTTATATGAATCTTCATCTTCTATCTTGATCTGTCGAATTGAGTTTAAAATATTTTAAAAGACTGCGTTTAAAAAAAAAATGAAATAAAGGGACATGCTTGTTTTATTCGTTATTTTGTTTTTCGTATGGCACTCTCATGTATATTTCATTTCTTATTTAAAAAAAAATGTGACAAGTCATTGAGTAAAGTCATTAGTCTCAGACTTGCATGAAAGTACAAATAGATTTATTCTATCGATCGACTAATATAAACTTGTCCTCTTCAAATTTACTCAAGGTTCACCTAGATTCCAACATTCTTTTTGATGGACATAGCATACTTTCCGTAATTGTTTTCTTATTACCCGTCAGCAACTATAATTGAAACGTATTGACCAATGACAGACGGGTAGTAATCACATGACATTGAAATCTGTGAATGACAGAAGCAGATTGACTGAGACAGAGTGTTCTTGTAAAGCTGTTGTCTTTTTCAATAATGTACAATTTAGCTAATCCATTCATAAAATGACTGTCTCACATTTTTGTATGAAAGGTTAGAAGGTGTTAATGGTTCGATTGCTCGACCAATTTTGCGAATATAAAGGAAATATAAGCAATTGTCAAACATATGGAAGGTTTAATTAATTATAAAACTAGGTTTAACTCACCATTTTCTTCTGGAAATGGCTGTGCTAAGTCAGGAATATGGCAGTTGGTTTTCACCTGTTCTGTTGATTAATGGCATTTCCTTTGTCAGTTTTCATGGACTTCCCCTTTTTATGCCCCACCTACGATAGTAGAGGGGCATTATGTTTTCTGGTCTGTGCGTCCGTTCGTCCGTTCGTTCGTCGGTCCGTATGTCCCGCTTCAGGTTAAAGTTTTTGGTCAAGGTAGTTTTTGATGAAGTTGAAGTCCAATCAACTTGAAACTTAGTACACATGTTCCTTATGATATGATCTTTCTAATTTTAAAATCTTTTGACCCCAATTTCACGGTCCACTGAACATGGAAAATGATAGTGCGAGTGGGGCATCCGTGTACTTTGGACAAACTCTTGTTGAATTTGCTTTGGAATTCGGTGTTATTTATGTTATACTTTTTAGTAAAGCATTTCGAGATAGAATAATAAACTCTGTCTAAATTAGTCTATTTTAAAAAATGTTTATAATACATAAGAAAAGGATTATTATACCTTATAAGCATCTATTAATGTACATTACATTGCAATGTCTGACCACCATTGGAAATCATACCATCTAAAAATAATTTTATAAAGAATGGATTGATTGATTGTTAGTTGCTTTACGCCGCATTGGCACTCAAAGGCTATATCGCGGCGTGAGCTAATTCGAATATTTTTACAATTTTATAAAGAACGGATGAATGATTTTAAATTTATATGTTTGTTCACTCATTGCAATTGACATGAATCGTGCAATGTGTGCATATTTGTCTGTCTGCACAAGAGCTGCACCGTGGATTACCTTCAAGATATATCAGACGACTACTTCCTGGTTCGCGATACTTTGAATTACAAGGGGGCGGTATGCTTAGCACGACATCGCGTGCAACGTCTTATTTTAAATGAAAACAATATTACATGGTATTATTGCAAATAAGACAGCTGAAGCGTTATTAATCAGAGTGGGTCCTTTATTTCTGTATTCTTTATTTTTCCGGCCCATCATTCTTATTGCTTTATACTTTAGCACCCCATTATTCTCTAACTTTTTTTTATTTTAGCATCCAATTATTCTTTATTCTTTATTTTTTAGCACCCAATTTTTCCCTTTTCTGTTTTTTTTGGCGTTAATTTCTTCTTTATTTTGTAAGACATTTATTCTGCACATTTTACCAACTTTTCTATTCTTTAAACTCATTTAAGACTTTCAAGTATGAGCAATCATATACTCTTCTATTTACAGGCTCTTCAACAAGGAATGATTAATCCGTATCATCATTATGTTTTAACAACATTGGTAAGTTTTTATAATCACAGTACATTTAATGAACATTGGTACTTTTAACGATGAAAGGGAGACTTCCATAACATATACTTATTTATGTTACAACGTATTTGTAAAATATTGCCCTACAAAGTAATTTTGTCTAATGTTCAACGGCTTCTAATAAAAAAGTACATATACCAGACCTGGTTCGAAATGGTGTTTAGTTTGGTTTTGGAGTATCTATAGAGTTATTAAGGTGTCATTGGCATTTATCATCACTATCTCCGGCGAAGAGCTTACATCCGTTCCGTACTTACTTCGTATCACTACAGGGAAAACGGTAGTATTTATTCTGCCATAGGCGACAATACTAACATTTTCTAAATTTACCAGTTTTTATAATAAAAACTTGGATAAAGCAGTTATGTATGGTGTTTGTACTTTATTACTGTATTCTAAAAATTGAAGCCAAATAGTATCATGACCAATTTCCAACGGAGCTGGTTTATGTTATCCATGCCCACCGTCATTTTGCACCAAATGAATGAAATTTTGGAAGCCTTTTCAAATAATTCTCTAGAAAATATTTCAACAGGTTTTAAAATTTAAATTGTAAATATACAAACTGCAGTTATTCATAGATAAATAAAAAATATATTGTACCCTTACATCCAATCACAGCGCTCGTAAGTTGACTTCCTTCACTTGTCTTGGGTACACAAAAGGCCAACCTAATGCTGGGAAAATGTAATACTACCGTTTTCCCTACACTGTGTAGTGTAGTGTAATAAGTATACGGAAAGGAAACGAACGCTGTACGGATATTGTAATCATCACTGTCATTAAGCAAACAACCATCAATCAAACGACATGTTAAGTTATCTTCAACAAATAGAATAATTTTAACGTTTAGAATCGTCTTCGGAATGGACATGAATTGATGTTGGCTATGCTATTTAAAATTCAATAATGAAGAGTTTTGTCTGGTCATTAAATAGTGCCTTTTATCGTGCTTTTTATGTAAATAAAAGGAGATATGAAGAAAATATCAATGAGACAGCAACCAAATGGCATAAACAAAAAAATAACATACACTTTTCATAACGATGTCTATATACAATGTACGAAGCTCTAAATATCACTATATATAAACAGTGCAAAATTTGAGAATGTTGGCATCGTAGCTTGACAAAAGGGCGTTGGCAATTGCTTTTGTTATTATATATCACTCTTCAGAAATCGCATGATGTAAGCTATATATTTTGCACAGTTTAATTGTTTTATTTGATTTAGTTTATACACTTTTACACATATATTATGATACAGTACCAAATTAACATCACCAGATGCGCATTTCGACAATAAATGTTTTATCAGATATGAGTGAGAATTCGAAATCTTATGCTAGCATTGCAGCGCTGAGACACATATATTCATATAATGTTTTACAAAATTTTAATCATACAATCCATATTTCATGCCTTGATACGTATACCCTTGGGAATTACAGTCCATCAGCAGGTATTGACCTAGTGGTATTGCTAACATTGCCGGTACCAATTGTAATACACCAAATGAGTGTTAAGTAATGTTCGAACCTCTCTTAATTCTAACATCCAAGACAGCACATGTGTTTTCTTTTGAGTTCAACGATGATGAACTTGGTGGTGAACTTTTTATATATTTTCAGGATATAGAGACATTAAATTTAGATGACTACAAATATAACCATGTGAATATAACAGGATTCCGATTGGTAGATCCGAAGAACAAGTTTGTCAAGCTTATAACTGATGATATGTATATTTACCAAATGAACACTCGACTGCCTCTGTTGAGTATGGAAACCCATAACACAATACCGGTAAATATAAATGGAAGATAATTCTCAAAAAGAGAAATACCATATGTTAAAAAAAAATAGTGACTTTTGAAGGAACTTGCATGATGAAGCATTATATTGGTCCATTAATTAAATCCGAGCATTCCATAATATATTCAATTTGCACGACTTTTTATCTCATATCACGGTATATATTTTGGTCTTGCATAATGTAAGGCCTTAAGGTGGTACCAAACAATTTCACTAAAATTATTTGGCTCGTTTAATTTTCATAAAATTTTGACAAACTATTTACTTTGACCCTTAAAGAAAAGTATAAAAATTTCCAAAAAAATGAACCAACCGTTTTGTCAGAAAAATTTCACTGGTTATAAAGCAGTTTGACAAACACAAATTTTGATCATTGAGAAGCTGAATATTCCCTTTACAACACATAGTAATTAAAACATTAAGCTGACTTTACAGAGTTATCTCCCTGTAGTGTTAGGTACCACCTTATATTAAAAGGAGCAAATTGACAACTTTATAAATTCTGTATAATTTAACTTCAGTAATAATACATGAGGTCAAATTCGAACATCAAATTATGTTAAAATATATTACAAATATAAAACAATATGTGATGCATTTTTTTATGATCCAAACGACATTGACCACATTCAAGGACCACCATAAATTTTGTAACGATGTGTCTCTGAATGATATTCCTCAAAGTTTGATGTCATTGTTTTCCAGAAGGAAATATACCTTACAAATCTATAAAAACTGGTAATCAGACTACCATCATGAAAAATTTCATACTTTAAAAGCTGTGAATAGGGTCAAAACGTAAGATGGCAGGTTAATTCAAACTTCTAATATATCTTTTTGAACACTGCTGACGTATCATAATGAGTTGCTATGGTGTGTTTAACCTTTGACAGAAAAATAAATCAGATATTATTACAGTTCTAGACTTACAATAATCCAATCTGTTCCCCGAGAGTATTTTAAGCCTAAGTCATAAATCACTAGACCTCCAATTACCAATCATTGAAGTTAGATAACTCTGATTCAGTAAATTTATTTAATAAAATTTGTCATTATTTATCAATTATGTACCCTAGACTGAAGTAAAAGACGTAAGCACAAGGTTCATGGTATCAAAATGTTCTTTTTAAGTCACAATATCTGCAATCTTTGAAGCTGGCTCGTCCATTATCTTAATTTAATATTGAAGAAAATTCTTCACATTTTTTATCATAAAAAACAAGTGATTTTGTACTTTAAGATTCATCAGATTCAAACGACTGTTATCAAGTATGGCTTTCTTTGGATCTTTTATCTTACATATTTGCACTTTTATTTCATTTTTATGCATATTCATGTCACATCAATTTTTACTATTTAGTTATAAAATGTTTGATGATGATTATATAAATTGCCCCAATGACTAAAATATAATTGCGACCTAGTTCATTTAGCACTCTTATACGATTCAAAGCCTGGCGTGTGGTCAAGAAACTGAGGACATGGATATTCTCTATGGTCGGGTTGTTGTCGCTTTGACACATTCCCCATTTCCTTTCTCAATGTTACCTAATTAGACTGGTAACCGGGTTTGTAATAACATGAGCAACAAGACGGGTGCCAGATGTGAAGCAGGATCTGCCTACCCTTCCGGCGCACCTTAGATCACCCAGAAATACAGCATAAAATTAGCAAGTACCAATATCAACTTAACAGTTATTCTATTTCTTTTTTTCAGTATGAGTCGGCTCTTTTATTTGATGCAGTCTTGTTATTCGCAAAATCACTAGAAGAACAAGCGAAATATCACATAATAAGACCGGTGAATGTATCTTGTGAAGGAGATGACGTTTGGAGATCCGGGTTAGATCTGTTTAACTACCTAAATACGGTTAGTTTAAAGTTTTTACTTTATTTTTTTATGTCTTCGTTCAAGGCCTTAATCAATTTGGCGTCTTATGAATACAAGAGAACTTTTTTTCTTTCTTTTCCTTAGATGAATAACATGTCTCTCTAAATTTTACTCACACTGGACACTGATTACCACAAAAACAAACAACATTTTCAACGATAAGGAATACTAATTAAGTTTCCTTATAGACAAGTGTCTTATTTTATGTGCATAGCCTCGAATGTAGATCATTTCGCATATAGAATTATGATCAGATATATTCTATAAAAGATTATCTTAAAAGAAATCTATATGTTCAAAGACTGCGGAACAGAGGGGGTCGTAAAAGGGGGATTGCTACTCACGAAAAGTTGGGGAAACATTACATGTTGTCTCTACTTTTCAGTTAGATAGTTAGAGATACTTCTCATAAATCATCTAAACATTGCTGACATTTGTTCTTTCATTTTATAACTTACACCAACGGCCATTTTGAAATGGTTATAATTTTCTAAAAATACGAAATAAAAAGTAATGAAAGTCTCTTTAATAATGTAACCCTTTAAGAAAAGCGGAAGGGTCATAATAGAGGGACCATTGTTTTAATAGTCTATCAAGTAAAACATAGTGTTCTGTGCCATCTTCCGAAACAAGGTTGTCGGCTCTCCGGACATTCCCGAAGTCCTGCGTTTGATTGCCGAGTTTATAAGCTTCGGTCCTTGCTTAGAAGTTGGTACTGTGCAAGTGTCTGCCTGACAATCAGTGGTTTATTTTGCAGGTTAAAATATCAGGATTGACAGGTGACTTATTGTTACAACATGGAAGACGTCTACTGTTTAATCTAGACATTGTACAATTAATGAAAGAGGGACTCGAAAAAGTAGGTACGCTTTTTGTTTCACAGTCACTTTAGTTTCGGATGGTATGCAATGCTTATCAAATTAATATACCGTTAAGTGCAGTATTTGTTTTTATGTACATTTATCATTGATCATAAACGCCAATAACATCAACATAAAAAAAGAAAAGAAATAATTGTACTCTTGAAAAAATTAATTTGAATGTAACCATTTTATTTTTTGCAAGGTCAATAAATTAAGACTAAATAGTACGCTCCATATATTTACTGCGGTGCATGAGGTTCATAACTTTTGCTGCGTTGACCAATATGCCTACTATGTTCATTTAGATGTGAAATGGTTGAGATGTACATGCCAGCATTTCTTAATTTCTGTCTATTGTCATAGACAACTTGTCTTAATATTTTGCAATACACTGATGTAGCGAGCGAAGAAGTAGGTGCTCTGGGTCATCATGAACAGCGATGTGTATATTCTTGCTATATGTATGCGTACATTGCCTATGTAAATTTTAAAATTGTTTGTATGCACATTGAACGACAAATTTATGTGACGTATATAATTTTTCTGACGTCGGACACTCAAGTAGATCCATGTGTTCGTGGAAAGGTTTTTGTGTCCTGTTAAATTGTTCCTTTTAAAAGTTTTGGATTCTCATAAATTCTATGTATAACTTTTGGACTAGTTTGATTTCTGTAATTTATTCTTACATACTTTTGATTTTTTAACCCTGTCTGCGCTCATTGCCTATGTAAAATTTAAAATTGTTTATAATCCAGGTACTTTGGATAACTATTGTATGCACATTGAACGACAAATTTATGTGACGTATATAATTTTTCTGACGTCAGACACTCAAATCAATCCATGTGTTCGTAGATAGTAGATGTTGTTGTGTCCTGTTAAATTGTTATACGATGATGACTGATGTTCCCATATTTTGACTATTTTATTGATTGTGACTGTTTATTTAACGCATCATGTAAATGTAACGGAATTTGATGAGACTGTTATTAAAGTGAGAGGGTTAGCGCTATAGAACCAGGTTTAATCCACCATTTTCTACATTTGAAAATGCCTGTACCAAGTCAGGAATATGACAGTTCTTGTCCATTCGTTTTTGATGCGTTTTGTTTTTTGATTTTGCCATGTGATTATGGACTTTCCAAATTGATTTTCCTCTGAGTTCAGTATTTTTGTGATTTTACTTTTTTTTGAAACCCTCACTTTAAAATGAAAAAAAAACAATACACATACTGTGTTCCTGTGCTTTGGGATTCGTTTAATGGTTCATTTGAATTTAATTATTTCTTAAATACATCGTAGCTTTCCATATTCATCGATTGCAAAGCACAACAGAGAAGATAAATTTTCAAGTTCTATTTATCAATGCTTTGCAAACGGCTGTTGAGTAGTTGGAAGATCTAATTCTTTTTTGCACGTTATATTACATACAGTCTGTATTTTAGACAGGTACATGGAGTTTGGACAGAGGACTGAATATAAGTTCTGAACAAAGATATGTATTACTCGGAAACAAGACGTTAGTTGTGTCTTCAAACCTTGTAAGTAAAATACGGAATCTTTATACATGTATGTAACTTTATTGTCGTTCCTTGTACACAGGATGTAAACGTAGCTATATTTGTATAATGTAGTGTCAGATGTGATATTGCAGCAAATCGTAAAGATAATTATTTTGCATAAACATTATCTCAATAAATCTGTTGCCAAAACATTACATTTTAAAGGAGTTTTATCCTAATTACTTTATATTTGTTCATCAATTTTTCATCGGATTTTAGGGTTTGAATACATTAATTTTGTTAAGGTATTTATTTAGATGTCTTATTTGATTTTATCAAGGCAAAGAAACGTAACTGGTCGATATATTTGTTTTTCATTAACTTATGTATGCATTACGATTTCATTGAACCTTATATTAGTATTGTAAGGGTTATCCATGTACCATTTATAAACCAAAAAATACCACGAATTCAAAGGTTGTGAAATAGGTTTACACCTATAATGGTTAACTTTTATAAGTTGTTATTTGGATGGAGAGTTGTCTCATTGGTACTCATACCACATCTTCCTATATCTACACTAGTAATTTATGGGCCCTTTATAGCTTGTTGTTTGGTGTGAGTCTAGGCTCCGTGTTAAAGAACGTACCGTGACCTATTTTGGTTTATGTTTATAAATAATGACTTGTCTAATTGGCACTCGCACCACATCTTCCTGTATCCCTTACATGTTAATGTGTATATAAAAATCATTTCAAAGTTTGAAAATTTCACACATAATTCAAAACTCGACAATTAGCCCATATGAGTTTGTTTACAAACTGTATTTTATAATCATAAACATATCTTTTAACGAAATAAAAGTTTTAGGGGTGCATCGTATTATCTTTGTAATCTCGATCATTTATGAATAAGATTTGTTTTCAAAAACATCAAAAGGTCTTTTAATTTTTTAGCATGATGCCGTCTTGACTTTAGGTTTATTGGTCGTGTTGACCTTTTCTTACGCTTCAGATCGATTTATTTTTTATTAAAAAAAAAATTCATCAAAATCATATACATCGCCTATATCTCCTATACTTTGCTAAAAATCAAGTTAAATCAAAAATTAAAAACGTATTTTTGAAATAAACATTCATTTAAATTGTACTATACAACCACAACAAAACCAAGTTTTACATACAGACGATTTCATATTTTACGAAAAACATAATAAGCTACACATTGTTTCATGCAATCATTTATAAAAAAGGAAATACAATCAATAGTTAAACCAATAACACAGAATTCGAAACGTAATCGGACTCAAATTTTAATTTTTGATTTCAGAAAAAGACTTTAATTGTGAGCACTGCCCTAGTAAGTCATGTGTAGCGTAGAAACTGCTTTATGTACAAATAATAACAAATTAGTGTTGCTGTTTTATTTAGATTAATAATAAATAACCTGGACTAACATTTATCTGCTCTTGGCTACATGTATATGGAAAACCGAGTTAAATTAAACAGCAAAGGCAGACCTACTTGATATTTTTCTTGGTTGTTGCATTTTCAGTTTTTAAACAAGAGGAAAAAGAATATCGTTTTTATTTTATATTTTGTTTGTTTTTATTGCTGATACCTATTTATATTCATTTTTCTACTTTAAAGTATCATTTTATATATGCGTAGCAGGAGTGATACATTTGTTTTTTACTTTTTTTCAATTGTATATTTAGTCTACTTCAGTGAAACATTTGTAATCTACGGTAGTTCCATTTGTTATCTACTGCAGTTATACATTTGTAATCTGCTGTAGTTTTCCATTTGTAATCTACTGTAGTTTTCCATTTGAAATCTACTGTAGTTTTCCATATGTGATCAACTGTAGTTTCCAATTTGAAATCTACTGTAGTTTCCAATTTGAAATCTACTGTAGTTTTCCATTTGTAATCTACTGTAGCTTTCCAGTTGTAATTATACTGTAGTTTTCCATACGTGATCAACTGTAGTTTTCCATTTGAAATTTTCTGTAGTTTTCCATTTGAAATTTTCTGTAGTTTTCCATTTGTAATCTACTGTAGTTTTCCATTTTTTATCTACTGTAGTTTTGCATTTGATCACATGTGGAAAACTACAGTAGATTACAAATGGACAACTCCAGTAGATAATCTACTGCAGTTTTTCATTTGTAATCTACTGTAGTTTGTGCAATTTGTAATCTACTGTAGTTTTCCATTTTTAATATCAAAACTTATGGTACCAATTTTCTTGCACCAGATGCGCATTTCGACAATACAAGTCTTTTCAGTGATGCTCGTGGCCAAAATATTTTAAATCCAAAGCTTATATGAAAGATGAAGAGCTATAATCCAAAAGTTTCAAAAAGTATACTGTAGTTTTCCATTTGTAATCTACTGTAGTTTTCCATTTGTAATCTACTGTAGTTTTCCATTTGTAATCTACTGTAGTTTTCCATTTGTAATCTACTGTAGTTTTCCATTTGAAATCTACTGTAGTTTTCCATATGTGATCAACTGTAGTTTTCAATTTGTAATCATCTGCAGTCTTCCATTTGTAATCTACTGTATTTTTAAATTTGTAATCTACTGTAGCTTTCCATTTGTAATCTACTGTAGTTTTCCATTTTTAATATACTGCAGTTTTCCATTTGCAATCTACTATAGTGTTCCATGTGTGATCTACTGTAGTTTTCAATTTTTAATCCACTGTAGTTTTACGTTTGTAATCTACTGCAGTTTTCTATTTGTGATCTACTGTAGTTTTCCATTTGTCATCATGGAAATTTCCATGTGTAATCTACTATAGTATTACATTTTTAATCTACTGTAGAGTTATATTTGTGATCTACTGTAATGTAAAGACGCGGTGTGTCAGTGTAAGATCACCCCGATGGACGAAGGTGTCAAATTGAACAATCATTCTGACAACTCACTTATTAACGAAAAAGGTCTACACCCCTCTGACCAAAGGTCTGCCAACTCGCCCACTTATAAAAAGATATTGCTTCCTTTAAGTATGTTAAATTACTGTTAATTTGTATCCAGTCGTCTTGGTGTAGTGGTATGGGTCGTGGCTTGATATGCTGAAGGTCTTGGGTTCGAATCCCTGCATATACACTGGATTTTTTTCTACATGAACATTGATAGATAGTCTTTTCTGTATAGTAATTAATTATAAGTTTTATAGTGGACATTCCCGCCAAAATTTTACAGAACAATGGAAAGCATGCATAACAAAGAAACTCAATCTGGGGTGATCTGGTAGGGGTGATCCAGCTCAGATCACCCCTGTTAGAACAAAGGAGCTGGGATGTAATTGATGTTGTCGACTGCAGTGCTACACGTGTAATCTTTGGAAGTGTCACATATGTTGTGTACTACAGTAGTTCATTCGAAATCTATCAAAGTGTTAAACTGTAATCAACTAATGTGTATGATTTTAATCCCTGTAGTGTAACAATTATATATAAGTGTTCCATTTATAAATTTAACTGAACTATAATTTGTGTGCATGATGCTGTCCAGTTAAATGATTATATGAGTTTGTTTTTGACCAGATGATTTAACCATTTCCCAATTTATTATTGTTCAGTCATTTTTGTGATACTTTACAAACTATTGAAACCTTCAATGTCAAAACTATGATAAAAAATAAAATAGTTATTGATTGAAAATAACAACACCCTGATTGGCAGACGAGAAAAGTAAATGCATAATCAAGACCATTTGCACTTTAATCTATGGCATACAAATTGCAACTGGAAAAGTTCTTCTCAGACAATGTAAAAGTTTGAAATATTACAATTTAAATATATTCTTTTGTGTCTAGTTTATGTTATTTAGACTTGTAATTTGAGTTTTTCCATTATCAATCATGAGTATTGATTTTTAATGCCTTACAAGTGTTATATTTTAACACTAACTATCTTTTATCTCATTTACATATTTTACAAAACAAATCGGAAACTTTTTAAAACCGTGTTCGGGGATGATAATGACAGAGCAGATAAATCGATTTTTGATAATGACAGCATATGTCATAAACATATATAAATAAAATATTATTCCGTTCATTCGTACTAGCAAGACATAGATTTTTGCGGGCATGATCAAAGTATTTGTACTTTAATAATGTTGAATGTAGAAATTTAAAATTCATTCTGTGGAAAAAAACCTACTATGAACAAAATTTGATTTCGCCAGTTCATTGATAGCCAATTACAGTGTGTAATAACAAAATTTTGATATAAGAGTATGCTTTAATGTTATATGTATCGTCTTACTGTTTAGTTACCTTTAAATAAGTATTGTTGGATAGTTTAGTAGAGATGGATAACCGTCACATCTTTCAATTAGAAGCAGACAAATAAAATGATCACATAAAACACAAAAAATATAAAAAAATTAGTAAGGCCTTTTCAAGTGATTTTTATAATTTTTTTGTGTTGTTACGACACTGTCATAGACTATGAGGAGAGTTGGCGACTTTAATCATATTCAACACCGACACACTATGTATATGCAAAAGTTATGAGCTTGTAGTTAAGTGGTTGTCGCTGGTTCATGTCTCTCTTTTCTTAAAACTTGTTTTTATTATAATTTAAGCCGTTAGTTTTCTCAATTGAATTGTTGCATTTTTCAAATTTTGGGCCTTTTAACACCTACATTAATGAACGGGGTTTCTGCATTGTTGAATTGCTTACATCCTTTCTTTTGAAATTAGGTGATTAGTTGTCTATCATACCACATCTCCTTATTTCATATTGAAAGTACTAAACTTGCTGATATAAATAGTAGAGTACTACATTAAAATTTGATGGCTGTATTTTCAGTTCTAAATTAAGCGAATTCAATGTAAAAAATCGAATTTGGAGTTGACAAAAATCAAACAATAATTTTGGAAACCTAAAACGACAAAGGGGCTTTCTAAAATCAAATGAAATCGATGTATCTAGTTAACAAAAATATTAGGACCGCTCAAGGGTAGAAATATTTCTTAACCATGCAAAATAGTCATCACGTTTATTTATCAACTGTTATACCATGTTGACCAGTTCAGAATATTTTGTTTGATTGTAGGAAGCACCTTATGTAATGTTAAAAGAAACCACTGGTAATCAACAGTTGAAAGGTAATGACAGATATGAAGGCTTCTGTGTTGATCTGTTGAAATCTATTGCAAAGAATGTTGGATTTGATTATGAAATAAAAGTTGTTCCCGACGAATTATATGGTGCTTATGATGCCAAAACAGGTGAATGGAACGGTATAATCAAAGAATTAATAGAAAAGGTATGCTTGTTTTATTAAACAGAAAGCTGTAGGAGTACAAAAAAAGTAAGACAAAATTTGTACCGATATTATTCCATACGAACTACCAACAATTATTTTTTGTGTTACTGGAAATTTTTTTTTTGCAGTATTGAAGAGGCATGTCTTGAAGATGAAAATCGTCATCGTTTGCGTTTTGCAACAAGGGACGATTAATATAAACTCAACACCATGGCCATATAGGATTTAGTTTAATATTTATACATGGTTTGGTTCAATAAATCCTTAACATAATGATATGACTTTAATTTGGGTATTGATAGGAGATTTATTGAAAAAAGTATCACAAATTACCAAACTGTTTTTTAGTTTTAAAAAAGAGAAGTCAATTAAAAATGTCAAAATCAAACGTTATCACCAATGAATGAAACGAGTGAAAACATCTGACAAGGAATATATGTCAAATGAAATAAATTAATAACAAAAACCTCCTCATTGACATCTTATAATATGTTCTCAACATTAAATCAAGCTCACATTTGACGTTGGAAACAAATTATGAATGACTTGTTTTACTTTATTTCAGAGAGCAGACATGTCCATGGCTGCATTGACTATAAACTATGAACGTGAACAATATATAGATTTTTCCAAACCATTCCTTAATCTTGGAATCAGCATATTGTTTAGAATGCCAAAGAAAGAGAAACCCGGATTATTCTCTTTTTTAAATCCTCTTGCAATGGAGATATGGATTTATTTAATAGCAGCGTATATGACTGTTAGTTTTAGTATATTCGTGCTGGCACGATTCAGTCCCTATGAATGGTATAACCCACACCCATGCATTCCAGAAACAGACTCTGTGGAGAATACGTTTAATTTATCAAACAGTTTTTGGTTTGCCATTGGAACATTAATGCAGCAAGGATCGGATGTGAATCCGAGAGCCGTGTCGACCAGAATAGTTGGCTCAACTTGGTGGTTCTTTACACTTATTATTATATCATCCTATACTGCTAACTTAGCAGCATTTTTAACTATAGAAAGACTAGTGTCACCTATAGAAAGTGCAGAAGATTTAGCAAAACAAACTGAAATTGCATATGGAACTCGCGAAAGTGGTACAACCATGTCCTTTTTCAAGGTAATACATATTAACACTATTCTTTAAGGTTATACATACACACCAACCTATATTTTACCATATCTAGTAATTGCTCTGATCGGAATTCAATATGAGAAACAGGCATAAGTTAGGTCAATCTGGGTAAAATACAGATCCCATGTCAAAGCTTCGTTACAAGGATCGGAATACACTTTCTTTGTACTTTCTGTTTAGAGACCTTTGGGATCCTGTGGTTTTGTCCGGTCAATAAGATCCTTCTTTAGTTTAAAGGCTGAAGTTTGACTATCTGATGTAATAAATACAAGAACAAAAAGTAGAATTTAGGGGTGGGGCAGATTCCTGTAAGCAAAGATGTCACAAATGATCTATATAATAATCAGATGGAGGTCATGTATATATATATATATATATATATAACTCTCAACTGGAGACCAAAATTAACACAAATTAACAACTATAGGTCACCGTACGGCCTTGACAATGAATAAAGCCCATACCGCAAGGTCAACTATAAAAGGCCACTAAAAGCGTGTTGCGCAGTTTTTGCTGATGATAACCCAGATTCAAAATAAAATGACTTTTATTGATCACATTGGTCAACGTAAATTATAAGTCATCAATTTACAGAAGTACAATCAAGTGCTGCTCTGGAAGGGTCAATTTGATATGTTTTCAATTCGATTTCAGGAAGAATTTATACCACTACAAAATCATATACTCGACTATATACATCAATAAAAAGAATGGGAAATAACTGGCATATTCCTAACTTGGTAAAGGCATTTGAAAGGAAAACAGTGCACTTAACCTGATTTAATAGCTAGCTTAACCTCTTACTTAAAAAAAAACCCAGTTGTTTATTGTTTCCTTGTGCTGACAACGTTGGGTGAGCACCCCAAACATACAAAGGAGATTAACGAGACAATGATTAGAATGCACCCGCCATTACTGTTTAAACATATGTCACAGACAAACAACACATGTAACAACTTCATAAAAGAGTTGATTTGACATATTAGACAAATATCTGTTGTATAAAATGTTAAGATTGGGATTTACGTGCAAAGGCAAGTATAACATGCATATTTAGAATTGAATAGCTAGAAGATACAAATAAGCCACCGAAAAGTCGACAAAAAACGGACAACACGATTGGAAAAACGGATAACTACTAAGTTGACGAATAGCTGTCCACAAAACAGTAGGATGAAATCTGTAGATTGGCCGTTTGTGAATTCCATCAAAAACCCAAAAGCTTCGAATTTTTACTGCTCTATTTAAATTCGACATTATTTTATCCAATACATGCATGCATACAACATTTTCATATTAATGTAGGAATTGTTATATTTACTCTGATTAAATGTTGAGCATGTAAAAAATATGTTAAAGACATCCATATGTTATTGTACATTAGTTTATAAAATATATCTTGATTTTAGAATTCACAATTTGAAATTTATCAACGAATGTGGAATTATATGAAAGGACGTGAGAAAACGGTGATGATGAAATCCGGATCAGAAGGCATTGAACGTGTTAAAAAGGGTGGATATGCATTTTTTATGGAGTCTACAGGAATTGACTATATCACAAAACAAGACTGTAGATTAATGCAAGTTGGGGGTTTACTCGATTCCAAAGGTTTTGGAATGGCCACCCCTATGGGTATGTACATATATTGAAATAGTATTGTTTATTTAAATATACGAGACTTTTTGACAAGGATGGCTAACAAAATGATGATTCAGGGGTAGAAAAATGTTAGCGGTTCGGATGATTCATAAAGTATTCAACTGTAAATATACAAAAAAAAACATATCGCTGATATTTTATGTCATCAATAAAATGCCAACTGATGGGCTGATTTTATATCCTTCGGAACGAAAGGTCCACTAGCAATTGCAACGACTCAGTGATTGTTAAAATAACTAAATATATCAGGCTTATAGATCGATACGTCAGACACGTGTTGCTTCTACATAATACTTATAACCGGCGTACGGATCTAAACAGTTAGAAGGTCAGATAAAATATTTTGTAATGTTCATGGAATTGCAAGCCTTTTTTTTTACTATTTAAATAACAATGTTGATGTACATATGTTTCAGCTTCAACTTACTAAAATTATTAGCACCTAATTTTCTAAATAATTTCATCAAATTTATAGGTTCACCGCTCAGAGACAAGCTGTCTATGGCCATTTTACACTTCCAAGAAGAGGGTTTAATACAATCATTGTACGAAAAATGGTGGAAAGGGTCGGAAAATTGCGATGCCGACGGTGGCCCAGCAGCTGGCAAAGCTAGTCCTTTAGGAGTCTATAATGTCGGCGGTATTTTTGTCGTTCTGATGGGTGGCCTTGCATTATCTGTGATCGTAGGAATCTGTGAATTTGTTGTAAAATCAAGGAAGAATGCTAGAGAAGATAGGGTAATTGTTATTGATTATATAAATCACTATTAAATGTATCATAGTATAAAAAAGGTCATTTTGATAGGAAAAAAACAACAACACCTGAACAAGTCTTAACAATAGAATATTCGGTCATTTTTCATCCAATGTTGTACATTGTGTACTGTTTAAACAAATACGCTTGCCCTGACATAAGATTTGTTGTGTCTATGTTCAAACTGTTCATTTTGTTCATTAGTTGTGTTTTACCTTACACATTAAGATATTACTTAATGTCTGAAAAGCTACTAAACAATCAGTGCTTTAGATCTGTTTACAAGTGGGCCGTTTCAGTTCAAAATTGGTTTACTTATACCTGTTTTGATATGTCTTACAGGGAATGTTTTTCTATTTATTTTCTTTAATGTCAGATTGAGGTAAATTCATATTAGACCAAATCATAAGATATTGTTTCCAAAATTTCGACTGATAGTATCATACAATAGTTTATATGGCATTCAAAAATTATATAGTATTAAATAGATACTCGTTTCATGTCTTTTCGAAATTTGTTATTTCCCTTGATTATGATTGAAATAACATATCTTTTTAAGAATGCACAGCTATTACATTCCTATTTCTCAATACTTTCGAAAAGAGAGGTTCCAGATATAAGATAAGAAGATGCAGTACAATTGCTGATGAGACAACAATCAACCAGGGAGAAAATGTCGTAGATGCAAGCAAAATTAGGCACTCTTAAGTCTTTCATTCACAACGAGTAAAACGAGTACCGTACGTAAACGTTAGAAAGTCACGGACTTTATAAAATGAAAACAAGAGAGCCAAACGGACTGGGTTATGTTTAATTATAGCTGGCATCCTTAAATTTCATGTTGATTATATTGTAAGAATTATACTGGTACATATCATTGTCGTTATCTATAGTAATATTTCAGAAGACAAATTGAAGTAGAAATAAACCACAAATACACGAACGTGTATTTCACTCACATTGGCCTATACTTCAATTGCTATGTCCTGTAAATAGTTATCAAAAGTACTGTAAAATATTAAGTGTTTAGAGAAGTGAGTATTTGATGACGAATTCACGACAACATTCTGACAATATGTACTTGGCAGAACAAGATTTCACTCTGATTTTTATAGAAAAACCTTTTTGTTAGCAATGTCCCACTCTGTCCCTTCAAGATACATTCTGTGCCATTTGTCCTCTTTCAAGTATAATTTCTCTGATATAGTTGGAAATAAGTAAGGTTATATTTTGTTACACGCTTTTTTCAATTGGTTACGTTTTTGTAAAGGTGGATGCGTTCTTATCGTCACAACAAACGTATTGTTAATATAGTCACACCAAGAACGCAATGAAACGTAGAGTAAATAAGAATTGATAAATAAGTTTACAGAATTAAATTTACCAAACATGCAGTGTTATTTTCCATACCTTTAACGTGTGCATATTTAACTTCTCTTGTTTTTTTTTGGATCGGTTTCATTTTTCTAATAAACCCATCAATCAATAAGAGCCACACACAAATCATAACCGTTTCTCTTATAAGGTAGTTGAAGCTTGTATCTGTCTTTGAAAAGCATAAATAATGGAATAAAATACATGATTTATTGTACATCATTTATTTGTCGTAATCAAGTTTGTCAGAACAGGTCTAGTCTTAATAAATATAAATTCCAGACGCTGGTAAAACAATAACCTACGGTCCTTTTAACAATTATTAATATGTCTACTTGTTATACATTGCGCACACCTTCACGCATAAATCATGACCAAGGTGCATATATCGTTCTCTAAATATGCATATGTAAAGGAGGCATTTCGAAGGGTAAAAGTGTGTCTGAATATACAATACTTTGGTTTATATGATGCATTAGTCAAGGTGTAGATAAGACATACTTTGTATATATTCAATCATCAAAAGATGTCACCCCAAAATGTGGATATGTGGTGTCTTATTGAAGAAAGGGGGAATTTTCATGTAAATTTCTAACTGTTTAATAGATATTGCAATTAGAATGAACAGAATGATAATAATTAGTTTTAGTTTAGATTTTAAAATGAAAAAAAATATAATATACTTGTACCATTAACCGTACTGTTTGTCAAATTTTAAATAAACACGCAAGTCAGGCCCAATAACAAGATATCAATCCTGGTATCTATGATGAGCAGATTTATCGCCAATAAATAATGTGAATTGCCTGTTATGTAATTCAGATGAAAATTTGATTTGGGATTTTGCGTGAATGTAAAACTCGTAAAAATATCCCCTCACATTTCGTGTTGTCTTGGAAATGTGGTCTTTTTTTTCAAAAGAGATGATTCTATGCTCGGATGTCAACAAAGTAATTGCATTCAATAGTGGTTATTGTGTAAAGAATAACCCCGTAGTCGATGTCATACATCGGTATAGTTAAATATGTAGTTTAAGGAACTGTAAGAGTGGAGGCACTCATTAATACCAAGTCCGCATACTTAAGATACTTAGTTTGGCATTCAATTTTCTGTGTGATTCTTGACTGATTACCAGAAAAAAACCCGTTATAGATTGATACAGTTAACAACAAAAATGTTTCAGACTATTAAGACGGATTACTTGACTTTTTCCTGACATATGTGCCAATACTCAGTAACGTCTTGTATATTTTAACATCAAAAAGTTTGATTAAAGTTTGGTCAGACATTTAAAAAAAAGTGACATGCAATTACTTATTGACATTTCCAGGAAACTTTTTCCTAGCGCTAGAAAAACTGACACAAAGTACACATTTTTTCTGATTGTGGTCAAATTTTGACGCCTTATTTGTCAGCTAGGGAATTGATTTATATATCATTTCTCTAGAAGATTACTTTAAAAAAAAACATATTTGTTCGAGGGTTATGTAGTAACGTTTTAATTGATAAGAATAACACATCAATACATATATTCAAATATGTAATAACTATGCTGACATTGTATTGAGACACATCCCGCACCGTGCTTGATATTCGTATTCAAATAGAATAAACACGACTTAGAATAAGCTTAAAACATTTCATAATTTGAACCGAAATTGATAAAATTAACAAATCTTTAAACTGTTGGTTCAGATTGAAACTGTCCGTCAGATAAAGTAAGGTTAGTTTTGACATGTAATCAGACCATATGAGAAATAATTCTTTATCATATATTCAAAAACAAATCAGGAAAATATATTAAATTATCACATGATTTATGTGTTACGAATACGTCGGGTTTTGCATATGTAGTAACCTCGAATTTGCCCGGGGCAAAAAAGAGGTAATTGGTTAGTGTACCCTAATTCCAAATGACGTCACGACATTTCTTCCTTAATGACACGTTCGTGATAAAATGTTAAAGATTTTACCTTTTATGTTTCAATAAATTGTTATGATTGACCTTTTTTCTCTGTTCTGCAGAACTTAAATATGTGATTAAAAGATTATAACATGTCTTTTCCATGTTGGCCCGGGTATCATCCCTCGACCCATATCGGCCTCGAGTCTTGGGATGATACCAGGGCCAATATGAAAAAGGGAAAGTTACAATCTATACTTGTCTTAATATAAAGCGATTTAAGAAATATAATAATGCATTATACAGGGGTTTAAATTATGCAATATATTATATTGACTATTTTGATTTCCAGATTTGGCCATTATTCGTCCTTTCCAATTTTATTTTGTTTTTACATCAAAAAGACATACACCTGGTATCAAACTATACCGATGAAATGTGTTATAGCAAATTATTCCTGTATTATATTCAGCGAGATCATGTATATGTTGACATTTAAGTAGGTATAATGTATGTTTTGTTTTCATCGGAATTAGTCAAAACGTCTTATTCTTTGTTTCAGGAATCTGTATGTTCAGAAATGGCGAAAGAACTTAGATTTGCTGTACGGTGCCATGGGTCTTCAAAGAAAATTAACAAGTCGTTGTGTAACAAATGTAATGACAGACATGCGCGCTCAATTCCATGCGCACTAGATGAATCAATTGACACTCTTCCAAATGGTGTGATTCGATTACACGATATGAGAAAATCACCATATCATTCTCGAAAAGAGTTGAATAATCGGTATAAAGACAGCGGTTACTTACATGTAGATTATAGCGATACAGATACTATGTAACTTGAATTTCTTAACTATGGCCGCCATTGACATATAATATACCTTATTTATGTTTTTGAATTATTTGAGGTATATTTATTGAAAACATGTAAATATTTCATTATTTTCATAATTTATACAAATTCACTTCTATGTTTTTGGTGTGAATATTCCATAAGAGTACGTGGCATTTTTTAGGTAGATAAAGGTTTTGACTTTTTTCAGCTGGTCTGAGATAAAACAAAAAAGATCGTGTGTTGTGTTTTAAATACCTTTATGAAGAGTTCGGTTTATTGTTCGTAATTTAGCCTTACATGTATGTATATATCGCTTTAATCATGTATCATTTTAAATTCCCGATTGTTCTTTTTTGAAAGTTTAGCTGTAAGATAACGTAGTATGTTGAAGGCCGTACGGTGACCTATAGTTGTTAATGTCTGTGTAAGTTTGGTCTCTTGTGGACAGTTGTCTCATTGGCAATCATACCACATCTTCTTTTAATATACACATTTACAATCTGGTATTATATGAAAAATCTTAGAAGGAAGAAATATCATTAGTCGAATGAAATAATTCAGTTTAATTTGATCTTCATCATGTAAGTGCCTTTCACAATGTTTTCCATACAATTGCGGGTATGTGTATTGTCCGCTTGCTCGTAGTATTTACAACATGTTTTTATCAAATTTGTGATTTTTAATAATTATAAATGTTGTAAAATTTGAGTCACTGAAATGTTGTGTTATTTAAAATTCACCACAATGTCGGACGTTTTTGTCACCATTATAATGAAAATTCAGTCGTGAAGGGCGACATATTTTAACTTCATTCTTTACCTTTAAGAAACTTTTTCCTTTTCAAAATGTGAAATGTTCAAAAGAACATTTATTTTACAAACATTTATAAGAAAGATAACCCATAGATGTTATATATGTATATTTAAAGGTAATCTAGCTTTGTTGTCTAAGGGAAGATCTTTTTTTTGGTTGTTGATTCAGTTTGAGCGCTGCCTTTAAATTTCGAGATTGAGGGTTCCAGTTGCGCCGGTACATGTATCATTCATATATCTAAAATTGTATCATATCTTTTGAACTATTGTCTCATATATAAAAAAGAATATTAACATCTAGTGTTTGAAATTTAAGCACTAACTGTTTTCATATCCATACATACAATGAATCAAAGAGTGTCTGCTAACATTAAATAATTGGCACTTTCTTTAATTTCTTATTTTTTTATATGATAGAATCGTAATTAATTTGGCTTTTTGTGTACAAAACATTTGAATGTCAAAATATGCACTTACTAGCTGTTGTTTTGTTTTTGTTACGAGACAAGTTGGAGAGCATGCATACACAATATAATGCTATCCATTAACGCTCCTATACTTTTCTTAAGGGCATACGATTCAGTTTTGAACCTGTATTTACAAGTTGATGACAATTTGCATATAGGCTTTTTTTTTTACCTGATTAAATCAAATATGTAATAAAATATATACCTTCATGTGCTACTTTTTGAGTAAAATGAGGTCGAAATTTTGTATATTTGCTCAAAATTCAGATTTGTGTCCGTATTTTCTTTTTCGAAAGAAAGACATTACTTTTTTGTTTTAAACGATAAACACAAAATTTGTTTTGGTAAATAAACGGTAATTTCTGTATTTTATAAGTATCATTAAAAATTATGCAATTATTATTCAGAAATAACTCATATTTATCAAATATTCATGAATAGAGGAAAAAATATGTCATAGTTTGACGTCGTGAAAATAACATTTGACGTTAGCAACGTCATTACCTCCCCTGTAACTGTATCGTATGCCCTTAAGGTGGTACCTAAAACTACAGGGAGATAACTCTGTAAAATCGACCTAACGTTTTAATTGCGTTGTGTTGTAAAGGTAATATTAAGCTTCTCAATGATCGAAATTGGTGTTTGTCAAACTGCTATATAACCAGTGTAATTTTTCAGACAAAACGGTTTGTTCAAAATTTTTAAAATTTATATATTTTTGTTTAAGGGTCAAAGTAAATAATTTTTATGAAAATTAAACAAGCCAAATTAATTTTAGTGAAAGTGTTGGGTACCACCTTAAATATGATTTGATGTATGTTCAATTTTCAACAGATTGATTGCATCATGTTGGGTTATCATTATGGAAAACCAAAATCCGTCAGTCCATCATTTCCATGTCAACAATTCTAACAATGACCCAAATGGTCTAATAACATGAAATTCTCTGCCATTTTCCATTTTGATTATGTTCTAATAATGCAAGTACCTTGTGTACTGTGTGTAATCAGTTACCCGTATCATATGACACAAAACGCACTCAATAACATGTTCCAATAAGAAAAAGCAATTTTGAAAAGGCTTTTCAGTTTCTGAACGTAAAACGCAAAGTTTTATTCCTTAAATCATGTTCCAATAAGAAAAGGCAATTTTGAAAAATCTTCCTCACTTTCTGAATTATGCACAGAAATTGATATGATAGAGTATGATATAGATGTTTGTATATCAAATAGTTAAGCAGCGAATCAGTAAGACTATTGAAATCTGTATGACTGTTGATTGTAAACTTGGTGACTAACTAAACTATTACAATAAATGTAATTTTATATAGTCTTGTTTTTATGGCCAAACATTTACGAATAAATAGCAACATTTATTTCAACGTCACCTTGAAAGGAAACTTACTAATTACAAGTTGAAGTTATCTATGCATAATTAGAGAGGTGCGGAAAATAAAGGCAACAATAAAGCCAAATAAAATTAAGGTAATCTATGCCTGGGATAAGAAAATCCTTAGCTTTTTGAAAAAATCTAAATTTTGTAAACAGGACATTTATGAAAATGACCACATTATTGATATTCATGTCAACATCGAAGTGTTGACTACTGGGCTGGTGATGCCCTCGGGGACAACAAAGGAAGTAAACAAAGGAAGTATAAAAATAAAAATACAGAACTCCAAGGAAAACTAACAATTGGAAAGTAACTTTTAAATGGCAAAATCAAAAGCTCATTAAACCTAATATAACATAAAAAAAACAAACTAAGGATCGAATATCAAGCACCCTATAGAAAATTGAGGTGTTTTTGGAAAGAAAAAGAAACAGAATCTGCTCCACATTTAGCATCCTTCCTTTTAGTAATATGAATACAAACCTGGCGATATGTTAAATTCGGTATGTCACACTCTAAAACAAATCACGGAATTGTGCTTCCGACAGTTGAAGCATACCCGTCATCATATATTTAAGGGATATTACATAACAATTGACCAACTTTCGATACTATCAAAATATTCGAACGGATGATTTCAACTTCACCACCTTAATCTCGTTGATTAGCATTTCATATTTGTGATGGTGACATGTGAGTGAATGTTGATTTGCATATCGGGTAACGCATGCATAGCAGGATATGTATAGGGTATCAACGCACCCGATTTCACACATTTTGAAGTAACAGGTGTTAGTGTTCTACATGTATTGATATAAGTCTCCTAGTACTATTTGATTATCAAACTGAACGTAAATATGGAACCAGTCACACGGAATAGAAGTTCCAAATTAGCTAGACATAAAAAAAATCTCACTCATTTCATATGAATGTGTTGTATCACAAAAGTTTTGAAATTACCGAGGCATCGACGAAAATACCCAAACAAGTAACTATATTGCGTAACATATCTTCTATCAAGATTTACCCCTTATTACTGAAGAGTATCTTCACTGGCAGAACAAGTAGCCTCTGTCTCAAAATACAATATGCTCAAAATCGTCTTAACTGTATTATCACCTAATAAATTAGGATGCACGGCTTAAAATTGGTACGACTGGGGCACGTTTCGTATGTATGAACAAGACTTATAATTGAATTGCCATTTCATTCAGATAGTTTCAATGCCAAATCTATTATTATCTAAGACCGCACAGAAAATACAATGAAACCAAAAAAAAACGATAATGGTCTTTACTTGTATTAATGTAATATGATTACGACATTCATTTTATGATACAATGTCGAAAACGTAGGGTCTGTTGCTAGAAACACGATATGTTTGCCATAAAGTTGGTAAATAAGTGTTGTGTCGCATGCCATTACCATCTTGTTTTATTTGTATACCTTGTGTGTTATTTCAAAAAGCAAAAAGTCTTAAATTCTAAAAAATATTTTATTCCTTCAGAGATATGTACATTTTGACATCATAACAAGTGATACAATGATTAAATATAAATGATAGTGATGAAAAATAAAAAGATGAATAATCTATCAACGTTGTCATTCTAATTCTTGTTTTCTCTTCTTGTTTAATATCAAAGTTCGAGTTTTTAAAATCAACTTTCTTAAGTGTTGATTTATTAATTTAAATAATTTGACGATCAAATGAAATTGACAAGGTATAAATTTTGTAAAACGATAAGTCTGTATTCTTGTGTTTTCATCATTACCTAAACACAAAATAAATTTTATTTTATCATAAGTATCTATCTTTTAAAGTCACCCATACCATTATTTATGATCAAATTGTTTAGGGGTGTTCCATTTGATCATAAAAAATGGTATGTTTGACTTTAATGTCATATGAACATATACTGTATATTTTGCCAATATGTGATATGATTTTTAGCTGGTGTATTTACATTAATGTTTGCAACGACACTGTAGATTCGACTGTGCTACTTTTATGAATTACATTATTTCAAAATAACTCAATATACACTTCGATGAATATATGAAACAGGTACTCCACTGCAGTGTCAGATAAGTATAATAAATGTAAACTTCAATGGAAGACATAGAGTGACGTTAAGGTGATAAACTTTTTTTCAGCATAACGTCAATTACTCCGTACAATCATTATAAATTGTTTTAATTATTGTTTATAACAATACAAAGGAAACAAAACCATAATGCAAATATTTAACTTTATAGAGAATAGTACCAATTCTTATTACTTTATATAAAGCACCTTTAAACTGGATTATAGAATTTTTCTGTTTCAATACTAAAGTTCTTATTCTTCTAATTATACAGTGATCAGGATTATAAGAATTCAAGGTACCTTTCATTTCAAACATTCATAACATAAACATATAAACCCTTTTTTTGATACATATATTTGAAAAAGTCTGTATCATTGCTTGCTCTTTCTAATACTGTTACTATAATACTGCGAATTGTTTTCCTCATATGTTTTATATAACAAAATATATAACAAAAATAAGAACTCGACAGAAGGTTATAAATAATCTCTTTCATTTTTGAAAACTGTTTCACTGTGACGCTTCATAAGTTATAAAAAAAAAGTTTTTTTTTTTTTTTTTATCGTTTGAATAAATAGGATTCAAAATTTGATATCATCCTTTGTTTAACATACAAATTTGAAAAAAAATATTGTGTGCTGTCTATTTAACATCTACTTGATTAAATATGAACCCGGTAATGTAAATGCCCTTTGCTGGTGTAAGATTACACTTCTTCTGGTGCCCGTTCTTTTCAGTATATTCATGTTTTGTATCCTAAAACAATTTGAACAATGAGCATCTTGGCAAATGTTACATAATCAGTACATTATTGCAATTCAGATGACGATTTATAACAAAAGATACAACAAAAAGATCACACAATGCAAATATATACAAATGCTAATGTACCATACTTAAATGACAAATCACGTGATGTTAATGACAATTGCTTGTTTTTATTAACATTTATATCTACAAACGGCATACAAAGATGTGAACATATTTATCATGAACATGTATTTATGGACGGATGATATTGCTCAGGACATGTTATATTTAAGATCTTTTATTTACATCACACGTATTATAATTTAAAAAGGAAGTATAACCAATAATATGCGTGGGATATTTGAATAATGTTAAGGTATTGTCTTAGAATATCATAATGTGGAGAAAGTGTAATCTATCATATAGATAGGTACAGTTCAAGTAAGTTGTGGTCCTAATTTAGGATGAATGGTGTACTTTTTTAAATTTCTAAATACCTATATATAAATAAAATGATTCCTTATGTTTGAATAAATTAAAATACAATAGTGAAAGTAGAAAATAAATAAGCATTGTCAAAAGCAGGAAGATAATACATATCAAACTTTCATATAAGGATTTATGCTGTAAACAATGCTGGAAATATATTAGATTGTCGCCAGAATATCAAAGCCTTGTAAGTTTTGTTGTCGCAGAAAACATGTTTTTAACCTTTACCCCCCCCCCAAAAAAGAGGACTTGTTCAAAAGAAATACCATAATCGTGAAAACATGAATCAGGCAAGTCGTAATACACAATGATATTATTAATTTTGTGTTTTCCTTTCTCATCGAATCATTAACATTAATTTTTTTTAGTATGTAACAAAATATCATTTTTTGTAAGAATAATTGATTTAAAGCAATTATAGTTTCATCCATTCAAATAGCATGACACAAACATTTAAAACATGAATATATATATACAAATGGCACATAACCTTTGTTGATTTCAAATTATTTAAAGTCAAATCAACAATACGGTAAATATTCATAATATACACATCATATTGCATATCTTAAGACATAAGATCAATATTTAATAGAACACATGTGAAAGTTTTATTATTGCAAGAGACATAATTGCAAAATTAAACCAATTTTTGAAATGAAATGGTCAACTGGATCTGAACAGCTTAACTGCAGTAAATTCACTACAGTTCAGATAATTCCCTTGCAGCCAATTAAAATCTGTCCATACTATGTTCAGACTGTTTAATAGTCTTTTTTATCTATTTTGTCTAAAAAAATACCAACTACTGATTTGTTTTGAACAGTATTTAACAATACTTGATTGCGAGGAAAATGTCTTAAAAGTACTTGGTTTAAAACAGGAAAAAATGGTAGTAAAATAATTTAAACTCTTGGCCTTACTTTATGTTTGTTTAGATCTAAATGGCAGTTTGAGATTAAAAACCTCTTCTACGAGGATTACTTTGGTAGTTACATTTTATTCTATTGTCCATAACCCCATATCGTTTAAAACATGGAGCCACATTCCGGATTGGCCTAGTAAAACGCGATACATTTAATTCAATCAATATAACTTTATATTTGATTATTTAAGACTTTGGACAACACTCACAAAAGCTAAATATGTCCTACATTGAAACATACAGTTTATTCGTAAAGCATTTGTTATTTACATATCACAAAGGCACTTTCTCAAAACTAAATAAATGTAATATAATAATCGATTAGAAGTATAATGCGAAACGCATTTCTTCTCACACAATAAAAGTTATACATACATGTAGCATCAGTTTTCATCGCGACATAAATACAATTTTTTTTTATGTAGATAGATTTGACTGGCTCACTAGACATGAAAAATTAATACCCTGCTGATGAGTATGCTCATCGTCTTGTTAAAATCTTAAATAAATTGATCGAGTGATTATCTTTTTTTATCCATAAAAATTATCACTCAACATGTGAAGATTGAAACCTCGACGACTAAACTAAATTAAATTCTAAAATTAATACACATCACTTAAGTTGTCGCATTTAAAGCACAATACCAGTTGAAATACTGATTAATGTATATCAACCAACAAAACTGCTATTTGTAATACTCAACATCAAAATATGTCTCCTGATTTGATTATAAGATTTAGTACATTCACCTGAAGTCATCGTTTCAGAATCTATATCACTGTTTTTTTCTTCTCACAAGTATACAGTAAGTCAAACAATTAGCTGTATAGCTATTGCTGCGGACACTTTATATGAATCATGTCTTGGTGTACGTTTTCCTCCACAACGTATTAGATTCCGAAACGTTGCATCTATCATGCATAATATTCTTTTGAACCCCCATAGTTATTACTAAGCATTGGTGCTGTCTGAATAACTCCATTATCTGTTATTTCTAAACTGCTTTTTCTGTTAGTTGGTTTTGTAGATCCATAACAAGTCAAAGCAAACCGGAACTCTTCAGACATTTCAGAACACAATGTTTGCTGAAACAAAATAATGAACGTTGTAGTATATCTAGTGTTATAAACAAGTAAAAACACAAAAATACTGAACTCCGAGGAAAATTCTAAAAGGAAAGTCCAAAATCAAAAGGCAAAATCAAAAGTCCAAACGCATCAAACGAATGGATAACAACTGTCATATTCCTGACTTGGTACAGGCATTTTCTAATGTGGAAAATGGTGGATTGAACCTGGTTTTATAGCTAGCTAAACCTCTCACTTGTATGACAGTCGTATAAACAAGCCATGACTTTAGTTATTAGTTATCAAACGTACCAGGATAATAATATAGTACGCCAGACGCGCATTTCGTCTACATAAGACTCATCAGTGACGCTCATATCAAAATAGTTAAAAAAGCCAAATAAATTCAAAGTTGAAGAGCATTGAGGACCCAAAATTCTAAAAAGTTGTGTCAGATACGGCTAAGGTATTCTACTCGTGGGGTTAGAAAATCCTTAGTTTTTCGAAAAATTCAAAGTTTTGTAAACAGAAAATTTATAAAAATTACCATATAATTGATATTCATTTCATCACCGAAGTGCTGACATGTCTATGTAAGGTCAGACGTTATTGCAAGAAAGCTTGAAATACTAATAGATTTATTAATTAATTGAATGCATGGCTCTCGTGTCTGAATATAAGATATTATGTGAAGTCTATTAAATGATTTTGTCATTTTCTGCAGTACTTCTCCGACCCTTGTGTTAATAATTTGTGTCGCTTATTTTGTCTACAAAATAATCATTCATCAGCTCTTATCAAAATAGTATTCTGGCCGAAAACAGTACAAGGTTAAAGATTATGGTTGAGGACCAGTCGTTTCCTTGTGATGTATTTACAAGTTTAATAAAGAAACATATATATTTACCTTATCTTCTTTTGCATTTTTCCTGGCTTTCCATACAAATTCACACATTGATATGAAAAATCCTCCGATTACTCCTCCAGCTAAGACAACAAATACACCTCCGACATTTTTAATTGACAATGCTTTAGTTGTACTCTTTTTAACCTCTGCACAAACTCCACCTTGAACGCGCTCTTTTTGCCACCACTTGACCTTAAGTTCAGCTATCTTCTGCTGTTCTTGCAAATTTAAAATTTCATCAGAAATAGCGTCTCGATATGGCGAACCTAAAACAAAAAGGAAATCTGCTTACAGTGGACGTGTAAATAAAGACAAAAGCAAGGCAAATAATCAATGAAAATAGCTAAAGAATTCAAACTCAAAGTAGAGAAAGGACAAGGAAGTTGGATGAAACAAGAATGTGTCCATTGTACACGGATGCCCCACTCGTACTATCATTTTCTATGTTAAGTGGACCGTAGAATTGGACGAAAATATCTAATTTGGCATTTCAATTATATTGATCATATCATAGGGAACATGTATACTAAGTTTCAAGTTGATCTGACTTCAACTTCATCAAAAACTGCCTTCACCAAAAACTTTAACCTGAAATTTGCTATATCATTTTCTATGTTCAGTGAACCGTTAACTTTTGGTCAAATCTCTAGTTTGGCATTAAAATTAGAAAGATCATAGCATTGGGCACATGTGTACTAAGTTTCAAATTGATTGGACCTCAACTTCTTAAAAAAACTACCTTGACCAAAAACTTTAACCTGAAGAGGGACAGACGGACGGACGAACAGACGGACAGACGAACGGACGGACAGACGAACGGACACACAGACCAGAAAACATAATGCCCCTCTACTATCGTTGGTGGGTCATAAAAAAATCATCTTTTATACAAGTCATACTCCTCGCCAAGAACCTTGTTCAAACGCACAATAATATAAGTCAATAGTAAATAATATTTGAAAGACAAAAGTCTCAAGCAAGACATGATATATGATTTATTGTAACTATGCGATATCAACAGTTCTAACGAAGACTGTCGCTGTAAAGTTCAAAGTATTTTGTTTGTTTATTGAATGGACTCATGTTTTGTCAGAAAAAACGATTTTTACATTTACATGTACATGGATTCCGATCTTTTACACGTGTAAAATTGTCTTATTCACATTTGTCCTAGTTAATTAAAATGTAATTGTTCTAAACACAATAAAAATAGAGAATCGCCAAAGGATGAAATCCACTGCTTAGTTAGGACATTTCTAACAAAGCGTTTTTTAATCCTGGAAATAAAAAGCTCTGCAAACAACTGTCATGTTTTATAATAATAATAATATTACTGCAAATGTGAATAATAATAGAAAATAATAAGGCTTTTCTACCTCAGGCATAGATTACCTTCGCTGTTTTTGGCAACACTTTTAGGAATGTTGGTCCTCAATGCTATTCAATTTCGTACTTTATTTAGCTTTTTCGACTTTTTTGGATTCAAGCGTCACTGATGAGTCTTTTGTAGACGAAACGCGCGTCTGGCGTATATACTAAATTTAGTCCTGTTATCTATGATGAGTTTATTCACATAAGTATGACTTACCTACGGGCAATCCAATACCATATCCTTTTGAATCAAGCAGACCACCAATCTGCATTAATTCACATTTTCTGGCAATTACGTATTCAATATAAGTAGATTCAGCAAAATATGCATAGTTGCCAGTTTCAACTTTTCCCATTCCTTCAACATTGCTACCAACAAAATTATCGGGATCACTGTCCATCGTCGTCCACATTTGTTGAAAAGTTGGAAATACTGAGTCCTGTATTATAATAACAAAGCAAATACTTTAAATTCTGAATGTATTGTGTGCATTTTAACCTTAGCTGTATTTGGCAAAACTTTTAGGAATTTTTGGTCCTCAATGCTCTTCAACTTCGTACTTCATTTGGCCTTTTAAACATTTTTTGATTCAAGCGTCACCGATTAGTCTTTTTTAGACGAAACGCGCGTCTGGCGTATCTATATAAAATTTAAATCCTGCTATCTACGATGAGTTTATTAATTTTTGCGATTTCGACCTTTTGGACTAGAATTTATTAATAAGTTTTGACGTTTATCATTACCCTGAAAAATACTAAGTACTTTTTTATAAACCGAACCGATACGACCGCAGAGGTCAAACAATTGGGACAAGTATGGACACAACACTCAAGCTTGATACAGCTCTGTATTTGGAGTGTGATTAAATAGTTGACACAGAATGAATGTGGTCTAAGAACTTAAAAAAAATGGAAATTTTTGAAGACGAAACGCGCGTTTGGTGTATATATAATATTTAGTCCTGGTATCTATGATGAGTTTATTTACTTATTATGGTCCATTATTAAAAATAGTAATACATGGTAAAACTCAGCATATCAAAGAACCCCAAGAATTCAATTTTTGATCAAATCAATCAAATGAAGGTCAATTGTTTACCCTTTAATAAAAATAATAATATGAATTCTTTATTTAAAGAGGGTTACACAGTTAGCGATAAAACGAATTTTCCCTGAGGCCCTCATAATATACAATGAAATATAACGAACAATTACAAAATAACAAACAAACACATACATCAAAAATGATACTCAATGTGAACCAATTTGAAAAGGGGCCCAAATATCAAAACTCTAAATACATGGTTTATAGATTCGGCATAGCAAAAAACCCTATATATTAAATGTTTATTGAAATCAAAGAAAGTTTCATTTTGGACCCCGATTTGGACCAACTTGAAAACTGGGCTTATCGTCATAAATCTAAGTACATGTTTAGATTCAGCATATCAAAGTACCCCAATAATTCAATTTTTGATAAAATCTAACTAAGTTTAATTTTGAACCCTTTAGACCTTAATGTAGACCATTTTGAAAACGGGACCAACAATTAAGAAGCTAAATACACGGTTAGATTCGGCATATAAAAGAACCCCAATAAATCCATTTTTGATGAAAAAAAGTTTAATTTTGGACACTACTTTTGGCCCCTAATTCCTAAACTATTGGGATCAAAACTAAAAAAATCAATCCCATCCTTCCTTTTTATGTCACACACCTTGTGTTTAAAATTTCATTGATTTCTGTTTACTTATGCTAAAGTAATTATCCGGACATCGGACGACGCTGACGACGACGACGAGATATCAATATACGACCAACACTTTTTTTTTTATTTTTGCTGTCGTATAAAAACAGCGTGTTGATACATGTATCAACAAATTATCTTTACTTTTAGTAATAATCTTAAGATATTCTAACCAAAATATTTGGTGGAAGAGAAAATAACAGAAAATTCAAAAGGAAAGAACCTTATCAAATAGCAAAATTATAAACTAAAACACATCAAACAAATGAATAACAACAGTCATATTCCTGACTGTGTACAGACAAATTCTTATGTAGAAAATTGTGAATTAAACCAGGTTTTAAAGATAGTTAAACCTCTCACTTGAACCCAATCTCATCAGATTCCAATATATTAAACACGACGTAAAAGACATTGAAAAGTGGCATTTTTATTTATAATGACTTGATCAGCAATATATCAAGTGAACCCATTAGGGCGAGCTGATATTCGAGCTGATAAAGTCAGTTTAAAAATTAAAATGTCATTATTCTGTTTATCGGCAATATGATAATTAGTTATCAAAGGTATCAGGTGATATAAGTGTCTTTGTGTTGTTGTTGAGTATGAGAAGTAAGATGAAAAAGTGTTTAAAAGACGTTTACGCGTCACAAACGTTGGGATAGTTTCGGTTATATGAATGAAGTCGTGTGCATTTCATTAATAAGAAGATGCGGATGGACTAATTTTATGCATTTGACATCGCTACATGACGTCATTGCCTAATATTTTCCAGTATATAATCCTGTTCATAATCTGCAAAATATTAGGCAGTAAAATCAGATTTAAATTCTCATGTAACATCGTTATGTTAATTTTGATAAGATAATGTCACCAATTATCATGACACCAATGGTGCAATGAAAAAACACGTGCAAGCATAGACGACGTATGCTAGATTTTAAATGTATGATTTGACTGTATTTTCTGTTAGTTTCATTAGAAGTGATATGACAATATTGTATTTTAAGCTCCGAAGACATCAGTTGTTCATTTGATAGTCGCAAATACCCGTTTACTGGCTCCGCTAACGCGTCACAATAAAACTCAAATTGCGAACATCAAATCACCAATTAATACTGTCGGAGTTTAAAATTACAGTTATCTCCTAAATGGGCAAATTGCGGATAAACCATGTTATCGCTATTTTGTGCATTTTTCATTTGATCTTTTTTTGTGATAATTTTCATATCATGCTTCTCGCTTGAGATGTACCGATTATCAGGTTATCTGCATGTTGATATCGTAAAATATCAGCTGCGAGACATAATATGAAGCTTTTTGTCGAGTGAGCTTAGCGAACGAGATCAAAAAGCCTTCATATAATGTCAAGAAGCTGATATTTTACAATGTCAATATGCAGATAATCTGATAATCGATTTATCGGGTTATATTTCCGTGTTTCGGAAGTGTTTTATTTGGTTCACCAGCACACAAAAGATGACTTGATAAGTTCGGGTCAAAGTTATTAACGTCGGTTCAAACATTATGACGTCGGCGATATGTCCGGGTCAAAGTTATTAAGGCCGGGTCAACGTATTTGACGTCACAAAGACATGATATGGAATATTATTGTATAGCAATATAATATTTTCCACAGAAAGTAACCAAAAGTTAGCGTGCAATAAATTCTATTATTGCACTAGTGCAATAAATCTTCAAAATTCATGACGTCTTCAACGACAAAACGTTAGTTTATACCAATTTATACTTTCAAATATTATATTGCTATACAATAAAAGGGTTATTGCATGAATATTGGGGAATATTGTCCCTCGTAGAACATATATTGCACTCGCAAGCTCATGCAATATAAAATTCTACTCGGGACAATATTCCCCAATATTCATGCAATAACCCTATAATATTAAGACCTGAACAGAGTGATATAGACAGTGGGACGACCGATAAGGAATATTATCGCTAGAAACTAAGGAGGCCACGTGGCGTTGCTAACGAAATTGATATTGAAAATGACAACGTCGTCATAGGTAAAATAGCGATAAACAGATTATCATTGGTTCGCTGTTCCAGCTCTAGCAAGAAAATCAATGTCGTTGAGATAATCAACGATAATCTATAAATATCTATATTAAAGAAATATATATGTGCAAATCAAATGTTCATACCGAAAAGAACTTTGCTGTGCTGCCAGTTCTTTGAGTACCATATTTTATAACACTTTGCTTTGCCAGATCCTCAGCTCCCTCTATTGGGGATACCATTCTTTCGACTGTTAAGAAAGCAGCTAAATTGGCAGTGTAAGACGATATTATTATAAGGGTGAAAAACCACCAGCAACATGCCACCAATCTTGTTGAAATCGCTCTAGGTGCTACCTCAGATCCTGAAAGCAGTGAATTATTTGCTTTATATTCATTTGGGAAAGATAATTTATAAACAATCATTGAAATAGAGAATGAATATTGGGAACATGTCACGATAGGATTTTGTAATGTTTACATTGCACGTTTTTGTATGTCTCTCAGAAAATACAATTTAAATATATGGCCTTTTTGGGGTCATAAACGGCTAGACAAAGATTCGATGGTCTTGGCAAAATTGGCACGCAATGCATGATATCAGTACTTTTCCAGGGCATCTACTAGAAAAACGGATTATCTTTTGTTTTCTATGATAATAATTTTTTCTTCTTTGTACTTCCAGCTTGTTTAATTTGAATTGATTAAACCCTACTTCCGCCGGAAGGACAAATATATCAAACACTGGTAAGGACAAATATGTCATTGTTTTAATATATGCAAGCTTCTCGTCATTGCTGTATCTCTTTCAAATAACAAATAACAAAAAGTGAAGTGTAAATTTAAGAAATAATTCATGGGGGCTTGAATATATCGTGATTTTACCACGGGTTGGCCCTTTATGACAAATATTTTACCCTGAGCGATAGCGAGGAGTAAAATATCGGCATAAAGGGACAACCCGTGGTAAAATTTAGATATATTCAAGCCCCCATGAATTATTTCGATTCTAATAAGACAAATACGGCAATTCTTTTGGATCGAAGCGCTCTAGGTGTAGGCAAATATTTGCCGTTCCCATAAATTAACGCACTTTTAGATTGGCGTAAAAGAACGGAGCAAACAGAATTGAGACATGCTCAAACTATTTACAATAACATATTTAGATAAATTTGAATGAATTTTAATGATAGTTTACGTATATATCTTGTATATATATTTAAAAAGGTCTTATACCACATTTTAGAACGTTTGTTCACATTTCCCTGTTGTGATGATTTTCGGAGTCAGAAGCGTGTATTTTCCCGTAAAATGCCTAAATTATTACGTCATCATTCTATGACGTCGTGTAATTCATTCATAAACAATCATATGACGTGAGAGTACAATCGGAACAGCCCAACCAATATATTCATATTTTACCACGGGTGTGTACTCAAAGCGTTTGAAGGACGTCATGTTAGAATTAGACAATATACGTATAGTGTCTTGAAATATGAAATTTATTTGTATGAGGCTTAGAAACGGGAAAATGCGAGGTTCTACCGAGCATTTTCTCGTTTCGTGCCGAATACAAATAAATTTCAAATTTCAAGACACTATACGTATATTGTTTTTATACTGAAATCGAAAAAAAATATTTAAAAATGAAAAAAATATATAACAAAAATTGTTTAAAAAAGTGTTTGGAATTTCCCTCTTGGGGTACCATTTTGGGGTATTTCCCTATGAGCGTAGTCCAGTCGATAAGACATTGACATATTAGAAATAACAAAAGGGAAATTGATTTTAATTAATGACATTTGATAATCATGGTGTATAAATAACCAATTTGAAGACATAAAAGTTTAAATTCATTAAAGTTTGACCATTGTTACTTTACGTTGTCATGGTTGTGACGTGGCGTTGTTGATGAAATACAATAAGGAGGCGGGGCTTATAGGTTAGTTGGGGTCATTGACGTATAAAGCTAACGTTTATACGTATAGCTTTATCTGTATAGTAAAATAGCTTATTGCAGTATAAATAATGTTGTCAACATATTTCGTTAATATATTAGAACCTTTATATGGTTTTTTTTATCTAAATTTAAGCATACAATTCTAATTTTGGAATATTTTAAATTTGAATCTGAATGAATACCTTGTTGCATGAGAGCTCCTATTGAAAACCAAAGACTATTTAAGATGGAAAACTGGTTTTCGACAACGTCTGTTTCTGGATTGCAAGGATGTGGGTTGCACCATTCATATGGTGTAAACCTGGCTATCACAAACAACATAAAACTAACACACATAAATGCTGCCAATAAATAAATCCACACATCTGTTGATAAAGGGTCTAAAAACGAAAAGAGTTTTGGAGGTGCAGGTTCCGGTTTCTTGAAGAGGATAGATATTCCTAGATTAATAAATGGCTTTGTGAAGTCAATGTATTTTTCTCTATCGTATGTAATTGTCATTCCAGCAACTGCAAGATCTGCTTTCTAAAATAGAAATAAAAATGTATGATTTGGTTACAGAACCTTAAATAGATAGGAGGTTTTAAACTTGACTGTCCTTATAGTAAATAAATTAATTATATATTTTTTATTTTAAAACAAAGTTAAAATCCTTGATTTTATTTTTAATAAAATAATATTTCAAAACTAATTCTTAATTTAAATGAATATCATTTCATGAAAACACTTTTACAGTTATATTAGAATAAAAGAGACAACATTTGGACTATTGAGCAGAATGTTAACCGAGTCGTGAATGCAGCGAAAAGATGCCACACTCGGGAATGTTTTTTCATCTACTCTCTAAACAATAAAGTATACTAGTCCAGTGAAAATGAGCCACACTACAAATGTAACCTCGAAAAATGCAAACATTTTATTTTCAAAAAGACGACAAAACCAACAAGACTAGAGATTCCTGACTTGGGGCCGGCGTAAAAATGCGTCGTGTTTTGTGATATCTCAACCCTCCATATACATCTGGTCAATGTAGAATAAACACACATCTATAAGTATACATACCCCTTCTACAAGATCTTTCATCATACCATCACACTTAATTTTCTTAGTCCGCTTGTCCTCCTTACAACTACCATAACCATCAGCAGCTTCAATTGTGTAGTTGAATTTTAATTTGTTCTTCAACAATTCAAGAACGTCTATTACAAATCCCTCAAATTTGGGAGCACCTGGTTTTACCTCGCCTTCAGGACGCATTACGTATGGTGGATCCTAAAAAGTAGACACAAATTCAAATCAAAACCAAACATCCTACATCTATTTTCTTAGATTCCTCGATATGCAAGAAAGATAGGTACCACGTGGAGACCGTGTACTAGTATATCCCAGGTAGGTACCGCGTGGAGACCATGTACTAGTATATCTCAGGTAGGTACCGCGTGGAGACCGTGTACTAGTATATTCCATATTAGGTTAGGAGGGAGGCGGGGCTTATTTCAATAAACGGTTAGTAGTGGAGATAACATTTAAGAAATAATCTAGTTAATTTCTAAATGACCCTTTCAATAATACATTTCAGCACAAAAGTTCTTGACTGGTGACCAAGTCCTTATATTTGTGAAACTAATACATTCTTTGGAAATGTAAATTAATGAACTAATTCTAACGATGACAACATGATACTTGATGTATCAATGTTTACAAAAAATATGCAATACTTTAATATTTGTTTATAGGACAAGCACTGTTCGGTGTATATATGTTAGATTTAGTAACACAAATCGTTTCCATTTTTCCTACCTCTTTTGTTGTTATTCTCAACACCTTTTTGCTTAAATCTTTTTCAACTTCTACTTTTCTTTCTTTTTCTGATTTTGTTATATTTACTCCTGGTTTCGGACCCCATGTACCAATCTGAAATATAACAAGTAATTATGTGTTATGATAGAACAGTCTACACATCCCAATGCCATGATTGAGTGAATCTCAAAAAAGTTTTATTTAAAATTTAATTAGAACGAAAAATATTCACACATACTGGTAGCTGATAATATGATAGATTATGATAATTTTACCTTTTGAAGTCCAGTTCTAGTAAGTTCTACAACATCCAAATTAAAATTTCTTCGTTCACCATTTTCAAATTGAACTCTTCCAGTCAAACTTTGAAAATCCATCTACAAAGAGATAAAATGAAGAAAATGTACACAGACAAACATGTAGGTTACCATACGACCTTCAAACAATGAACAAAACCCATACGGTATAAAACACCTCGGCATTACCTGACCGTGCATGACCTTGATGGGTAGTCAAGGTCGTTAAAAATGAAAAGTTCGCAATGTATTTAAGTTATGAAGATCTGTCGATTCAAAAATCATTATTTCAAACGTAAAGTCACACAATCAAACAAACAAGATAACCGTTTATTTATCTTAAAATAGTTTTGGTTAATTCTTGAGGGCCCTCCTGGGGTTTTTGATTATGTGATTACTTGGCCGTTTTTTTAATGATTATTTGATTATTAAGCCAAATATTTCATGATTATTTGATTACCTAGGACTGTATTTTTAGTTTATGATTATTTGATTACTAAAGATAAGCAAATATTTAATGATTTTGTGATTATATTGGCAAAAAAATGGTGATTATGTGATTACTAGGACCCCCCATGAGGGGCCTCATTCTTTTAGTCTTCAAGTTTTATGTATTTGTGTCGCATTATTTCGTCCTGTCTTCTTTTTTGACTGTACCTCTGATATCTTTTGTCCCTCTTTTAATACTTCTGATTCACCTGAGCTTATAACTTTTGATGGGATTCGTGTAGCTCAAACTTTTGTTTTCAGTGTGTAGTGTAGTGTTTTTGTATAGTTTTTTGCTTTGAAATGGTACATATCCGCTGTTATAACGTAAACGTCAATAATGGCATTCTTAAACGATCAAAACAGATTTCTTAATTTTTACTATTAAGGAACAGTTGCTTAGTAAATACGGTATATATAGCGACCCTTCATCGATGATATCCAGAAAGGATATTAAAGTCTTGTAAAAATTACAAAAATACTGAAATTCGATGAAAATCAAATCGACAAGTCCCTAATCACATGGCAAAATCAAATGGCAAAACACATCAAAAACGAATGCACAACAACTGTCAAACTCCTGATTTGGTACTGGTATTTACAAATGTAGAAAATGGTGGATTGAAACCGTACAAAATAAGAGATGCATAGTGAACATGCGTGTGCTATCATATGACTAGATACTGAAAGAAAATAATATCAGAATAAGGCAAACTAAAAATCAGATGGACTGTGTGTATAAAAATAATCACATGATTTTTAATTCATGCCTCCAAAGCACTTTCTGGATTTATCTTCATCATGAAAATTAAAAGCCGAATACATTAAAAGAAAGGAAAATCGAAACATCTAAAGAGGTATACGATAAAAAGTACCTTTACAAAATAGTCAAATACATCTACTAGTGGAATTGAACCCTTTGTTGCTTAATAAATTCTAAATCTATGAAAGTACAGTTTTATGATGTTTGTTGTTACTCATGTCATACCGAAGTTTAGCCGGGTGATACATCAAGGACTGTAAATTCACACTGCGATAAGACGTGTCACGGTACTTGTCTATCCCAAATTCATGTATTTGGTTTTCATGTTATATTTGTTATTCTCGTAGGATTTTGTCTGATGCTCGGTCCGTTTCTGTGTGTGTTACATTTTAGTGTTATGTCGTTGTTCTCCTCTTATATTTAATGCGTTTCCCTCGGTTTTAGTTTGTTACCACGATTTTGTTTTTATCCATGGATTTATGAGTTTTGAACAGCTGTATACTACTGTTGCCTTTATTTTTCACCAACAGCAGTATCGACCAAATACTATAAAAAGTTAAATCTACACTTTACAAATGTCAAACATCCGACGCGGTTTTTTTTTTTTTTTTTTTTTTTATCTTACACTTAGATTTGTTTTTATATAATAAACAAAACGGAGGAAAATATGAAATAATACTCAGATATGAAATTACCTAAGGAATGAATATAAAATAACCTCAAAAATATGAGAACATCCTAATTAATCACGTGTTCGGTTTCTGTGGTCTCGATACGGCACAAAGTTTCAGTTACTTACAGTTTTCATGTAATTCAATACACTTAGGCCATCAGCCCATGATTTCGACTTTGAACATGATAACTCTTTGTCAGTGGATATTTGTTTTGCCTTGCCCACTTCATCGAGAGCATGAGCTGCTAAAAACACTCCATCATACATTAGGGCTACATCAGTCTGTAATATAACAAGGACAATGATTACTAAGGTAATATACCTACCATCATCAAAAGACGCACATCTGGGCCGTCACATGTTTTAATTCAATGTACATCATTTGTACTTAAAGAAGTATTTCGCATTTTGCCATGTTATTATGAGTTTGTTTTAAACTTATGAGTTTTAATATCCCTTTGGTTTCTTTCGCCTCTTTGAAATAAAATTGAGACTGGAAATGGGGAATGTGTCAAAGAGACAACAACCCGACCGTAGAAAAAAAACAACAGCAGAAGGTCACCAACAGGTCTTCAAAGTAGCGAGAAATTCCCGCACCTGGAGGCGTCCTTCAGCTGGCCCCTACACAAATATATACTAGTTCAGTGATAATGAACGCCATACTAATTTCCAAATTGTACACAAGAAACTAAAATTAAAATAATACAAGACTAACAAAGACCAGAGGCTCCTGACTTGGGACAGGCGCAAAAATGCGGCGGGGTTAATGATGTTTGTGAGATCTCAACCCTCCCCTATACCTCTAGCCAATGTAGAAAAGTAAACGCATAACAATACGTACATTAAAATTCAGTTCAAGAGAAGTCCGAGTCTGATGGCAGAAGATGTAACCAAAGAAAATAAACAAAATGACAATACCGGTAATACATAAATAACAACAGACTACTAGCAGTTAACTGACATGCCAGCTCCAGAATTCAATTAAACTGAATGAAAGATTATGATTTCTTCATATTTTAATTTAATAGCAGTTTTCTAGTTTTCAGTTTTCAGAATAAATCGTGTTTATTTTGCCGTCAATGGCGTATATATAATGCTGGTTGTTATGAAAGTTAACGACAAACAATAAAAAAGAATGAAAATAAGTTAAGTTCAAATTTTATCTACGAAAAAGCCAGCCCTGTTTGTCTCACACAGTTATGAAGAATTATTGCAAGTCGAGAACTGAAGGTGAAAAGTTCAGCGCTGTAAATATAACTACTTAAAGACCAAATTCATGAGATTCAAAGTCAAGAGCTTTAATTAAGATCTGCATAGAAATTAGACAGTGTTCGCAAGTAAGTAGATATAGGAAGATGTGGTGTGAGTGTCAATGAGACAACTCTCCATCCAAATAACAATTTTTTTTAAAAGTAAACCATTATAGGTCAATGTACGGCCTTCAACATGGAGCATGTTTTACCCAACCCAACCTCTGGTTCCTGTACAAGTGAATACAACAATAATACAACACATAAACTATACCTCCATTGCGTTTGTAGTGTTATATAAGCTAAGAAAGCTGGACTGCATCCATTATAAAGCAGCATAAAGGGAATAAACAAATCAGTCAAAATGACAACAAAATTAGGCATCATAATTCTTAAATTATACCTTCATTTAATTTGCTTATTGATAAATTAGGTGCTGTTTTGTTTTACACACTTTGTTAAGTTTTGTTTCTTTTTTTTGGGGTTGTCATTTTTGAGAGGTCCATGACTTCCCAAAGTCAAATGGCTTTAATTCATTGAAATTCTTGTTTAATCATGTTTTCTCAAATACTTTAGAACATGAATAAAAAATTACTATTATTTTTTTTATTCTACTAAAACTTCAAAATTTACCAAGAGGTTTTTTTTTTTTTTTTTTAGAAATTTTAATATAAAACAAGCCAAAGTTTCGAACTCCCTTTGGTATATTAATAGCATTACTCTTTAAATTTTTTTTAACAAGACCGAGGCATTAACAAGTTCCTTAAAAAAGTTTTAAAGTTTAAAATGAGAAATCATTAGCTTCATGAATTTTCATTTTACTCTTAATACTGCAATTTAACTGGTTAGATTTCCAGTTATGGTAGATAAGGTGGAAATCTTGAATCAAGATACGAGTTTAATATCATAGTTTCAAAATTGGATTTTATAATCTTTAAATGATAGTTACGTTACGTTCAGTACTAGTAATTGATACTAGGGAAAAAATACATATAGAAAATATATGGATCTAACACACCACATTCGATGCTTTTTCATTGTTATCAAACGAAATTATTGAGTGAATATGTTAACTTCTTTATTTCAGTTTTTGGTACTTTGTGGTACACTGGTTTTTTTTTTAAATAATTACCGGTATCATTCGTTGACCTTGCAATGGCGATTCTCTGTTATTCAACTCTTCAAACACCCAGTCTTCATTGACCGCTACAACTTTAGGGTTTTTAGGATCTACTAATCTGAATGCTGTTATATTTGCTCCACCAAAGGAATACTGGTCCAAATCAAGTAATCCCAAGTCCTGCAAATAGGAAGATGTAATGATGAGCATGGCTTGAAATGGTTCATTGTTTCTACCTATCGTTTGAATCAAATACATCAACAGTGAAAATAGAAGAGCGGTCAACCATTGTGACCCAAACTACCTAATCTAGCAATATATATATATATGTATTAAGGACAAAATTAATTTCAATACAATACATAAAGCAAGGAGCAGGCATTTAAGATATGTTATGCTGTGATACATGCAGTACACAGATTCTTACTCTATGTTTAATAGTTTTCTGTGATGTGTGATGATGTCATGTTTATGCCCTACCTACGATAGTAGAGGGGTATTACGTTTTCTGGTCTGTGCGTCCATTCGTCCCGGTTCAGGTTAAAGTTTTTGGTCAAGGTAGTTTTTGATGAAGTTGAAGTCCAATCAACTTGAAACTTCGTACACATGTTCCTTATCATATGATCTTTCTAATTTCAATCCCAAATTTGCGATTTTATCCAAATTTCACGGTACAATGAACATAGAAAATGATAGTGCGAGTCGGACATCCGTGTACTGGGGACACATTATTGTTATATTATTTTTCGATTCCAGTAACTCTTGATCCTGCTGTACAAAATATTTTTAGATTCAGAACTGGGCGACTCCTTCAGCGAGCTAGCTCAATTATTGCTACCTCAACTATGAAAATTGCTTCAACAGAATTTAAATGAAGTGTTGTGTACTAATTAATTTTCTGAAAAACCAATTTGTGTTTAAATTAAATGAAGACTGAAAATGACTAAATCATTTCTTTTTCTTTAGATTTTTCAAATTTCTTCATTCAGAACAAAATGACCATTACCGTTCAAAATCCGTTTCTAGTAATTATGCCTTAGACTATTTGCGGTATAGTGATCGCTTATATGTTTAATATATGAATGTGGTTTTTTTTATTTTTTCGTCTATTTTCTCTGTTCTTTATCATTTTTGGTTAATGATTCTTTATTGTAGAAACTCTATCCAGATCCTCATTAAATAGAGGTCAGAAGAAATTGATTGTCAAACGTTCTTGTAATTTATATATATATGAAATTCATGCAGTATATAGAATAAACTTACCAACGTTGTAAACATAAAGTGATAGTACTCATTTACAATGCTGACAAGACTAGCCTACAAATAGAAAATAAAATACGTAGAAATAAGAATTAAGTTCGGAAACAAAAAAGCTAGGAAACGTATCATATTCAGCTTCATATTACAACTGTTTGAATGCTTTTAAAATTAGATCTATCGAAAAACAAGTTTGGACAGAGGTTCAGAAACTAGAGGATAATGGATAATATTCTCATTGTTTGAACACCAAAATGAAAATAACGTTGTAGTACGTCATTGGTTGAATTTCAATTGTTTAGAATGTTTTTAACCAATTTTTTTTTGTGTACGCTTTTTAATATGTTACCCAGAATACATAAGATTGTAAAACGCCGAATCAGAGACCACATGACGAAAACTTAAACAATCATATGATACTGTAGCTAAGAATCCGACAATTGGCCGTCTATTTATGGTTATTTTATTTGATGGCCAACTCATCTTCTTTCATTAAAAACAACTTCAAATAAAATAACCATAAATAGACAGCCATTTGTCGGATTCTTAGTAACATTATCATACGATTGTTTAAATTGTCGTCATGTGGTTTCTGATTCGGCGTTTTACAATCTAATGCATTTTGGGTATTGTATTGCCCATTCATGTTTAATAAAAAAAAATAACTGTTTATGTCTATTTTTTGTTGTTTCAAGTTGCATGCCTGTTTGTTACTGTGATACGAAGATAGCCGATCCTTAATTTACTTCAGGTTTTGTCAACAGTGTGTTATGATCTTGTGTCAACAATTGTGTCCTTCTTATCTTCTTTGTTTACTGTTTTACATGTTTATCTTTATTGTTTATGTCTTAAGAGATGTCCCATTAAAGAAGAACAGCCTTCTCATATCTGTTTTACAAAGTATATCCATTACTTTAAACACTTTCAAGATAGTTTCTAACGATTTTATTATTCTCCTGTTGTCTTGAGACTTACATCAATATGTGCATAAGTATTATCTAAATAAGGGTCTGGTTAGGGTGTCCTATATTTATTTGTTTTAAGTTCACTCCATTCTTTATATTTTTGCACATCGTTCTGTATTCTTTATATTAAAGCACCCCATTATTGATTTTATGTAATCTCTATTCCTTATTTTTTTATTCGCTAATTTTTCTGCAATTTTGGCCCATTATTCTCTATTGTTTAAACCCCATGTATACCCTCATGAATAGCAGGGTGTATAGCGAAGATGTATTGCAATTCTTTCGGAAAACTGCATGAAATGCAATACAATAAAAGCTGTAAAAAGGAATGGTTTAATTCAAATTTATTGTGTATCTGAGTCACCATAATGGAATTAAATTGGAGTTTAAACAGTAAAGTACAATACATAATTTGTTTTATGAATGGCTTGCTGTGCATAGACATGATAGACGCATTATACATGCTATAAGAGAAACATTCCTTAAGAAATAATAAATATATAATTTAAGTGAATCCGTTTTTCTTATTTATCTTCACCAAGGACGACTAGGTCGACTATAATTTGTGTTCCATTCAAATAAAAAAAAAAGAACTCCTGCGAGTTTGGACTTAGAATCACTAACATTTTTGTAATACTTGAAAATTTATATTTCTAGAAAATACCTCGCACAGTGACGAAGTTTTTTTTATTCTGATTCTTTTATATAGCATGACTACTTTCATTTTGCGTGGCAGATGGATCTTAAAAGCGGAACTAGGATTTTGAAAAGGAGGGAAATCTAGTAGGCATACATTTGGCGTGGTGTTGATAAAATGTCAATGCTTTATCATATATGAAGCTCTATAAGAGGTTGCTGGGGCCCCTGACTCCTCTTACATTCATTCAACTCTGGTTCTAATAGTTTATATAAGTTTATACCGTACTTTATGAAGAACGATACATTCTCACAATCTATATTCATTCACTTATCTTGTTTATCACGTGACACTTGGGTATAGAAGTCTATTTTATTTAATACCTACTTTATGAAGAACGCCTTCTACTTTCTTTACATCGCAATCTATGATCATTCTCTTCTCTTGTTTGTCAATCATTTCTTTGAACATGTATACCCAATTTGTTGGGTCATCATCTAGTTTTCGGACTGTTACCTTCACATTAGCACCTTTTGAAAATTTTAATACCTCTTCTAATCGAATTAATCCTGTTTAAAGAAAACATAGTTATCATTCGTATCTTAAAAAAATGTCAATTTCCTTGGTATAAAATTTATTTTTAGGTGGGTCTTCTCAAGTTAATCCGGGTCGACATTCATTATTATTATACATATAAACCCTTGTTATAATCAAAACACACTTTGAAATTTCATTGCAAAAAAAATATTTCAATCATTGCTTTGCAAATATATCATGACATGTGTTCTCGTTAGAATTGTTTTGAGTCTGTTTATTTCCCTTGCTGTGTGGTATGGGGTTTTCTCATTGTTGAAGGCTGTATCATATGATGAAATATAGTTGCTCACTTCTACTTCATAATTTGGTCTCTGATGGCGGCAATCATATCTAATCTACCTATCTATATTTCATATGTGCCTGGCTTCTTCTAGAAAAAAAAACACTAACATAGTAATCATCATGATCATAGAATACACATATTTTGTGTCTTTTTACTTACACATGTACACACTTACCATCGTTATCTTCATATAAAATTGTAAATGTGTTCCACTGCCAGTATTTGATCAGATCTACATAAGCTTTTCCTAATACTTCATAATGTGGATATAAACTTATTGAAAAATAGTCTCTATCTACGCGTGCATCCCAGTGTGTCTGTATATGTGGAATGGATAGTGTATTACATATAGACTGAACATGACCAGATGATATCTGTGATGATGGACCAAATATGGCAGCGACACCGTCTTTTATCATTTTACAAACTGAAATAAGAAAAAAAACTTAATAATTGTTAATTTACTAACTATGCTAACAATTTGTCAGATCATATATAAGTCTGCGTTGGAGACCCATTGATGGCTTTCGGCTGTTGTCTGCTCTTTTGGTCGGGTTGTTGTCTCTTTGGCATAGTCTGAGTTAAGTCTTCATTTCCATTCTCAATTTAAATTATTATAAATACAAGTTTCTCCTCGTCTAATTTATAATATGACAGTAACCATGGTAATTCAATCTTTTATAAACTATTATACACAACGGCATGTGAAAACAATTGAAAATAATGTACTATCTTCTTCACACGAGATACAAAAGAGAAGTTTAGCTAGTTATGAAACCAGTTTTAAACATGTTAAATCACCATTTTTGACATTCATAATTGTCAGTACCAAGTCAGGATGAATGCAAGGTGTTTTCCATGTTTCATGTGTTCGAGCTTGTGAATTTCCAATATGGTCTTATAATGTCGCAGTATTTCAATCTTTTATAAACTGTGCACAACTACATGTGATAAAAAAATTGTGTGCTCTCTCCCTCATCTTAGAGAGAGGACCAGCTCATCATAAACCAGGTAAAATCCACTATGTTCTGAATTATGAAATGCCTGTACAAAGTCAGAAAAATGACAGCTGTTTTCCATGTTTGGTGTGTTAATTAGCTTTTTATTTTTCAATTTGATTTATATGCGACTTTCCGTTTTGATTTTATCTTGCAGTTTGGTATTTTTGTTGTTCAAATCATTTATTGTAAATATGAGTGTTTGGAATGGGAAAAATGGTCTTCCATTGCTATAGTTTTTTATCTATTTTATCTATTTTCTTTATTTTTCATATTTGTTGTCCATTATTTTCAATTCTATATGTTAAGCACCCCATATTTGTTTTTTTATACATTTTTCTCTAATTTTCAATTGTTTCACTTTTTTCTGCACTTTCCTCCATTATACTCTATCCTGTGAACCCCATCTAGCTTAAACATTTTTTTTCCTAAACAACATTTACAAAGTGATGTTATAAAGATATAAAGGCATGGAATCGCTATATATGTGTATATACAGCTGTACATATACATGTATAGTGATATGCTAAAAATCGTGAGATATACACACACTACAGTTTTGATTCAAATTCACTTTGTCGTTTCAGCTTTAAAATGCTTTTAAAATGAAATATATACGAAAGGAATGTGCAATGCATTAAGTTTTACTTTGCTAACTATGTATACACATTAAAACAGAGTTCTCCATAACTTGTAACACTAAAACGTAATAATTTCAATAAGAAAACGTAGCATATCAAATTTCCGGAGAAGGAAATTTGGTGTAATTTTATAGCATATTCAAACATGTTGCATATTGATCAAACAAAAGGCAAATCAACCCACCATCGGTGGGGCATCTATAACTTGCAACACTAGACCTTGACTTGCATCTTTATTAGCTTTAAGTCCTTCCTTTAACACCAACCTTTTTCCCCCCATTTAAATGCAACCATAGTTCGGCTGTCAATTTATCTCTCAAAGTTTATTTTTCTTTAGAAATCTAGATGTCAGTGTCATGTTAACATACACATGTACATGATTAATTGATTGAGGTTTGCCGAACATCCAGTGGCAACTATTTCATGAATGTTCAGAACGAGTTTACATACATGATGGACGCTGTTAAGAAAGCGAAAATGGACGCTGTTAATTAAGCGAAAATAGCTATGCTGAAAGCTATTAGAGAAAAAATATCTGATTATCTTAAAGCTAATAGAGTAATGGTATTTGCGTCTTATCTAAAATAAACCGAAAATAGTGATAATATCAGATAATATTGACCAGTCAATTTTTTTTTATGAGCGGTATTGTCAATTTACTAGAGTCAATGAAACAAGGCATCATTCCGTTAAGTCGCTTATCTATAATTGTTTGTTTTCTAAACAAGATATAATCAACCGCAAAGATTACAAATTTATCGTTTTTCAATTACAGAAATGCGACTTTGTGAACCGCAATCTCCAGAAGCCGACTAAGTAATGAATTATACTACGAAAGAATAGCGAAACGGTATGGCTGTGTATGAGTGTCATAAACACAGACTTCTCCAGTGTCTTTAACATTATTGCCCCTATTGATTTCCATAAAGAGCTAAAAGGCAATTTGTATGTATAAGAGTCATTTGTCTAGCAGACATCTTCTTCCTGTCAAAGGTTAATGGAAAAGAAAAATATCTTGTAGAATATTTTAGTAAGTAAGTCAGTAAATTGTTCTGAAAGATCAAATTAATAGCTTGTCCTCTCGTGTTCGGTTATTTATACGGTTATACCTCGGCAACAATGATGGGCTAATGGCAATAAAATAGCGTCATAATTCACGCAAACAGCTTTCATCAAGACAAAAATGCAATATGATGCTGGCGTTCTTATCATACATGGACAGTCGATTATGAATGATATGAGTTATTATGAATTAGAATCTTAAGTGCCAAGGATGTTGAGGACGATTCAAAACTTGTTTATACTGACAAGTAAAATATGGTGGAACTTTGTGTGTGGCTGAATATCTTCAAACATCCATTCTTTAAAAAAAATCATCTGACAGAAAATGAATTAATATTTATACTTTAAAACTAATAAATTTTAACTTTTTCCAATAACTATATTTATCCTCTATTTAACTTTATGACAAAACTGCTGATCGTGAAAATATATTTGTTCAATGGAATGATAGGAAGATGGGCTATTCTGTTTTTCATTCTAAGTGTCCCTCATAGTGGGAAAAAATCCAGATTTAATTAACCTTATAAATATCAAAAAATGGAAAACTGATCCATACATAATATTTACATTCGAAGAAGCCGAGCCGAAAATATGACTTTATTTTATCATTTACTTGAGACTTTACATAAAGAATGTACTTGACACATTTAACGTATTTACTTATCCAGGAATGAATAATTTCGCTTATATCATTATCAAACCCTTTCTTTTGGGTAAGCAAATAACTTGAATAGAAACCCGTCTTCACTCTGGTCAATCATATATAAGACACTTTAAATATTTTTAAAGAGGAAGTCACACATGTGATGCAGGATCTGTTACCCTTCCAGAGGACCGGAGCACCTGATATCATCCCATTTTTTGTGGGGTTCGTGTTGCTTAGTCTTTAGTTTTCTAAGTTGTGTCGTGTGTACTATTATTTGTCTGTTTGTCTTTTTCTGATTTAGACATGGCGTTGTCAGAATACTTTCGGTTTATGAGTTTAAATGTCCCTCAGGTATCTTCCACCCCTGTTTCAAATACATTTCCAATAATGCCAATTGTGAATACGTCCGGAGGAATTGGGTCTTGATGGTGATGTCATTGATATTTACATGTGGCTTTGCTCATTGTTGAAGGCCGTACGGTGACGTAGAGTTGTTAGTTTCTGTGTCATTTTGGTCTCTTGGGAGAGTTGTCTCATTGGAAATCATACCAGATCTTCTTTTTTCATATGTACTGTCCAACATTTCGGGATTCCTTGTCAACACATTTCGTGTCGAAGTGTTTGAGCAGTCTGCATGTTATTAAGTAAAATCTGTTATGTCGACATTAATAGGAATGTTTATATAGTACTAATATGTGTCAAAACGGAGATTACTATTAGTGTAATAGTATTTCAAGTGTATTTACTAAGTATACAGCTGCCACACGTGGAACATCTTAAGTCCGTAAACAAGATACAGTTATATCGCACAAGCAGATTATTTGCATGTAATAATGATTTTGTCTGTGTAAATTGCTTTTACAAACATACATTGACGTCGATAAAACATTAAGCAACAATTTTTTCGTTTGATGAAGATATAATTTATAAAAAGTATTCAAGTCTTGTTATTGTTTATTCGATTTACGTATCCCCAAGGGACATAACTTGTTACTGTTCAGCAGTAAATTATCATTCGGAAGCATGTGTATATCTGTGCTAATAATATTCAGATGTTTAGGTAGCGTGTCTAAGAGCTTTTTCATCTCTACAAAAGACACTGGAATGTTATTCTGGGGAGATGACTTCTAGTCTTAAAATAACCCGATTTGTTAATCATACTTTTCTTTGCTTGACGTAATTTGTGCTAATGGGTAACAGCATAACTTTGAAGACATACAATCAGAAGAAGAAAAAAACACCGATGTGTATTGCGCTTTGTCATCGTTCAAATATTAAACATATTGGAGATGCACATGCGCAGGATATGTATCGTAGTTCATCCGAGTGTAGATTGTGTACAACCTTAACGTCCACTCCAAAAACGTCAATAAAAGTGGACCTAAAGACATAAACTCTAAGACGTAAATGATGACCAATAAGCAAATTAAAAAATCTTTCGAAAGTCTGTCATTTGCACAAATTATCCAAAAGCCCAAAACTTTAGGTATGACAAACATAACAAAAGAAAATCACTAATCATCATGTTCATTTAAAAGTTAATGCATACATATATAGCTTTGATTTACCATTTTTGAGGGGGAAAATCGAATCTTTTCCATCAGTTTGTAAGAAAAATTAAATCAAGAAATTCCTAACAAACAAACAAACAATTGATTTATAAATATTGAGCAATCATATCCAACGCATGGATGGACCATAAAAAGGTCAGATTATATTTCAAGAAAAGCTTTATTAAACTTTTTAATTCACTGGTTGCAACATAAAACTGTGAGTTTAAGGTTTGAATGCTACTTTGCATAATTTTAAAGAGATGTCAATGTGTTTAATCAAAAATGATTTCCAATAAAATTACAAAAGGAAGGATGCGGTTTTCAATCAAAATTAATGATGAAATTATAAAGACTTCAGTTCGATTTTTTTGTTAAAAGTTATTCTTCTAAAATGGTGCTAGACTTATCTTATATTCTCGATGGTCTAAATAATTGCAAGAAATTTCAAAAGTGACAGAAGTTGAATATTTATAAAATTTTCATTATCAATAAAGAGATTTGGAATAATTTCCAATAAAACAACTCTCCACGAGATCTGCTCTAAAACTCAATGGTAAATTCAAGTTAATAATTACATTACATGTTTTGTTTTCTCTTTTCATAAAAAAATAGGGATGCTTAAATGAATCGTTTCAATCTGCACTCAGTGCATTAATTCAAAATGATTAAGGTTAACAATCATTGCAGCTTTCGGAAAATTATTTGTTACTTTACAAATATTTAATAGGTTCGACACCAAGATGTCTTAAAGTGTATGTCTTAAAGTGTTTGTATGTAAAATTGCGATAAGCTATCAACGAAGGCAGTATATATGTAATGGGTATACGAGTTTTAATTGAGTTTTAAATAGTATGTATGTTAAAGAGTCACCATTAAACATGTTGCATGATATTTGAAGAGAGACATAACTTACAACAACTAAAGTGGAAACAATCCTTCTAAATACTCTTAAGAGGCACACTTATACCAAAGATGTTACATGCTCCTAATTCATACCAATTGATGTAACATACATGTATCTTATTGATTTATATAATTGATTGAGTGAATGTTTAACACCAGTTTTAGCACTCTTTTTAACCGGAGTGTTTGGACAGAACCATAACCTTCGTCGGAAAAAAATCAATTCTAGATAATTCCGTTCTAAATCGAACACACAAACAATGTACTAAGTACATATTCCGGGCTTATGACCCTAAAGATAAACTGCTGGGGCCATTTCGTTGACATGCCCCTCTCCGAAGACTTGTTGGGAACAGATTTATAAACGTATTTGCCAAATGGCATGCATTGCATTCGCCAAGCAATTTTAGGAAGTAAGAGTTAATTTGTTGAATACAATCGGTCGTATTTATGTACTTTGGCATCTTGTAAAATCAAAAGGAAGTCTCCTTTCCCTTCTTACAGGTCTAGCTGTTTGACGGAAGAAACTACAAGGTAACAATTGCTTTAAACTGAAACTGGTTACCATATTGTATACATGTAATAACAATGCCCACCAAAGCTGTATGCATGAATTATGAGAATCGCTAAACATCTGGCAATAAAGTATTGTATGCAAAGATCACTTGGTACATACAACATGTGCAGTCACATGCATGCTTTAATCGTTGAGTAGGAGATAAGATTGTATCTGCAATCTATCTGCATCTAAAGGCGAAACAAAGCCAATTGTATATTTCAACGACATATTTCTCCGAAACTAACGCTTCAAAAAATTTCTTACACGGAATTGAACTGACTTGCAATGCTATAATTTGAAACCTGGAAGCCTTGTCTAATACTGAAAAATGCGGAATATGCATTCATCTGTCTTAAAGCTTCAACTTGAAGCATATCCAACTGGCTTTGTTTGCTGTGAGAAAAACTTATAATCATATTACTTTCTTCCATTTGAATGACAATGTCACTTTATATTTGAGTAGGAAAATTTTACTTCATGGTCTACCGGGAATGGCATTCTGCTTTAACAATAATTGATGGGTACAACTCATTCATAAAGAACTTTACGCAAATAACTTGCTTTAATTGTGAAAAGATGACTAGTATTATTTTGTGTTTCCTTTGAGTGCCTCATTTCTTATCTTTATTCATAGTTGGTATTTTATAAAGACAATATAATTGCTTTTGACATGACAAAATAGTAATTCATGGTTACGAAGAATACGGACACAAGAACAGATAAAGACAATTTGTTTAAGAAAAAATACGGACTTCTGGGAATTTACGCTGTAAACCATAGCATGATAGAAAACATGAAGTATCTCTTATTTATTAAAATACAATCCCAAGCTCTAATGGAAGACGACGTACAACTGAGTTGAAACTATAGACGAATGTCATTTAATTTTAACCTTGCATTTAAAGTTTTAGCTTATTTTTTTCCCGTCATCGCTAAGGTAAAAGCTGCAATCGGACAATGGACATATTGTATGTAGTAGTGTGCTAATAGCTAATTTGAAACGCGAAACTCGCATATTGATAATGTAAAATATGATTTAAAAAAAATGATGATTAAAAAAATGACACTATAAAAGTTTGGTCGTCGTTTCATAAGTGAGGCATTTGCCTCCATTACGCTACGGCCCTGCGAAACAGAGCCAATTGTATATGTCAACGACATATTTCTCCGAAACTAACGCTTCAAAATTTTTCTTACACGTAATTGAACTGACTTGTAATGCTATAATTTGAAACCTGGAAGTCTTTGGCAATACTGAAAAATGCGATAGTTGATACTATCGATACAACACAAAACTTCACCTTTTTCCGAATAAGTCTCTCTTGTTCTCGATATCATAGGACCATTTAATTATTTAATAGACACGATTTCCTATACTGTAAACCAACTTGTTTTCGCGGATACTTTATTTTGCGTTTTACCCTTTCTTGACCACTTCGCGGCTATTTAATTTCACGATTATCTGATTTACATGATGAAGTTTATTAAGGAAAGATCAAAGGTTGACATATTCGCGACGATTTATATTCGCGTTATTTTTCCACTCGCGAAAGTCGCGAAAATAAGTTGGTTTACAGTAGTTTATTTCTGTTTTTTTATAAAGCAACTACATGAAAATGTATATTCCTGCGTCTGCATGTCAACTTTTCTTCTTTTTCAGTGTCAACTACAGTGCCTTAACCTTGACTGTCATACCAGTGGTAGGTTTAGCTGGCTATAAAATCCGGTTTATTCCACCATTTTCTAGATAAGAAAATGCCTGTACCAAGATGTGTATGAGCTTTTGCCATTTGATTGGGGACTTTCCGTTTTAAATTTTCCTCGGAGTTCAGTATTTTTGTGATTTTACTTTTTGAACAAGAACGATCAGTTTAACAGATACCGCGAGTGCAATGCCTAAATATTAAATCTTCTAATTAAATGTACAGTATATACCTATTCGTAAATATATTCTACACCATGTACACCGTATACAGGAAATATAAAAATACAATGTATATAAATAATACCTTTTTTCGATGACTCGAAACTATCATCTTGAGCAACTGATGCAATGTTATAAATGAGCAATGATTTTCCTAAAACATCCCCTCTTAAATTTATCTTCTCCGTCGTGTGGCGGAAGGCAATCTCAACACCCTTGTTTCTGTCTTCGAATAATCCACCTGAAATTCAAAACATAAATAAATTTAAAAAAATCCGTAGCTATATATATTTTCAAATCAATTCGTTTCATATCAAAATGTAAATATATATAGAAAGTTTGATAAATGGTTAAGAGAAAAAAAGAGATATAGAGATAGAATATACAACCGGAAGTCGAAATTTATATCATATCTAAAAAATATATACAGTATGTAAATATATTATTTTTCATGTCAGCTTTGACAGAATAAAAATTAAGGAAGCCACTGACTATTTTTAATTTTATCGTAACATTCATCGATATACTTAATGTTATCGTAACATTAATCGATATACTTAACTGTTGAACATTGATATAAGAAACGAATATGCCATTAAATTGTAATGGAATTTGAGTAAAGGTTTTAACATTTCAAGAAAGTATTACCTTTTACCCTTTGGGAGCACATCATTATGTGACAGTGTCTGGTAATAAACACCGATTCGCTAATGCGGAGAAAAAAAATCCAGTTCAGAAATATAATCCAGGTCAGAAAAATAATGAAACTTTAAGGTCACTTTGGTCAAGGTCAAGGGAATCGACGGGTATTTTCACATCTTTAGCAAAAATGGAATATAGATTTTGAATTAGAATCATATTCAAAACAGTGTGGTCCTGGCCATTGATTGACGACTTAAATTATCCCATTGACTGGGACAGATTAGGTGAACGTTTGTCTGTATCGACCATTGCTCACTTCATACTTATAATAGAATTTAAACTGTGTGGTCACCAAAGGTTCTTAACGCCTTTAATAATAAAATAATTCGAAAAATTATTCAGGAATAACCTTTATGTTTTGATTTATATTATTGATATAAATCAACACATCGTATTATTCCGGATTCGTTTTTCGAATTGCTTTATTTAGGTGTTGCGAACCTTTGGTGACCCCATAGATTCAGTGTCTTTAACAAGTACATAGTGAGCAGTGATTGTAACCGACAAACGTTCACCTAATCTGTCCCAGTCAATGGGATAATTTAGGTTGGTAATCAATGGCCAGGACCACACTGTTTTGAATATGATTCTATTTATTGCGTTAATTCAAGAAAATATGATAGTCGGTATTTCTATATAATAATTAGCTAAATAGTACTGTGATATTTCAACGTATGTTGCCAATGAGACACATATTCACCAGATTTCAAATGAAGTCGATCGTAGGACCTTCAACAATGAGCAAATCCCCATACAATCAAGTCAGTTATTAAAGGCCCCGCCATGAAAAAAAAGATGAAACAATTCAAAAGAAAAAAAGGCGACCTTATTAAGTCTAGTATAGTTCAATGTATTTAAAACAAAATACATGTATAGGGCGAAACATAATACGGACCTTTTAATAACAGAATTAATTAATAAAGACTTATTAATACGTGTTAAAATGTATTATCTGTTTTAAGAGCTAGATTAAAATCTTCAGCAGTGCCCTCCATTTTTAATTTAAATATAAGTAGTTTTATTTTGATATAAACTAGTGGATAGATTACATAAGATCACGCTGTTAACATAACTAATACGTAAAAAAAATCCGAGTTGCATGTTATGCAAACGTTCATTAGGTTTACATTTGTAAATGCACTGTTAAAATACATCTGATATAGCAAAAAAAATCATTTAAGACATGCCTAAGTAAAATTTCGTTTTCAATCATTGTTTAGTCCGATTTTTTAATTGAAATTGCATAAGACATCTAAAAGTTTTTCATTGAACAATGCATACTGCCCATCTATCGCTGGCTAAGTTAACAGACGAGATGTGGCACGCTTTTCAATTAGACAAATATCTATCAGAGTCCCAATTGCATGGAAATAAGCAGTTATGTGAACGGCTTCCTTCAGCGATAGTAAACTGGACCGGACCGTACGTTAAGCAAAAAAAACCAAAAAAACCCAACCGCAAATAAAAAAATCAACAGTCATGACGGTCTGGTTGATAAAAAATGTTTAATAAATAACAAACAAGACAGAGACAAACTCAAACCAGGGACAACGATAAGCTTAACTAGAAATGGACGCAATAAAGTCTTTTTTGATAAGCCCTTTTCCTGTTAGATGTGCCGAAATTACCCCCCCCCCCCCCTTTTCCCCCCAAGGGGAATGTTCATTTGTTATATCCCAATGTAGGTTCTCTTTTAATTGTTTATAAATTTCAATTTGACTTCATTATTCATATATACACATATATTATAAGATCGAACGTACATATTGGTTTATAACAAATATCGCATAACAAATACTGCTTATTTTACCAAAATTCCGGTTTATTTATATTTTCGACTTGTTTGTTTGTTTGTTTGTTTTGTTTATGATTGTATTGGAATTGTAATTAGTTTTGCTCTATTTGTTAAATTTAACCATTTGTCTTTTGGTGTTTGGTTTTGTGTTGTGGGAATTGGTACACGTCAGCATATTATCTTTTAACTTGCCATGTTTACGTATAACACTCAATTATCAAAGATGATTAATTATCAGCATAGAAAAAGCATTCTCGAAAAAAAACCCACCTCAGATCTGATCTGACGTTTCCTTTCAACAAATATAATGCCGAAGTACAATCCAGTTTTACAAATGTAAATCTTTAAAAGGGTTCCATATTTCAAAAAACAATGTCTATATGTTTGGTTTTATGATGTTAAACGTATCGACATCTAGTCAAAAGTAATTAGTTTTCTAATTTGCTATGATTTTCAAATATCTGCTGAATCTGATTGATATGTTCCCGGAGGTTTACTATCATGTACTCAGTGCACGGGTAGTAAAATGTTTAATTTACTTATATTATATATGAAATCTGATGCACATGTACAGAATCATGCATTGACTCAGTACAAAAACGTTGTCAAAATATAGTTCTTTGAAAGAGTTCTATATATTACAAAAATGGCTTTATGACCAAAATTGATTTCTTTTCTAATTTGCAATGATTTTCAAATATCTGCAGTCTGGTGAGGTTTACTTGTATAATGTATAAAATAGAAGATGTGGTATTATTGCCAATGAGACAGCTATCCACAAAAGACCAAAATGACACAGACATTAACAACTATAGGTCACCGTACGGCCTTCAACAATGAGCAAAGCCTATACCGCATATTCAGCTATCAAAAGGCCCCGATAAGACAATGTAAAACAATTCAAACGAGAAAACAAACGGCCTTATGTATGTAAAAAAATGAAAGGGAAAAAAAATATGTAACACATTAACAAACGACAACCACTAAATTTACAATTGCTCAGTGCATGGGTAGTTCAATGTTTAATTTACTCAAATAATATATGCATTCTGCTGCACCTGTATAATGCATTGACTAAGAGTTCTTAAATATGTAGGTCATATAATTAAGATGGTTTATTGTTATATAAATTTTCACAAAATATGGATAATCTCTGAGCTGCATGCTTTTCTGAAACGGCTTTGAACACTCAAATTGATAAAATTTAATATAATGAGAAAATCAGAAGGAGAAGAACTCTGAAGATCATACGCTTTATATCAACGTTTATTTTATGGTTTATAGGTCAGATGAACGTACACGCAAAGGAGGATTAAAACAAACATCTGTCTGCATGCTTCACGTGCGTAAGCACGGCCGAGTTGTCTACATCTGGTTGTAAGCTTTGCAATTCATTTGATCTGTTTTACCTGTAATTTATCAAGTAAAATGATAAATGATTGATGCAATATCAAGGATGAATGATATTACACCTGTCAAAGATCCGTCTACCTCTCGTCTAACTCTCGTCCATCAGCCAATACATCAATTCTCAGAAAGATAGAATACATCCGGCACACATCTGTGTATATGTGGCATTTACTATGAAAAATAAATATATCTACAAACAAATAGATAGCAGAAACATATAAATCGAGATGATATCCGAAGTTTAATATCTTGCATACGCGTATACCAATTTATCAGTGTAAACTGTATTCCAAGCATCCATCATGTCCATTATTTTTCAATCGTAAAGTGCTAGTGATAATTGCAACTGAATAAACCCCCTCTTGCAGAACTGATGAATATCCCATTCTTTAGTTTGTATTACTATTAAATTCAATACGAATGTTTGTTTGGCGCAAAATTGAAAAGAAACACTTAGTGTAAGAATTTAAAATTATAGCTTCTGCATATAGATTTCTATTTGCAAAGGAGTCTGGTAGTTAGCGACAATCTTTAACAAAGTTCTCGCCAGCAGAAAGGCACATGGACATGTAGCAAGACTAGCTTGTTTTTTTTTTTAATTTGTACTTTCTCTTTATTTATAAAGCTCTACTGGTGGAATAAAATATATAGAAAGAAAAACATCAATGCAAAGGTTTCAGAAAAAGCACTGCATGAACTCTTATGATACGTATATATGATAGATAGAAAAATAACTCAGATACCACAGTTATAAATAATACCGTAACAAAGAACGTGGAGACATTACTGAGAGAACAGTCAGTGAATCATGCCCTCATACACTATATAGAACTGGCGCCTGTACTTCGAAGCAGTTTTTTACTGTACCGTTATGAACTGTTTTGGTTGGAAAATCCAGATCCCTTTGTTCGTTCAGGGTACGGCAACGTATAACTGCTTAACCCTGCTGTTATAAACAGTAGATAAAGCAAACTTCGACATGCAATCTCCTGACTATAAACTAATTTGCAAAGAATAGAGAGAAACTATACGTCCAGACGGTCCAGTATATCATAAAAAGTATTTTTATTTAATCGTTATAGTTTTCGTGATCAAAAGTTCAAGCGAATTCTTAATACTTCAAATCAAACACTTGAAAAGAAACCGTAAACATATGTTATCTTATGCATTTGACAAGAAACCGGAAACAGATGTTATCTTCTGCATTTGACAAAAACCGGAAACAGGTGTTATCTTCTGCATTTGAAAAGAAACCGGAAACAGATGGTATCTTCTGCATTTGACAAGAAACCGGAAACACATCATTTCAAAAATAACTTCAACATGTTCAAAAAAAGGACGAATATGTAATAAAATTTCTCCAAGCATATTTGAACATGTCAATAGAACCTATCTCTTACTCATTATGTTTGCTTATTTGTACATCGAACTTTTTCAAAATGTAATATTCTATGACGACATCAATTACCATCATGTCCATTGATATTGTAACTGGTTGCCAAACTTTGAATTTTCCGAATTACTAAGGATTTTAAATAGGTTGCTATATATTAGAAACATTTCGGAAATTGGGTTTATAAATGCTCTTCAACTTCGTACTTAATTTTTTTTTTTTTTAACTTTTTTTATTCGATTGTCACTGCTGCGTAACAGATAAGCAGAAAATACAGTTTACAACTGAATAATTAAAATTGGTTCGTTAATGGAAGGGTGCACATATGACAGACATATCAAATTCAAGACTTGGAATTTTAGTACACGAATTTTAGTACAAAACAAATATACATGTATAGTCTACGTGTGCCACCGCCAATAAATGCCGTCGTTCTTCTTTATATTATTGTTATGAACAACAAAGCCTATAATCATTTCAGCACGTTCTGTGTCGAGTTTTTCTTATGGACCCCGCTTAAACATGTACGCAATCAATGTTGCCAAATCTTTGTGTCAGACAAATATCTTATATACGAACAAAACAAAAATAATAAAACAATCAAACCCGACTGAAACTGACACTTCCGTCAATATTCAGGATTCTCAATGCCACATTACCCAGATGACTTCTGCACATACGTTGCGATTAACTGGTGCATTGGGATATTGAAACAAGTCTTTGCACAAAGTTTATTCAATAAAATATATATTAATGATCAGGAATAAAGTGGTTATATTGTCGTTTTTATTCAACCGTTTTTCATTTATACGTCTATTGCTTATTTGTTTTAATAAGGAAGTTGCTTTAATCAAAATTTAAGAATCGTTTTCTGCATGTATATTACCGGGGTTTTGTCACGTGGTTAATTTAATGTGACAGAAACTAACCATATTACTGCATTCATTGCTCCACAGTTGTGGCGTGTACGTATCAAGTTTGCCTATATTTTTCTCAAACTGGTGCTAGGACTGTCTAAAACTTACAGTGATGTGATTCGTGTCGAAAGCCTCGCTGTGACTTCGAGATGAAGAATAACAATAAAAGCACTGTTCTCTGGCTTTTTGTGTTTTTGCGGTGCATGGTCTGTTTTTGTGTTATGGATAGATACACAATATCGTTTTTTCTATCATATAATGCACTCTATACAAAGATGTATCCAATGGACAGAGTATCTACTACATATATCATGCCATCATGGGAAGTTACGCTAAACAATTATTATATGAACTAAAAAGACAAATCTGAGTTGAATCACTTGTACTTGTTTAAAGAAGACAAAACAACGTGGCGATAAAAAATTCATGACAAAAAACAAAAGAACAATGGCATGCACAGCTTTTAAAGCAACGAATCTTTCAATCTCCAACCGGCCTATAAAATACTTTCATTCTAAATATCATGAAGCAATACACTGGTTATAAGAATGTAAGATTTGTAGTTTTCACTTACAAGTTTTTACTTATATGTTAAGAGTGTTCTCACAAATTTCCATTTTGCAATCACTTTAAATGCATATTTGATTTCATTTGACCTTTCCAGGTGTTAAAGAAAACGATTTGTAACGAGGTTTGTCTGTAAGTTATCTTAAAAGACTATAAATACTTCAGAGAGAAGGTATAATTACTTTATGTATTGGCTATATCCTATTGTTATCTCAACTCAGTCAATTAGCGTACAATTGACTATTGACTGTCTTCAAGGATCAGTCTCTGTAACTTGTAAAAAGAGATGGAATTTGAAAATCTATACAGGAACTTTAAGACCGGGGCTAGGGTATAAAAGGGAGACAATTTTTGAAAACATGGATATATTCAAATTTTTTCGTCATGTTCAAAATCATAAGAATTAAAGATATTCTGTGTTTAAATTTAAATCTTGAAAATATCTTGCATTTCGTATCGCTTTTCTTTTGGTCCCTAGACACAGGCACCTGTCTCAGAAAAAAATTATCCTATGCCTGTGTCCCTAGAGTACTATCGAACATCACATTGACCCTTAACCCAAGATTGATGCATTTTGATATGTTAACACTGACTTTATATGATTGACTGAGGTTTGAAAATTTGCTTTACGTTTTGTTCCAACACTCAGAGATAAACAAACTAGAGATTGTTTTTTAATTAGTTATTTCGTAGTCAGTTGTCCCAGTTGTAAGGAAGGGAAATTTCGACTGCCAATGGACTCTGCAAAACTTGACTTTAAAGATTGACAGGTGCCACATGTGGGGCAGAATCTGGTTACCCTTCCGGAGCACATGATATCATCCCCGGTTTTTGGCGGTGTTCATGTTGCTTAGTCTTTAGTTTTCTATTTTGTGTATTATTATTTATCTGTTGGTCTTTTACTTTTTTACCCATGTTTGTTCGATTTGTGAGATTGATTGTTGCTCTGATATCTTTCGCCACTCTTTTTGAAGAAACTAAAAGCAACAAACGGTCCCAGACCACCCAAAATATCTTTTGTTACATGTATTTAAACATTCGACACCTCAATAGGATTACTTTTATTTAGTTGACCATAATGAATGACCATATTGACCTTAACTTGATAAAATACAAATAAATAAAATTGAGAAAGGAAATGGGGAATGTGTCAAAGCGACAACAACCGGACCATAGAGCAGACAACAAATGTATTTCTTGATAAATAATAAATGTGAGGCAATTGCTGCAATAGTTAAAAGGACAAAAACAAAAAAGCTTGAATATTTATGTTCCATTTTTTAAATATTTATTTACCTCTTACATTTTTTAATGTCAGTTAGTATACTTTTATAAGTATTTGTTGGGTTTAACACCATTCTTGTAAATAAGTGCTTAAGATTTTAAGAGTGTTATCTTTTTAAAGATTGGCTATAACTAGTACATGTAGTACATCATGTGAAGTATGTATATATAATTATATATACTTTCTTCTACACAGTGAATAACAATAATTTTACAAAATGAATTAAAGGTTTAGGGTTGTAATAATATTTACATTACAAGCATTATAATAATCCCTTCAAAATTACATATTTTCATGGCGGTTTTTCTTTGCTGTGTAATACAAGGAAATAAAATATAAAATGTATACTAGATACTCTGAAACTCATTTAGCCTAAGTTTGGCTGAAATTGATACAGCAGTTTCAAAGGAGAAGATTTTTAAAAGTAAGTCAACATGATGAACAAATTGTGAAAAAAATCTTTAAAGGGCAATAACTCCTTAAGGGGTCAATTGACAATTTTGGTCAAATGACTTATTTGTAGATCTTACTTTGCTTTACATTTTTGCTATTAACAGTTTATCTGTATCTACTATAATAATATTCAAGATAATAACCAAGCACTGCAAAATTTCTTTAAAATTATCAATTCAGGGGCATTATACCTGAAAAACAAGTTACCCAATTCAGCTGAAAATTTTCAGGACATATAGACCTTGACCTATTAAATACTTTAACTTCTTGTCTTATTTGCTCTAAATGCTGGAGTTTTTGAGATACAAGCCAAAAACTGCATTTTAACCTGTGTTCTATTTTTAGCCATGACGGCCATGTTTTTTGACGAAATAGAAAATAAAACACAAATAATATTTTATACACCCTACTGATCATTCAAATGAAGTTTGGTTGAATTTGGTTTTAGAGGAGAAGATTTTTTTAAGTTAGCAAATATGATGAACAAATTGTGAAAAAATGTCATTAAAGGACAAAAAAACCTTAAGGGGTCAATTGACAATTTTTGGTGATATTAACTTATTTGTAGATCTTACTTTGCTGATAATTTTTGCTGTTTACAGTTTATCTTTATCTATACTAATATTCAAGATAATGACCAAAAACTGCAAAATTTCCTTAAAATTACCAATTTAGTGGCAGCAACCCAATAATGGGTTGTTTGATTCATCTGAAAATTTCAGGGCTGATAGATCTTGACCTAATAAATATTTATACCCCAAGTCAGATTTGCTTTAGTTTTTGAGATATAAGCCAAAAACTGCATTTGACCCCTATGTTCTATTTTAAGTAACGGCGGCCATGTTTTTTGACGGATAAAAAAATCAAAGCACACACTTTGTGCAGGATAATCTAAGGAACAATCATGCTAAGTTTCATCCAAATCCATTCAGTAGTTTCAGAGACGAAGATGTTTGAAAAATTGTTAACGACATTTACATAGTTGTTATTGCGGAATAGAAAACACATCGTATATGCAGATTGTAAAACTCTGTATTTAACCTCCTTCACTTGTTATCCATTTGTTTGATGCTGATTTTGTCATTTGATTAGGGACTTTACGTTTTAAATTTCCTCGCGTACTGCAGTATTTTTGTGATTTTACTTTTTATACATGTACGTCTTACAGAACTTTCATATTAGATGACAATATTAGTGTAGTCTTTTAATTTTCCTCGGAGGTTAGTATTTTTGTGATTTTACTTTTTATACATGTACGTCTTACAGAACTTTCATATTAGATGACAATATTAGTGTAGTCTATTTACCCAGATGTATCGAAGTTATTATGTACCGAAATGGACCGAAATCGAATAATAATGAAGAAATGATGAACCACATTATCATGATTATACGATTACTACATAAGCTTACTACATGCACCTTAATTCAGTTGTATAGTAAAACTAGCTGATTACGAATAAATTGAAGTTTTGTCTCGCTTGCATCCACCTCGCATTATATGTAATCATATGAAAAGAAAACGCCTCTTTTATAGGCGTTTTCGTGACACTTGCGACAATGGACAATAGGATTGTGTCATCATGGTGCTTATCAAATGTGGTCATACATATTATCTGTATTTACATATTGGTATAAGAAGAGAAAACTATAAGCATTTTTGTCATTTTAAGAAATTCGAATCGTTTCTTAATCAGTTAATAGTACTAAAATGTCACTGATGTTTTTACTTTACAAACGTGTCCGTCAATAATCATTAGACCAAGAAAAGGAAAAAACACAAACACAAACAAATATTACAGTTCACAAAAAAAAAAAACCCAATACACCCAAAGATATAAACTGAGCAACATGAATCGAATTTAGAGTAAAATTTCTTGGGAACAGGAACTGTCCAATAAGCAGTTTTTGTCGTCTTTTTTTCAAAACAAAACAAATCCGTTAATAAATCGCTTTATGATAACCATGATAACAGGATTGTATTCTTATTTTCCTTTTCATTATATTTTAGTTAGGTCAATTTTTCAGGAATATTTCTGGTGCAGCAATCAATGTGAATTACTTATTGTTGCAGTAGTTTTATACGTTTGCAGTATATGATAGTAATTATTTCTGTCATGACTGTCGGAGGAGATTGTTTACAAGTCATTTACACAATGTTTATAGGAATGGTTTATAGTTCATCCTGCCAACCCTATAATGATGCATTGTTTATCCTACAACCACGCGAACTGACCTAAGGTACTTATGTTCAAGGTTAACGACTGGTTCCTTACAAAACAGAAACAAAGATTAGGCTTGTTTTCGGCATTAAACCAATGGGTTTAAATCGGTAGCATTATGTTCGTCATAGGTGCTGAGTTTCGTGTATTTGTTTTCAAAATACAAGTAAAACTGGTGATATTCTTGCTCTTCGATAAAAGTTTAAATCTTAGTAGTATGTAAATAATCGGATCCAAGTATACATATTCGTTTTTCGTTCATTTTTTTACAAAAATAAGGCCGTTAGTTTTCTCGGTTTTACATTGTCTTATCGGGGCCTTTTATAGCTGACTATGCCATGGTATATGCTTTGCTCATTGTTGAAGGCCGTACGGTGACCTGTAGTTGTTCATGTTTGTGTCATTTTTGTCTTTTGTGGATAGTTGTCTCATTGGCAATCATACCACATCTTCTTTTTTATATAGATAAATATACTGGTCATACATGTCATATGGTCGGCTTACTTTAACGTCCAAGTGCAATTGGTAAACATGGTAAAGAAATTATAATACTTCAATGAATACCAATGAATACCAAATGTCTTTGTATTTGCGTTTTGTCTGTCCTGTCTTAGTGTCAACAACTAGCTATATGTTTTATCATGGAAGTATTATATTGACAGCGGCTTCTACGACCCGACTTCAAACGTTTCATCTGCGATACAATATAATACTCTCATGGTTTTATCCTCTGTATGCTATCATATTGTCCATTTATACACTTTTGTGTCTTAGATAATACATGGGTTACTAATAAAATTACGAATCTTGCTGTCATGTTGATCTTGGAGTACACTCAGAAAACTATTAGTACATGTATATTTGTTTACTAAGAACCACGTGCTCTATCTGTCACTAAAACTAGCATATGTTCAGTACATTTTCCAAAAAAGAATTATTTTTCATATGACTTTAGTCTTCAAAATTTGCAAGAAAAAAACCTTAAAAAGGCAACAGGTATTGCATTTATTATGCTTAACAAAATACATTTGTTTTTAATCACGATGATGAATTCGTTTGATTGGGAATACATCATGTATTATATGTACATAGGGTGCAAGTCTTAAAAGTAAGAATTATAAATATCAGATTGAAAATTGTAGTATGCAGCATAATTCACTTCGTCCCGTATTTTGGTACTTTAGATGTCATTACCATCGAATATTTATCAACCATTGGACAACGATCCATTCATCAAAACAAAGAAATGTAAATGATATTTGAATCCGATGACAATTTTTGAAGGACAATATGATATATTTTCGACTAGAGTACGTTTATTATTGAACCATTGCTAATTTATGTCCATTTAATCATGGGATTAAACAATGTTTAGAGAAATACGAAACCTACATATATTTAATACATTGGAAATTTGAATTAATAGAATTAACCTTGATATTACATTCATAATATATAATGTTTTGAAATTATTATACAATAATTTATGTTTTTAATTCCAACGACGTCACATGTTTTCCTATCCGCGAATTAAACAAGCTGGTTTGAAGAAAAATAATTGAGTAATATCATGTAGCCCTTTTGTTCAGGGGTGTAAAGTGTAAAAAATAAAATGCCTTATTTAAATGGTCCCTATTCTTTAATAGCGATTAGTCATTTAAAATTCTAATATTTATTTAAAAATAAAAGTCATGCATTTCAATTTCACGTACACATTATACCTTTGATATTATGGATCTTCTTTATTTATTTTTTCAATTTAAAAGAAATTAAATACATGATGATTTCCAAATAACCATTAATCATAATTATGTTAATCATGAATTAAAAAATTTCAAAGTTTGTCGTAAAATATTGTATATTCCAATAAGTACTCTGAGAAGACCCCCTTCTGTGTAAGTATCTCTCTATCAGCTGACATCTTCAGAAGATACAACGCTAATTAGATTATACACATCCCGGTAATTAACAAAAGTACAAACAGACTTTATCATGTGGTCATCACAGACGAAAGGGTCTTTGATTTCATCCTCGTTGTTATAAATTGATGAAGATAGCCTGCTGGGTGGCATTCATGTACACACGAGTGTACACATTTAACAATGTATAATTGCAAGGACAATTTGGGGACACGTGGTACTTCTGAATATAAATGTCTGCTATGCAATGATGAGCAATTGGACGAATATCAAATATTCAGTGAGGATTTATTATGGCAAATCAAAGCACATGAGTGTTTATAAAGATACATGTACATGTATTCAGTTTCACATTTTAATAAGTAAATTCCCGATCTTTTGTAAATTAATTTAAATTGTCACAAAATTAACTAGCGATTCTGATTAAGTTATAAGTAATCAAATGAAGAAATTTGAATTTGATTGATCTTTATTGTAGTTAAATAAGTAAAACGTTTATATAATTATATATAAATCTCAGATATAAATAAAAACGCAACCCATCGTTAAAATATAACAATATTTATCAAATTTAAAACTGAGAAACATTTAAACTATGTATCCAAAGTCTCTGGTTACAATAAACTTCCCTACATAGTATCAAGTTTAATTGAATAAAAACATAAATTTTAAACCAGCTACAAGTTGTATGCATAGTTAGAAGTATTGAAATAGCCCGTATACATCCTCAGCTGTAATTGAAAACCAAATGAAACAAAGGAAAGATAAAACTGCTATATATTAAATCTTATAAATAGAATTTTACTACAGAAACTGATAATAATGTCCAATTTACAATTTTACTTACCAATGATAATAGTATCCGGCAATGCTGAGGATAGAACAATGCTGAAATATTGGTAGTAAATCCATACAAAAGACAGAATTAAATTCCTGATATCCATTTTCCCACAACAACTAATTACTCCATCAAATTCTGTCGCACTAATCACATTTACAGTGAAATCAACAACACCCTATCTTTAATCACCTCTCTTTAATAAGATAACTGATGTATTGTACACTTTTATCGCCGTAACACTTTGTACTTCGAATCGACTCCAAAAATTGATTTCCAAAATGACACAAAATTCTTCTAACTTGATGAAACTTCTAGTAGTATGTGTTTTCTCTTAGCGTAAAAAGTTTTCTCTCTGATCTGGTATCTGCAATGGATTAAAACAAACTTGACGATGTGTAGTTAATCAGTTCTGGCGGGGGATCAGATTACAACCAGACACACATGGCACTGCTGTGAGAAAACGATGTCTTACTGTTAATTATTTATCGCCTACCCCCTTAATTTTACATCACATACGAACTAACCAACCATGCCCTTAATTTAAATACAACAATTAATACATAGTGGAGAAAGACGAATATAAATAAGAGGCGATTTATTAAAGTAAACGATATGGAATATAATAGATTGAAATGAGCATTACTTATCGCTGTTTGTACACGCTTTATTGAATTTAATTGTAGTTTTTCCAACATAGGTATTTTATACTTATAAATCTAAAGGTAAATTTGATTCTGTTTTGATTTTTAAGTTAATCTGATTTTAACCGCGTCTTTTGTGAGAAATTAATCGACAAGAAAATATTACTTGATGATCAGATGTTTTACAAAATTTGCGAAACAAAATACGTAATTTTGAAATTGTAATGAATAAGTAGGTGTACGCGACGATGACGAATTTTACTTTAGGTGTCAATGAATTGAAATATATTCAATAAATATATGCTTTTTTAATTGAAAGGTAAGTGCAACACGTTTGCGAAAGTGTAAAGTCATCAATAATACAGCGATCTTATCGTGCGAGTACAAACCCATTATCATTAATTATCCGTTATTCAATGAAATTTTAATTAGGTGCACAATATACCGATTTCTAAATATACATTTATAACCTATAAAAACAGATATAAGCAATACAAGATACATTTTAAAACTTTATGGAATTAGCGATTTCACAGTCTAATTTGCCGAAAGCGTACACCACTTACACGAAACAGTGCATGGTACCGAACCAAGGACGAAGCGCTGTTTTCAGGAACAGACGTGACATATTTTACCGTATTACAATTGTCGTCTGGTTTGATCGTATCCCGACTCCTTAGTACATGCACCCAGTGGAGGCGGTGACTGGAAGTTACAGCCAATATTATATAACAAGTCACATGATATTTTTTTCAAAAGTATAAAAATTAGATGCACCCATAACCCGAATTTCCTGTCGTTATATTACGATCACTTCGATAACTCCACTTTTCCTCGAGAAAAGTAGTAGATATATAGAGGGCGCTGAATTATTCCAGAGAAAAATAGTTTAAAAAATAAATAAAAAATGATGGCATGTTTTTAATTTATTCAATTTATTGAATTAAATTATAACAAGAATGACATATTTCATCTCTTATCGTAAGTTGTATATAAAGTCTGTAGTAATTTTATGTAGTTAACATTTTAAATAATCAAATTAGTGTAACTTTTAACATTTGCTAACTAAACATAGTGGCGGCTACTCAAACAAAAGTGTTTTATTTAATCTATTTGATTTGTTTTTATTAGTTTAAAAGAGAACGACAAATGAATGACCAAAAGACTACTCAAACATTCTTAACAAGACAGTAAAAGCCCTTTATTTAAATGACATAATTATGAAGCTGCCATTTTTCTACTCATCGAGTTTTTCCCAAGTCCACCTTTCAATTAAAATTAAAAGATTTCATTGTAGACAAAATGGTTACTTATATACCGCATAAGAGGTCTTATTTAAACATAGAATTCTATAAGAAATATTATGAGCATTTATTGCGAGGTGTTGAAATTAAGATTCTAACTAAAATCAAACACAGTCCGTTAAATACAAACAAAACTTTCAAAAGTTTAAAACTTTCTCCCTAGCATGTGTTTGAAAGTATAAAACTTTCTCCATAGCTTGTGTATTTATACATACTTAAGAAAAGTTACTATTATATTTGAAGTTTTAAAATATATACTAACCATGGTATATCAACATTGCTAAACGTTCTTTTATGACCCTTCATAGTACTATGGACTAAGGTTTTAGTATTCATTGTCAAGAATTGCATTAATCATATACAAATCATAATCTGTTAAGACTGTTGATTAAAATATATAAATTGACAAGAAATAAATAAAAATCACCTTAATTCCGAAATGTACTTAAAAAGAAAAGAAAAAAGAAATGTCCATAACTGCAGTTTATTTTTCTTAAGATCACTTCGAATGATTCTGACGGATAATTGTCTAACCTGGACTTAATACATCAAACGATACTAGCAGGGTTGACTAAATCAGGTTTCGTGACGCACCAGAGTCAGGTTTCGTGACGCACCACAGTCGGATTTAAAGGGGGACCGGGGAGGCCCTATTATCGTATATTAATGATTAATTTTAGTTAGGGAATGACTGAAGCATGACTTGAGCGGGTCCCCTTTACACAGTCACTGCACCTCTCCCTTTATTTTTAAATTCATGGATCCGCCACTGAGGACTAACCTCAAACCCTCTTTTTGTAATTATGATTGGTTGTTCTCTCCTAATTCCTGCAAGGAAAACTGACCATCACACTGCAACCAAAAGAGTCGATGATGGAGTTAAACTAAAACAAACAATTAACGACCAATTAAATCAATTGTATGACCATAGATATAATAGGCATGGTATGACATCAGTTATTGTATTGGTAGATTCCCAGAAAATAACCGTATATATGAGTGATTCGAGTAGGCGAGAGACTGATTCAAGTTGATCACATTTTATGAATACACTGCCTGTTATCGGGGACAATTATCTAGATTATGGTCCCAGCTGTTAAATATAAATCCGATTTTGAAAAAATAATAATGTTATAAATGTCTGCTGTCTGTAGATCTATTTTTTTTTTCATTTTAAATAGTACATAAATACGCAATGATTTTTTTTTATATGAATATATATAAAAAAAACCCAAAAAAACACGCAAACAAACACCAGATATATAGATTCAAGGATATTTAACCGTTTGTCTACCATTTCAAGAATGTACGATGTAACAGAACAATGATTGATCGATTGTTGGTCGCTTAAAACGTCCAGTGTCAAATATTTCAGGTTTATACAGGACAACAGAAATAAAGAGAATCAGCTGATATCTTATGTAAAGTACCAAATCGCCACTTTGCTTAAAACGGTCCCGGATAAAAAAAAAAATCCTAATTAGAACCTTTTTATGTCCAATATAGGATCAAACATTTCTTCGCTATAACCTTTTTATGTACGTCTATATATATAGGTATATAACTCGGGGATTTACCGGTATATATTGTATATTCTTATGAAATCAGACACTGGGTATTCAATAATTTTATGACATAAAGAATTGAGATAAAAATGTCTGATAATTAAATGTTTACAGAATGTTTTGATGAAAACGAGGTTCATTCAATTTCATTGTATAATTAAATGCTCATTTAACTGTAAATATAAGAAAGACCATCTTCTTAATAAAATGTCTTACTTTGAATAAGTCAAACTGAGTGTATGTATACAGACGCTTATTGATTTGAATCAATACGTTTATTCAATGGGTAAAAGATGGGCGTGTAATACGGCTTTATGGGGTATTTAATGTAAAAATTATGTTTACTTCTTAAGGCGAAATACATGTACTTGTACTATATAAATTCTTGATATAATCTACATGATAATCCTTAGATTAAAGACTTATACATGTAATTTTGAACGATAACATGTGTGTATACATTTTAGGTCAGTTTTGTTCGATTATAAATTCGCAGCCCAGTGCGAAAGAAAACTTCCCGAGCGGATTTTTCTAGCTGGGAAAACAAGGACACGGTGATCATAAACATTATTATTGTAAACGTAATCGAAACCCGGTTCACATGCGTAAATGGAACAGCGACATATTACGAATAACAAGGTTAAACATATATTTAATTAAACATAAGCAAAGATTTGTTTTTCTTTCTCTCCCTATGTTTCTACGTCAATATGATGAAAGGTGTTTATCAACATAAGATACTGTACTTATAATTGAACAAATTTAAAAACGAAACCTACGTGTAAATAAAAACGAAGAAAGAGACAGTGGAGTGTTTAATGTATATTATATACATTGGTATTTTAATTTCTTATAATGAGCTTATAATGAGATTATTTTTCCAACACTTTTCTGTCTCAATAATGTTGAACATTTAACACCAACTTCATTCAAAAGTAAGGAGAAGTTGTATGATTGTCAATGAGACAAATTTCAATCCCAAACGAATGGTTATGCCTTTAATCGCCTCCAGCACGTCAGTCACTATACAAGTCCTTGCATTTGTATAAGGTACATCAACGGGCAATGAATGAGATAAGAGTTCGGACTGAGTAGACAATATCCGACCTATCTGCTGACGGAAGAATTAATCTATGAACTCACAGCACCCTTTTTAGCGCTTCTTTGTGCTCAATATGTCATGCAAAATCACATATTGTGAACGTCAAAGCTATACATTATGGAACGACAGACAATGCAATGCATGCACATGGCTACGAGAAGACAAAAACTATAACACATTAAAAGAGCTAATGATAAAAGATAGTACAGCACAAACCCGGCCGTGACACCATACGAGTTGAAATTGAGTGGTCCGGAATGTTGAACTGCAGTTTATGCTCAAATTGTAGCAATCCCACGATGCGCATGGAAATTTAAAATATATGAAAAGCCACATTCGGTAATTTCACCATATCTTTAATAAAGGATACTTCGATCTCTGTTTAATCTTATTATATATACCAACATAGACAAACATTCCAGGGTTTTATTCAATTTAATACAGCCATAATTCATAAAACGGCACAATCAGATATGCCTTTAAACTTTAATTCCTAGGAATTGGCACAATCTATTAAATTGTTGCACCTGCATTTATCATTGCCCTCAAACGTTTTTACCATATTTATGGCTTTAGTGTTGAGCGTACTGACATGGAAATGGCAGCTCCAGAAAAACGTGTTGTCTGCAAATAGAAATCAATGTCACACGTTTTTCTTTGCATGTGATTGACAACATAAAAAAGGAAAATATAAAAACGAGGCCATATATATATGCAGTTATCAGATATGTGAGGACGCCTGAAGGATGCAACTATGGCGAAAATATAAGATTTAATCCTGTTGTCTCTGGTGAGTTTATTTAATAGAAAACTTGAGGATGACCGACCAGCAATACAGACTTAGCCATTACGGATGCGAAGTGTATCTATAAAATACACTATATGTACAGTAAATGCTATAGCGACAGTGGTAAGGCACGGATCCGGATTGAAACGGGGCACAATAGGTGCACCTTTAAAAATGAAAAAAAATGTAGTTTTCAGGTAAAATTGAGGCCAATTTTTGTCAAAAAATGTCCCTCTGACTCATTAATTTCAGGAGTGTTTACCCCCTTGCACCCAAACCTGGATTCACTCCCAGTGTTAACGTTCATATCGCTGGTAAAATCAAGTAAGGGGGACCATACAGGCTGGCGGATACACATATTTTTAATACTTTGAGGTATTTTTTATGAACAGTTTGTAGCTCATACAATAGTATATGTTGATAACTTTCGGAATGTCAGAATGCCATTCTAATTTAGAAGTAATTATATGGCGATTAAAAACACAGACATGCACTGGCATGTCAGCATATTGCCAGAGAAAATTTCGTCAATGTAGTATTATTCCGCGTGATATTTTCCTTGTGCCAAGAACCATTATCGATATGGTTCAGCATAGTAGTTTTGTACAGTACATTCTTTTGCGCTCTGTACTTTCAATCGCATGTTACAGGATAGTTGTAGTTGTTTCTTGTTTACTATACGTCTGTGAAACTGATGAAGTCTACCAAACTAATACCTTCAAGACCGATAGGAAATCATATAACACAAGAATCGGCATTATGAAACACACGATTAGAAATTACTTGTATGAAGGAATGAAAAGTAAAAGACGAAATACTCGAAATTGAATAATTTCTGTCACGTAAAGACGCACAGAATTCCATGAGGGGTTGACTAACTTTCGTATATATTTTAAGTTATTTGTGAGACTCGTCAACGCAATCTACATTCCTCGGGTGATTCCGCTACCCTCCTTCTAGGTACGGAATCGGCCGGGTTGTGACGTCGTTTACGTAGGTGACTGTTAGAGCTGCCAATGCAAAATATAACCGAAGCATGGCAAAACTAAATAAAAATATCATTCCAAAGGAGTGACGCTCAAAACTACTATATCTTTTCAAATTAACAAATCTACAGAGAGTTTATTTTAAAAATTGCTAAACACATTCTTAAACTAGAATTATTTTTCAGTTGCTTTGACTTGTTCAAGTGACAGTATCATGGCATCAGTTAAAGCATAGATGTAATACCCATGGGTATTGCATCAATGGTTACAGGTTAGTTTCATGACATCTATTTATCTACGTGCAATATCGACGTTCGTTCAATCATCCCTAATCGAGTTGACCCTTCGTACGAGTTTGTTTTAGAAATTCTAAAATTATATTCAATTGCTATTTTCTTATTCGGATGAGTTTCAATGCATCTGAACTTTCAATTGCTTTTTCTTGTTCAAGTGAGTTTCATGACATCTGTATATCTACCTGCCATATCGACGTTCGTTCAATCAATCCGTAATCGAGTTGACCCTTCTTGGGTAAGGGATATATGTTAATTTTAGTTAATTTACAAACAAAGGAAGTGAACCCAGTATGTTGCTGAGTGCTCGCTGTCACGATAAAACATAAACAGATCTGTATATTTTCAGATAATGCATTTGCCACGTGCCGATTAGATTTGTAACTAATTAAGTTAATAGACACAGAGTTTATATCTACATTCTCACCAGGGGGCGTACCAATTATATAAACACACTTTTAACTATATTACATATTATTATTATTTTTGTCTTAACAACGCTAATTTAAAGATTTTCTTCGGAATTCCAAAGTCATTCGAATCCATTTACTCAGTGTTTGGGATATGACTTATTCAAAATACAAGATTCCTGTCTGTCATCTACAAAGAGAAGTTTAGAATCATCTGATATTCTGCCAATTCGCAAAATGTGACCTTGTTTGCAATAACACGTTATTCTGGTAGCGATGACTTAAAAAAAATAACAGAAATGAAAATAATATGTTAAATCATTAATTTACTAGCCTAGAAGTAGCCGGATTATCAGAAATTGTAACATAAATCAGTTTTTTTTCCTTTGATGTTTTTATGAAATAATTTGCTTAAAAAGTGTGGTGAGGGAAAACCATGGTATATTATATGCAAATTAATGTTGTACCATACTTTGCTAATTAAATATGCAACTCAACTAGAATTCAAAGGAAAAAGGCGGAGCTTCAGCCATGGTATAACATATTCATGATTATGTTATTCCATGGCTGAAGCTCCACCTTTTTTTTAAATTGTATCCGCCTTTTAAATATTTAGGAAACTGTTAAACGTACTAAAAGGTCAAGATCATTTCATAACAAAAAGCAATAAATTATGTGTACCCAAATCTTTAGATATATAGGATTGTTACGAATTCCCCTAATTTTGGAAACAATTACTAAATGTTTCTTCTTTAAGTTGTGAAAAAAATGAAATGTAAAACTATCATTTCCTTTGCGAAGATCCGATTAAATTTCGATTTTAAAAAGCGGTACCTATAGAAAAAAGGAATAAATTTGGGTACAAATATCTGTGAAAAAACATGATATTTTTTGCGATCAATTAGGGGAACGTACACTTTCTACGCTCCCTGGATCCGATACTGTTTAAGTACAGTGTTTTATCATTAAAATTGTGTTTTAATAAATAATCTAATAATCGAATTAATAAAATAACGGAAGAAAGCAGTTTGTACGAAAACTAGAAATGTATAAATATGCATTTTTCAATGAGATGATAATTCTGTAAAATATGATTAATTTGTATGATACTTGAAAACAAAAAAAAAACAATTCTTACCGTCATTAGAATAATTATTTAATCATTGTCCGACGCTGGAATCCGATATTTTTGTTTACCTCAGTCTGATGACATTATGAAGTTACTTGCGCAAACAACCATACACGGGGCGCAAAACTAAATAAAAATCGGGAAAATCTAACATTTTCTTTCCTTTTTGCAAATTCAGGGGTTCTATTACATGAAATACATAGAATATCATACACGAGGCGCAAAAGTGACTTGCGCGAGCTTCCATGTCATTGGATAAAAATTTAACGTGATCAATTTTCAATATTAGTTGAAGGTCTTGAAGCTGTCAATCATTTTATTTATATTACAAATTTTATATACCATGTGTCTTACTCATTAACATATTTAAACAAACTCATCCTTCGGATTCGTTTGTTTAAATATGTTAACTCGTAATAACCATGGTATATATAGTACTTAAAGTTGCATAAACTGTTTTGGGGTTTCATATACATGTACTTTTGAACAATGTTTAGGATTTTACTGTATGGTATTGTCAAGTTGGTCCCTTGTTTATTAAATAACTGACGTCAAGTCGTTTGTTTGTAGTTAAAAAAACTAAAATGTTTTAAACTATTTAATTTTGCGACAAATTTATTTTTGGGTATTGCACAAGATTGGTTCATAGAAAACGAGTATAAACCTTCTCCGAACAGTCAGCAAAATTAGAGCATGGTTGTATATCGGCAAGTTAAGTATGATTTTTTTTATTTCTAATTTTTTATTAAAGTTCTTACATGTGAAGCTATTATTCGGAATTTGAGTCAAAGTTATTTCATTTTTATCGCCATGTTGAAGGTCAACGTACACAAATGTCTTCATACATAAAGCCGGGCAAATACAACTAGTTTAACTGAACGCTATATACTTAAAATTCTGATTCACTGCGATCGACTAGTTGGTCTCTTTTCAGACTTGTTTGTACCACACGTTTTAAATTTGTTCTTAATTACAAAACAACTTTTTACCATTTATACCTTAGAAATGGCGATCAAGACTTAGAAATGGCGACCAATACCTAGAAATTGCTTCCAAGACCAAGAAATGGCTACCAAGACTTAGAAATGGCTATCAAGACTTAGAAATGGCTACCAAGAGAAGTTAAGGTTTGCTGCTTAATGACGTTTACCTAGTCTGAGACCCCTCATTTTATTCAAAGATATAAGAAGATGTAGTATGAGTGCCAATGAGACAACTCTCCACACAAGTCATAATTAGTTAAATTAAACCATTATTGGTCAAACTGCTGTCTTATAATTATAGCCAATTTTGATTCAAAAACCTGAGAATATCAAAATATAAAAAAAAGATGTAAAATCCCCTAAATTGTATTTTCTTGTCTTGCTATATAGATACAATTGGTGAAAGTAATTCTGATTCGATTGCTAGAAAAAAAAAAAGGAATATAATTTACGGACCATAACTCGCATGATTTAAGCTATCAACTTTCGAGTTTCATCAATTACGAGTGGCATTTAACGACTGGATTATTCGGGTTGAGGAAGCAATGCAGAATGAATCAGTTTTACACCGGAAGTTTAACTGTATTTTTTATTACGTGGATCACTTGATTCTCTAATCTCCGATCACCGTGCGAATGAAAGCTGATTTTTAATTTACTTTTAATCTATTTTACAAATGGTTTATCATACTCATCTTACAATCGCAAGATGTTTTTTTTGAAATGTGACTGTATTCATTGAGCGCTTCTTAATGTACAAATGTATTTAGCACAGTATATAAACTGTCCGCCCATATCATACATGTACTTCGATTTGACTTTTTAAATGTAATCATATTAAATATTATAATCTAGATACATTGTACCAACATGTATTTTCAATAAAGATCCCAAGATTAAAACTTTCATCAAGCTTCACTATTAAATGCATAGCTATAACAACATTGTCCACAACCTTCAGGGTAGGACCAAGTGTCGTTCCTCTGTGCGGTCATGTCTATATATAAGATAGGAAAGCTAATATAATTGCAGAATGATTTAGACAACTATCTAACAGAAACAAATGGCGAACTTACTAAGTGAGGGTGTTAAATCCAAGACCGGGATAAAAGACCAATTTAAGTTCGTTCCTTCTTCAGTAACATACCGTTCATGTATGCATTTGTATTTTTGGACTTAACGTTATAACATGTACATTAGTTACATGTAGGTATGGTTGGTTTTGAAAAGTATACTCGTTACTGACTAGCGAATACTAGAGTAAAACAAAATGGCTGTTATCCTATGTTATTTTAGACAGTCATTAAATAGGAAAGGAGGGGTGTCACGTGTGAACTATTCATGGTTATCTTTTTGCTATATAGATCGCTACTTCTTTGACGTTTAATTTTTCTAGACGTGACACCGCCTTTCCTAGTTCCCACGTGTAAAACAAGACAAGAGTGGCAGCATTTGTTAACTAAAATTAAAATATCATATGGATAGGAGCAGGAACTAAATAAATAAGAGAAAAATGATAAAAGTAATTAGGAACGTATACAAAAAACATTGAGATACAAAAAATGACTCCTGCTATAACCTATGCAATTGTTTAAAGCAGGAGCGGATCCAGGATTTTGGAAACGAGGGGGGGGGGGGGGGCGAAGGTTTTAAATTTTTGGGCCCTTTTTAGGAATAAAACATAAAATAAGTGTAATATGCACTTTTTAAACGGTTCCTGGCGTTGGGCATGCACATTTTGTAGTTACTGTAAAGGTATAAGGGTTGGACATTTTCGATGCTGTATTCTCCCTATTAATTTTCTATCATAAATTGATAGTGTGGATTCATAGCTATGTACTGATAATGCGGGATTTGTAAGTAAAATATAGACATGGAAAATTCTCGCCGGTTTGTTGAAAGTTAAGTTATCATAGCCTCACACATTTCTTGTTGTAAACAAGATGTAAGCCCGGCTACTCGATTGAATTTAAAATGCGACCGACACGAGTTAGAAAAGACAAAAAAGCAATTTTTATCCAAATCTTTGGTTGATATTTTTCACTCAACAACATCAAGGGAAGTGAGGGGTTCCAAATCAACCAAGGGCTAAGAATGAGTTTGAAATGCCAACGAATTTATGAATAACGGCCGACAAATTGAGACATCAAGGCCACACCCAGCAGGCAGATTGCAGTCTTGTCTTGAAAAAATATTGCACATATCAGGGCGGCGAAACAGACATTCCGGTCAGACATGGAAACCCCTGCCACAAAAAATATGCCCGTTTTTAGTCATTATGTTCATTTAATGCTAAATAATTCTGTTGGAAATTTTCGTTTCTAATAGCAAAAAAATGGACAAGATTTTTTTTTCAATCCAGATACGGCCAGAATTTTTGTTTAAGGCAAAAAATCTGAGTAATTTTTTTTCTGACTGTCTCCTCAAATCAATGATGGTTTGTACTTACGACTTTAAATCTATCTTGAGCTTAACTTACTGGGGTTAATTGTTCAGCTATGTTATTTTAAAATAGGCTGAGGCGTTTGGTGTTAAACATGTTTTTGTAGTTAGATAATATTGTTGTGGAACTTTTTTTCATGAGAGTGTAATAGTTTATAGAGTAATACTTTCTATTTGGTGGAATAGTGAAATAGAAGTCAATACGTTATTGATCAATCCTGTGTCGCTTAAAAGGTGTCATAATTGTCATCCTCAGCATAAGCAATGTGTTACTGTAATTTGAATTTCTAAATGACTAAGCGACTTTTTTTTCGACGCACTGGTCAACTCCAACCATAGCGAATCCCATGACTTTGATAATCAGTAAATTCCAGCGTAAAATATCTTTATAAGTGAAGAATTGTCGCACAATGCCGTATGGGCTGTACTAGATTATAAGGAAACCACGAAAAAAGTGTTCTGAAGAATACATTAAGAAGACAACTAATAATTTAAACTTGAAATTAGTATATGCAACGTCAGTTTTATTGCAAAATATCTGATTATTTTACACTGAAAGTGTCAAAATTACATAAAACATGCGACTTGTGTTCACTTAAAACAACTGTACTTTGCAACATTAAATCTTAACAAATGTTCTTCACTATTGGAGGTAAAAAAGATATAAACCATTACGTTGAATACAGATGGCGGATATCTTCTTACAGGAGATTATGTAATACAGTCGTTAGTTTAATGAGGACATGCTGTTTTCATGTAACGAGGCTTTCATTTTAATGTAAAGTGTTTTTATTTAAATTTATTGCTGCTTGAATTTAAAAAAAGATTTTGATGTCTTGAAAGACATTTATTCTGCTCAAAATAAATTTCATTAAAACATATTTGCGATTTCAATCAACCCTTTGTTAATGACCGAATTACATGAAGAACTTGTACGATTAAATTACTACGCTGTTTTCAAATCCATGTGTGAGTTTATACACCAAGTATCCAGGAAAATGGTTTATTTTACAGGCGGAAACCTGGTTGATATAGAACAAAAGAATCGAAGCTCCATGTTAGAGAAGGCGACAAATGCTTACTGTAATGTTTACACTCATGTTTACAATAGTAATAAAATTTTAAAAGTTAATAGAAACAAATAAAACGACAATTTTCTTCTCAATTACGAAGTGCTTAATTTTAAAACACCATTTGCATAAGTTTTCAATTTTTCTATTACATAGTAATGCAGAACAATTAGATATCAAGTCGACGACATGGGTACCTATCAAGTTGGATGAAGAAAATATGTAACCTTAGATTTTAAAATAAAAATTACCAAGGACTGAGAACATATCAATCTATAAGTTCAGTAATTTTTGTGTCTGCCCTTACATTATCAAGGGGTACAATCAAAATCACGTGATGGATATACACACACCGGAAGTAACAGTCGAGCAGACCGCTTGAAAGGTTAGTAGTCGTATTTACTTGTTTATATAAAAAAAAATAAAAAATAAGGTAGTGCACCGAATGTCGGATACTATCTAGTTTTGAAATACACAATTATCCTTGCTGGAAACAGGGGCGGATCCAGGATTTTCAGTTAGGGGGGCGCAAATTTTTAATTTCGGCGAGTGGAGCGAGGCGAAAAATTTTTGAAGGTTGTTTTAGGTAGAACTATTGAAATATTCTTCTACAGGGGTGAAATGTACATATCTCGAACTATTGTGTGGTAAAATTAGCGATAAATTAAAGTTTCAAGCTGAAACCGCCTTAATCCACACCTGACAACAATCTACAGATAGACGGGCGGACAGACGGACGCAAAGTGAGACGAGACAGATCAAAATTGCTCACCTGACCAATATATTTTTCAAACGAAAATTTCGACTTTTACCAGCGATTTTTAATTGTCTTTTCATATGATACTATCTGTTTTTTTTACTTTTTTGATTTTCGGAGGTTGTGACAGACTTCACTGTGTTCGCCATAAACTAAAATAAGTAAAGAATGAGATGCATTTGCGCAGTTATATTTATTTTCTTGAGATCACAAGCATACAGTAATACGGTACAGAATTCGGTTAAATATTTAGGTTGCAAGTGAGAAATAAATATAGACAGAGATACAAATTAATAAACTAACCTTTCGCTTAAAACAGTATTTCTATCTTTCATTACAGTACCGATATTATAAAAAAAAATCTCGCTGCTTTCTTGATGAAATTGTGAAAGTGAGTAAGGGGTGTTTTGGAACTTCGATTTTCAAACAAATTGATTATGAAAACCGCAAATACAATGTTTGTTTTTTCTTTTAACTGTTAAAAAACTATTATAATTGTCAGCAAACGCAGCTCCGCGTTTGACACCTTCCTTTGAAATTTTTTATAGAACTTTAATAAAGCGTAGGTCAGTTGATTAGTATAAATCACGTTGATTCTGTTAAACTGACTGTTTTATATACTTTGTATGTTAAAAAAGATTGAATGGTCTCTTCTGATACTTAAATATGTTGAAGTCAACCTATGCTTTGCAAATTTTAGGGGGGCGCACGCCCGCCACGCCCCCGCCTAAATCCGCCCCTGGGAAAGCGTGCAGTTAATGCTAAAACTTCGACACTGTTCCAAAATTTCAACAGATAACTGTGTCGAAGTGTTTGCAATAACTGCACGCTTTCTAGCAAAAACAATTGTGTATTTTAAAACTACATACTATCCCACATTCGGTGTGCCAACTTATTAATCAAAATTTAATTGATATAAAGAAAATGCAACGGCTAACCTTTCAAGCGGTCTGCTCGACTGTTACTTCCGATGTGTGCATATCCATCACGTGATTTTGATTGTACCCCTTGATTATGCGACTCAAGAAAAAAATCCAAAACATGGATAACAATTGTATTGAAAAGAGAACAACCGAGTGCACCTTTTGTTGTGAGAGCGTGTTTAATTTGAGGTGTATATTTTGTCTTTAAAACGTACAAAGCAAGAGTATTTGATATATCATCTCGCTTCAGATTCTATCATTTTTATATATCAAAGCTACAGGTTGACTTTATAACATAAAAAATCACAGTGCGAAAAGATAGAATATATGGGTCAAGTGAAATACCTATCTAATAAATCCCCAAAACAGAGTAGGTGTATTCGAATAGCTATTTTTTTTACTTAAAGTACTTATCGACAGTTTTTTTTAAGTTGGATGATGAAAATGGATATCTTCGAGAAAAAAAAATTGTGTGATAACTAGGGTTTATAATCTTCAACGTCTAAATTTTTTTAGTCTGTCCTTCCACGAAATATTTAATTAGAATTTTTTAAATGTTTAAGTATTTTCGAAAATTCCACCTAACAAACGATCAGTCAATAGTTTCAGTTGAATAATTGCAGGCAAGATCATCAACTGGTGCTCATTAGCTAGTAGATACATTTGTCTTTTAAAATACAACTGGCATATAAGGATGTAAATGGTGCTATGTGGATAAATTTATCGGTTTTCAAGATCAAAATTGGCAGCGTGTCATCCCTACAATGGCTTCCATTTCCACGCTGGCGTAATTGGGAGATAATTTTGACGAAGTAGAATACTGACTGTTTAATTATTGCTACTCTTGAAACATGTTTGAAACAATTATATTTGCTTTGGTTGATGTTTATTCACGTGACAACAGGGTAACAGTTTTATCCTGATATAACTATTGCACAAGTATAACTGGACTACAAATAAAATGATGGTATTTTCAATTACAGATTCCATATCTTTTTTCTACTATGTATGCTGTGCAAACGACACATACAAATGCATTTGTACATAAAATTTCATGATTGGGCACCACCCGCGGTCCACACAGAAATTAACAACTATTATTGGTCACCATACGGCCTTCAACACTGAGAAATGCCTATACCGATATAGTGGGTCAAATGAAATGACAAATGTAAAACAGAAAACTAATGGTTTATTAATGTACACAAAAAAATCATCGAGGGACAAATATGTAAGACAGCACTGCATAACAGGCTCCTGACTTTGGATAATCTAATTAAAAAACGATCTCTCATCGTTCCCGTTTTATGATATGTCGCGTGGGAGATCTAACGAAACCCGCGTTGAGGTCACACGTGAGTGTCCTCGTAGGTGTGTCTTTTTGCCCAATGAAATAGAGTCTTCCACGATCTTGAAAGTTTATCGTAAGCTTAAGTTAAAGGGATGTAACTCATTTTATATACGACGAAATCGTCAGTCAAAATAATTCATAAACTTTTTGATTGGCTTATTAATAGGTCGTTAACTCATTTGCATATCATTATAAATTCATAACTTTTAGTTCTCTCACGCGTGACTTCAAAGCGGGTATCGTAAGATCTCCCACGCGACATATCAGAAAACGGGAGCGATGAGAGATCGGTTTTAATTAGATTGGACTTTGGACAGGTACATACATACAGACTTACAAATGTATTGCAACAAACAACAATTTTTCTTATGACGCGTACGCAATAAGATGTCACGAGCTTAACTTCAATTACTGAGGAAAAAAATATTTAATTCATTCCACATGAGAAATGATATAATGTTTTAAAAGCTCTCTATTGAAGAAGGAACGTGTTTCATCTCTCCTGTTATGTTGTAAGCTGTCTTTCTCGTATAAGATCAAAGATTGTCACACTTTGTAACATGTTAACCGATCAATTAAGTATGAATATTAGCTATAGTTATAATTATGTGTTTACAGACTATTTACTGAAACAATCTTATAAACATAGATATATATATACATTATACACATGTTATGTTATATAGTAAATTTAATGCCTGGTGCTTTGTATTAACGTATCGTACCGTTAGTCTTAGTACAGAATGTCTTATCGGGGCCTTTTATAGATGACTATGCGGTATGGGCTTTGCTCATTGTTGAAGGACGTACGGTGACCTATATATATATATATATAATTGTTAATGTCTGAGTCATTTTGGTCTTTTGTGTATAATTGTCTCATTGGCAATCATACCACATCTTCTTTTTTATATGTTTTTTTTTTTCGTCAGACAGTGTTTGACTACGAGATCGGTGTTTTGAAAATAGCTTCCATGTCAGTTTGTACTGTGACATCATAGACAATTCGAAGTGATACTATACTGTACTTAATTTATAAATATAGAAATAAGAAGATGTGGTATGAGTGCCAATGAGATAACTCTCCATCCAAGTCACAATTTGTAAAACCATTCAAACGGGAAACCACCGGTCTAATCTATATTAAAAAAAACCAGAAACGATCGCGAGAAACACGTATAAATTTTAAATTACATAAACAAACGACAACTACTGTACGTCAGATTCCTGACTTAGGACAGGTGCAAACATTTGCATCGGGATTAAACGTTTTAATGGTACCAAACCTTCTCCCTTTTCTGAATCAATAGTACAACACCACAACATAGAAAATACACCGGACAAGTCTGTAACCATACCCAAATTACACAATGCAATCGTTTCAAGAAGTGTGATCGTTTTAGACATTCTATTTATAAAGTAAACGAATCTTGATCACTTCAACAAAAATGTTTTTTGTGAACCATTTTAAATCCTCATATGCGTTTAGTAAAACTTAAACAATGTCTTACATTATCTAAGAGCTTTACAGGAACCATTTTATCCAATGTATAATACCATCATTTATATAGAGATCAACGTGAACTTAAGTGCCACTTAATTTAACACAGTTACACGACTAATGTCTTAATTGAAAGTATCAATTTTGTAAATTGCCACTTTATCCATGAAATTACCACATTAAACCCTCCCTAATACCACGGAAGTCGTTTCACAAACAAGACTATTGATACAGCAATGATATTAACGTCTTTTTACAAATTAAAACTTAGAATGACAATGATTATAGCAAAAACACACCTAAGAAGTTAAAATGAAATGTATTTAATTCAAATATTATTACTTCAAATTATAATGTAGTAACTTAAATGTCGGTCATTTTATTAATAAATCAATCTTAAAGGGGACGTGTAGTTGTTATTTTGAATGAAGACAACAATGGAGAGTTTGATTAACAGCCTTAAACCTCCACGTTAGTGTTAACTACATTAAAGAGAGAGAGAGAGAGAGATTGTTAGAGGGGTGCACTGGGGGGAGGGGAGAGATAGAGAGACATAATCAGTAATTGAGAGATAGACAAATTTAAGTTTTTGGGTAAAAAAATCCGCTATTCATTTAAGTTAACCACTATTGAATTGTTATATAGTATTTGCCACTGAACATTAACTTTATATTTATCAAAAAAGTTATTTAAATAAAAATGAGTTACTTAAAATTTGAACTATTTTGAAAATTCATTTACAAATACTAATAATACAATGTATGCTGAATTAGATCAAAACCGTGCGTTTTCAAAAGTATTTACAGATGAATCTCTGCATTACTTTAACAAAGCACGAACTAATAATCATGCTTATTATAACTCAGAACGAAAAGAAACACACAACGTTGTACAAAAGCCAATGTTTAAACAAACAAAGTGAACAGTTGTATATAACGCCACCAGGATAACTCATTGCGCAAGAAGTCAATAATCAGCATATTCTCCCTTTACATGCATAATTAAAACAGAGTGTCTATTCGTCCATCTAGCCGGACGAATAGTTAATAATCTCTATTCGTCCGGCCATCCGTCTGCGGATGCGCAAATCTTTAATATCAATAAAAAAGTGTCATGTGACGCAGAAAGTGTCCCGGATGAGGAGTCGGATAACACACGCGGTATCAGATAACACTCGCGCGTATGCAATGGACGTTTTGAGAATTGGAGATCGTGATTTATATTTAAAGATGTCGTCGAGAAAACCAGAGATAATGTGATTGCTTTAAACAAATGTATATAGGAGTGATGTCAGAACATTAGCGTTAACATGTTAACTGTGAGGAATAAACCTGAAATCAAAGTGAAATTGATGATTTAACCCCATTTACTTATCATGCTTATGGAGACAAAACGCATTCGGAAAAATATACGATATCAAACTTGCGTGGATGCATTATTTTCAAGTTATATACTACAACGGAGATGTATAAACATACTGATATGCCTGGACTGGGAATAAGACACCAGGGTTTGGGTACCCCCTTTTTCTGTTGTATCTAATACTCATTTTTTTCTAAAACAATCTTATCGAAAACACAATCCTACGTTTGGTGACAGGTAACACGTGCCTGTCCTTTTCTTTAATTTCCTATGAATTGATAATCGCTGAATAATTTAATTGGAGAATCGTGCATAAACATATGGGGACCTTACTATAACCAAACTTCACAGAAACAATAAATTCAGGATCTTTTGGAATCATATATAATAAATAATGATTGGCCCGACTATTTACCCGTCACATAAAAATTCCTAGGCAGAACTACAAAAGAGAGAATCATTCCCCCTTCCTACCCAAATTCCTTTAGAATATAAGAATAAAAATCAAATGTATAGTTTTTTTGTTATATTTATTAGAATGAGTTCTTTTTCATATAACGATGTTAGACAAAATAATTATTTTAAAACAACTCGTGCTTTATTCAAAACCTTCAAAACACGATGCTATATCTTCATTATTATATTTTTGGCCGGACAAATAGCGAAAAACCGTAAAAATGCTATTTGTCCGGCTTGCCGGATGAATAGACATTTTTTATTATTTGTCCGGCTAGCCGGACGAATAGCCACTGCCTAATTAAAACGACGTGGTTGCGTATTTATACATCCCGTCAAACCAAACAAAGTTTACGAATGGGTATAATTGACAAACTTGCCGACTGTATATTATTATCATAACCAACCGTTAGTGTATAATGAAAAGTATTATGAAATAATTTGTACTCAAGGATTTAGAAAAAAAAAACGAAATCTATATTTATCTTATATGAATAATACTATACTTACATGTACGAGTTCAAAGAAATAACGAACGTTTTTAACTGTAGAAATCCTCTATCGCTTTATATATATTCATCAAGCTTTTTTTTCTTTTTATCAAATCATTGTAACCAAGGAAATAAAATATATTGAAAATGTTTTAAGATAAGTGAAAAAACAGGTTGATCCGGTTGGTTAACAAACGGATCATTTTAATGATATTCATTTCATATTTATATTCTTAACTTGATTATCATCGTGTTATTATATATCCATAATAAAAAAAGTTTTGCTTGTCATAGATTAATGTTTACAAATTTTTTTTTCTCAATCAAGCTTTTCTGTAGGCCTACATCTTTTATCTATCAACATGTATGATATATATTACAAATTTTAAACAGGTCGGTCGAGTTGCTAAATGATGGTTAAAAATTTAACGGTTTCATGTTACTTGTGCTACTTAAAAAATAGATTAAAATAATTATAGATATTTAAGAAAAGTGTTTTGTACTGTTGTTCCTTAAATGCAATAACTTTTATTGTCTATAAGCAAACCCGGTATACGACAACATTAAAATGTATAAGCAATGTTTTCGTTACAATAGCTTCTTATTTTGAACAAAGCAAAACATACACAACATTGAAAAGTCTACAAAAATGAAAAACAAAATGTAAACAAATAATCAAAATAATCAAAATACAATAAAAATTAAGAAATAATTTCTTCGTGTCATGCTCTATGCTCATTTTAACATGGGTAGGCATTACATTTGTCGATATTTTACACTGAGCGTTTTTTATGCTCATTAGAATATGGCTTTGTTTACAAAGCGTAATAAGGACGTCATATTAGAATATGTGGTATGTGTACTGTTTACCAATGAGACAACCTTCAATCGTGACAAGTCACAATGTGTGAAAAGTAAACAAATATAAGTCAAACTTGACTCACATCAACGAACTGCAAGATATAAAGGACCATTAAATGACTAGTGTAAAACAATTCAAACAGAAAATTAATGGTCTAATTTATACAAAAAAACGAGAAACAATAGGAAAAGTTAAATTAATTCGATATCATAAACACATCAGCGAAGCTCGAATAAAAAGTATATAAAACGGACAAAAATGTTGATCCTGGTATCTATGAGGAGTTTATTTGCCACATCTTAACTAATGCTATTTTAACTTAACATCAGTACCAAAAACTAATGATACACAAACATTGAAGCTCCATATGTAAATGATGGTTGGGCCTGTCAGTATGCACTATGATCCATTTTGTAGTTTGTGAACCCGTCCTTTCAATTGCGTAAATACTGTCCTCAGTTGATGTTTCATTTAAAGATGATTAACTATCTCTGTTGTTATGTGTTCACATTTCCAAGACAGTACTCCTCTAACCGTCTGTTATAGGATAATTAATATGAATTTACAGACTGGCAAAACATCAAACTGTCCTCCACTGGGACAAAAATGCAGTGTTGACGTATAAGGGATTCTACTCTATAGTACACAATGTCAGAAAGATAGGTTTAAGTTCTGAAGACGTTCAGGTTTTTCTAGGTCAAATGATTTTTTTTATAACGCAGTATTTCACCCCCTTTTCGTACAAGAAAACGGTTAAATCTGTCGTGAAAATGTCAATGGACTATTCTCAGTATGATATATCGTTTGTAACGTTTATTTTGATTGGATAACGTCATCAATTTTCAAGGCATCATCTCAAATTAGTTTACTCGCCAGTAAACTTAATTTGCGACCATCAAATCACCAATTAATGCCGTCCGAGCTTAAAATACATTACAGCTATCTCCTAAATATACCCAACAGTAAAACGATGTAACAAAACATTTATCCTGAACGACAAATATAACGTACATCTAAGGAGCATAAGTGCAGTATACTCTTTTGGTATTTCATCAAGTATTAACACGCCAAAATACGCAAACAAACCCGAATAACATTGATATACATACAATAAACATACAATTCATATTGTAAGGGCTTATCATGTACATGAAGTGGTCGATTTGTATTATTGAATAGATATACATGTAGGGTATAGGTTCTAGGTATTGCATTACTTTCAATACAACACACGCATCACAAACAAAAGAAGGAAAATAAAAAAAAAATTATTGGCGTTGTATAGTTTTAAAGAAAAATTCTTCTCTAATCAAAGTAACAGACATTGCTTTTCTTACATGTGCACAACGAAGGTTATTTGTTCAATAGTCAGTAAATTCAATAAATATTCCGTAGAGGCATTTGCAAAAAATAATACTTAACCTATTTTCCTTTTTATATTTAGACATAAAGGGAACATTAACGCCAATAAGTATAAAAAAACCATATGGGATCAATGCCCGATATATAGAGAAAATTGTTTTTGTTAGTATATAATCAAATAGTAAAACGTAAAATGCAATTTCGCGTTATATCATAATACTAAAAAAAAGAAAAATCATAAAATAAGCAAATGAATTAAATTGTGTAAGAAATCAACTTTTCAAATTCACTGCCGTCAGTAATAAAAACATGCGAAAAAGAAAATCACTCTGTTTACAGTAGCACGATTTTTCAAAATTTCCATGAGACCCCGATTATCATGCTGCAAGAATTTTTACCAAACAGTATTATGACCTATCCCGTACATCTTACAACTTCTGATAATCTTGCTATTACGTGTGTATCGACGAATTTGAAATAATCATTTTGTTTAATGGTGATGGAATTTACAGAATAATTATTTATAAATTGAATTACGCTCTAGACATTTGCATAAATTACAAAAAAAGACGCCATTTAATGTCAGAACGATATATTTGATGTGAACTTCACACAAAAGTCAATAAATCGGATAAATTCTAAAGAACTGTTACAGTTTAATCGCGGAGTTAAACTTTCATATTTTTATTAGTTACATGCATGTATAACTTGAACAGTAAGAATCAACTCATATCAAACAATTGTACTAAGCCAGTATAATTTATATCTTTTCACTGATGGTTGAGGACAAAATATCCGAAAATTCGAAATTTTAATCTGACATTGGAAGCTAACAAAAACAAAAAGGAATATAAGTATACCCAAACCACACCGTTATTTTGAACATTGGAGACACATATTAAGGTTAAAATATCTCAATATATGTATATATTTAATAATAAAAATTGAAAACAACTCGTTTGATAATTTCTTGCGTCCGAATCGCTTTCTGGATTTACCTTCACCAGGAACCAAAGCCAAACAATGGAGTTCTATCGGGTTGTTGTCTCTTTGACACATTCCCCATTTCCATTCTCAATTTTAAAGATGTATAAGTACCGAAACCGTTGAAATTATCTTTTTGCATTTATTTTTTAATTCTATAATTTTGATGCTAAAATTTTGAGATGAATAACATCTCTTTGTAAAGCACACATACATATATATCGATTCTTTATAGCCATCAGTGAATTGCAATTTGTATTTTGAATATTACATACAAACCATTTTGTACAAGAAAGAGTCATATAATCAGTTTACTATCCCGAAATTCGAGATAAAATGTTGACATTATTTGATATCCATGGGAGTTAGGCTATCGTGAAATCAAAGTAGAAAATTAAAACAAACTCAGCATGCTGATGAAAATGGATATATAATGAAACGGTCATTGCTCCCTCTCCAGCCTGACCTTAGATTTCCAAAAAAAACTGGTTACTCATCATGTAATAACCTCTTTCCGAAGTGATAAATCATGTTCTATTTATGGCAGTTATTGTCACTTAGTATCAAAAAAATTATCCTGTGTAATGTCTTATCTGAAGTATACGCTATTGTTTTAAATGAACCATTTCTGTAGTTGGGATGCCTGAAAGATTTCTTCCCCATTCATAGCAACGTTTTTCAAAGCATATCAAAGAAACATGAGTGAGGATTGAAAGAATAAAAGCACCGACGAAAAAACTCGTAATAGATATATTGCACCGGAAGCAATTTTCTGCAACTTTACAACAACTCGAAGTACGCAAAAGGTAGAATATGATTTTTTTTAAATGGTGCGATATTCCCATAATTATATTTAAAATGTTTGATACTCACTACCGCCGCAACAATGTTGGACAAAATGTACATACCAAGTTGGCCAAATCAAAGACATTAAGTGTTTTATTTTAAATTTGTTTCTTTCTAAAACAATTTCTCATGAAAATTGCATATAATTTAACCCAAGTTCATCTAGATTTCATCCGTTTTGTAAATAAATTTCCAACGAAACAGTAATCACCTTCTCTTAAGAATTCTTATATGGACTTATGTCAGCATAATCAATATGAATACAAATTAAATAAGATTATCACTCGAACTCCTTATTTGATCGGATATAAATCCTGGATTTATAACATTCGCCAGGTTGATAATTGTTGCAGGAGATTGTAAGAAACAATATTTCTAATGTTACACTTATAAATTCTAAAATGAAAGTGTGTTATAGCATGCATGATTGCTTTTTTCACCCAAACCCACGTTCAAAGAAAACCAGATTTCACAATATAAGTGATTTTACTAGATAAAAGACTATTACTATCTATGAAATCGTCGACCCTTATACATGTTTGTTTTAATCTGCTCTGTTCACAGACTATCGTGTATATATAAACTATGCATGCATGTCTATGTTCTTATGTAATAAATGTTATAGGCTGTAAAATAAAAAAAATAACTATAATATTGACCTTACTGACTCAATCTGAGCCATCTTGCTTCTTCAATTGTAAATTTATATAAAAACGTTTTACCGAAAGTTTGGCAAGCTAAACATAAAATGTTTCAAACCATTTGAATACATTTATCAGAGATACAAGGCTGAATATTGTAACGACAAGAACGTTTTTCATCTACTCACAAAAGTGACAATAGAATCAAAATAGTAGTAGTTCGAAGGCGAAACCAAATATGAAGTTACCATCGGGAAAACAACTCGCAGTTGTATCTATACTGCAGTGATTATAAAACTTTTTATGATTTGTTAACCTAGTGTCTGCTGAATAAAACTCCTCAGTTGTGCTCGAACAAAACTATATTGGCAGTCCAAATCAAATACGATATGAAGAACACTAAAATATAAAAATATAAACAGTTGTATGCAGTAGAACTCTTGCCGTTCATGCCTAGGTAATGTTTTATGAGCTTCTTTATTAACAGATCATTTTTAGAAAATGACAGAATCGTTGATAATTTATGTCAACACTAACGTTATTTGTCATTATTTTTATCATTGTGTTTATGATACCCATGGTGACAAAATGTTGATCACTTAAACTTAGTCCCTAAACAGTTTTGATTAAAATATCATTATTCATATACAGAAAATTTACAGTTATTATCCATTCAGAGCCAAAATACTGGATACAGATATCTGATAATTTCAACAACAGTTGACCGACACAGTCCTCACTACAAACTTAGTGGTATGGCATGTAAACGTACGATACGATATCATTGTCAGCTGAAATATCGTGTGTCGTTAAAAGTTCTCGACTGGTTTTCCTGACAGCTTCTTTTTTTTCAGATACAAGAAACAATAATGCATTCAAAGAGTGCTTTATTTCAAAATTCAATAGGAAAGACGCAACAAAAACTATTTATCAAAGTTTATCACTGAAACGATGTCTTATTCTCTATGCTTTACTTACAATCCCGTCTGCGTTTAGGAACAAGTCAGTGGAAAAAGCAAATGCTAATAGATTTTGAACTGAAACTGAGATTTTCATATGAAGTGATATGCAGAGAAGAAAGACAAATTGTAATACTATAAGGTTTTGTTATTAAGTCACTTTTCATAAATGTCATCCGTGACAAAACCATACACTCATGTAATCAGTTAAGATCTAAACAACTGAAGAGAAGGTGATATATCGACATGGATATTAAAAAATCCAAAGATGTTCTCATGTAAAAATGTAAAAACCTTTTACTTCACTTCATTTATTATTATTATTATTATTACAAGCCATTTTTATAGCGCATTATATAAAAAAAATACAATTACTCTAAGCGCTTTACGTGTTAAAACAAAAGTACACAAGTTCGTACACACACGAAATTACAAAGTTAAAATTATACCGATATATGTATAAAGCATATACATCAAATCAACTACAAAAAGTTACATAAACGTTCCTCACCCTTAACTAAAAAAAAGATAAAATTCAATAGATCAGCTCAATCTTATTAAAGAGAATGGTCAAAGATGGTACGAAAAAACTAAAATCCCAAAAATACTGAACTCCGAGGAAAATTCAAAAAGGAAAGTCAAATGACAAACTCAAAAGATAATACACATCAAACGATTGGATTAATCTATCATATTCCAGAATTTGGAACAATCATATTTTCTTATGTAAAAAATGATATATTAAACTTGGTTTTATAGCTAACTAAACCTCTCACTTGTATGATAGAGGCATAACGTTTAATTACATTGACCACGAATATTTTGTTATGAAATGGACAATCATTCATTCGGTGAAACGAATACCTATAAATGCATGATTAAAATCATAACACCAGTCAATCATATGAATAGTAAATGCAAATAAACACGTTATAAAAATCCTGCGTCTAAAGATCTTTTCTGGATAGACCTCCATCAGAAACACTCAACACCAAATATTTGAAAGCTAAAGATTTATAAATGCGTAGAGCTATTTGGGGCTATAAGACCAACAATGGACATAAAAGTCATATCCTGTATCATCTTGGGTCAATTTTGCTTCAGGTTATTGGAACATTACTTTTGTAGTTAATGCCCTTTATTTTACGGGGAATAAAAAAATAAAAACCAATGACAACTGTACTGATGATACGAACAGTTCAGTAGCAATGGTATCGTTCATTTGAGTGCAAATAAATGAAAATAATACTCTCCCTAAATGTCATGTAAATATTCGAAGATAACATTATTTTAAACATACGGTCTAACACGAAAAACTTAAAACACAACTGTAATGACAATCGCTATCGGTTATAGAAATCCGAGAAGGATCAATATATACCGCTTTTTATGTTACCTCGTCTTGATGTCCAAATTCTTTAGTTGTATTTCATCATTACCATGCTAATATTAAAATATATGTGACTTATTTTTATACATTTTAGATGATTGTTCAATGATTATGTCTTTAACCGTTATGAATATAACTTCCAAACACAAAAAATAAAAATAAAAATAACACGCCATGGATGTATGAATGCCCAATTACGTGAGCAGTTCTTTTATCAAAATGACTGCAACAATAAATATATTCAAGGAATTCAACGTTGAATTTTCAATTTTACCATCAATTCTGTGGAAGATGTTTTTCAATTTGTACATTTTCTGAAAGATACATACATTACTGTCCTATTTATAAAATTGGGTTGATGTTTGTGCCAATAACCTATGAAAAATTAAAATTATTTAGCACAAGTCTTATATGAACATCTGGCGATTGTTACATTATAAGTTAATTAAATTGTTAAAATAGATGCATTCAAGTTCATATAATAGTTATAAAGCCGAACAAGTAAAAATTTTAAGAGCATTGAGGACCCAAAATTCCCCAAAATTGTGCCAAATACAGCTAAGGTAATCTATGCCTGGGATGAGATAAGTTTTTCGAAAAATTCAAAGTTTTAAATAAAGGAAAATTATAAAAATGACCATATGATTGATGTTTATATTTACACCGAAGTGCTGACTACTGAGCTGGTGATATCCTCGAGGACGAAACGTCCACTAGCAGTAGCATCGGCCCAGTGGTGTAAAAAATTAACAAAGCTTCCAGGTTTATAATTTAATACGTTAGACGCGCGTTTCGTCTACTTCAGACTCATCAGCGACTCTCAGATTAATATAGTTTGAAGGCCAAACAAGTACAAAGTTAAAGAGCATTGATGACCCAAAATTCAAACAAATTGTGCAAAATATGGCTGAGGTAAAAAATGATGAATATGTTATCAATGACATAAGATTAAATCTTGATAATGCCAGTTTCTGATACATATAGTTGTCTTTGTAGTGTCTTCGTATGATTTCGTCGGTGAAATACTTTCTATGACCCGCCTTTGTATATATATTTATATAAAAAGGCGAAGGATACCAAAGTGACATTCAAACTCATAAGTCAAAGTAAACCGACAAAACCATGGCTTAAAAAGAAACAGAAAAACAAACAAAAAACGGTAAAAAAATATAATATAGATAGCCAAAGACTGTTCGACACAAACCCAACCAAAGACTTGGGGGAATATCTCAGGTGCTGCGGAACAGTAAGCTGATCTTGCTCCACATAACCAGTTGATACATCTGTATAAGATGTACTAATGTAAATGATTGAGAAGTATTGCATTTTGACCGATTTCATATTGCATATTTTAACTAAATGTAAGCTTAATAGATACTCTACAGTACAATTTCATGTTCAAACAATCTTAACGACCTTTCAGAAAAAGGCACAACATATACATCGAAAAATAGAAGAGAAACTTTATACTGTTAAGTCTTCATTTCCATTAAACATTTACTCATGATATCGATGAATATCCTCGTTTTTTGTTGAAATTCGTTTTGTTCAGTCTTTAGTTTGCTATGCTGTATTTATAACTATTATAAGTCTTTTGTTAGTTTATTTGTTTTTTTGCCATGACGATACTGCATCAGTTTGTTTTCGACGTATGGGTTTGAATGTTTTGTTGGTAGCAATCGCCCATGTATTAAAGCACATAGGACTATATACTAATAAGAACACTAATATCTTCTGATTGGTTAAGAGTGATGCTATAATCCAAGATACTTTAGAGTCTGAAACGGCAAATTAATATTCATTAAGAGCTGTTTTCATCGGCATATAATTGCGACCTTGCCACGTTTCAACCATTTAGTTTTACAGTTTATCTGTAAACATCTTTAAAGATGTTTTGTTGAAATAAAACACCATAATTACAATAGAAACCAACCAATTACCATTTCAAAATGTGTAGTAAGTAGTTAAGAAAGTGAAATCACAAGTAATTAAAGTTTTAAAACAACATGTTTATGTAAAACGTATCTTGACTATTGGTGTTCAGTTATACGTTGATTGCTATAAATACAAGTAGGTAAAATATGTTCTTCTTGTAATCTGGTATTTCATATGTTTTTACGGAAAAATGCTTTCTTTATAAGAATTATTTTAACTTGTAAAACCCCTCACATATATCGACAAAAATCAAATAAAAAAAATGAATAGTTTCAACTAGCGTTTCGTTTAAATTTTCAATACACTGAAATAAAACAAAAACAAAAATCTTCATAAAGTTGATGCAATGGAATGTTTAGCAGGATTGTCTTCAAATTTAAACTTGTCTGTTTTTTTCTCTTCATAAATTGTAATTTTTTCCCAATTAGTTACTTCTCCCACCAGCAATGATTCCAGAAATTGATTACGACATAACCATCCATACCACAAAAATAGATGACACACACTTCTGATTGAATTTGATTTCTAATTATCTATGGTTGTCTCTGCAGATATCCTCTATCAGTGACGGGTTAAAATTGTTTATTGGGGCTAATTTTTTTATTTACTTGATCTGATAGATGTTGTTTGACTATTTAGGGTATTTTGATTGATCTAATTTTAGAACTGGTGTCAACGACAGCACTAAGTAATTATATTAATCTTTAAGCACGCTATGAATGACATAAATGGCTACCAATATACGTATCTTATATTCTCTTGGGTTATATTTTTTGTGGAAATGAATAACAACAAAGATGGGAAATTCTATAATTAACATTAAGATGGATAAATGCATTGCCGTGTCGCAACCGACATTTAGAAAAAAAAACCATATCACTCTAGGTTTATTTACTAAATACCATTTCAGGAACATGCTTTTCCCTTAGTATGGCGAATATAATGAAAATGGTTACCACCAGAGCTGTATACCACACATATGCTACTTAGCATGAACATTACAGGAGTCTATTCATCGTCTTTGACATGGGTTTGGTCTCGATTATGAAACTTTAATAGGAATTAGGGTGCAATACTTAGTACACACAAATGAAGTTAAGCAGACAATGATTTCTGTTCCATTTTAATTGGTTTGGATCGATTTCATTATGTTTTCAAAATTAAATTTGTTTTCTTGTCTTCGGTGAACTTAATACGAGTTGTGCCATACGCATTTATATAACATTCCGTATCATTCTGTGAGACCGTAGACTTTATCTTGTAAAATATCAGATTAAAAAATTTACTCAATATTATGTCTGTTTGTTTTTCTCACAATTTGTTGTCAATTTAATGAAAATGTTATGCTACTGGAAATACTAGTGAGAGGTTTATCTAGATATAAAACCAGGTTTAATCCATCAATTTCTACAGAAGGAAATGCCTCCACCAAGTCAGGAATATGATAGTTTATTTGATGTGTTTGATCATTTGATTTTGCCATTTGAGGAAGGGCTTTCCGTTTTGACTTTTTTTTTATCTTTATATAAACGACATATAATATACGATATATAAGTACAACAATATATATATATTGATCCATATAAATCATATAAATTCGAAGGTCTCTCAGAACTTATTACAAGTATGTAAATATAAAAGTTACAACTTTTTACATTACAGCATGCCATTCGTTGTCAATATGTCCATAGCTCTAGACCTAAGGAACAGTCATCACTTACAGCATAATTCATAGGTTAAAGGAATGTAGTCATTCAGTACAAATTCGACCATTTACAATTATATCATTTTATCATTGTATCCTCTTTATGTCATATTACACAGAAGGTTAGATATTTTTGCAGTCTCTTAGATAAATACAGTGTAATAAAGAGTTTAAAGGTCCTATCATTATCTTATTATGTGTCATATTACACAGAAGGTTAGATATTTTTGCAGTCTCTTAGATAAATACAGTGTAATAAAGAATTTAAAGGTAGAAAGGTCATTCAGTGAAAATTCGACTATTGAAATGGATAATATCTTATTATGTGTCATATTACGTTGTCAGTTTGTTTTAGATTTACGAGTTTGACTGTCCCTTTGGTGTCTTTCGTCCCTCTTTTACACAGAGGGTTAGATTTTTTACAGTCTCTTAGATTATGATATGGAATTTGACTACAGTTACACGATCTTTAATCGCACTCTGGCGCAAACACAACAATGTCAAAAATTAGGTTAACCAGAAGTCAGCACTTCGGTGTTGACATGAATATCAATTATATGGTCATTTTTATAAATTTCCTGTTTACAAAACTTTGAATTTTTCGAAAGACTCTGGATTTTCTTATCTAAGGCATAGATTACCTTAGCCGTATTTGGCACAACATTTTTCACATTTTGGGTTCTCAATGCTCTTCAACTTTGTACTTGTTTGGCTATATATAAACTTTTTTGATCCGAGCGTCACTGATGAGTCTTATGTAGACGTTTCAATTAATAATACTGGTACATTTGATAACAACTTCGATCAGTCAATGAAATTTTATTTATCTTATTTCTTTAAAAAGATTTTTTTTAGAATTTCAAATTTTTTAAAAGAGATCCTACAAAAAAAGGAAAGAACAAAAAAACAACCCGTAGTTTTTATCAGTCCATCAATGACTTGCTTTGATTGATTGATTGATTTACTGATTGATTGGTTGATTTAAAAGTGATTTCTTGATTATGATGTTGATTAACTGATTAAATCGTTTGTTAGTCAACTGGTAAAATGTAAGTTATCTTAATTACAATATTATTTCTATTTAGGTCTAAAACAAATACTTCTGATTTTAGATTTTTAGCTACTTGTCTCGTGTTTTCTCTTAATATACCCGATATCTATCTTATGTTTTGCATTCTGAATAATTTAAACGATCAAATCATATAAGTTTAAGAATTTTTTATTAAGCATTGTCCAATAACAGAATTAATAGTCTTCTCAGTGCGGTAGAATCTTAAATATTAATTTTACTGACGTCCCGACGAGTTGGTTGACCGTTATGGAATAAACGTTTCACAGATGATTTCGGAAAGGTTAATTACGTCGTAACTACAATCCCCTTCCCTTTAATTTTCATGAATGTGACCTAACAAATAAGACTTTTTACCGGGTTTGTAATAACATGAGCAACACGACGGGAGCACCTGAGATGTTCCACAGTTTTTTGTGGGGTTCGTGTTGCACAGTCTTTAGTTTTCTATGTTGTTTCTTGTGTACTATTATTTTTCTGTTTGTCTTTTTTATTTTTTAGCCATTGCATTTTCAGGTCATTTTCTACTTAGAATCATATTCAAAACAGTGTGGTCCTGGCCATTGATTGACGACCTAAATTATCCCATTGACTGGGACAGATTAGGTGAACGTTTGTTCCTTTGGTATATTTCGCCCCTCTTTCAAATCAATAATTTCATTGAAGACTATGCAACCTTTTAAACAGTGTGTTATTGGATAATTTACAACATGACTTTGGATTTCCTTGATTAGAACCAGTATACTCTTATTCAGTTAATGGTCTATAAGGTCCATATATGAATTGTTGTATACAGTTTTATAGATTAAATTCCAATAAAATTGAGAATGGAAATGGCGAATATGTCAAAGAGACAACAACCCGACCAAAGTGCTGACGACAGTCGAAGACCACAAATTGGTCATCAACACAGGGAGAAAATCCCGCACCCGGATATTAAAGATAATGAGACTATTTGCATAGCTGTTTAGAAAGAAGTAAAGGTTGCAGAAGATGCCAAAATGGTAATGATAATGATCGAATAAAAGACAGACAACACTATGGTCAGAATATCAAACATACAACACTATGGCCAAAATAGCAAACAGACGATCATGCAGACAATAGCAGTCATCAAACTCTTAAAATAGTAATAAAAAATCTCATGAAAAACTGTACCGAGAACTGACGATTAATCAACTTCTACAGTAATTTTCAATATGAATACTCATTTCAAGATCTCTCCAGTGGATAATTATATTAAATTATCCCCGACGAAGGTATTAATTTTGTACTAAGAAAAAACATTACAGAAGACCAGAAGAGAGTTTAAGTCCATTCGAAAAACCCTTTTTAATGTAGATTTATTAAAAATACGTATATTTTTTATGTGTTTTGTCATTTGATTTTGCCATGTGAGTATAGACTTTCCGATTTCAGTATTTTTGTGATTTTACTTTGCACTAACCAATATTCATTGATACATCATTTGACACAACATCAATACTTTAATGATACGCCTTGTTGAAGTAAAATGTAACATACGGTGTACTCGATTCGCAAATTAATCAACCTTTTATCTATACATACCATCGACATAGAAATAATTAGTTATGATTTATATTAAAATAAAAAGACACTTCTTTATTAAAAATGTCTACATTTCAATAATTCTATAAATGTCTATAGTGAAATACGATTCGATAGTAACATCTGTTACCTTGGGTAATAAAAGGTTTGTTCAATACAATATTTTAAAATCATTTGAAATAATGTTAAAACAAGCGAACATAATGAAACTATGTTTAAGAAAAATAGAAATCACAGCTGTATACACGAACCACGTCACTTTAAAGGCGGGAAATATTAACCGGATCGAAATATTTTAATTAAAAAATCAAAATATAAAATATATGAAACAAATTAAAACAATAGCAGCTCCTATCAATCCTTATAATATTAAATCAAAATGTAAAAATAGAGAAAAAAATACATAAAAAGACTATTGGGCAAAATACTTGTTAAGAATTGTGCGTCTCGAATTCAAACAGTGCGTCTCAATTTAATGACCTAATAATGTTGTTTTTAATTATAATCATTGAATTCAGGATTTGTCATGTGATGCTTGTATATAATCTGAAAACCAATTAAATCTAGTGCCATGTTAATGAACATGTACCAAACCCGGAACCGTTGAAAATTATCTAGCGTGTTTGTCTTATTGGTCTATTTTTTTGTCTATTATGGCATTGTTAATTATATTTTTATGTACTTATTCTCATCTAGTCTAGACTATGGGCATATGGTTTCGATGATTGCCAATTGTGTTCACATGTAGATTTTGTGTTTATGTTTTTTGGAGGGAGCTGAATCTGGTTTATGTCCTGAATTACGGAATTCGGCATTTAATTGTAAAAAAAACAAAAACACAAAAATTTATATTTAGTTTAAAGTTCATGAAATAAAACAATAAATAGATGATAGGGGAAAACCATTTTATTTTCTATTTGGGGTGAAGATTGAAGGGGTTATGGGGTTTTGGATATCAATACCATTACCTGGAAAGAATTGAAAATGAATCTTGCCATAATACAAACACGACGGGATGAAAATGAAGAAAATGAAGGACATATAAGAGTGTGATAAATTAAAACAAAACTTCGAAATAAATGAATGTGAATATCCTTTCTAGAACCAAAAAACACTTAAAAGTGGGTTAGAACAAAAACTTCCTACAAAGATTTCACAAGTGTATATCCTTGCCCAAATTTGTGGTCATCTTGTTGGTAGATCGAATAAAAACAAGATGAAAAGTATAAATAAAGTACGATGTTGAAGGGCATTGAGTACCAAAAGTGCCTAACGAGTTTACTTAATAAAGCTTTGGTTATCTATTCATGGGGTAGAAAAATCCTTATTTTGTCTGGAAAATTAAGCGTTTGGTAAACAGTTAAATTACAAGGATGACCTTATTAATGATAATTGATGTAAACACTGAACTGCTGACAAGCGTAGAAATATTGAGAATATGTTAATAAATTCTCTGCATCAACAACGTGTCTTCAGATTTCAGGAATTTATTGAATATTGTTATAATTAATCAAAACTGTTACTAAAATTTTATTTTTTTGTTTGCTCAACTTTGATTTGTACTTATAATATACAAGTTTGAGATTTAATAAAATCAAAATAATTGAGACGATTAGAAACAAAAACAAAAACAAAAACAAATGTATTATACGTCCGTCAAAGAGTGACAATGCTCTGCTTTTAAGTTACTTATTTTTCTAAATGCTCATTACACATTGTAAATGAAATCACCAATATTCATGCAGATGAAATGTATCACAGAGAAAAACCTAATTCTAGAGGTTACTGATATGGATCATTTTAGAACGTTTTGATAATTGAGTGGTGATTAATTTCAGGTTTGCTGCAAAATGGCACACGTGCCATTAATCTAAAATGCAATTTCAATTACACGTGCAAAGGAAATGAGAAACAATGTGCAATATCTATCTGTAAACATAAAACAAAAATCTTTAGATCTTGATGATGATGGTTTTGAAACTATTTCGTTTTTAGAGATAACAACTATAACAAAAAGAACGGACAATTCTGATTTGAATAGTTGTTCATATCATAGACCATTCAATTCAAAATTGATGCATTGCAGTTAATCAATCTTTCATGTCAGATTCTTTAGAGAAATTTTGACAACAACATGCATCAATAAGAATGCAATAATCGTTATTTTCTTAAATGTTCTTTCGGTTACTCGTTAGGCGATAAAGTATGTTTTAGATGCAATAAATAGAAGACTATTTGGCATCGGTTTATAATAATTGAACTGCACCAATACGACGGATCATGTGATAATAAAGAAAACATATTAACAGAATCTTTCGTTGTTAACCTATACGCAACGGACACTCTGCCAGAATTTGAATGTCACACATTCAACATGAACAGCTACATTATGAATTTAAGTGTTTGTTGTTCATTTTCGTCTTCGAAGACCTTTCAGGCTTAATTTCAGCAGGTGACGTTAATAGCAGATAAAGAAACACACTGTATAAAAGAATATATGACTTATAAATATATAATTTGCTCAATGATACTTTACATATCTCAAGATGATGATGAGGAACACATGCCATTTTTGAACCATCGAGTATTATTTCTGTCTGTAGTGAAGTCTTGGATAACAGACTCCATCATAGATGCCAAAATTAGTATCTTGTACATGTTCAACTTTGTCTTTATCATTATTATCTAAATTTTCTCATTTTCCTGCAAGCTGTTTAAAAACGAAATGCTTAATTTTTAAATTGTTGCTTCTGTTTGTGCAAAATGTTTTTAAAGGTATTGCTTAAACCATGTGTGTACTTCTCACTCAAGCGTTTTAAGTACCAGTGGTCATTCGTTTCGCAAAGTCTTACAAAATGGTCCTTAGGTTACAATATTTAACATCTAAGCAAACATAATTGATGTCTCTTGGAAATTTTGCCACTTTTAAATTATAAGTTTAAATCTTAAAATATCAAAAGTAAAACACACCTTTATTTTTTATGTTTTTAATTATATTTCTGCATTTGTATTAATTAATGTAGTTTAAATTATAATGGCCAATTGTTTTTTAATTGTTCCTTTGTTGGGTATCACTTGATTTTGCTAGCTCTGTTTTACTTTTCCGTTTTGAATTTGGAGCTAAGTATATTTGTTATACTTTATAATATCATTTTAAAGGACTGCATAATTCTATGAAAACGATATATCCTGGCTATTGGTATATTATTCTCTAAAATCGTTGAATTATGGAACCCATTAATGATGTTTAGAAGCTTTGAAACATAATCAAATACTTTAATTACTATGCATAAAGATGAGAAGATCCTGGAGGAAAATTTACTCAATATCACAGCAATCTAAGATTCCCGAAGGAATTAACTAAGTATTTAACTAGAGGTACGGAGCTACGTAGCGACACACATTCCTCTTTTGTTATATGTTTATTGCAATATTTACACACTGAAAATACCTTTCTCTACATGACTGATTTTAACAATATCGGAAATATAGTTCATTTGCAAAAAGATGTTGCAAAAGATGGGAATAAATCTACAACTGTTAAGAGTATTCAAGCAATTAAAATTCTTGAATTACATGATGTGAAATTGTGACAAATAAACGATAGACATAGCTTGTATTTTCTTTTTTAAATTTTAGTATATTTATATATTTCAGTATAGTGTAACGTCCATTTTTACTAAAAAAGTACATAATTTTGTTATGGACCAGCTGAAGCCCACTTTCGGGTGAAGGATTTTCATGCTGTATTGAAAGACCAATGGTGGCCTAGTGCTTTTGTCTGTTTTTTGACACATCACACATTTCCATTTTCTATTTCTTATATGAAATACACGATTAAAGTTAAACATAGTTGAACGCAAAACTAATGAAGTCATTAAACAGTAAAAAGAAGCCATACATACCGACAACGTTACACGAAACTATTAGTTTCATGTTTATTTGCAGTTTATAAACATGTATGCATACCACAGTTATGCATTTTTCTTTTCAAGGGAACGCATATCACAAAAGCACATATCCAAATAAAATTTGAAATGTCAAGGGCATCAAAAAAATAAATCATCGCACCGCATAAACCCAAACATAAAGAATTTTAGTTGAACTGATTGATACTAAATAAGACCACCAACAAACGTTTCAAATATGACTGCACATTTAAAAATAGCTCTTTTCATCAATTTGAGAGGTTTAAGTTTTGACGAAAACAAAAGAGGTTCGATATAATATATAATTGCAACAATTTTCCCTGCAAAAACATTGTTAACAACTCAGAGTCATTGTCAACAATTGTTTTCGAATGATAAGTTTGCTCCATTATCTTCCAAGCTATAAATATTTACTTTATTGTACTAGATGTTTTGACTATTAGGTTTTGAACTACTTACTTAAAACAAAAATGATTGAAATAGTACGCCGTGTTTAACCCTGTCATATATTGCTTATTGGTTTTTTAAAGGGTACCATTTGAAAAAAGCAATATATTAGAGTATTAGGTCATCTGCTTAACCAACAAAATAAAACTGTTATTTGAACAGCAGTATTATAACTTCAAACAATAGACTAAAAATATTTATATATTTTAAATCATTACGAAACCACGTTCCAACATACCCCCAGTGTATATACATCCTATATATTAGAAGTCACTAATATTTCCGATAATACAACTTTCCTTAACATTTGATATAAACGTACTAAATGAAATCGACAACTTTGCCAATATCATCTTTAACTAATCAAAATCTCTAGAATAGTTTCTTCTCTAGCTAAATCGATGTCGATATTACGTATCTTTATCTAACAGCTACACAAATCTATCTTTAAACCACAAACTATAAAATATCTGACATGTGCTATTCAATCCAAAAATATGAAAAATGATAATAAACAACAATACTTACATACAAAACATTAGTAATCTCCTCTGTGTTAACTAAACCGGACATCTTTTTAATGATGAAGCTCTACCGTAAAGTATGATTAACGACATTACCACATGTCTGTACGCTCGTCAGTGTTTATATTTATAAATATATATTTGCAGTGTGCAACACGTTGCAGTCAGTACTATCAATAAATTGTTGAAAGAAACTTCACAAAAGTAACAAAAAACTGATTGATTTTTAATTCATCGTAAAATGGATTTCTTTATTTTGTCAAATTGCAGCCGTCATTTGTTGTGTATTGATTGGTCAGAATCGTTTCAGTTCTTTTTACACTCATTGCTAAGTAATTTTCCAGATAAGGTTGTAGGTTATTACAATCTATATCAACAGACGGGGGATGGTTAGAGATTAGTTTAACACTTTCATGCTTAATAATTACAAACAATCAAGCGAACTTGCTAAAGATTAACCAAGCGTGGAAAAATCAACAAAATAAAAATATTCTCTTTTTTATTTATTAATTGGTACTTCAGAAAGGAATATTTGGAAATAGCGATCATTGAAGATGGGTTTTTTTAAACGGATGGAACACTGTATGGTTATATCTAGGTAAAAGGGACATAACAAACTCAGCATTGATACCAGAATTGAAATTGTTTACGTCAACCTGCGTTTATTCTTTTTTTCTATAAAGGACCCACAAGTGACGCCCGAATAAAAAAGTTAAAACAAGGACACATAAAGTACGATGTTGAAGTCAAATATGTGAAATGAATATGGGTACACTTATCAAGAGATAATATAACATCATAATCCGACATATGATGTTTGCAGTTTTTTCAGCATTACTCATTATCTAGAACGTCGGAAGGTAAATAATAAAGCCAGGCATACACAACACCTAGTTATCAATGTTAAAAGAGGAGAGCATCCACTGGAATGTAAGTTTTTTTTCCATAACTCGAAAACGATATTCAGAACGGAATCTTTTATGGCGTCTGATGGAAGGATACAGTGTTTACATTACTTTTAGTTAAAAGCTAATACATTTAGGTTTAAAATTCCAGAAGAAAAAAAAGTTGTATTCGACAAAGTAATCAAAAATATGTATTTAATTTCTGCACAAATGAACCATTAAATAATGATAATTCTATCACAAAAGAGTGACGAAAGATACCAGAGGGACAGTCAAACTCATAGATTGAAAACAAACTGACAACGCCATTGCTGCAAATAATAAAACAAACAGACAAATATTAGTACAGAAGACACAACATAAAAAACTAAAGACTAAGCAACACGAACCCCACCAAAAAGTGGGAGTGATCTCAGGTGCTCCGGAAGGGTAAGCAGATCATGTTCCACATGTGGCACCCGTCGTGTTGTTATTACAAATCTGGTAATTTGTCTAATTCGGTAGGTCACATTTTTGAAAAGGAAAGAGTATTGTAGGTACAACATAAGGAACATATCCGATATCATCTGTGAAACAGCTATTCCATAACGCTCAAACAACTCGTGATAGCGTCCATTCAATTTACAAAGGGATGATTTCAACTTCACCATTCGGAATTTTTAGTTTTTATAGATTCTTTGCGAGCAGCAATCGTCTATCAAGCGTTGTCTTTAACGGCATTGTAAGTCAATTTTTGCATCACAACACTTATTATCTTAAAAAAATAAAATATTGAATACCACCAGTACATGAACAATATAGAAATTGCATTACGAATAATTTCGCTTACTCTGAATTTGTCATAGTGATTACAGAAGTAGGCAACCGAGCCTGAGTACGTCACATAGAAAACACATCTTTTTGTAGATTATTAGAAAAGAAGATACAGCTTGTCTTCATTATCGTTTAAAAAGCATTAGATAACCTTTCCATCACCGATACTGTTTTAGTTATATAATGTTTACTTGGAATATAGAACATGTCCGATAACAGCTTTGATGGCGTTGCCTCATTTTTGTTTTTCTCAACTGATACTTGTGAATATTGACAAAAACAGCTATTCTGTCAAATTCATTATCTATATAGTATCAATGACACACGTCTACACAATATAGTGTATATAGCTGGGAAAACTTCACATAGTGTTCTTATTTCAAGCTAGTCTACAGTTTGAATATTAATTGGTAATGACAAAGTTTGATAAAAAACATGAGATAAACACTAGTCCTTCGGTAAAAAAGAATGTTCTTTATACTATGGTATCTTAAACTCGCATATTCCATTTCAGTTTTAGAGATTAAAATGCAATTAAATTGTGGCAAACCACTAGTGCAAAGGAAAAAAATCACTTTTCGTTGCAAGTGTTGTGAATTTGTAATTTCGTAACCTTTTATAGCTTCCTATGCGGTATGGGTTATGTTCATGGGCTTTCCAGTGATCTTCAGGTACCGAATTCTTCTACATTTGGTCTTATGTCTTTTGTGGAGAGTTGTCTCATTGGCAATCATAACACATAATCTTATTAATATATTACCTTTGAATATTCTTTTACATTTGGGTTGGGGGATGGATGGGCTTTGTAAACACAATTGTATAACTTTTTGACATATGATATAAAAAGAAAATGTGGTATGATTGCCAATGAGACAACTGTCCACAAGAGACCAAAATGACACAGAAATTAACAACTATATGTCACCGTGATACTTGTTTGTAGACGTCTAATTCTATGAATATTCAATTGAATCATAAGTAACATTGACGGAGAACTAAATCATTTGTTTTGCTACTTCATCACAACTATCTTTAATTTTTAAGGACAATTCTCACTAGCGCTATTAGTCTGAAATAAATCTATTTCGTAGATGAAAATCCTAATTTGCCTTCGGACGTAAGCGATCACAATTTACAAAACCATTTATTTCATGTAATGAATGAATAAAAGCCATTATAGTTTATTTGTGGCTTAAAGACAACAAAGCAAACTAGTCCATTGAAGTGTTTATGGATATAATATTGATGTTTAAGATATTGTGTAATAGTTAAAACAGTGTATGAGCCAATCTAAACTAGGCATATCGGATGAAAAGGGGTGATTATTTAATCACTCATTTTCACAAGATTTTTCATTTAGATATATCCTGTAGCAGTATTCGCATAGTATTTTAACGTTGAAATCTCTTTTAAAGCGTCTTAGTAAATAAAACAATATGCATTTATTTAAATCAGAAAAAGAGAGGCAAAATATACCGGAGGGACATTCAAACTCATTGATTGAAAATAAACAGACAACGCCTTGGCTAAAACAATTAAAAAAGACAAACAGACAAACAATAGTACACAAGTCACAACATAGAAAACTAAAGACTAAGCAACACGAACCCTACAAAACCTGAAGATGATCTCAGGTGCTCCTGAAGGGCAAGGTGACTTTGAAAGGATAGTGTAAAATACTCATATAGAACCAACAGGAAAAATATAAACAGCAGTATCAACTGCGCATCACCATAATAAATGAAAAAAGTGTCAATTGGAACGGCCGTCTAATTGTCTGAACAATGTAACTTCGGAAGATAACACGCCTAGGGAAGAGTTCTGAAGTTGCGTTGGATACATTTATATTGAAAAATAATTCTGCTTCTATTATAAATTCAAAGATATAAATGTGGACAATACAATTGCATATTTGACCGGATATATAACAACTGGACTTTGAATTTACTAAAAACATCTTGATGATTAACCGCATTTTATCCAAACCTGTAAGACCAATGTGCTCTGCTGCAAACATTTACAATATTAGTTATAATTCACGTCAAAGCTTCATGTTTGTTAGGCTCGACCTAATAACATATAAAATTTGGCCGCATTCGAGAAAAAAAAAATAGCAGGCAATAAGGGGTTATGGTCCACAGATTATTTTTTTCGTAAATTTTCAATCTTCGTCGACTTTTGATACTGAGACGATAATCATCATTAAACCTAAAATAAAACCAACCACGTCTGATCACCAAATTGAAAAACAAAAGTTTTATTTAGTACATGTGTGACAATTGAATGAATGGGAATGGCAATCAATTGCGACATATTGACTGTAATAAACCTCTGAAGGTCGTCATTATATCATTGTTTCTGTGAATGAATGTCACCATGATTTATAACTTGCAAGGAGCAGCTGCTCGGATACAAGCCATAAAGAAGATAGGATCGAGTTATTTTTGTATATCAATATGAAAAACTAAGACGAATGTCAGACAATTATAAGTTAAATATATGCGTCTGGAGAACTGTATTATAATCCTAATATCTTTGATGAGGTTTTAAAATACTTTTTTGAGAACACTATTTAAAATATTAATAACTGGTTTTTTCTCTCTATGAGACTCTATATTGAGACCGTCGTTAAAGATTGACATTGTTAACACTTCCAATTACATACATACGAAATGAAGTTTAATGTTTGTCTTATTAAAGCGACTTTGAAATAGTACTATTGCAGGAATTCTGCAAGGATTTTTTTTTAATTAAAAACAAATGTGAAAGACCGTGGTGACAACGATATGAGTATCCTTAGAAAAGGAGTAGATTCGGTAAGACCCTTTTTTGGCCCCAAAATATAACAGTTTTACAAAATTGTTCAAATGTAAACTTTTAGTTATTTATTTGACAGTTGAATGCTTCTGCTACATAAATATGAGCTGTTTTTGACAATTCAATGCACATATATCGGGTTGTAGCACCATTAAGTCATGCTAAATTACTGAATTCTTCAAAATTCTATCATTTTAGTTAAATTTTACACGGTTTCCGTGTAAAACGAAAGTGGCCGCATTCGTGTTCATCCTTAATATTGAAATGTTAGTTGTATTTTATGATAAAACATACCATATATAAAGGTTGTGGATGAACACGGATGCGGCCACTTTCATTTTTGACAAAAACTATCTGGTTTTTTTTTGCATATTTGAGAGATTTTTATATTTGAGCTTGAATCGGATCGTTTTTAATGACTAAATCAGTTAAAATCTTTCACATAAACTAATTGAATCAAGTGAAATAGACACTTAAGTGTTTAAAAAGTGGTCAAAATCTTTCGTCAGATGAAACTGAAATTTGAGGCCAAAATGAGTCCTTACCGGACCTACTCCGTTGACAAATCTGATATATTTGGAGACAGGTAAGCAGATTCAGTATAGATTGCCGATCATATTTCCATTACAACTGATGGAATGAAAATACAAATAAGTTTCAGCATCAAAGTACGAATGAAATACGATTCGCAACCCTGCAAAATACCGCTTTACTTCTCACTCTCTGGTTTTTTTTCATAATGCTGTAATATCTTATACATGTTTGTATATGAAATAACATTATCTTGTATATTCTTTACGGGTTGACTTTAGATGAATAAAATCGTATAAGATAAGCAAAATGAGTATGTTAAATTTGATTTATACCCTTTTTTGTGCTTCTTCGTTACATTTGTTGTTTTTATAGTAATTAAGATGATAACACAATGTTGACTGCTGTTTCCCTATTTTTGACATTTTTACTCTTTGAGTATGTTTGTTTTGTTCACGCATCGTTGACAATGTTAAGGAATTTGATGCGACTGTCATAGAAGTGGGAGGTCTAGCTAGCTATAAAACCAGGTTCAATCCACCATTTTCTACATTAGAAAATGCCTGTACCAAGTCAGAAATATGACAGTTGTTATTCATTCGTTTGATGTGTTTGGACTTTTGATTTTGCCTTTTGATTTTGGACTTTCCTTTTTGTATTTTCCTCAAAGTTGAGTATTTTCTTGTGTTTTTACTTTTTTGTACATGTTATAGGTTAATCTTTCTTGTTAGTTTACATCCTCACTGATTGTTGTTTGAAGAATTGAGCACTTATTGTGCTATGGTATATTTTTGCTAAAGTGCTTCGTCAATATTTGTATTTCTTTGTTGTCATATCTGTTTGTTTTTAAGTTGATTAAGATTATAACACACTATTGAGTGTTGTAACCCTATTTTTGACATTTTCACTAATTACGTCTGCTTGTTTCGTTGACATATCTTAATCACTATCAAACGGAAGCCATATGAAAGCAAAGAAAAACAGAAATGCATAAGCATGGCTCATTATAAAAAAAGAAAGCCAAGAATATAACACATAACAATAGCATAATACTGGTAACACAATTACACAATTACACAATGATGGGTTGTACCGATTCACACCAAATAGACTAAACAATAAAAGTAATAATTTACAAAGACAAATAAAACAAAACTAATTATGTGTTTCATATTTGTTTTTCGTTAATTTTTTTACATACATGACATGAATAAGGCCGTTAGTTTTCTCGTTTGAATTGTTTTACATTGCCTTATCGGGGCCTTTTATAGCTGACTATGCGGTATGGGTTTTGCTCATTGTTGAAGGCAGTACGGTGACCTATAGTTGTTAATGTGTGTGTCATTTTGGTCTTTTGGGGATAGTTGTCTCATTGGCAATCCTATCATATCTTCTTTTTTTATATAACACGTTATTATTACATTGGTTGCAATGAATTACAGTGATTTCCCAGTTAAATAAAAACCGATAATTTCACATGTGAAATAAGCGTGGTTATTTCACTCTCTGAAGTCATACAACAATAGGCGTTGTCATGAAGTAAATAACGTCGGATCAAAACATGCGTAGAAAAAAACATATAGTTCCATACATTTTCTACATTAATTTCATAAAAAAAGAGCCATTTGCCAATGTAATAAAAAGAATAAATAATCAAAGAATTCAAATATCGAAAAATATTCAACTCGTTACCGAACAACACTGATAATTTACTCATGCGCTACGCGCATTCGTGAATTTATGTGTTGTTCGGTCACTCGCTGAATATTTTTCTCTATTTGAATTCTTCGATAAGTTATTCTATAATTAAAATGATAAACAACGTCGGTCAGTACTAATAATCTAAACTTCAAGACATTCGTTTAATATTTTGTGAATTTGACAAAAGAGGGACTAAAGATACCAGAGGGATAAGTATCCTCTGTCTTGGTTTCTTCCGACTAACTTTAGAAATAGGATGAGACGTTCTTCGGTACACCCTTTGGCCATCAACTGTGCACTCAGACACTGATAATGTGCTTTGGCTATATGATATTTGGATTTTCTTTGTTGACTTATTCTGTGTTTTGATAGTGACAAAGATTTTAAACGTATGTTGTTCATGTTTCCGAATATTGAAATTCAAAATATAAATAATGCAACAGCCTTGATGTTCTAGAGGATGTATTTGCTATCATGATTTGCTTGATAGAGGGTTGCTGCTCATACGCATACTGCATGTTAAGGTATTCAAGTGGTGAAGATGAAATTACAAACGCATCACGAATTGGTGACTTTTATGGATTATCCGTTTTTACAGATGATAGTGTATATGTTCCTAATATCATAACCACAGTCCCGTCCCCTTTTGCCCGCCTGGTGGTTGTTAAAATCACTCAAGCTGTCTGACTAATATAAAAAAACGGCCACGATATCATCTAAATTGTTAAATGTGGCGTTAATTACCAGTCATCAACCAATCGATCAGGTTGAAAAAAATGATATCCATCCATTCTATTTCTATTTTGATGTACGCGCACTGAGTTTATCTACAATCTTTTAGATATCGCAACACATTACTTGTTGCCTCTCTTATTTTATATCCATCACATTGGAAATTCTCTTTTACTTACCACTTTATTAGATACTGCCGGACTCGTTTGTTTACAACCTTTATCCGGATTCATACTGTTGATATACTGTTGATCATATTAGTGATTAATAGAAACTCCACATCAAAGAAAATCAACGGCATATGTAAATGAAGTTTCATTATTCATTTTGAGAACATTAAACCAGGATGAACATTTTGTAAACACTGATTTGCACTGCAAAGTACCGCCGTATTTTTAAATATCCAAACAACACTTCAGACACAGACAGATCACAGTCTTCTTTGATATATTCTTGTCTTTATGTACATGACAAATAAATGGTATATGTTCTCATTCATAGAAACTTATCATTTGATATATAAACGTTTCAATAAGACTAACTGTACGAAATTGTGATGGCTAGCAACAGAAACAATTAAGTGGCTTATTATTCAATTATTAATCTTATTTTGTAAACCGAGCCAGATAGGAATATGTACTTAGTTTGAAATCATTTAATAAATTGTACATAATATAATGTGCTGATATTTTCAAAAAAGTAATACATTATGATATCACTACAAGAGGGATTAAACAATAATCAATGAATAAATACAAATATTCGTGGCCTTGGTGGTTAAATGGTTTACCACTTTTCTTTCTTTCATTTTTTTTCTTTCAGTGCTTTTCAATTTCGCACTTAATTTGGTCTTCTATACGTCTTTATTCGAGAGTCACTGATCCTGACTTTGAACAGACATTTGAAAATGGTGTACTTAACCTTAAACGCGAGTCTGGCGTACAAAATTTAAAGCCACGTTTGTGAATCAAATCATTACACTTTATCGTCCAGAATCCAATGAACTCTCGGTAATACTTTAAAATGCGTAAACTCAGCCATTATGATTGGGTAGCGCCTCTTTTATTGACATATCTGTTAAATACTGCAGGAGTAGATCGCTTTCAGTCTATGTTCGCATTCATACTTTTGAGCAAAGTAATGATTGATAGAATTTTTGCATCAAAGAAAGACAACGGCATATGTTACTGACATTTCATTATTCATGTTGAGAACATTAAACCAGGATGTATAGTTTTCTAATTTTCAAACGACACATTAGACACAGACAGATTACACTTTTTTATATATTATTCTTAGTTTACATAACAAATTTCATTGAATCGTTTCCTAATACATTGCATACATTATCAAACAACATTCTCCTGATATGTCTCTGTATTCGTAGGAGAAGCGTCATAAAGTCAGTATTATTGCTTATATTTACGTTCCGCTACATAAATGATGTCCTTGAATTGAATTATACAGAGTTTGAAGACCGAGTTAATTGTATTTATGTCGTTGAATTTGAACACAAGGTACCACATATTCAGACCACTTTATTTCAACATACATCTTAAATTTAAATAGTGCGGGTTGTTTAAGTACAGCACTTAATGACAAACAGGTTTTGAGTATTGCCTATATATCTACAAGTAGGTGCAGATTTATAGGAATCACGTTCCATCATGATTTCATTGACAAAATATGTCTGTTACAGGGAAGATTTAACTAAAAGGTAAAATTAAAACAAATACAGAACTCCAAGGAAAATCTTAAACGGATCGTCCCTCAACAAATGGCTAAAACAAAAGCTAACGAAAACACATCTAACGAATGGATTACAGCTGTCATATTCTCCACTTCGTACAGACATTTTATTATGCAGAAATTGGTTTTATAACTAGCCAAACCTCTCACTTGTACAACAAGAGGGACGAAAGATACCAAAGGGACAGTCAAACTCATAAATCTAAAACAAACTGACAACGCCATGGCTAAAAATGAAAAAGACAAACAGAAAAACAATAGTACACATGACAAAACATAGAAAACTAAAGAATAAACAACACGAAACCCAACAAAAACTAGAGGTGATCTCAGTTGCTCCGGAAGGGTAAGCAGATCCTGCTCCACATGCGGCACCCGTCGTGTTGCTTATGTGATTACAAATCCGGTAAATAGTCTAATTCGGTAGGTCAAACTCATGAAAGGTAAGGGGATTGTAGTTACGACGTAAGGAACATATCCGATATCATTTGTGAAATGGTTATTCCATAACGGTCAACCAAGTCGTGATGGCGTCCGTAAAATTTACGAAGGGATGATTTCAACTTCACCATTTGGAACTCTTGATTTAATAGCTTCCTTGTGAGCAGTAACCCTCTATCAAGAAAATACAACAGTCACATAATTAAAGGCTCTGCACAATGACATTACAGTACTTAGGATCCGTAGTAGAAATAATTCAAAAGATATATATTCAACCCGTGTTTACACTGTGATTCCAAGGAAAACTATCAGCACTTGAGCCTTCGTCATACATTTCATCTATAATTATGCTGTTTTCTTTAAATGATAATGTTGATAAGTTTTTTTTATTATGTTTTACAATGGTCGTCTAGTGCAGATTTGAGCTATGTATCCTTTCTCGACACCGCAAAGAATCTTTGGTAAAAAACAATTATTAAAAGAGAAAAAACGGACGTACTGACAGCAATTATTCGGGGTAAGCTTTTTAGATTTCAGATTACTTATAAAAGTATACTGTGCATAATTGAATAATAAAAGTGCAATTTTTTTTTTATCGCAGAGAAGTTTTATATATGTTTGTCTAATATGTCTAACGACATTGTTTTAATAAGACAGCATAAGTCATCATGTTATCGTTGAACAGGCCATGTATCTATCTCTTGATCTTAATGTTGCATATTGTATTGTTTCTTTTAAGAAATCATTGGTTTGTCGTTACAAATGGGCAATCATGGTTACGATACTCGATATCGAAATATTGCTTTTATGGCTTAAGATCGTTATATGAACTGAAACTTGTAGTTGATGGGTCTTCAAAGTCACATTTTGATACAGAAAAGTAATAAGCATCTAACTAAATTATTGTTTTGTCTAGACAACGATTTGATAAATACTTCAGACTTGGTAATCTAAGTTTTTAAGGACAGAACACAGTCTTGATTTGTCCTAATTGAAACGAAAACGAAAAAAAAAGAGTGCAAAATTTGCTTTGGATGCCGTCCTAGCTGCTTGCTGTTTTCAGTTCTTAAAGGTGTAAAATATGCAATTGTTTTAAATATGTGTCAAGAAGATATCGTTTCTGTGTATTTATACATTTTCATACATCCCTGGCTTTAAAACTTCTAAGTTTAATTAGCCCTACATAGCTTCAGAAGCACGAAATTGATAAAAGGTTAGTTTGACATATAGTCAATGCATATTATTGATAGAACTATTGGTATACCCCACCTAGGTACATTCAGATATGTGCATCCGTTCGTTCGTTTGTTTGTTAGTTCTGCATCAGGTTAAAAATATTATGTTTAAGGTTTTTGGTCAATGTAGTTTCTGATGAAGTTGATCCTATCAATTGAAAATTACTTTATGTGTTCCTTTGGCTATGATCTTTCTTATGTTAAAGCCAAAAATTATTTTGACCCCAATTTTACTGTCCAATGAATACAGAAAATGATGGTCTAGTGGGACATCCGTGTGCTATGGACGCATTCTTGTTATTGAATTCTTAAAAAAAATATAGATAAGGCGTCTTATTTTCTAAATTATCTTATTTCGTGTTTATAATTAGTTTTATGGATATGATACACATGGGTATTGTTTTCCATGATAAAGATTGAGGAGACGACCCTAAGATATTCGAGTGGTGAAAGAATGATGATTTGTTTTGCGGTATTCGTGGTTTCCGAAAAATTCTATATTCATCTTTGAACACAATATGTTTTTCTTCCATTTATCTTGCATTTTTAGTTGCAGAATATACATTTTTTTTCTATCTTTTGCAATGATATTCCATTTTCAGCTCTTACCACGACGGAATATTTATTTTTTCTCCCTCCCAGAAACAAATACCTTACAGTGTCGCCAACAACACCTACTTATATTTTTTAGATATCCTTCGCAAGATATGTTAGAAACTTCAAAAGTAAAGATTTTCTATGAATATGTATGGTCCGACCGTACGCGTATGGTCGGACCATATGAGTATATACTCGATTGGTTATAAACGGGCCGGACCATATGAGTATTTGGACCATACAGGTATTTTTTTCAATAATATGCATTAGAAAACTTTATAAAAAAAAAACAATGATTAACACATGCAATTGTATTATTTACAATTCAGATAACATTAAATATCGATGCTAAAGTTAGTTTTCATGGCTAAGTTATATTCTTTCATGTATGCGTAGGGTGACATTTACTTCTACACGGTACATGTACCATAGCTTTTCTTGGGGCCTGGGTCATTCCGATGTGTCTACGGTGATTTTTTAAATCTCTAGATCTCCAATATCGTAACATGCCTCAAGTACATCATATCACCAGACAACTTAAAAAAATAAACTAGTGTTCTTGCCGTTGACGTCATTCATTTTTTTTTAAAACAAAACACGTATAAGTATAAAAATTCTGAATATTGCACTTCTAATGCTTATTATAATAAGTTTCAAAAATGATCAAATTATTAGACTCTTTATTCTGTCGACTTTTACGTCAGGTTATAGTAAACAGTTGACTTCTGGTGTAACAGTTCATTAAAATATTTTTGGAAGTTATCTACCCAGGTCGACATTTTGCCATTCACTCGTAATATTAAACATAATTTATTATCGGTATTGAAAAAAATGTGTTTACTATAGTTTTGACTAGTGATGAAATACTGTGTGTAACTGCTTATTTTATTTTGTTAATCTTGTTATTATTAATTTTTAATAGATCTTTGATAAAATGACTTTTGGTGGTGTCTTTTTAATGACGTGACATCTAAAAGGGTTATATGAAGAGTTTAGCATATAAATGTACCTGTTAATTACCCCGAACATACGCGTACGGTCCGACCATACGCGTATGGTCGGACCATATGAGTATATACCTATATGGTCATGACCATACGCGTATGGTCCAAATACTCATATGGTCCGGAACATATACATACCTGTGCATACATGTGAAATAATTACAAAATATTGCGTTTTTTGCTAGGTCTTTATATTATTGGGGGGAATTATTATTAATTTATCTATCTCTATCAGTTAATTCAAATGAAACATAATGTTATCTATACATGTATATGTTACAGTGAATTTGTATAATCAGGGATTATGTAGAATCCCTGATTTTTCAGGGAATATGTAGAATCACTAAAATCATTAGTAATTATATATAATCCCTGAAAATGACCAGTGATTTTACATAATCACTGAACATTTTAATAATTATTCTACAAATCCCTAATATGATTTCAGGGATTATGATTAATTTAATGGTCCTTTGTTTATTAACAAAATTAATAAAGACAAATTATAATTTTAAGTTTTTTTCATTTTCCTTGCCAGATGAAATAATTTTGCTTTTAAACACAGAGAATGATCTAAAAGATATAACCAACACAAGGTTTTGAGATATAGTTGAAGACTTCAAAATTACAAATATTAACCATCTCTAACGATAGCTTCACATGTATTGATTGTTTTTTAAAAGCTTCATCGTCAAATGGATATTCATACTCTATCTGTAAATCCAAAAGCATGTTATTTGTTATACATGTAAAGCAAATGGTGAAGTTGATTATGGAACAACTGTTTTGCGTTTTTTTGTTTGTTCAAAAAACAATTTGCAAGAAATTCAAACTGTGAGAACTTACACATTTATGCATCTAAATGTAAAGATAAACAGGCAGAACTTGGGATTGACAAATAGAACAAATCTTAAGAGGAAGCTTGCATATTCTCATAGCAATTCGACAAGATAGAAATGAATAGGGAAACCCAAAAAAGATAATGGCAATTCTTAAAAAAGGTCTAAAAAGGGATTTTGCCTGACCACAAAACAATAATATCATTATCTTTCTTGCTCGAACTAATTCAAGGTTGAAAATTCCCATTTATACATTTTATTTTATTTTTATTTATTTTTTTTGTGGGGGGATGAGGGGGTACCTTCGTATGTTTTTACTGAACTTTTTATTTCTCTTAGGCGCATTGTTTACATCTGATTGGATATGTGCAGGAAAAGGATTTTTAAAAACTGGATATTGTGATAAAAACAGATGTGAAGCATATTATTTTAATATATTGTGTTTCACATTTTAATATAGTTTGCCTAACTTTTAAAAGAATGGGTTTATCATTTTGATATATTGTTACAATTTTTGTTACTTTATTATGTTTTTATGTGATTTTATAGAATAAATTGTTTTTTTTTTATTAACTTTCTTTATAAAAACAACTATTTCTTCATATCAGTTATTATGTAGAATCCCTGACGTTTTTTCTAGTGATTATACATAATCTCTGAAAATTTCAGGGATTCTACATAATCACTAAACTAGCCAGTGATTCTACATAATCCCTGAAAAGTTCAAGGATTCTACATAATCACTGATTATACAAATTCACTATAACATATATACATATGCATATTCATGTATTATGTTCTTGTCTAGCTAGAGGTTAAGAGTCCTCGTTTTAAAAACATCGGTTTGTTAATTTGTCATAATTCGTGGATCGTAAGAAAAATTACGATAGCGAATACATGTAAACACGGCCTTTAAAACAGTTCTGAATGAGTTTAATGCAAAAAAATCTGTTCTTTTTGTAGAACTAATGTTTTGGAAAAATTGTTTCTGCATTTTTTGTGAAAATCGCAAAAAACTATTTCAGTTCAGCTCTTATGTCCTATCCAAGTAGCATTAATGTTGGATTAAAAGTAAGTTAACACCATGAATTTTAATTTTAAAACATAAACGGATTAAAAGGATTTGGTAAAACCCAAATTATACACATTCTACAATCATGTCATTTTACACTGTTTTCAATGGAAAAAAGAAAAACACAAAAATACTGAACTCCGAGGAAAATTCAAAAAGAAAAGTCCAAAATCAAAAGGCAAAATCAAAAGTCCAAGCACATCAAACGAATGGAAAACAACTGTAATATTCCTGAGTTGGTACATGCATTTTCTAATGTAGAAAATGTTGGATTGAACCTGGGTTTATAGCTAGCTAATCCTCTCACGTGTATGACAGTCGTATCAAATTCCGTTACATTGTCAACGATGCAATAACAAAACCAAACATACTCAAAGAGTAAAAATGTCAAAAATAGGGGTACAGCAGTCATTATTGTGTTATCATCTTAATCACTATAAAAACAACAAATGTTACGAAGAATCACAAAAAGGCATATATCAAATTTAACATACGGGTTTGTTACTCGTGCTGTGTGGATGCAGTAGAATGTGTCCCCGTGCTTGTAGTGTATGCCCTTATATATTTCAGTTATTGGTTGTTTGCCTGTGAGAGAGCTTTCACATGTTTATTTCTTTATTGTTTACGATGTTGGGATGTATTGATACTCATCCACGCCTGCTAATTTTTTTTCTTATTGCCCCCTGCTATGGTTTTTATTAGATTTCTTACAACCACTGTTTTTGCCCTGTGTTTGTTATACATGTCAGTTTTGTTATATTTAAGTCCATACGTCGGGCCTTTTATTACAGTTTTTGTAAGAGTTCTTTACTGCACTCCTAATTATTCCCTATTCCGTAACTGTGATCCTCATTCAATGTTACAACCTCCGGTCTTTTGTATTGATCCTATACCCCTATTAAATTATCATGATTTTACGGAATGGAAAAAATATTATCAACAACACAACTTCTAGGTTATCTACGTGCATAAATAAACGTATTGGTAATGCCACTACAGCCAGATTATTTAACAAAAATGCACGTGGATATCCACAAATTTTCCCGTGCAATGCCAAAAAATGACTAACTTGTTTTAGATTAACTTCTCAAAATACTATAAGGTCAACAGTGAACGGGAGAACCTTTTCGCTCTCCTTTTCCTGTGATATTACCTGAAAAACTCAAAACCTAATATATGTGGTAACTTGAACCCAACCTAAGTGTGGTATTCAATATGTGGGACAGACGGGACGAGAGTATTTCAGAAGAAATCAAGAACATCTGTACCGCTTTCGTAGACCCAAAAAATTCAAAAGTTTAGTATATCAGCATTTAGATAAGCATAATCATAATCTGAAATATATAAAATTCCAACCGCTCGAAACTGTTCAAAAACAACCAGGAGAATCACACAAGCAATTTGAAAAATCACGCGAAGTTCGCGAATTGTTTTGGATAAAAAGACTTCAAACAGCTTATCCTCTCGGTCTAAATGATAAAATATTAGGGCAGGGGAACATATCTAAAACTCATATCGATGTCATTAATATTGTTGATAAACGACTTAGAAATAATAGGTCTCATGGTAAACGCTAGAACCGCAATCAACGTATTAAATATCGTATAAATTATACACTTGCTGATCTGTTATCTATAATAAAGAATAATGGCAGACATCAAGTATTATGCAAACTGGGTCAGATACCTATAAGTAAATTATATGCTATTTTTCTTGAGTTTGATAAAATTTCTTTTTTTAGCCCATTTTATGAATGCACCCGTATTATTACAGCCTTTTGTCATCACAGGCTTTTTCCTATTATTGATAAACCTGAAAATCGTAAACGACATTTTCTCAAATTAAAATATATAAATAGAGGTATTGATTTTATTAATTTGTCTAGCATATTCAATGACTCTTCTGTCTATAGCTTAATACCTCCATATTTTGATAATATAGAACAACCCATTATTTCGTATTCTTATAAAAAACCGAGCAGAAATTTGATTTTCAATTATACGTCAATTACAACAGACGTCAATATAGAAAATAATGTTCCTTCCACTTGAGATTGCGAAACATCTAGTTTTAAATATGTTCCCTATGGTCATGTTATCACAGGAGACCTCAACATAGTCGATGACCGTGAAGTCATAACTTTTCTAAAGAAAGGACCGAAATACCGTCCTCCATCTACAATAGATTGGAAACAGTGTCGTCAGGTCATTAAAGACGCTCTGTCTGCCTATTGTAAAAATTGGTGCAAACGTGAAAAATCCGATAAAAAATCTTTAGACAGTTATTTGAATAAAATTATGAATACTGTTGATATTCGAATATCTCATTTAGAAAACAATTCTGAAATTAATAATAGGAACCATGATATTCCCATTTCTAGAATAAAAAACAAACTCAAGGTACTCGCAGAGCGGTTTGTGTTCGTACCGGCAGACAAGGCAGCAAATAATGTAGTGGTGGTGTGACGCATATACTACACGAAAGTTCTTCAAAACGAAATAATAAATTCCTCTACATTCAGGTCAGTGCGCACCACAGAGAGTCAAATCGTTAACAAGCATACCACTGCCACTGCCCAGCTTAAAGCATCTTCCGAACATTTGAAAGTCCCTACCATGTACTGGTTACCGAAATTACACAAAAAACCATTTAAATTCCGTTTCATCTCCGCTTCGAGTAAGTGTTCTACTACTAATCTATCAGTGCTTTTAACCACCTCCCTTACTACTATCAAAGAACTGGTTATTAACTTTTGTAATAAAGCTTATGAAAATAATGGTATTAATTATTTTTGGAGTGTTAAAAATTCTTTAGAGGTTTTAGATAAAATACATGCTTTCAATGGTCCTTACAATTCTGTTGACAGTTATGATTTTTCTACTCTGTACACTACACTTCCACACAATCTTATAAAGAAAAAGTTTTTGTATTTGATAAAATGGTCTTTCGAAAAATCTCATTGTAATTTTATTTGCTGTAACTCGTTTAAGGCCTTTTTCTGTAACGAAAAAGGAAAGTATGCTAGATACACTTACTGGAAATGTGAGGATATGATTGAAGCTTTAAACTTTCTGCTTGATAACATTTATGTACGTTTCGGCGATAAAGTGTATCGTCAGGTAGTAGGTATTCCTATGGGCACCAACTGTGCCCCTTTAATAGCAGATTTATTTCTATATTGCTATGAATCTCAGTTTATGACCAAACTCAGTAAAGACCCATCATTGTTACATTTGGTTGATACATTCAAAAATACCTACCGTTATCTGGATGATATTTTTTCGTTGAATAATCCAGAGTTCTCTAAATATACTTCAGAAATTTACCCAAACGAACTTACTTTAACTAAATCTAACATAAACAGCAGCAGTTGTCCTTTTCTAGATTTAGACATTTCAATTTCAAACGGGAAACTTCACACTAAAATTTACGACAAAAGAGACGATTTTTCATTTCCTATTGTTAATTTTCCTTTTTTAGACGGCGATGTGCCTTTGGCTCCATCATACGGTGTTTATATATCGCAACTCGTTCGGTTTGCCCGTGTGTGTTCTGATGTCATAGATTTTAACGAACGTAATCAATGCATCACTGGTAAATTGTTGTGTCAGGGATTTCGATACCATAAATTACTTAAAACTTTTACTAAATTCTTTCATAGATACAAAGATTTGATTAGTAAATTTGGCTATACCTGTAGAAAGCTTATTAAAAATGGTATTTCTCATCCTAAATTTTATGGTAATATTGTACTTAAAGCGAGGAAATCACTATGTGATCCTTGTAAACTCATCGAACCTTTGAACAAACTTATAAGTAAGGGTTATCGTACCAATATTGTAATTAGATCTCTGAATATAGTTCACATTGGCACTAATATTGATTTTGTCATTAGCAAATTAAAACATAACTAAATTTCATTATCTTTTGAGGCGAGATGTATAGGGGACACAGCCACGTTAACTTTTATTTCTATAGAAGTCGCTCTTCACTATACTACTACCTGTCGATACATTTATTTTTGGCATTGCACAAGTCATGTCTTCTTTGACTATTAATGACGTTAAAATACTAAATCCCTGTGATGTGTTTTAGTCGATTTTAGTCTCTGATGCATGATTTTTTACTATTAATTGGTTTTGGCTTTTAACTAGCTGTCAGTAACTGCGAGTACTCTCAAATCGTATTTTCTTGTTAATTCGACCTGTTGATACTGTTTATAATGCTTTTTTGTCATTTTTTATTTATATGGATCTTGGCTGTATACCAGCTTTGATTATTTGTAATATCTTCAATTTTTCACTTATTCTTACAACATTTGTATAAACTTCAAGATTATAAAAAACCGGTTTTTGTCTAAAGTGAACATTGATTGGTTAAATATTTCTCAGTGTGTTTGAATTTATTTGATAGCCTTTTGGTCATGACTGTTTGTCTCTAATATTTAATTAACTGTGCATTTGTATTCAGATATCGCAGATCAAATTTATTCGTTCTTTGTGTAATCATACGTTTTTTGATTGAGTTAAGTCTGCTAATTGATATTTTATCGTATGTTTTTATATGTTGTGATGTTATGCTATTGTTTCAGAAAAAGGGAGAAGGTTTGGGCCCATTAAAACGTTTAATCCCGCTGCAAATGTTTGCACCTGTCCTAAGTCAGGAATCTGATGTACAGTAGTTGTCGTTTGTTTATGTAATATATACGTGTTTCTCGTTTCTCGTTTTGTTTATATAGATTAGACCGTTGGTTTTCCCGTTTGAATGGTTTTACACTAGTAATTTTGGGGCCCTTTATAGCTTGTTGTTCGGTGTGAGCCAAGGCTCCGTGTTGAAGGCCGTACTCTAACCTATAATGGTTTAATTTTTAAATTGTTATTTGGATGGAGAGTTGTCTCATTGGCACTCACACCACATCTTCCTATATCTATCATTTTGCTTATCTTATACTACTTTATTTATCTATGTAAAGTCTACCCGTAAGTGTTGCAATACTTTTTTTCCAGGTGTATAGGTGAAAAATCTCAAATACAGAAACTGCAATATCAAGTACAGAAGGTTGTAATGTTCGCGACCATGAGCTACTCGTACACAAATCATTCTTGTTAGTGTTGGTAGTTTTTAAATTGAGTATATGACACGAAGAACGACTTGATGATCAATTCAAACAATTGAAATTCGATACTAAGATTGGAAGCAAAGTGGCGAGATTTGCTTTCCTTGAGAAAATTAATGGAATTTTCAAATGACTCCTGCAAGGATTTGTTCAAAGAAAATTGAAAAATTGTCAGTTTTAGAGAAAGGTTATAGGGGAGCAGTAATCGATAGATTTCTATCAAACTTGGTCAGCTGGATAACATCTTTACTTAATCTGACAGAGATTTAGAGGAAAATCAGGAGAATTTGACGTGCAACTGACATCATCAAATTACGTAAACTTAAAATTCTATTTGTTATACACATAGACAGGGCAATGTTACAGGCAATACATAAGAAAGAATTAAACTAAAAGTACAGAAAAATTATCTAATATATTTTCAAGTATAAATAGGAAGTATCTACATATATGCGGTATATATGTAACTCTTGTGTCTCTCGGTAAAGGACAGGCAAAAGATACCAACAGGACATTTAAACTTTTAAGTCAAAAAATAAACTGTCAAGGCTATGGCAAACAAAAAGCTAACTTCATCATATTACGCAAACATTCAATGCCCACATAGAGGTTATTGTAAAGCCTTTTCCATATGTATAACAAGAAATAATTCAAAGATTATCAATATATGTGAAAGTCATGAAGAACCTAGTCAATTAGACATTAAAGTAAGGCTACTGTCCATGATTCACAAAACAGCATAAATCAACATGGACAAGAAAAAAAGAATATTAACAAAGATTGAATGATTGATGTTCAGCGCCACTTTCAGCAATTTTGAAACTTTTCGTGGCGGCCAATTTTTAATTTTTAGAGAATTCCGAATTGCCAGGAGATGGCAACTGACATTCAGTGGAAACACCAACAATCCAAGTAAGTGAAGACTTGAATCAAATACATCTGTCACGTACGGGGTGTCAACTCACAACTTCAATGTTATTACACGAAGACGATTATTCTAACATTATTCTTTAGTTTTTTATATCCTATTTTGAATATTACTGTTGTTTTTACGTCTATGTATAAATTTTTGCCATGACGTTGCAATTTTGTTTTTCAACTGATTTTGAATATCCTTTTGATATCCTTAGCCTATCTTTTTCAGATGAGCACATTTTATACATCCACGAAATAAAGTTAAATCCATAAATGAATACTAGTTCATCCCCTTAGATTCCGAGAGAGACTTAAAAAGTCAAGTACTAGGATATGATGAATCAGTTTTGAGAGCCGCAATGTAACCTAAACTGCAATAAACATCGTTTTCTCCCCTCAAATTTCAAGAAAGTATGGAGCCTTCTTCATAATGGCTTGGAAAGTATACTCCAAAGAATATAAGATTGTTTGCCTTTAGACAATATCATCTTCATGGAAAATTCTCAAGTAGAGATGTGGTCTAAGTCTACATTGAAACTAGTCTTTTAAGTCTATGGTTGTTACTTCGAATCCGGAACGTAGCAAGAGTGTTTGACAAAAATTGTACGTATTGATCGAATACATGTATTAAGAGTCTGACCATGTTTTCGGCACAGATCATACTAGTACATAGTCATGTGATGATGGACTTACCGATTAGATTTTCCTCTGAATTCAGTATTTTTGTGATTTTAGTTTTTACTTATGTAAACGTACACATAAAGAACATTTCGAACCGTGCATAGATGCTTTTATACCATGTAGAAGGTATACAGTATTTACATTTACAATACAATAGACTTTTTTGAGCACATATTAAGTTTGTGATTGTGCTTGTACACTAACAGTTTCATTTTTAACTAGTGTAACAGTTTTAACTATCATTTTTAAACTATTTTTCAAGAAAATACCTTTTACGGTTATTGTAAAAAGACATAATCCCCCCTAAAAGAACAGTTTTATATGCACTTCTTTTTAAAAATATTCTTAAAAATTTGAAAACAAAAAATGTCTTTTTGCAGAAAAAATGCATGTCAATAGAAGGCGCAGTGACTATGAACTGATAATGATATTAAATCAAATTGCTGGTGTTCTAATGATTAATTTAAGCCCTTAGCCACATGTGTTCGTCAACGAATGACGACTAAACAAGACTAAATACCAAAACAATAACCCGCTAGCTTTTCCGATGTTAAAGTGAAACAGTATTTTATTCATTATTAGAATACTATTTTTCTGATATGTATGTTATGTAAACCATGTAGTTGTTCAATATATGTTGCTTAAAGATCAAATATTTGGTTAACAGATGAACAATGATGTATGTATTGATAAATGTTAATATAAAGAATTTGTATCAGGATAAAAACTTTCAAAGTTTATCGCCATAACAGCATGGTTGGAATGCAGTTTTTTTGTGCATTCAGCTTAATCAGGAATATACAAGGGCCGAATAAGCATATGCAAATTAAAACGATTTGATTACACTTTGAAATTATTATTCTAACACAACGAAATAAAATATCCCCAGAGAATAACTCAACCTATTTCATTATCGTTTCAAAATAATTATTCATTAATCCCAACTATAATACAACTGAAGTCTGATATATATATATATTCGTAAATACATGTTTGTAACCAAGGATTGTTTCATTTTTGAACTCGATAACTATGTGGAACGAATAAAACATCCTCGGTAAACATTTAGTTTATAAAACGAAGAATCCGTGCTGAATCTGATGTACTGTTTATGTAGTTCATACGTGTTTCTCGTTTCTCTTTTTTATATAGATTTGATAGTGGGTTTTCCTGTTTGAATGGTTTTACACTTGTAATAGTAAGGGCCCTTTATAGCTTGCTGTTCGGTGTGAGCTAATGCTCAGTGTTGAAGACCGTACCTTGACATTTAATGGTTTACTTTTATAAATTGTTACTTGGATGGAAAGGTTTGTCATTGGCTCTCATACCACATTTTCCTATATCTATTTATCATAATCATCATTTCTATAAACATGTTTCTCTAACTTTTTATCAAAAATGCAGAGAACGTTGACAAATTATTAGAGAATATTGATGCATAATCATATACTAATATATAAATTTTGTCTCCTGTTTGTAACATAATTAATGTATTCAATGTCCCAGCTGAGTTGTCGTTTCCAAGGGAGCCTATGATCTCATCATTGTTCTTCCATAAATAACACTTCAGACGGTCATAATCTACCGCGCTGATTGTAGATGAAACCATGTACAGTCCAGATTTTGGTGCAGTAAAAACTCCCGATTCTGGATCATATCCATCACCAATGTTTATCCAAACTGTTTTAAACTTTATTGTTTTAAAAGCAGCAAAATGATGAGGAATGTTGGGTATCGATGCTGTAAAAGCTACACTACCTACAAAGGGAAATAATATTCCGTTTAATGCTATACTATACTAAAACAAACACACATAAAGCATCTGGCTGTAATAAAGCTGCAGACATTTTGCTGTCAATGATTCTAATGAAAAAATAGATCTCTATTTTCGTTATGCCCCATATGAATACAGAGTTTTGATCCTAGAAGATCTGATTTTTAATCAGATAAACTGCTAGTGTTCCTTCTTTTATCAAGGTGTTAAATGTTATCATTCTGCGAAATATAAATCTTTGTCGAGGAGACGAACGTGGAAAATAACAATAGACTTTCCCCCATTTCCATTCTCAATTTTATTTCGTTTCTACACCTATAAATTTCGTCTTGCCAAAACTGTAAACATTGTACAGTTCAGGTATATATTAACAGTCTGTGTTTAATTCACCGAAATGCGTATCTTTTAGTGGCTATAAGACGATTCATTTGAATCCGTCAGTTGCTTTTTTTTCGTATTAAAACAAACCATGCCACATTTAAGCACTCTATATCGTATGAATTCAACCCAATACTAGGTGATGATTAGCTTTTTAGTGCTGTCTATCTTGACCTTGTTCAAGACAATTTTTTCGAATTGCCCGTGAACTTCATGTTTTAAGAAAAAAATCGCAATAACATTGATGTTTAGAAGTTTACAAGATAACAACGAAAATTGGAAAATATGGATTTTTTTTTACAAATGACAACATATCTTGAAATAATATAAGATTATATCATGGCATTTTCACATCTAATAAAGAAAATGTCATGTTATGTTTTTAATCGTTTGATTTGAAAACTATCATTGTAAAATAATTTTTAATCTAAAATAATATAAATTACCACTAAGTTAATTGTATTGCACGACATTATCATAGGCAGGTGAATATACTTTACTTCATTAAAAAAATATCTAACAGTTTAATGCTCAAATACACTTCTGTTTTCGATAAATATCAGACTTACGTTTTAAACTTAAATTTGTTTACGTCAAATACATCAGTTAAAAGACACTTTCATTGTTGAAAAGTTAAATTTTAACTTTGCAGCGCTTAATAAAGTTTTAAAATTTGAACAATATGCAAAAAAGGTTAGAGATAATTTCGTATCTATCTAAAAAAAAGAAACAATATTCAATTCGGCAGTTTTCGGCATACAGTTTTGATTAGTTTTGACAATCAAAATTGTATTAATATTCATGTAATAATAAAGATAACAGATTTACACACACTGGCTTAGCCTCGACCTAAAACATAAATATTAAAAAATAATAAGAGGTGTGTCTAGTGCCAAAAAGTACATGTCTGCTAACTAGGACCTTTGATTGCAGATACTAGCCTTACTGTATGTTGCTGATTATTTTTGCAATCAAGGCTTTTAATTGAACCCCTAAACCATGTACACTTGTTGCGATTATAGTCAATAGTGCACAACAAGGTGTCAATTTATTTATTATTTTCAGAATAATTAGATATCGTCATATGTAACATACAAACAATTTGCACTTGTAACAAAACTCTTATTGCTTTTAAGATAACAGCAAAAATTGGCGAAACGTAGAAGAAATGTGTTTTTCATTGTCATAACACCAGAAAGATTTCACACGAATTTTTGAAATTCACAGGATCAATAGATCTTGTTGAGCTGAAATGTTTTTCAAGTACATTTTTAAACGTAGCTCAGAGTCAATAAATCAAGAGTTATGTATCTAAATCTTTTCATGATAACATGAGATAGATGAGAAAGCTATGTATTTACAGTTGTAAATTATGCATTTCACGTAAAACCGGAAGTCATATCGGTACTCTAAAATCCGATCGTCTCAAATAAGGAGTTTATCGGGATTCTAAGATTTTTTTTATATTCAATTATATTTAAAGTAGCATAATACAAAGATTATTTGACTTCCTGTCACTAACCGTTAAAATGCTGTAACTTTCTTATAAATGCATAAAAAATAATAAAAGATATTATGATTTCGACAATAAAATCGCCAATGGCAGTCAGCAGGGTTAAAGAAATCAGTTGTTCGACCTGTTAGTCAAATGCGTTTTGTTTAAATATACTTTTTCACTTTTTTGGTCTTTTGGAAAATGTTGTTTGTGCTGTTTTTAAACCCTTCTACAACGAAATTTGTTTTACATGCACACGTATAAAAATTGCAGTTTTTATCCAACGCAATCATAGGTTTGGGCGTAGTTTTCAATTTTGACTCGTTTATATTTTTTCGTTTGGGCTTGTATCATATTTTCCCTCCGGTTTATATGATCCGTTCATCCTATATTTACTCTTAAAATTTAAGAGTTTATCTAAAAATGAGGGTACTTTTTTTAAAAATGAGGGTACTTTTTCTAAAAATGAGGATACTTTTTATATGGCCTTCCAAATACCGTTTCGATCTCTAACATCACTGAAGAGACATTTATTGTCGAAATCCGGATCTGGTGTACTAACAAAATATTGACACCTTATGTTTGTGGCATAACATTGGGCCACAAGTAAATATTTTTCTGTTTAGTATTAAATTCATATTAAGATGCTTGTGATCAATTTTATTTGGCACTAGCCAATGGCAGTCAGCAGGGTTAAAGAACATAAGTTGTTCGACCTGTTAAGTACAGATATTTGTAAGATCCAGGCAGGGGGTGATTCATGTATGTCTCAGAACTGCTTTATTCTTTTATATAATAGGCAGCTAAGATTGAAGAAAGTTTGCAAGCTTTTTTTCTTTTTTCTTGAACGGTTTGTATGGAAACATGCAGCCATTTTTTTGAGGAATTTATGATGAAATCAGGCATGAAAATTGGAAAATGTCTACTTTTTGGTAGCAGCAATTTCATGATAATGACAATTTCAAGAACAAAATTAATTTCAAAATATAATTAGGCATTATTTGAAGTTTATATTTTGATGTTAAGTTTGTGAAAAAGAAGTTTGATATTAGGCTAAAATGGTATTTAAAAAGGTGCAAAAATCTGTATTTTGACATTTTCTGAAAATAGCTTAAACATCATACTTTAAATAAAGAAAAATTGACATTGAGCAGACAAGGCCATTATAAACTATGATTGCATCTTGAAGTTCATACATTGAATTATTAAAAACAGGAAAAAAACATCTGGGGATTTTTGAAATTTTTTGTTACCATGGCAACAAAAATTGGTAAAATTCATAAAAATGACAAAACACAATACATGTTCATTATCAAAATTTTTGCTATTTTGTTTGTATTAATGTAATTTAACAGACGATAAAACTAATGATTTGTTTGAAAATGATAAAAACATATATAAGCTTTAATATAAGTGGTTCAAAGACCAGAGCAAACAAAGGAAAGCCCTGGCAACCGGTCTGAAATTGCTAAATTAATTCAGAATCAGCATCAAATACATGATTTTCTAGGTATTGGATACATATAAATAATGGAGTTTGAATAATATACACAACAGTTAGATTGTTAATTTACACTTGATCTGCTTTTGGTTACTATGGGATCAAAAAAGTTCAAATTTGATACAAACCATTATGTATCTTATAATATCTGTTTTGCAGCCCTGTAAATTAACTTCTTTCAATCATAATCAACAAAAAATCATATTTCTCTATATTTAAAACTCATATCTCTTGATTTCATGAAAGGGTCATTTGTTTTTTTGTAATAACAAAGTATGGCATAGAATTTTTAGATGGAGAGACAGGGTTAATAATGTAGGACTGCTGAATTTGGTGCATGGTTTACTTAAAAAATTGTATTCCTGGATTTTTCTCAACATCTCAAAATTCAAATTTTATTTTGGTCTAGAATCGTAAAGGTAAACTGTACGTCTAAACACTGATAACGACTCCTTCGTTCACTAAAGACCTATACAATGGCACTTAGGACTAGAAGGAGTGCAGTTATGTATATTATGTTTACATATTATGGTAGAGATAGATATTTAATGCAAAAAAATCAAATTTTATAGAAAAATAATCTCAAATTAATAGATATTCAACATTATTTAAACTGTTCATTCCTCCTATTCCCACTTGTTTATAATCTGCGCCAATGTATTGTATTGATTGTCACATGTATTAATCTGTATTATCTCCCTTACTCCATGTGGCATGATTATACATGTATGATTGATGGGTTATTTCCCTTTACTGTTTACCGCCTCACGATCATTATTAAATGTGCCTTTCTAACGATCACATGTGTTATGTTTTCTCTGCTTACTGGCGTGGCGGCAGCGGTTTAAGGACCTACATCTCAAATAACTCAACAATTTGAACATTATTCCACTCTAAAGTAAAAGGTGAGCCGGAAAATTTGTCATTTATTCTGACTAACACGACAACATTTTCTATTGTTGGACTTGACTGATCTTTACAAAATGGCAGGCACACGTGCTCCAAAACAATGGTCACTCTCAAAAGTTGAAACAATAACATCGTTTGAAGCATGGAGACAAAACTTACAATATACCTTGTCCCTTGATCAAAACTTCGCAGCGTTCCTTGTAGATGGATTTACATGGCTGAAGAAAACCAACGCCAATCCTTTACGTGGCATTGTTGACGATGGCGAGGCGGTTGCCAAAGCTAACCGACGAACAGCAGCTCAAAAGTGCAAACATTTGGACCTTATGCTTGGGCAAATAGCAAATTACTGTCCGATTATTTCAAGAAACACTATAATCAAAAATTCGACATCCATTAATTCTATTTGGCAGTCAATTCGTCTACACTACGGATTTCAGTCTACTGGTGGACACTTTCTTGATTTTAATAGCATCTTTTTGGAACCAGATGAGCGTCCTGAGGACTTATTTCAGCGATTAGCTAGTTGTATTGAAGACAATATGCTTCGTGCCGGTGGCAATATTCATCACCACGGAGAAGTACCTGAAGCCGACGAAGAACTATCGCCTTCTTTGGAAAACATGATTGTGCTAACTTGGTTAAGACTTATTAATCGTGACTTGCCCAACCTAGTGAAGCAGCGATATGGAACTGAGTTACGGTCAAAAACACTAGATTCTTTGAAAACTGAAATTTCACAGGCACTTGATAGTTTACTTGACGAAATTCATTCAGCCACTGATGCCAAGGTTTTACGGGCGTACATAAAAGACAAACATTTTGACAGAAGTACAAAAAAGACAGGTAGTATAAGAACTGGTCGTCAAATAAAGTGTTGTATTTTATGTAAGCAAGCAGGTCGTCCGTCCCAACATTTTTCAAGTTCTTGTAAATATTTACCTGATGAAGACAAACAATATATGTCCAGAGTAAGACAATCTTATTGTACAGAAGTAGGTGATAGTGAGTCTGAGGACAATGTTGAAAATGAACAAGTCTCATTTTTAAATGATAATGTAGGTCCTAGTAAGCTTTGAGTTGTATCTGCTTTAAGACAGGTGAGCACTAAACAGTCCCCTTACTTTAAGGCATTTTATAAACATTTCCCGCTTGAGCTTACACTAGATACGGGTGCTGAGGTGAGTATGATAAAAGCTTCTTCCGCGGATTACATCGGCGTTACAATCAAGAAAAGCAACCATTCCGCTTTACAAGCTGACGGTGTTACCCCGTTAAATATAGTTGGTGAATGTCATTTCACACTTTCGAGAGACGGAATCGAGTTACAGTTAGAGGCCCTAGTAGTGAACGACTTGGACGGTGATATTCTCGCCGGTATTCCTTTCATGTCATCGAACGACATCGCGATTTTCCCTAGCAAACATAAAATCGTAATTCGCGACAAGGTAACTGTTATGTATGGAAGCCCAAACGAGGAACTTAACTCTAGTAATACTCGCGTACGTAGAACACAGGCCTTTCTTATCCGGGCTCCATCCGCAAGTTCAGTAGTTTAGCCAGGATGTTACGGCGAATACGACATCCCATCGGAAATAGAATCGGATTGCATTCTCGCGGTAGAGCCTCACACTGACGCTTTTCGTACGAAAGATTGGCCCAGTCCCCAAATTGCTCAGTCCGTCGCAGGCAAAATACGCATCGTGAATAACACGTCGATACCGCAGTTCATACAACGAAATGAACATTTCTGTCGAGTACGACTTACGACTACCATAGACAACGCACCTGAGGCTCCGGACAATATCCGTGACATAAAAACAACAAGCTACATAGACTCCACGCATACTTCCCAATTTTTCAAACAAGTCTCTGTAGACCCAGATAATTTACTTAGTCCAGATCTCCAAACCCAGTTTAATGAACTTCTTCGAAAGTTCAGTGAAGTTTTTAGTCCTAACTTTGAAGGTTATAATGGGGAAATAGGTCATTTTGAAGCATCTGTTAATATGGGTCCTGTCCAGCCTCCCCAACGGAAAGGTAGAATGTCACAGTATTCAAAAAAGAATTTGGTACAACTCCAAAACAAATTTGACGAATTGGAATGTAAAGGAGTGTTCCGTAAACCCGAAGACGTCGGAATTTCAGTCGAGTATATTAACCCGTCATTTCTTGTCAAAAAAGCTTCCGGTGGTTTCCGACTTGTAACAGCATTTGCCGATGTTGGCAGATATAGTAAGCCGCAACCTAATATTATGCCTGACGTGGATTCCACACTCCGTACGATCGCACAATGGAAATATATAATCAAGTCTGATCTTACGAGCGCATTTTATCAAATCCCCCTGGTAAAAGATTCGATGAAGTATTGCGGAGTCGCGACCCCTTACCGTGGAGTTCGCGTATATACACGTTGTGCGATGGGAATGCCTGGTTCCGAAACGGCTCTTGAAGAACTAATGTGTCGTATAGTGGGGGATTTCTTACAAAAAGGTTGCGTAGCTAAGTTGGCAGATGACTTATTTTGTGGCGGTAATACACCGGAGGAGCTTTTATACAATTGGGAGTGCGTTCTTCAGTCGCTACAAAAATCAGGAATTTGCCTATCACCTAGCAAAACTGTTATTTGCCCAAAATCGATAACAATCCTAGGTTGGATTTGGTCACAGGGTTCGATTTCCGCTAGCACACACAGAGTAGCAACACTAGCCTCGTGTCCCGTACCAGACACTGTGCGGGGTCTTCGATCATTTATCGGTGCGTACAAGATGCTAAGCCGCGTCATTCCGAATTGCTCCAACTTAATTGCCCCATTAGAAGAGAAAATAAGTGGTATGAAATCAGCTGACAAAATTATTTGGTCCGACATGCTAAGACAACATTTCGAGTTTGCCCAAAAGTCTCTGAGCTCCCGTAAAGCCATCACGCTACCCAAATGCAGTGATCAACTGTGGATAGTCACAGACGGTTCCGTCACTAAACGCGGTATCGGAGCGACCCTATACATAAATCGTGACGGTAAAGTGTCCTTAGCAGGATTTTTCAGTGCTTAGTTGCGAAAACATCAAGTGTTGTGGCTACCGTGTGAAATCGAAGCGCTTTCCATTGCCGCTAGTGTCAAACATTTCAGTCCCTTTATTATCCAGTCAAAACTGCAAGCTAATGTGTTGACAGATAGTAAACCATGCGTACAGGGATTTGAAAAACTATGTCGCGGTGAATTTTCGGCCAGTCCGCGTGTCACATCGTTTCTTTCTGTTGTAAGCCGATACCAGGTCAGCGTCAACCATTTATCCGGTCGTGCAAATATTCCATCCGACTTTGCAAGCAGAAACGCACCCGTTTGTACAGAGCCTAATTGTCTGGTTTGTTGCTTTATATCGCGTACCGAAGATTCTGTCGTTCGAGCCGTAAGCATTCAAGACGTTCTCAATGACGAATTTCGCTTACCTTTCACCACCAGGTCGGCCTGGATTAATATTTAATCAGAGTGCCCCGATCTTAGACGCACTCACGCTCATTTAAAACAAGGCACTCGGCCCTCCAAAAAACTGACAAACATCAAAGATGTCAAACGTTACCTGAATGTTGCATCAATCGCCAAAGACGGTTTGTTAGTTGTTCGCCGTTGTGATCCTCTTGCTCCACCCAACGAATTGATCATTGTTCCACGTAACGTTCTTGACGGACTCGTCACCGCTCTACATATTAAGTTGGACCATCCGTCAAAACACCAATTAACCTCGTCTTAAAGCGTCACTTTTACGCCTTAGACATACCAAAAACGGCCGAACAGGCTAGTGACTCCTGTCACACATGCGCGTCTTTAAAACGGTTCCCTAAGAGCCTCGTCGAGCAGTCTTCAGAAGACCCACCGGACTTGGTTGGCATATCTTACGTGGCCGACGTTCTTAAGCGCAACCGTCAACTCATACTGGTCGTACACTAGTACATGCTTTATCAAAGACGAAAAACTAGGCAGCTTGCGAGATGCGCGAATACACCTATTGATACCTTTAAAGCCTTTAAACGGTCCAAGTGTTGTCGTTTGAGTTGACCCGGCCCCGGGTTTTCGCCCTTTATGTGACGATTCATACTTAAAGCAACTCAACATATCAATTGAAATTGGCCGTGTTGAAAATCGGAACAAAAATCCAGTTGCCGATAAAGCCATCGCTGAGCTCGAAGACGAGTTACTTCGTGAGGAACGCGATCATTCTACTCTATCTGAAAATACACTAGTAATAGCTACTACGAGACTTAATTCTAGGCTTCGCCAGCGTGGATTGTCCCCCCGCGAACTATGGACTCAAAGAAGTCAGTTTACTCATGAACAGTTGCCAATTTCTGACATGAACCTTATTTGCGCACAGCACGAAGCTCGAAATAAAAATCACGGATTTAGCGAAAAGTCTAAATGCAGTCGACCCGGTCGTCCGACCCCTGATGTTAATATAGGGGATTTGGTTTACCTTTATACCGACAGATCAAAGACCCAATCGCGAGATCGGTACCTTGTTGTAGCCCGTGATGGCGAATGGTGTTTCATCAAAAAATTCTCAGGCAATCAACTCCGCGCCTCGTCCTACAAAGTAAAACTTTCGGAATGTTATAAAGTTTTAAACACTGTAAGTGCCCAGCAAAATCCAAGATATTCTCAGAATGTGTACAATCAGGAGTCTGATTCAGATGGCCATGACGAAGATAGCCTTCCTGGACCTATCCGTGACCTACCACCAGATCGCGCGGAGCCCCCGCCTATTCTTATTTGCGAAAATATCGACGATGTTGAAAATCTGGACGAGCCGACTGCGCAACATGATAATAGTCTCGAACATGACGTGACACTTACTAACTCGAGCACTAAACAAGATAATAAGCGCGTTCTCTGTAAGCGCTCCGAATTGAAAACGCCAGCGCGGTTTAAAGATTTCATTTCCTTTTAAGTTTAATGCTCACTCGTCACCTTTGGTCAATTTTTTACTTAGAGATACACCAAAATGTACGTCGTATTTCATTTACTGCTTATTTTATGTTTACTAACAATGTATATGCACAGTATTTTTTGCTTAACTACTTATATAGTAATATGCATTTGATGAAGATATAGAGACTTTAAAAAAAAAAAGGAGAAGAAGAAAAAAATGTCAGAATTATTTTGTTTCTTATTGATAGCTATGTGTTTAGATATGCATAATGATAACATTTATTTTCATTCATGTTCTTATGATAACAGAGATTATTAGTTGACAATTGTAAAGAGTGAGAGAGAGAGAGAGAGACTTTAAAGGAGAAAAGAATGTATTGTATTGATTGTCACATGTATTAATCTGTATTATCTCCCTTACTCCATGTGGCATGATTATACATGTATGATTGATGGGTTATTTCCCTTTACTGTTTACCGCCTCACGATCATTATTAAATGTGCCTTTCTAACGATCACATGTGTTATGTTTTCTCTGCTTACTGGCGCTGTTAAGAAAAGTTAAAATTTCATGTGGGAATAGGAGGAAAACTTATGCAAACAAAGAATAATACTTAATCAACTTTTGCCAATGTTTTTTTTTATAGGAAATAGGTTATTTTTGTATATATGTCTGAACTTTGTGTTTTTAATTCAAATAAAAATGAAAGAAATGGAATAAAATTGAGAATGGAAATTCTGAATAAGTGAAAGAGACAAAAACGTGACCATATAGCATAAACCAATCGAAATAAAGAAATGTAGCAAATTATCTAATATTTCTTTTATAACACAAATTCAAAAGTACAGCCACGTAAGCATTATAATATTAAACAAACAATACAAGTAAACAGCACTACAGCAAATCACACATTGTAGCACACACACAGAAATCCACAGCCTATTAAAGTTTATTAATCTATTTAACGTGAATAAGGTGGGTGGCTGCATCGCCAAACTGTTCTGTTGTTACTTCTTGGTGGGGCATTAATGCTGCATAGTGAATTATGGTTGAGGCCTAGATTCCTCATGTTTCAGTAGTTTTATTTGTTTAAACGTTTGGTCGCGGGTGCTGGAATGTTTCGTCGACTTGCTTTGCCATTCCTTTAGATGATGTGTAGTCTCAGTCCCAGTATTGTGTAATGATCCCATCAGTATTTTGTTTAATAGTCAGTAAAGAGCATGCAGTCTAATTAGTTGTGTACTTTTTTTATTTGTTGTTTTGGCTTTAAATTAGCTTTCAGTTACTGCAAGTACTCCAGATATGTTCTTAGTGTCTTTTTGTTGTGTTGTTGGTATGTACAAGTAGCCGGCCATGTCCACTTTGTGTTTATGTTTTACAGGGAGGATTGGAATCCCACTTACATGTTTCACCTTGCCACATTCTCAGTGGCGGATTCAGGGGGGGGGCGTAGAGGGCGTACGCCCCCCCTTTGCTCGGACTTTTTTTTTTTTTTTTTTTTTTGTAAAATTATTTATCAGACTAGACTTCGTGAACTTTGCCAAATCCCGAGTATTCAATTTTTATACGACAATTTTTCGGTGGTATTTACGGATTGTCAAAGTCATGTGATTTGCTATGGTGGAGTTGACAAGTGCGTTGAAAAAACGGCACACGGTCATTTTGAAATTAAAATTACAGTAAAAAACATTGCTTAGGCTGAGGATGTCATGACAATCAGGAAACCTTCAAAGCAACACAGGATTGAGCAAGAACGTATTTACTTCTATTTCACTATTCCACCAATCAGAAAGTAATAGTAAATACTCTATAGAGGCTATTGCACTCTCAAGAAAAAGAAAGTTCCACAATCTTATTTACCTACGAAAACATGTTTAACCCCAAATGCACCAGCTTATTTTATAAATATCAAAGTTGAATAATGAACCCCTGTCACCCCGCCGCATTTTTGCGCTTGTTCCAAGTCAGGAGCCTGTGGCCTTTGTTAGTCTTGTATTATTTTATTTTTAGTTTCTTGTGTACAATTTGGAAATTAGTATGGCGTTCATTATCACTGAACTATATTTGTTAAGGGACCAGCTGAAGGACGCCTCCAGGTGCGGAAATTTCTCGCTACATTGAACACCTGTTCGTGACCTTCTGCTGTTGTTTTTCTGTGGTCGGGTTGTTGTCTCTTTGACACATTCCCCATTTCCATTCTCAATTTTAGTATAAGCTCTAGAAAATTTTCAAGTCTCAGGTACGAACTATTTGATTTGTGGAGACAGTCTTAGATATTTGAGAGAGAAAAATTGACTCCGATTCTTGCCTTAAACAAAAATTCTGAACCGTGTCTGGATTGAAAACAATAGTCTTGTCCAGTTTTTTGCTATTAAAAACGAAAATTTCCAACAAAATTATTTAGCATGAAATGAACATGATAAAAAAAAACGGGCATAGTTTTTTTTGTGGCCGGGGTTTGCGTGTCTGACTTTAATGTCTGTTTCGCCGGACTTATATATATTGAATACTTTGTAACCTGCCTACTGGGTGTGACCTTTATGTCTCCATTTGTCGACCATCATTCTAAATTCGTTGTCATTTCAGACACTTTCGTTATCTTTGGGGGATTTGGAACCCCTCACTTCGGTTCTCTAAGTTATGTTGGGTGAAAGATATCAATCAGACATTTTGATAAAAACTGCTTGTTTGTCTTTTTTAACTCGTGTTGGTCGTATTGTAAATTTCATCGAATGTCCATGTCCATAAAAAATGTCCAACCCTTACACTTTTAATACAGCAACTATAAAATATATATGCCCCAAGCCAGGAACCGTTTAAATTGTGCATATTACACTTATTTTATGTTTTTTAGCCGAAAAACGGTCCCAAAAATTTTTCGCCTCGCTCCGCTCGGCGAAATTTTAAATCTTCGCCACCCCTTTCCAAATCCTGGATCCGCCCCTGCATTCTGTATGTGAGTGCATTTACCAACTGGAGCATGTAATACAGTGGTTGTCTTTTGTTGTTGTGTTACATTAAAACAATATATTTGTCACATTGATTTTGTTGTTCATTTGTGATTTCGGGGCCCTTTGTAGCTGACTATGCAGTATGTGATTTGCTCATTGTTGAAGGCGGTAAAGTGACATATAGCAGAACCTAAATTTCTGTTCCTTTTGCTTTTCTCCAGATACTTTGTGTGTACTGGAAACAACAGTGGTTTGTGTGATAAATGATGATATGCTGCATTTCTAATTTTAGATTAAAAAATTCAATGATTTTTTAATCATATATTACGTATACCTCTGTCTATCTGACTTATTCTTTATTTTAAGGTACGCTTAGAAGAAAAAAAAACCAGTTTGCAAATAAACAGTGTATCAAAATTTTATTAAAATAATATACTTCAACAGCAGTGGCTGTTCCAGTCATTTTAAAAAGGGGGCAACCCAGAGTAGATTGGGAGAGAGGGGGGGGGTTCCAACTATATGCTCTTATTCAAATGCATTAATCGTCCAAAAAAGGGTTTCCAACCCCCGGAACCTCTTGACCCCCCCCCCCCCCCCCCCCCCAACCACCGCTTTTTTTTCCTGGATCCGCCACTGAACAATGTATCAACTATATTTTCTTTTAAAAAAGACAGGTATATCTTAGGTGAACTTTTAATTAACCTTGATTGTTATAAAACCAATTTATAATTAAACCTATTGAAGGAATAGTGAATTTTAAAAGTGTGAATAGGAGGAATACACCATTTAGACAAGTGCCCGTTTTTCTTTGATATGCCGAAAAAATCAATGAGCTGATTGACACATGCCAAATAATATAACAGTTACTGATTAAACCATCATGATCTTTTTATTTTAAGTATATTTTTTTCAACTAGTTTACAAAGCCTTCATATTGTACTATGTGGTATGTGGTTTACTTACGGCTGAAGGCCGTAGGTGACTTAAATTATGTTTATTTATTTCTGTTTCAATTCGTTTCGTGTGAAGATTTGTCTCATATAATGAGTTTCGCCAATGTCCGTCAGTAACTTAGTCGTCACAAAGTTGGTTTCCATTTTCTAATTTTAGTTTGCCTCAACCAAATGTTATGAAACATATACATAATACTTATTACTACAAGACAGACATCAATTTGAATTTAGTTGGCGTCACTTTAACTGTTCCCGAGTTGTGCCCATTTTGCATTACTTTTCGTTGTTTGATACTTTAGTACTTTAGTCGTCACGAAGTTGGTTTCCATTTCCTAATTTTAGTTTGCCTCAACCAAATGTCATGAAACATATACACAATGCTTATTACCACAAAACAGAGATCAAGTTTGAATTTAGTTGGCGTCACTTCAACTGTTCCCGAGTCATGCCCTATTTACGTTACTTTTCTTTGTTTGATACTTTAAAAATAGTTAAAACCGAGAACCAGATCAGTTTCATAGGCGGATCCTGGGTAGACACCCCCCCCCCCCTTTTTCGTGGGAAAAATTTGGTGATCATATAGGGAATCACTGAAGTGTGACTGGAGCCCCCTCCCCTTTACACAAAGTTCTTGATCTGCCACTGAGTTTAAAACTGTATAGTTTACCTTAAATGACCTGATTAAGTGAAGAAATATCTAAGTGACCATTTGATATTTAAGGAAAACCTTTCTGAAGCCCTTTTTTCTGTCATACATACCATATAATATTTTTTCAAATTTCATGTATTTGTTTTTTTATCATTTCGGTTGAAATAAAAAAAAAAATATGGTTTAATTGCCAAATTGAAACAATTCTTCACAAGAGACCAATATGACACAGAAATCAACAACTATAGGTTATCATACGGCCTTCAACATTGGGCAAAGCCCATACCGCATAGTCAGCTTTGAAATGTCCCGAAATGACAATGAAAATCAATTCAAACAAGAAAACCTATGTATTTACAAATAGTGAACGAAAAACAAATATGTAACACATAAACAGACGATAACCACTGAATTACATGCTCCTGACTTGGGACAAGCACATACATAGAGAATGTGGTGGGGTTAAATATGTTAGCAGGATCCAAACTACATATAGAAAATCTTTATATAGATAAATTAGTAATGATTAAGAATTTGACATAATGTGTAGACACCTAAAACTACTAGTATTGTTGAAATCTTTATGTTGCCTGCTTAATTTCATTAGTTGGGTTTTTTGTTTGATTGCTGTGTTATTGACGTATAACCTTCATCTCCTACAGTTTTAGTTCCATTTTGGTGTACTCACAAAAAGGTGTATGCAAAATCATAACTCAATATAGATGTATTGCTTTTCTTCCCCTAGGTAATATGCTTAGAGAAAGATGAACCAATGAGAAATGTACCTAAATTTAGAAAGTTAAGTAAACTGAAAAAAAAAGTTTCACTTTCCAATCTTAAACTCTCCACAGTTTTTTCCATTTTTCGTTCAATAAATTGTTTAATATATTTATTGACGGGAGTTCACTTTTAACTTGTATACGTTTTAGGTCACGGATAAATTTGTGATATGACATTGAGAAGTTATTATTTTTTTTTTATTATTCTTTGAAAAAGCGACGGGCACAACATGCGCTCATGGCGCAGCTGTTTATTTTTATTTTATAGAATTACACCCTTTCAATGTCTAGGATCAGTTAAGAGTACATTTGGACTTTGCAGTATATCCGAGGTAGTTAATGCATACCTTAGCTGTGCATGATCCTGATCTATGAAAGATTCAAACAAAAACTACCCAACCTCCACTCCTCCGCCAAAATACAACAGTGTATATATTCAAATTTCAAGGAACAAAGACAGTCATGCCAGTACTGAGAGTGAAACAAAGCAAAGCATGCAGTTATATTCGAATTCCCATTAGAAAAAACATTATTAACATAATTATATGTAATTTTTACATAAACTATATTATACATCATTTGATTGACTGTTATGTGTGATATTTGTCACCATGGCAACTGTTGTAATAGTATTTAACGATTGCAGTTTAGAGCTTATATATGCTTCAATGCATGTCTTTTCATAAAGGTTTGGAAACAATTGAGAACATTGAATTCCCCATACCGCAGAATTCAATAAATAATAACTCTGTTTCCAAGGGGAAAATACGTTAACATGGTGATAAAATTCAAGAGAGCCCCACGCAATGTTTTATTTATTTTGGTCAGGTTAATTCATACTTTGATACTACAATGCTAGCTATGATTTACAGATTCTCAATTTTTGGAAAAACACACGAGAAAGTTTGATAATTTCACAATACTTCATGATTTCGAAAATAATTAATGTTTTTTAGTAGTTTTTAACAAAAAATCTAAAAGTCGGGGTTGAACTGCAATACTAACTAAGCTCTGAATTTAAAGATATAATGATGTTATACATGTATATGAAATTTCTGGGGAAAAAATGATTCTTTTCATAATCATTATTCTATTCATAAGAAGGCTCTCCGACCAAACGTTATCTTTTCAAGAATCTACATGTATGATTTTTTTTTTAAATAAACCTACCCCCCTTTTTCCCGAACCTTCGGTTCTAACCTCAATGTTTCATTTTATATTATATACAGACAAGACTGTGAGTGAAGCAAAGCATGCAGTCTTATTCCTTTTTTGAATATAAACACCGTCTATATATAATATATGTATTTTTTTACATAAATTTCTATTGATACATTTTAAAATAGATGTTACTATGGGTAATATGTATTTCCATGGTAACTATTGAAGTCAGCAACTATTAACGATGGTAATTTAGAGTAAGCTTATGCATAAATGTATTTTTTATTAGTTATGGAACAATTCAGTACATTAAAGCTCTAAAACTGCAATATTCTGCAAATAATAACTCTGTTTCCAAGGAAAAAATCGGTTGCTATGGTGATAAAACCAAAGAAAATCCCAAGCTTTTTTCTATTTAATTTGGAAAAGTAGTATCCAAACTTCATTACTAAAGTGCTAACTATGCTATACACAGTTGGTCTTCTCTGAAAAACACCAAAGAATTTTTTTTAATTTCGCAAAAATCCCAAATTCAGAAAAATTGAAAATATGCATTTTTAGGCCCAAATTTTCAAAAAAATTGCAAATTTGGTTAACATGCAATCTGAACTAAAATGATGCTAAACCCAAGTTGTGTCAATGTTACATATGAAAATTAATGAAAAATGCTTGATTCTATTCCTAATCAGGCTTTGAATTGTAGTGATTTAGCAGATTTTTGGAAGATTTTACCATGCTTCACAACCAAAAAATAGAGTGTCCGTTACCATGAAACCCTCATAAATCACATGTATATGGCACCCTGCCTGGTTCTTTCAAAGAGCTGTACTTAATTAGTCAAATGCGTTTTGTTGAAATATACTTTTTCACTTTTTTGATTCTTTTGGAAAATGTTGTTTGTGCTGTTTTTAGACCCTTCTACAACTAAATTTGTTTTACATGCGCACGTATAAAAATTGCGGTTTTTATCCACCGCAATCATAGGTTTCTAAGTAGCAACATTCCAGCAGCACCTGCATACGGGGTATATATCTCCCAATTGATACAATATTCCCGTGCTTGCATTTCCTATCATGATTTTCTTGATAGAGGGTTACTGCTCACAAGGAAGCTATTAAACAAAGAGTTCCAAATGGTGAAGTTGAAATCATCCCTTCGTAAATTTTACGGACGCCATCACGAGTTGGTTGACCGTTATGGAATAACCGTTTCACAAATGATATCGGATATGTTTTTTACGTCGTAACTACAATCTCCTCTCCTTTCATGAATTTGACCTACCGAATTAGACTATTTACCGGACTTGTAATCACATAAGCAACACGACGGGTGCCACATGTGGAGCAGGATCTGCTTACCCTACCGGAGCACCTGAGATCACCTCTAGTTTTTGGTGGGGTTCGTGTTGTTTATTCTTTAGTTTTCTATGTTGTGTCATCTGTACTATTGTTTTTCTGTTTGTCTTTTTCATTTTTAGCCATGGCGTTGTCAGTTTGTTTTGGATTTACGAGTTTGACTGTCACTTTGGTGTCTTTCGTCCCTCTTTTGGACGTAGTTTTCAATTTAGACTCGTTTATATTTTTTTGTGTGGGCTTGTATCATATTTTCCCTCCGGTTTGTATGATCCGTTCATCCTATATTTACTCTTAAAATTCAAGACTTTATCAAAAAAAAATATGGTACTTTTTCTAAAAATGAGGGTACTTTTTATATGGCCTTCCAAATACCGTTTTGATCCCTACCATCACTGAAGAGATATTTTTGTCGAAATCCGGATCTGGTGTACTAACAAAATATTGACACCTTATGTTTGTGGCATAACATCGTGGCCACAAGTAATTTTTTTTCTGTTAAGTATTAAATTCATATTAAGATCCATTTTGTTACATCTTGTGATCAATTTTATTTGGGAATTGCCAATGGCAGTCAGCAGGGTTAAAGAACATCGGTTATTTGTGCTGTTTTTAGACCCTTCTATAACGAAATTTGTTTTACATGCACACGTATAGAAATTGCGGTTTTGGTATAGTTTTTTATCTTTCGTTTTTATATTTAAGGCTTTAGAAAGTTTAGGCTTCAAAAGTCTACATAATTATTGACTTTATACAGAAGGTCCGAGACCACAATTATTTCGTAGTGCATTTCTTTTAGAACATAATGAGAATTAAAAAAACCAACCTGCGCTTTTACAATGTGTTGTACTACTTTTGGGACAAGTTATATCAAAATTGTAGAAAACTTCATCAGTTCTAACTCAAAATATGGACAATTTTATGTTTAGGGCGTCTTGAAATCTTTTGACAACTACCGAAGTGATAAATTTTTACCTTTTTCAGCTGGACCATGTGGACCAAATCATTTCTTTCCGACCTTTAATAAACTGGACCCAAACTTTTTTGCAATGTAATTTCGCCCAATACTCGCAATTGAGGTACTAAACATGGAAAAATAAATTTGGAAGGGGTATACAAATTAATGGCAAGTAACCCACTGTCAACACTAAAGACTATATTCGTAAACAACGAAAATCAAGGGACGACAACTGTGGTCTCGGACTAGAACATTAATCTTTTCAAAACATTGAACGTTTCACAAGCAATACGCGAATACAAAGTAAAATAATTTCTTAAAACACTATAAAATATTTCATTCTGATGGATATAGTGATATTGTCATACAATTCGTTTGAATGAACAGTGGTATATAGCAAACAAAGAATTCCCCCACAAAATATTATCACACACAATGTCCATCTTCGGTAGTCATTTGTTGTTCTATTGTCACTAGTTGAATATTGTTCTATATTTGAATTATTGGATATTTTTTTCTATAAATGTATAATCTTCTACCGCCCTATTCTTGAAAATATTTAATCATAAGTCACTTGATAGAATTTCATCGAGAATACGTACCTGTATGTTGACCTTCAAAGTCATCATGGATATTGTCTAAAAAAATCATGTTAAATAAAAGTAACAAAAAATATATTCAGAAAACTATATTTGTTATTTAACCCTTCCAAAAAATGTAAATAGCGACTACAATTATATTAACTGTTCACACGTATATTTTATATGTAATCTAATATTTACCTGATGTATTTGACAACACTTCCTGTTTGAGAAGTTTCTCTTCCATGCGTTTGAGTTTTCGTTCGGTTTCATAAACATAAAATGACATCATTATTGCCATTATAGAACATAGGAGTATTCCTTGTGAATTAACGTAAATTTAAATAATGTATTATTCAATGTTTGACACATATCCTATAATGACTGTTGACCTTCATTTTCAGTATTCTACTTCCTTTTTCACATAGCATGGTTAAATGTTTGTCAACACCACGAATTCAGATAACCGGATAAAACTTAAAACTGTGAATAAAGCTAGAAAGAATGGACGAAATGATATATATGTACAAAACAAGTGGCAATGATGTTGAAGGATAGATAAATCATTCGATTTGTCAAATTTCCTTTGAATATAAATTACAAAAATTTGAAAACACTTGAAATGAAAATATCTCAAAGAGGTCAAGGTAGAATTTAAATTTCTTTTGAAATCAATATGAACTTTTTAAACGACGTACAATTTCAATAATATGCGTAATTACAAAAATGAATTAAATCAAGTACGGTTATGTTTAATTGCACTATCAAGCTTTACTACATCTTTGTATGCGTCTTGGTCATGTACTAATTTTACATGTGTTGGACATGCATTCCAAACATTTATGTATTAAATGAGTTAAATGAGAGTTGTCACTGACTCAGACGTACTTATAAATATTTTTTTTATATAATTACTCCTTATATGTTAACTAAAGGAACTAACAAATAAAAACAATAAAATTTGAAATTAATAAATAATGATCTCCAAAAATTAAATAAAGCAAATGCTTTTCAAATATATTTTATCAACTGGAGGACACTATGTTAGACATAATGTACAGTGCAATGAACAAATACGAAATTGGCTTTCAATGAATCGACAATAGTATAAAAACACGACGGCTAAACAAGGTATTATGTAGTAAATCGAACCCTACTGAAGAAATTTCAGCAGCATGAAAACATAAACCTTTCCATGTTACGCTTACGACCGAGACAGAAAAAGCTGGACCAGCACATGATGAATTATTTATTAAAAATGGTGTAGTAAAGAAATTTGCTTATATATATTCATATATTCAATTCTTTCTGTTGTTATCAGTTTTTCTTTCTATCGTAGTGACATCCCACTATAATGTTACAAAAGACACCCCATTATAAATTGCACAAAACGAAGAGAGCTTCACAATTCCCTAAATCTATTTCGATGTAAAATTTTAACCACAAATTTTACGTCTTCGAAATTTTATAGGTAAATCTCAAACTAAATTGCGCGTTCTTTTAATTTAGATCTCTTTCACATGAAATTTGATAATCTCTTATTGTGGAAATATTTCGACGCGAAGTTGTGCTAACGTTTTTCACGAGAGTAATTTCATAGTCAAATAATGTTTTACACTATTGCTCAAACAAGAAAGTTTGAAGATTTATTACATCACAACGTTAAAATGATGTCATTCCAAGGATGGACCCTGTTATTCAAAGTCGTCTTCTGATTAAAGTGTCCAAATGGAAGAAATCAAGAACTGAATACGTTACGTGATCCTGTACCAGATACCAACAGACTGATTGTACCAACGACAACTCAAAGAGAAGACGACCTCGGCTAGCGAACCTGGTTTAGATAACTACATCCGGGTATTATATCTACAATTCAAAACGTTGATGCAACAGCCACTCCAGTAAGGATACAAGAATTTAGAACAAACAGCTCACAAACAGTCTGCAGTCGACTATGCAACATTGAATTAGTCCCCCCGAGGCCTTTGTTTACAAGTTTTGAGACCGATACACGGTTGGAATAGAGTCCGATAGTGCAACAGATCTAGATTTAGGTCTGGAAAATTCACAACCATAACATCTTATTCAGTGATGACTTCTTTTATGCTTTAGAAGCCTGATGCAATACTGGCTCATGCTTTGTGTGTTCAAGTATGTAGTTGAGGAAGTGTTATTGACGGTGATGGCTATTTCTTATGACCATTAAATAAAATCGATATATGTTCAAGTTATTTAACAAGTTAAGGCTCAAAGCTTCAGATACGAACACGAAACTTCACCTTATGCAATTATCTGACCGACAAAAGGACTTTTCCAGAAGAGCAATGCTAGTCTTTACACAGTGCGTTTAACCATGAACTATCTTCTTCAGAATTACATAAATGTACTACAACAATGTACCTTGGCCTTCCAGATCATCAGCCTTTAATCCTTTTGAGCATACATATGTCCGCCAGCTTCCATTCCAGCCTAAGATACTTGATCAGATTCAACAAATATTGCAGCAAATATTCCGTGCAATTCCACGCAACAACATTAGATCATTCAAATCATTAACGGCGCAAAGTTGCGTAGCAGTCTTGGCTGCAAGAGGTGAGCATACACGGTACCTACTTTATTAATTTGCACCAGATATAATTGTAATTGTTATGAAAGGGCTTTTATTGATTATTGTCAATGTGACAAACAATGCTTTTCCTGGTCATCACGTTTTAGTGAACATCTTTATTAGTATCAGTAAAATTTATATTTAAGATAAATGAATTTAAATTCTTAAAAATTCATTATGTGGTTCTTATTTTTCTAAAAATGTATGATTTCTTCTTTTTTGTGTTTAAATAATTATCAACGGTACCAGGCGCGCGTTTCATCTACATAAAACTCATCAGTGACGCTCATATAACAATATTAATCAAGTCAAACAAGTACGAATTTGAAAAGCTTTGAAGATCCAAAATTGCAACTTGTTGTGTCAAATACAGCTAAGGTTATCTTCTCCTGTGATAAGAAAATTCTTAGTTTTTCGATAAATTCAAAGTTTTGTAAACAGGAAATTTATAAAAATGACCACATAATTTATATTCATGTCAACACCGAAGTGCTGACTTCTGGGCTGGTGATACCCCTCGGGGACGAAACGTCCTCCAGCAGTGTAAAAAGTTATGAAAGGTACCAGGATTATTATTTAGTACGCAAGACGCGCGTTACGTCTACATAAGACTCATCAGAGTCGTGCATATCAAAATATTGAACAAGTCGAACAAGAACGAAGTTGAAGAGTATTGAAGATCCAAGATTCCCGAAAGTTGTGCAAAATACCGGCTAAGTTATCTATTCCCGGGATGAGAAAATCCTTAGTATTTCGATAAATTCAAAGTTTTTAAACAGGAAGTTTATAACAATGACCATATAATTGATTTTCATGTCAACCCCGAAGTGCTGATTACCGGGCTGGTGATACCCTCGGGGACAGCATCGAACCAGTGGTGTAAATAGTTATCAAAGGTACCAGGATTATAATTTATCGGTAATTCATATATTTTCCCTTTGATCTTACTGCCTAATATTTTCTAATATCAATGTACTGGCTTTTTCACTGAAAAAATTAGGCAATACATTATGTGACGTCATAAATACCGATAAACAGAATAATAGGTAGTTTCGTTTTTGATACTAACTATATTATGTGGTATATTTTAACTCGACCTAACGGGCTCGTCTAGATATTCCATATAACATAGTCAGTATCAAAAAGGAACCTACATATTATTCTATATTTAGTACGCCAGAAGCGCGTTTCGCCTACGTAAGATTCATCAATAACGCTCATATCAAAATATTTATCAAGCCAAACAAGTACGACGTTGAGGAGCATTGAAAATCCAATATTTCAAAAGGTTGTGCCAAATACGGCTTAGGTAATGATAAATTGAAATTTTTGTAAACAGGAAATATATCAAAATTACCACATAACGCATATTCATGTCAAAACCGAAGTGCTGACTACTGGGCTGGTATTACCCTCGGGGACGAAACGTCCACCAACAGTGGCATTGACCCAGTGGTGTAAATTATTATCAAAGGTACCAAAGTTATAATTTAGTACGCCAGACGCGCGTTTCGTCTACATATGACTCATCAGAGACGTTCATATTCAAATATTCATCAAGCCAAACAAGCCAAACAAGTACAAAACGTACGTAAATGAAGAGCAATGAAGATCCAAAATTTCAAATGTCAATAGAAAAACCAAAAGGCATATAGTCAAAGCCCATCAGCAAATACGAAAGACAAAAAACAACAAATTACCATTGTACAACAACAGACGGGATGTATAAGTATTGAGCCACATCAAATGAATACCGGATATCACCACAAGTAGACAAAACAGTAAAGGAAATAACTTACAAAAACAAATAAAAGAATACTATAAAACGTACGTAAGCTGATAAGAAACGTCAGTACCTAGAATCTATACTTCAAGACCGTCGTGAATAATTTGTGAGTTTGACCTTTTTTTCTTTTTGTTGAACCCTGGTCCTCTGACCAAAAGACGTTTGATCTATTTCACTTATGGTTTACATACAAATGAATTTCATATATATCAAACAGTTAAGGTTCCACTAAAGTCAAAATATAGGACACTTCTTAAACATCTAAACTTTGCTTGTATTCTTCAATGGAAATTACCCAAAAACGATGACCGATGCACCACTAAAATTCAAACTTAATCTGTGTTTGGTGGTTATTAATATTTGTAAAGAACAGAAACCAGTGTCTGAATGTACGGATTAACGCACGTATGTACAAACATGCAGACGGAAAAAGGTACACCTTAATTATCCTGTCGTCATTCGGCAGGAGCATAAAGAGAGAAACGATAAGCATCATTATTCAACTTGTAAGATTATTCATTAATCTTTTATTTCAACTGCAGAAAACGTAGACGTATCATTTAATAATTTGCCATGGTTAGAACATCTTATAAAAAGTCTGTCTCCTTTTTGTATAATCATCAATATATTCCATGTACCAGCTGCATGCCAAGCCCCTGATGAGCCAACGCTCTGAATATCATTCTTCCATAAGTTACAACGTATACGCTCATAAAGAGCTGCGTTTATCGTATAAGAAACCAAGTTTAGTCCAGATTTCGTTGCAGTAAAAACTCCTGATTCTGGATCGTATCCGTTACCTATATTCACCCAAACTGTTTTAAACTTCAATATTTGACCTTGATCAACATGGTAAGTAGCGTGTATTGATGCTGCAAATGCCACAATACCTATAAAGGTAAAGATGTATGTCATTCAGTGAAATTCAACCAAAAGTAAATCATTTGGCTTCTTTAACGATGTATCCGGCAGGTGATAATCTTTGGTACCAAGTAAATGAATGCTTTTTGTCAATAGGCTAACATGAGTCTTTTATATCAATGAACCTTTCCTGTTTTTGCCGATGTTTTATGTATCTTTAATATTTATCTTTCAATGACTACATGTAGATTCTGTAAATAAATCTTAATCATAATATTAAACTAGATAGCTGCATCATTCAAAGTACGAGTATGTTGAACTGTATATGTAATTTAAATTTTTGTCTCTTGAACATTAACATTTCCTTTATTTTAAAACCATTATGTAGACTCATAAAGACTGTAAGACTTGAGATAACTGGAAACGTTATAACGCCAGCCTAATGCAGTGATCTATAGATGTCCTTTTATGTGACTGTCCCAAGTAATACCCAAATCAAGGTTTTCTAACTAGACACAAAATCAACAGCTTATGTTAAAAAAAACTGAGACAAGTTTACTTATGATACATACCAGACCGAATAGTGTGAACGCCCGACGCACGTTTCGTCTACAAAAAACTCATCAGTGTCGCCCGCCGAATAAAAAGAAATAAAAAGGCATACTTATGTATAAAGTTTAGGAGTATGAGAACCGGAGATTCTAACTATTTTCTATTTACAGCTTAGAAAATCTAATCAATAAAGAAGAGACGAAAAATACACGGAAAATAAAACCTTTTAGGCGAACAGAAACTCAAAATGTCACAGCATGAAACGAAATATGACCAAATGAAGACTAAAATTCAGTCGACCTTTCGGGAGACAAACATAAACCTACTGTCCGAAGTTTTTTTATCTCCACAGATTCGATGTTTTGACATCTTCAACAATGACTTGATATCACAATAATTTTTATCCGACCTGTTTGACCTCAATTTGAAATCGATATCGCATGTGTCAACATGCTAGGTTATGAAACGAATGTCAGCGGAAAAGGTGAAATGACCAACAGGAGCGATTCCTGACGTCCAAAATCTTTCTTCAACATGTAGTACGTTCATTTTAATAACAATAGTGAACTGACACGCAGTTTTAGAATTTCGGTCAGCAAATAATCAATTAATCAAACCTGTTTAGTTGTTTTTTATAAACGTCATAGGCTAAGCTTAATGAAGACCGTAGGCGTCATTATTACTTTTGTTAGTTTTCACTGGTGTAGATTTTCCGGATTCGCATAAATCAAACCTTTCCTGATATGGACTTAAACGTTGTTTAATTTGAGGTCTAATGTTTGTTTTTGTTTACTGATTGCGCAACATATTTTATGCATATATAATATATTATTTGTTTTGAACTGTTTCATTCTTAAAATGAAATTTAAATATGACATTGAATTAGACAGCTATTCCAAACCGTAGTACGTGTATGTTGACCAGGAGAAGTCATTTTAGTGGTCATTTTGTCTACAAAAGATTAATCAGTGACACTGGAATAAAAAAAAAACGTTATTACGTTTAGGAATTGTAATGGGGGAATAATGTTTACGTGCTCACATATTTTTTTTCCTTTCGTTAAATAATATTGCAACACGTTATACCTATGAATTTATCTTACCTTCCAACGACTTGATTCTTTAAATAGAATGCTATGAAACTTTCTGATTTGATACCTATTTCATACAGTAATACATGTATATTGACTTGAGGTTGTTTTTTTGATAAAATCTGTTTGCAGTAAACTGTTAACATCTATCTTAGTACCAGGATGCTAATTTAGTAGGCAAGAGCATTTAGGATGTTTGTAAGCAAGATGCATTTCCATCAGTGACGCTCGAATAAAGAAAGTAAAAAAGGCAAAATAAAATACAAATTTGAAGTGCATTGAGGGCCCAATTTTCCCAAAGATTTGACTAAATACAGCTTAAGTAATCTAATATAATCTATAAAAATGACATGGGAAAACCAAACGTTTATTAATCTATAATCAAATATTTACCTGCTGTATCTGATTTGACTTCCCGTTTTGAAATGTTCTCTTTCATTTGTAGAAGTTTTCTTTCTATTTCAAAAGACGATTTTGATTATATAGCTGACATGAAGATTTTGTCTCAAACCTTTGCAATAGAACGTTAGTCAAAAATTGAAACTAAATCTTATTTTGTGTTGTCGTAATACCCCAAACATTCAGCGCATTTCCATGTCTGAAACCTGTTCATCTTTTAATAAAAGACATGATCTTAATCAATACCTTATACTATCGTTATAACGTGTAAGGGTTTTCATTGAGAAATATGTTTCGGTTCTATATAAGTTAAGCCTTTCCTGATTTTGCACACCTTCGCCTTAACCCTTATCAAATTTGAGGTTCAATGTTCTGGTTTTTTTTCTTAACGATTGCACTACAGTTTATATATACAATATCTTGTTATGTTTACAACTTGATTCTCAAAATAAAATTTAAACATAAAACATAACATAGGATTATATAACTTTTTTCAATTATTAGTACGTGTATATTGACCTATAGATTTCAATTGTTTGGTTGTCTCATTGAAGTAAACGCATCAAGATGTACTTCATTTAAAATAAAGAACGGGATATAACATTTTGTTGATTCATTATCATTTGTTGGATAGCAGTTTCCGTAAATTTCGTGGATATAGGCGAACCACTGAATAAAATGTTCAACAAATTACAATGTTTTTATATTCTTCGCATGCAGTGATTGTCAAAACTACAAAATCAAATATCCACGACAAATGAAATTTTCCTCAAAACGTAACTATAAGCAGATTTATTTTGTCATATCAACTAAGGACATTCTCTGATTATATTCTCAATCAAAAATTGATTCCAGTGTTATATATATCTGAAATGTTATAAAGCATTTGAAAGAATGAAGAACATTACACATTTCAAAATTACGGTTTCCAAAAAATATGGCTCGTATCATACCTGTCTATTTTTTTCCAAAACGCAATGATCTTAATTCAAATAATATTTTGCTATTAACATAACGTTTTCTAGTTTTGAAAGAGAATTAACAGCTGGTACAATATGTATATTTAAGTCGAAGCTTTTTCTATTTTTGAAACATTTTGCTTTAAACGATGTTAAATTTGGGTTCCATTTTTTTGTCGTGTTATGTGTATGTACCCGAGTTGACTCTAAAAATAGAATTTTATCCGAATATTTGATAAGATAGCAATTTCATACAGTAGGACATGTATACTGATTTGTAGATGTCATTTGGGTAAATGTCTTAAAATAACTCATCATATTTTCTTTATTTAAAAACCTGACAACAACAGAATTTGTTAAAGATATAATGTGAAAAATCTTATTAAACTTATTATACGTACCAGACTTAAAAGTTTGTACGCAAGACACACGTTTAGATCACGAAACACTCATCTGTGACGCCTAATTCAATTAGGTTTACAGGGCTAAATAAAACAAAATTTGAGGAAAAATTAAAATTCAAATTTGCGGACGAGTTTGATAAATGCTTGTTGTCTTATCTAGAAAAGAAGGCACAAAAACATGGGAAGAACCAAATTATTAGGCTGAAGGTTGCATTTCTATAAAGATTGACAATGCAATTTCCTATAGAAACTCATTTTACAGCTAAAACTGTACCACTTTTACTATGAAGTTTTGAAAAAAATCTTATCCTAGAATTGAAAGTTCATTTGCACCACAATTTTTATATGCCCTGAACTTCTGAGAGTTTAAACTTATACTAATTTTCTTAACTACCCCTACCTCGAATGAAAGGTTACCGTATATTTCAATGTAACAAATTGAATATGCACGTGTTATTTACTGGTAACATTCCCAGGTTCTGTCTCTGCGATATGGAACACAAAGAGCATAACTGAGAACCAGTATGTTAACAAAATTAATTTTCTATGAATATTCAATTTCTCCCCAAAAGAGGCGTGTTTTCTTAAACAGCTGTATTTACAAAGTGCAACCTGAAATCAAACTGACAATGTCATAGCATTAAACGGGTAAAATGCACAAATGACAAATAGAATTAAACAAACAGTCCGGTCGACTGAAAAAGATAATTTTTCAAAGTATATTAATCTATCATTCAATATTTACCTACTGTATCTGAAATGGATACCTGTTTGAGAAGTTTCTCCTCCATGTGTAGAAGTTTTCGTTCTGTTTCATAAACATAAAACGACATCATAATGACAATAATAGATAGTAGGAGTATCAGTAAAGAGTTATCCATCATGAATTGATGTAAATCTAAACAGAGTGTTAGTCAAATATTGGTACAGTTCTCGCCTGTTGTATACTGATCGTTCATCTTACTATCTCCCACTTTATCTTTCAGATACATGTAACAGGTCAATTTTACTGAACTATATATAAATATGAAAAGCATAAATGAAAGTCTACAAATTAAACGGAAAAAGAATTTCGGAACGACAAATCGTTTGATATTCAAATGTACTTCATATCTAAGTTCCACGAATAGAAAAACCTTTAACTGATAAAATAGGGACGAAAGATACCAGAGGGAGAGTAAAACTCATAGATGAAAAATAAACTGACTACGCCATGGCTAAAAATAACAAGACAAACAGACAAATAATAACACACAACACACAACACATAACATAGAAAACTAAAGACTTAGCAACAAGAACCCGACCAACAACTTAGGGTTATCTCAGGTGCTCCTGAAGGGTAAGCAGATCTTGCTCCACATATGGCACACCGATAAATTATCATCGACGAATTCGCTTTTATTAAAGAATGAAAATCAAAAAAATCGATGTTAGAAAAAATCTTTAAAAGATGAAATATACAAAACGATCAATATACATGATATAAATGATTATCTTAACAACTTCAGTAGATGATGCTAGATACTAGGTGGAAAGTGTTAAAGAGCAATCGGATTTCTCGACACAAATGAGAGGCTTGAAAATTTTTCGTAAATTGCTCGGAATAGGTATCAACGTGGAATTTGAAATTGGTAAAAAAAAATCTATAATTTAGGACTCCATAGCGACCTACCTTTTACTGATGGGTATCTATAAAGATGAACTAGTTTTACAAAGTACAGACAGATTAAAAAGGGGGCATTGAAGTATGAAAGAGTAATTCACTGAAAAGAAGAATACAAACAGTACTTCTTATAGCTGTACCAGATGAGAAGCAAGTACGTAACTCTGCAATAGCCTTTCCACGAGGGGTCAATTGTTAAAAACATAGATTTTTTAAAAATAGTAAATTACGGAGTCAATGGATCCTTTTAATCAAATGTCATCAGCTAAAACAATTGATAGTCCTCTAATACAACGAAGACCTTGCACGAAGGAGCAACAACTTTTATCATTATTTATCAGTTGCCCTTAGAAATTATCAAGTCAATGCAAAAGAAGGAAAAGAAATTGTAAAACAAGCTTAACCTACAAAATGATTTAGTCAGTATAAAGAAGAACAAATCATTCTTTGCTTTTTCAAGGTTCAAAAAATTATGTTTGCATCAATTAAGCATGCAAATTATAAATAAAAATGCTTCCAGGTACACTGACAACTTCTCGAGATAATTACTAGGATTATAATTGTTTGTTGAATGTTCGTGCAACAGTATAGCTGTTATACAAAATAGTTGGGGGAGGGGCTCCCTTTCTAAATATATACTAGTATATAAATTATTTTTTGTTTTGATCAATGTCATTTGAAATCTTTTTCCCTTGGACAGTATTCCCTTCATTATAGATTTTTCTCATCAATGTAGTCTTATTTGACATGCATATGGTAAACAATGCTGTCATTTATGTACAAATTTGTAAAAAATTCGAATTCTGCAACTTTAAAAAGATATATAAATTATCATTTGATGATGCGATCGAGTGCTCTTTTTGTTGTTGTTTAAACCTTCGTAAGGAGCGCACAAAGACAATTTGGCAAAACCAAATGAGAATGAGAGAGTTAGTTTTTCAATTATTATTCAGACTAAACGAAAAGGATCCGCAAATAATATATCAGGCTATTTTGTGATCATTTCATAATAATTATGCCGACTCCTACTGATTACACAAAAATATACCGAACTCATAACTTACATAGTGACGACAAACATAAACATTTCAACTGCGCCCTTTATGGCTCAAAATGTCCTTCCATATTTGACTGCTGGCGAAATTACACATACTACCCGTATATATATTCCTTTTTTAATACTACAGATTGAGATATGATAACGATACTAGTAATTATTAATTATCAACTTGCAACATAAACTGTTATTTCATGTTTTGCAATGGTATCTTAAAGTCCTGTCATACAATTTTATTGTTTCGAAAATCGTCAAACCTTAATACATTTGCACACCAGTTGTTGGCATGAAACGAGGTATGATCTTCTCATACAGTTTATGATGGTATGATACTTAACCCCGAACGAGAGATATTGCAATTGATTTTCATATGAAGACATAATCTTTCAATCAGTTTAATTGAGGTCTGGAGCTGGCATGTCAGTACAAAAAATGTAACAGTTAGTAGTCCTCTGTTAATTTATGTATCATTGTGATTTGCTGAATATTTTTCTGTTACCTTTTATGACATTGAACTCCGACTTCTTTGAAACAGAACTTTAGTGTGCGTATTGTTGTGTGTTACTTTATTCTTCATTGGCTAGAGGTATAAGAGGAGGGTTGCGATCCCACAAAAACTATTTAATCCCGCCGCATTTTTGCGTCAGTCCCAAGTCCGGAGCCTCTGGCCTTTGCTAGTCTTGTATGTTTTTTTACTTTTAGTTCATTTTTGGAGGTTAATATTAAATCATGTTTCACTGAACCAGTACATAATTTTGTTAAGGGTCCAGCGAATAACCACCTTCGGGTGATGGTTTTCTTCGCTGCGTTGAAGACCCGTTGGTGACCGTCGGCTGTTGTTTGCTCAATGGTCTGGTTGTTGTCTCTTTGACATATTTCCAGCTTAAATTCTTAATTTTAAGAATAGAATTTTTTTTTTCTTATTAAAGAATTCCTTGTTTTAATTTTCTAAATAAATATAAATAGAGAGCTGCTGACCCAACACCTCTTATGCTTTGTGCTGGTAGGGTTCCCTTAAGTACTTTTTTGTACTTCAGGGATTCTAATTTTGTATACTTTGTCCTGATGTCGGCGAAACATGTCGACAATAAAAGGTGCAGTTTACTTAAGTCTTGTTGTCAACGTAGCTGTATTTAAAGGAATATAAGTGCAAAAAGGTAAAATACGAATCACTATTGATCATGAAACATGTTTCTGTAACTGCAAATCAAAAACCCAGAAAACAAAGGAAAATAATCAACCATTAGTGCATCATCGTCACGATCTAAAGATGTGATATATATTCTGTCTCCTTTTTTCATTCTGTGCAATGAATGTAATGTTCCAGTAGAGCATGCACTTCTCATATCGTTAAATACAAAACAGGCTCTTTGAGGGGCGTCATTGCGTGCGTTTTTTGTATAAAAAAATATGTAAAGTCCAGAGTTTGGTGCAGTAAAAACTCCCGAATCTTGATCATATCCGTCACCAGTATTCTCCCAAACTGTATCAAACAATAGTACGTTATTGGGCTCAACAAAATAATCATCGGACCGAAATGTTGTAAATGCCACACTACCTGCAAATCAAATTTAAGTACATTAAACTGCAATACAACAGAAACAAGAACTCTTGGAAAGTGTTCGATGTAAAATGTTATCCCTGTAAAGCTTCTGGCGTCGAGGAGATAATTGTAATTTCTTTATGTTTCAAAGTTCTTGAACGGTCTCGTTTCAAAAACATACTTGTCTTTTGAATATACGGCATTGAACGTTCCTTTCGATAAATTCATATGGCGTTTTGTCGCAGAAAAATGTATAAAGATTTGTTTTCAATTTGTAAATATAGTTTACATGTATTCGCAAATTATCTCATTCACAAGCATCTTACCGTACCTGTATTGTTTGTTTTACACACACAATTTGACATGTGAAACCTTGTCCTTTATAGTGTGTAGTTCCGTTGTAATAAAATTACCTAATTGCATTTTAAGCCTCTACCGTATAAGTTTGGCTAATTGCTCCTTCCCATACACGTTTTTGAGTATATTCGGAGTCGTAATTGATTGCAAACATTCTTAGACAACCCGATTGTATCAGTTAATGACTTTTTACCAGTCGAACAACCTGCAGGGAAGCGAAAGGATAGGGCCTTGATCAACCTTTCGTTTTGTAAATATATATATTTTAACGAGTAAAGCACCATGAATGAGTTTTAACACAATAAGACCCGATAGATTTATAATGCATATCAATAAAACTTTTGTATTCCTAATCCAGCTTTGAAGAGTTGTTTCAATGTCACTCATACCACATCTGCTTTTATCTATGTATAAAGGTTATATAAAAATAGCAATTATGTGTCAAACTTAACTACAATAAAAATACTAGAATTAATTTACATTATTTTCATTGAAGCTTTAAGTGGCGAAGATCGTCTACATTTGAAAATTAATTGTTGCACAATTTCGTTTGGTAGCTTCGAAATTGTCTCAAAATGAACAGAATGTATTCACTTAATTAAAAGGAAACAATACTTCATTTTATGTATTAAAAGAATAAACAATGACTGAAAACAGATCCTTTAACATTTGCTTGATTTCCTAAAAAGAAATTGTATCAAATATCTCAAGTCGAGTTACCATGTCAGTGTGAACAGTGCATGATCGGTGCATACAAATCAACTGTTTCTACATGTTCTCATATCTAATAATGAAGGTGTAAGCAGTAATTTCTATAAATAAGACATATTAAAAATATTTTGAATATAACTTTCTTTACAATTGAATGAGAAGACCTAGGTCTATGTCCTGCAGGTACCATACATAGTTGCATTTGTTATCCTCGCTTGTTATTATTCAGATTTTGTTATGTTTGAAGGAAAATGAAAATAAAGGTGTCTCGATATTGTTTTCGTCATCGGACGAACACTTAAGTCGTAGACAAGACTTCCAGAACTTACACAGAATGTTGGTAAATTTAAAAACCATCCTTAATTCTTAACTTGATAACAAAATTCTGTTCCTTAGCTACAGGAACCATTATCAAACATACCTCACACATGAACAGTAAGACATCACTTGAATTTATATGCTATCTATAAAAAAAAAAAGATGTGGTATGATTGCCAATGAGACAACTATCCACAAAAGACCAAAATGACACAAACATTAACAGCTATAGGTCACCGTACGGCCTTCAACAATGAGCAAAGCCCATACCGCATAGTCAGCTATAAAAGGCCCCGATAAGACAATGTAAAACAATCTAAACGAGAAAACTAACGGCCTTATTTATGTAAAAAAAAAATGAACGAAAAACAAATATGTAACACATAAACAAACGACAACAACTGAATTACAGGCTCCTGACTTGGGACAGGCACATACGTAAATAATGTAGCGGAATTTAACATGTAAGCGGGATCCCAACCCTCGACAGCGGTATAACATTACAACATAAGAACGAACTATAAAAATGACATTAACATACAATCGGTTGCTCAACATGCATATGGAGTTGGTGACTGAATTCAAACGAAAAAGAGAACCTACAAAACAGGATGACGGATTTTGTTGTCCGTTCGTTCCGCTCAAAAATAATTATATAATTGGCATACAATGATTTACTAAGACTATAATTGTGTTTTGACTTATTATAAGTAAGATATGGTCTAGGCGTAGGAACAGGGGAAAATGCGAGGCCATACAGTGAACAGAATATACCTGACATACATTTGAAAGCAGGAGTGATATATAACATTTTTTTGGGAAGGACTGTCGGGGTACAAGGACTAGTATGTATTTATCATATATGTCCTTATATTGTCCTTATTAAACAAAGTGAAATCTTAATTTTCATTGATCTTACGTTTTTAATGATATCCCAACATGGTTTTAATATTTGATAACATCATATATTTCCAACGACTTGGTTTGTAAATAGAAATAAAACAATATGGATAAGATGGGTATTGTAAGAAAAACCAGGTGTATCTTGATTTCGAGATACTAATATTTATAATGTCTCATGGAAGAATATTGTTCAATACATTTCCTTAATTTCAAATCAATTTAAAAGAATTGAAAACACCATAATGTCTCATTGGCACACATACCACATCTTCTTATATATATTAACAATCTAGAACCAGCCTAAAAGGAATATAATGTTAAAGTAAACTGTCCGACGTGGCCTTATGTGGCGTTCATTATTTACCTCTTGTATTTGATAACACTTCCTGTTTAAGAAGTTTCTCCTCCATGTGTAGAAGTTTTCTTTCGGTTTCGTATACATAAAAAGACATCATGATTCCAATTATAGAAAATAGAAGTACATGTATCCCGACAGCATTTTCCATCGTGCAATAATGTACTTGAAATGATCTTTGACATTGCGTTCTCTATCTTTTCTTTCAGATAAGATTATGTGAACACAAAAGTCCTAAGAACGAGACTAGCCTACATATAACTGTAAATAAAGGGGGATATCATAGATTAGAGGAACAAATTCGAGGAAAAAATTCGAAAAGATAAAAAAAAGTCGTTTGGTTGTCAAATGGCAAACGAATGTTAATTACAAAAATAAAAATGTTTAGCTGATCAACTATTACCAAGGAGTTCGCTACTGCAAAAGAATTTTCAAGATATATGAGAGATTTTAAAATTGATATAAAAATAGAAACTTACAGGTAAAGTGGTCTATCAAAATTTTGAAGGAGATCATGGTAGATTATATTTGCAGAGCGGTAAGAACAAATGTATTTTATTAGGGGAGATAATTGTGAATAAAAGCTTGAGGCATTCTCTGGAATAATGAAACAAACGCGATGAAAACATCTTGTAAAGCTCTCAAGATGAGTATCAAGACGGCCAAATTCGAAATGGGCTTTCTTTAAATGAACAATGGTATAAAATCACACTTAAATGAAAAACGGAGCAAATACAATATCAGCAGAATGAAAACGAAAGTTGTCCGGCACCGCAGAGACCTTTTGTATTCTACACAATTTGAAGCCATAAGGATTTTTTTTATGTCACAAGATATGAACAGATAGGTACATGTATCAGAAATTCTTTAAATGCAAGAAATTCTGTCGGTTACATCCAAGTAACTTTGTACCTTGTGTTTGTTAATTTAAATGCTAGTTTGCACTTGCCGAACTAATTTCTCAATCACTTTCATTAAGGTATTTTGTTATTTTAAATTTTAAGAGCTAGTATGCTAGAAACTGCTAGTAGTCCATTCTTAATTGATGTATCATTGTCATTTTGCTTAGTTTCTTTCGTGACCTATTCAGACATCGGACGAGGACTTCTTTTAAACAGATTATAAATCCATAATTTAGAAAGCAGTGTCAAAATGCGATCTCTTTACAACTAAAACATGTTGGCTATGGTACAAACACAAGTTAAATACTTCAAGAAAACAAAATCAAAAGTAGTAACAAGGAACTGCTCCAAGATGTTGTATAAAACCTTATCATAGAATTTAAATGGAATTCAAGTTGTCAGTATTTGTGAGAGGTGTTGTGAGATGTGAGGGGTAAATCAGTAATATAGGTATCAATGATATGGAAGCGCATATGGTACACCTCTTGTTAAGTTATTTTGTTGCTAATAAGTCGGAATTATGAGTTATGTTGTGTGTTATAAGCTGGAATCTAATTATCATGTGGAGTCAACTTGTCGGAATGATGAGGAAACAATTTTATAGCAATGTCGACTTGTTAATATAAATGTAATGGTATAGTAATACGAAGTCAACATGATGAATTCAACTTGTTAATTGATCAAGTCGACAACTTGTTTATTTGAAGATGAGGTACCACGTGACTTATACTGAAAAACATAGGTCTATTTCTTAATCGATTTCCATATTTCGTTTGTTTAATATGCTTCGGTTGTATGAGTTATTTTGTATGAAAAGGGGGAACGGCAGTCAAATATCAGAAAAATATACTGAAAAAATAACAATATTTCGGACATTAGGGGGATATATACCCCCACCATTTAGTCAGGCCGTTTTTTTTCCTTTACATCTCAAATGCAATCAGTATAATGATAAATTCGTGATCGAAGGATTCAACGGAACATTTTGTTGTATGAGATTAATGCTGTCAGTGAATAATTGTAATGTTTCTGAAACATACAAGATTTAGAAAATAGTTTTTTTTTCTGTTGATGCTTTATTTTGATCTATTAAATTAAAGCATCTACAAAAAAAAACCATTTTTTTAAATCTTGTATGATTTAAAACATTAACTCATATTATAACTCATTAAGATTTTCACAACAGTTCAAAAAGTAAAATCACAAGAATACTGAACTAAGAGGAAAATCAATTGGGAAAGTCCATAGTGAGATTGAAAAATCAAAATACAAAACTATGGAAGCGCATATGGTACACCCCTTGTAAAGTTATTTTGTTGCTAATAAGTCGGAATTATTAGTTAAGTTGTGTGTTATAAGCTGGAATCTTATCATCAAGTTGAAGTCCAGTTGTCGGAATGATGTAGAAAAATTGTTTTACAATGTCGACTTGCTGATATAAATATAATGGCATAGTAATAAGAAGTCGACACGTTGAATTCAACTTATTAATTGATTAAGTCGGCAACTTGCTTATTTGATATTAAATCATCATATTGAAGTCAACTTGTCGGAATGATAAAGAAAAAGTTTTTGATTACGATGTCGACTTGTTAATATAAATGTAAATGACATAAAATAAGAAGTCGACTTGTTTATTAATTAAGTCAACTTGCTTATTTGATGTTAACTTTATTCGTTCTCACGGTCAGATTCCCACGGTCCGTATTTTACTTCCTGTGCTGACACATTAAAGATGGAGATCGACAGCAACAACATCAGCGGGAGCAGTGGAAACGAGTCATAAGTAAGTTTATATTTGTTTTCTTTGGAGACTTAGCGTTATATTTTAATATGAAGCAATACTGAACACAAAATGAAAAAGATCATAGGGAGAAAAAACGTTATTGTTTGAATGAAAGGGCATTGAAAAGTTACAGTTTAACGTGACCTGTGATAAGATCTAGAGTAAGACGTCTGCTATTATTAAAGATATATTCTACTTAAAGGGTTTCACCCCTCTCCCCACCATCCCATCACAAGTACACTACCCGCTCTGTACGACTGTCAATGAAAAATGGAAAAAAACTGAATGGTCCCTCTCTTTCGCCTTTCAGAGTCCTTTGTAGATCAATCTCCATGACTCATTTAATTCATAACAGCTAAGCAAAAAAAAATTAGTAATCTAAACAAATAATTTGATTCACAACTAGCAGGGTGGATCTTGTCATTTATAAGGGTTGGGTATGGGGATCCTAGCCCACGATAAAGGGGAGTTCCAACTATATGTCCCCATTCAATTGCATTGATCTTCCAAATAAATGTAAAAGAGGGTTCCAACCCCGGACCCCCTGCTTTCGCCACTAATGCCAGATAGAAAAGCATGATGCGAAACGAAATATGTGTTCACTTTATTTTGATATTGACCGATTAGAAGATTTTGCTATTCATTAAACATTTCAATTGAAAGAATATCGTCTATTTCAGCTGCTTGGTCACCTGCCCGTCTAATAAATGGTCAAAGACTATGGAAGCAAGCAATATTTTAAAGGTAATGTTGAAAGTAAAACAAAGAAATATGTTGCTGACATCGAACATCAAATCAACACACTTTGGCTTAAAAACAAACAAAATTTGTCAAAACTTTCTTGTATGGTTTTTATAATGTTTTTCTTCATTTAGACTAATCAGCTCCATCTTCGTGGAAAGTATGAAAAAGGTTTAATACTGTATTATGATTTATTTTGTAAAAACTGCACCTTAAACGGCCAAAAATTACAAAAAATAAAGGATTACCAAAATAGGAAAAATGAGCACACATTTACACGGCTCTAGCGAAAAATATAGTGAACCATGATATAAAGTTTTCTTCATATTTTGTCTAGCATGCGCAGTAAAAGCGAGACATGTAGGTACGGTTTTACAGGCGACGGTGAATATATGGCGTTAACATTGCAACCAAGTTTGCTGCTGATGTCTTTATCTCGTGAAGCATAACGAGTAAGGTTCTTATATTTAGGATGCAGATTTCCTACATATTGTTCTTGCCAGTCAGTCATGCGCCATTTATCTTTGACCTATTTTAAATGCTTGAATGACCCTGAAGAAATTTAATAGTCAATTTTGCAACCGAGTTTACTGCTTAAGTCCATATCTCAAAAAATAGAAGTCTAAGGTTGATAATATTTGGCATTAACGTCTCCAACTACAAGGGGATGATAGTCTGAAGTGTAATTTTAGCTTTGACTTAGGTTGATGATATTAGACAAGGAGGTTCCCCACTACCAGGGGATGTCATTTTGATACCTGTAATTTGATCTTGGCCTTGTTTTTATGGTTGATTGACTTTGACAATATGCGACCAAATTTTATAAATTAGTCAATGATTGATAAAGAACTAGATATCATGTTTAAGGAGGCATGATGTTACAACAAATTTAGCAAAAATTGAAACATCTTTTTTTCATAACAAATTTTATTCATTAGGTACACTATTCGTTGTTTCTTTAAGATATGGTACAAAAATCAACCAAACAAAATAAATTCGTTTAGGCATCAGATGACTTTAAAATGTTTATTCGATTGCAATATGCTGGAAGAAGATATGTCCTCTTGTTTGAAAATGAAAACATGTTCAAATGTAAAAATATCATATGCTTATACCTGATACCTATAACGGGTAAATTTAAAAATGAAATATGTTATAAATATCGCCATGAAGATTTATTTTGGATTGTCAAAACTTACTGTGTATTTTTCCATTTCGTATTCCATTAAATGTGAAGGCGCAGCGCATTTCCTAGTAGTTTTATAGTAAGCTGATGACGTCACAGTGAACACCCTATTTAGATATCAAGCCAATCGGATTTTTCATTTTATCATTACATCATACGTGTAATTTCTATCTTTATGTTTCAGTTACTCTGTTGTCTCCTTTGTGTTGCTGATCATGACGTTACAGGAATACCTTACCCAGGCGATGATGCTTCTGTGCCTGAACTAGTCCAATACTATCATCAATTATGCTACACGTCCCTTCAAATATGTGGATTTCTTTTGTTTGTTCACGGAACATTCATGAGTTGTTCCATGTTAAAAAGACTTAAGAGAAGATTAAATATCAGACGGCGTAACAACCAGTCGCCATTACCTACAGTTGTAAGGACAATCCTGGCTTTACACCGTAATGGCCTGTCTAATGCATATGTTGGATACAGGTATATGTGGAGGACTCTGGACATAGGCTTTGGACTTTGCGTCACACAATCAAGAGCAAGGCTTTGCTTAAGAACAATAGACCAACAGGGTGTACTCAACAGATCGCGTCGAGTTCTTCGAAGGAGAGTGTACTACAATAGAGGACCAAACTATCTGATTCATGTCGATGGTTACGATAAATTAAAACCCTACGGCATAGCTATACATGGGGCAATCGATGGATACTCTCGTAAACTTTTATGGTTGATAGCAAGTCCCTCCAACAATAACCCCAGATATGTCGGTTACTGGTATCTTAATTGGATCAAACAAAGAAAGATGCTTCCAAGGGTTGTTCGACAGAAAACGTCATAATGAGGGATTTACAAAGATCGTTGCGACATAATCAAAACGATGAAATGTCGGGACAAAATTCTTTTCTCGTCGGCAGATCTGTTGCAAATCAAAGAATAGAAAGGCTTTGGGGTACACTAAAAACGAGTTTCACCCAGTTTTGGAGAAACCGTTTCTAGGATTTCCAAGACACTGGACTTCTTAATGTATCGTGTCCAGTACATAAAGAATGTGTTCGATTTTGTTTCCTCTCCGTTATCCAACATCAATTGGACATGTTTGCTGAGAACTGGAACTCACATAGAATAAGAAGACAACGTGCTGAAGTTGTAACACCAAGTGGTATTCCAAATATGTTATACTATCAGCCAGAGATCTTTGGTGGAAGAGACTGTTCATTTCCTTTACCATGTAACTTACAAACAATTGACAATCTCATAGAGGAATATACAGAGAACTTTCCAGAGCATGGCTGTAGCAATGAATTTATTAACATTGTCGAGTTGCTTACTGGAAACAGACGAGATCAGTTTCCCATCATCACATCATACGATGACGCAGAGCTATTGTTTCGGACATTGATTGCTGCCTTACCGAATTGAACATTTGCTATACATTTTTTATACAATAATGATTTTTCAAACATATTTTTAGAAATTAATTATATATATAATATAAGTAGGTTTGATATTTGGTTTTACCATACAAGAATTAAATCAAACAAAATTACTATGAGTTACTATATACTGTTTCTTGGTCCAGATTTTTTGTTGTTGATTATGGTAAATATAAAAGAAAATACTCTCTACGCCTAGTGCAGCATGATACGATCACATTTATCAAGGGAACAAACAGTAGGGCAAGTGTTGACACAAAGCTCATGCCTGATTTGTAACGCCTGGTCTCGGCAAAAAAGTTTGCCAATGGGATATGATATTCCTATGTTGATCGCATTCGTTTGAATGGTTTTGTTTCTACTTTTTTGTACTCAAGGATCTAGTTTAATGACACACTTTTTGTGCCAATACTTTAGGATATGAAACAAAAGACTTTTAAGAGGCTGTATCGCTCACATCAACCGTGGCTACATAAGCCAGCCCAATTTAGACCCCGATATAATAGGTATGTTCCCCGTTATTGCCCATCAAGGATGGATATAGCACTGCTTGAAAAGTGTTCATACAAAAACAAATGTTATCAAGTTTGGTCTCAGTAGTTTTGTTTAAGATCTTTGATCCCCCTGGCCCTCAGCTCAGGGTCCAATGTTAAACTATGTTGTTAGTAATTCCTGCAATCTTGGGTTATAGTCTTGAACCTACCAGACATAGTTTGCCTGTGCATTTTAAAAGATCATTGTGACCAAGTTTCATTGTAATTTGCACGGTACTTTTAGAAAATATCTTTCAATAAATTTCGCCATATGGTATAATCTCAACTACGTTCGTCACTGGCAATCAAGTTGGATTGTACCCTGTCCTGCCGAACACAATTTTGCTAGAAGGCCATCCAATGATAAGTTTTGCTTCAATTTGCTTAGTAGTTTCTAAGTAGAAGATCTTTCTATGCATTTCCAAATAAGATGCACTTACACTACGTTTTCCGCGGGCGGCCATCTACGATTGGAGACATACCTGACAGATATATTTATTGTAAGGATTTACTAGTAGTTTGTTTGCAATTAGTTCTATAAATTCTGTGTAAAAATGTGCTCCGTAGAGCGTAGCAAGTAACGACCGTATAAAGGGTACATTCGGGTAAGTGTTGACACAAAGTAAATGTAGACATATTAAATTGCTAGACTCCATCCAATTTAATCGCCCCGAAAGGGCCAATCACATCTCTATACCCGATTTGGGCCTCTTGTTTGTTGGAAACGATAAACAAAAAACTTAAAAAATTAAGTAAAACACAATGTATGAAATCTACAAAATAAAAATATAAATCTATAAAGTATACACATGTCGAACAACATTTTTCGTTTCATCAAGTTGAAGCATTTTCAGTCTAGATCCTTTTTAGTACTCTTCTCAGTTTTCAAAACCGCCAACAAATTACATAATCCATTAAAATACCTTCATATGATTTCTGTTCCAAACATCTTCATCAAAATCGGACAAAAAAAAATGATTTCCAATTTGTTCTTGGTTCACCCCTTTTGGCCTTGTGTTTCTCAAAAACGGTAATTTCAACATCAAATATTTAAAACTATCTCCTACAGGGTCCAATGTGAAATCGTTGTTCCCCTCGGAGGCCTTGGATCAAACCAAAACCGGCCGGAAACAATTTGCAAAGGGAACTAGGTTTTGTTCCAATTGGTTGTTTTGAGCAACTGTTTAACTATGTTCCCGCTATGCCATCTTCGCTAGCCAAGGGTTACGATCCACTCCCGCTCTCTTCACGAGAAGAGAGCGGGAGTGGATCGTAACCCTTGGCTAGCGAAGATGCCGCTATGCCAGATCGTTTAAAAAGAATCAATACAAGAACCAATGTAAACAAGTTTGGTTCCTATAATTGTTAATGTTTGTGTCATTTTGGTCTTTTGTGGATAGTTGTCTCATTGGCAATCATACCACATCTTCTTTTTTATAAGTAAGTTCAGAGAAGATATTTGAATGCATTTCTTACAAGTGTGGCAGTTAGGATTATTATGTCATCATTATTTCCCTTGTTTAAAACTATAAATTTCATATTTCTTTATTTGATAATTTAGATGAAGCTTATTCGCTATATATTTGTTAAAAAGCATAGCTTTTGCTATTTGAATTCATTGGTAAAGGATATCTATTTATATTGTAAAGTTTAATATTTGCACCGTCGCAAAACCTTTGAGAAACTTATATATTTTAAAGAACTCGTTAACCGGATTTTAGGGACAAAAATGTCGGTTATTGATTGGGGATGTACGGCGACAGGGCGGGCGGAAATCAAATGTTGTCCGTGCATTAACTCATGAACTGTTCAACCAAAGCTTTTAAAATACTGATAACTAAATGGGGGTCAAGTTCAATAATGGCGAATTTGACTTTTACCGTTCAGGAGTTATGGTTCTTCAATGATGGAAAAATGGAGTTTCCAGTCGTGTCCGTGCATTAACTCATGAACAGTTCAACCAAAGCTTTTAAAATTTTAATATGTTGTTACTGACAACTAAATGAAGGTCAAGTTCAATAATGGCGATTTTGACTTTTACTGTTCAGGAGTTATGGTTCTTGAAAGATACAATATTGAAGTTTCCAGTCGTGTCCATGCATTTACACATGAACTGTTCTACCAAATCTTCCCAAATTTTAATATGTTATTATTGATGACAAAATGAAGGTCAAGTTCAATAATGACTTTTACCGTTTAGGAGTTATGGTTCTTGAAAGAATGTGAAATGGCATTTCCATTCAAGTGGTTGCATTTACTCATGAACCATTCCATCTAAGCTTTTCAAATTTTAATATGTTGATACTGATGACAAAGTGAAGGTCAAATTTGATACTGACAATTTTCACTTTCACCGTCCATCAGTTATGGTTCTTCTGATAGGCAGGACAAAAATAAATGATAATAAATCCGGTTTGCTGTCGTTGTGACAGCCAGCCTCTTGTTTTAGATTATAATCTTGAATTCTCTAAGGATTGATATTCAGTCCAACCAAGGAAAGCCAAGCTCTCAAAACAGAATTTAGGTTAGTGCATTTGCTACATGCCTCCATAGTACATTAGTGCATTTGCTACATGCCTCCATAGTACATTAGTGCATTTGCTACATGCTTTCTAAGTACGAGTTTGAAGATATTGAATGCTCCATTTCTGATTACCTTTGGCATGTGATAATAAAAGTTGTACTTTGTTAATTAAATTATATATTGTTTTCAGTTTTTGGTTTTCATTCACTTAGATATATTTTAGCGCATCACATTTGGCATCAGTCATTTCTATTACATCAGTTTACAAACTAGAACTAGTATCTCAATTGTTTGTAAAACAATTGAAAGGTCTTTCCTGTTAAAGTGATGTTTTCGTAATGTACTTTGTACGACCTTTCGTTTGATATACGACAAGCATACCTTCTAAAACTTTTCGCTTATAACACTTAATGGTCTCATCCGCCTAATTTTTTTTAGATCGGAAGTATGATATATGTAACATAGAGTATATGAGCTTTCATTTGATATGCGACAACTCCATGTTCTAGAAAGTTTGATTTTTGCACTTAATAACCCTATTCAACTTATTTTTGGAGGTTGGGAATTTGATATTTCATATGTTCATATCATGACCTTTCATTTGATATACAACACTGAACCCTATCTTAAAAGAAAATGTATTGTTTGCACTCAATAACCCCATTGGCCAAGTAATTTCAGAGGAAAAGATTCTTCAATGTTAAGGTCCTGTTATGTTTTGATATGTTACATGTATGTTGTCAACAATTTTTGTTTAGAAACGAACTTACTGGACTAACATTTTAAAGCAAGTGATCCAAGGACCATTGTGACTAAGTTTCAGAAAAGATCTTTGAAGTATTTTTTCTTATTAAAGGTCCATTGTTAAACTAAGTTCCATGATATATGATATGTACTGGAACGGACCTTGACCTGTCGAACACAATTTTCAAAGGGTACCATTTAAGAGCCGGTGAGACCAAGTATAGTTCTAATTGACCATTTAGTTCCAGAGGGAAACAATTGTGAAAGTTTTACCATAGGTTTAAATGTTAAACTCTGTTAACAGCTGTTGGTCATCTTGGAAAATATCTTTGAATGTTTCCTATAGTGTCGAATGTTTTAATGTTTCCCTCTTGCGGTAATCTTGGATGGTACCATAAACTGCTGACATAATTTAATCAAAGCACTGTAAGCGCTGTAGGCAGTTAACCAAAAACCAAGCCAAACATAATTATAAAAACTGTGGCAATGTTGCTTCAATTTTTTTAAAGATTTTTTTAAAATGAACAAACATTAGACAGTCATATATTGTACATTTATGTTCATTTAATGAATTAATCATTAAGGCAAATAATCAATATTTTGTCAAAGTTTTAAAAGCATCGCATATATCAAGTATATTTTTTTCATGGTAATGCGTCTGCAGTGGTACAAGTTTGCAATGATTGTAGTTCTTCTAGTTGATAGTTAACGTTGGTATAAGTTGACTGTTAGTAGTTCAAGTTGCCTTCAGTAAGAGCTTGTAAAAGTAGGAATGGACTTGCTTCCCTGGAAAGAAAACTGAGTGTGTGTTCAACAGTACAAAAGTTATGAGACACAAATTAGACAAATGTTTACTACTACAAGGATCAAAGGTGAGGTCTGACTAACCTCTCCATAGTAAATGTTAATGTCCCCCACCTTCACCCCAAGTTTATGATGTCTGAGTTTGGAATAAAATGGCAGGTAATTATAAAAACAGTTGGTCAAACATTCTTGGGCTTGAAAGATATGTTTTCTTAATAATGAGCCATATGAAAATGCAAATTTTTATAGGACCAGTAATAATTCAAATTATAATTAAGGGAAATTCTTTAAACCTACTAATTATTTTCCATCAATAAAATTTTACAATTATAAAAAAAAACATTGTTACATAATGCTGTTATGAAGTCTTCCAAACAAAACTTCAATAATTATTCATTCCTATGGTCACCGAAAATTGGGCAAGATCTAGTACACGTTGGTTAGGTCTATCAAAGTGACAGAGATATAGGACGATATGGTGTGACTGCTAATGAGACAACGCTCCATCCAAATAACAATTTCAAAAAAGTAAATCAGTATAGGTCAATGTACGGCCTTCAACACGGATCCTTGGCTCACACCAAACAACAAGCTATAAAGGGCCCCAAAATTACTAGTGTTAAACCATTCAAACGGGAAAACCAACGGTCTAACCTATAAAAAAAAACGAGAAACGAGAAACACGTATAAATTACATAAACAAACGGCAACTACTGTGCATCAGATTCCTGACTTAGGACAGGTGCAAACATTTGCAGCGGGAATAAACGTTTTAATGGATCCAAACCTTCTCCCTTTTTCAGAAACAATAGCATAACATCACAACATAGAAAGACATGCATATGTGACGCCTATGAGATTGACATTGCATGTCATTCAATCTTTTTGAAATGACAAACAGGAATGAATATGATTTAGTTTAGGAGTTGGTTTTTCAATCTTTTACAAGTTCTCAAAACACACACAAGAGGGGATGGGGTGACCCTAGGGACTGCCCTTATATTTCATTTAATGTTTTTGTATCTTGTCCCATACATGCATATATATGGTTTGGGGTGGGGATCTCAATCGTTATCAAGTTTTCAAACAGGAGGGGTGGGATGATCCTAGTATATTTCATTTGATTTGTTATGTTGTCCAATACATGGATATATATGGTTGAGGAAGCATTATTTGAAACATCAGTGACTAGCAGACTTATAATCCAGAGGAAATAAAGTGGAAAATTTTGGATATAAATTTCTGTTTCTAAGTTATCAAACAGGAGTTTGTAGGGTGACCCTAAGGACTCTCCCTATATTTCATTTGATTAGTTCTCAATCATGAATATATATGGTTTAATTTAAAGGTGGGGATCTCGACTGTTTCGATTCGGGGGATAATAAACAACATAAGGAATCCTAATGTGCTCTACTTCCTATGTGCAACTTCAAAACTTTTGGGAAAATCGATCATTTAAGGTTTTTCTGGTCATATCTTTTGTAATTCAGAACGAAAAGTATGAAAAAACTATCCTTTAAGTTATAAATAGCATAGTTACCAGCTAGATAAGAACAATGACAAGTATTTCAGCATTTATTGGGTAGAACACAAATCCAGGGTGCTTGCATAAAGCAGCTTAACTGCATAAAAAGGTTACATTCCAAGGACCACCATGATCAATTTTGATCCTTATTGGCCAAATACTTTCAGCTATCTTAGCTTGTGTTTCCCTTTTAAGTTCAAATGTTCAATTAAGATCTGTGGCATGTTGTTAACCATCTTGGATCGGACCCGAACCTTCTGGATACCCATTTTGACCATGTTTGGTTACAATTTGGCAAGTAGTTTCATAGACTTTCCTTATGGTCCAATGTTTAACTATGTTCCATGCTGGCAGTAATCTTATAGATTGAACCTACCAGACACAATTTTTAAAGGGCGCCATCCGTAAATAGTTGTGATAGAGTTTGGTTCTAATTGGCATATGAAGGAACAGATCTCACAATCCATGCCATACCAATATGCAACCACAAAAACTGTTTGAGGCCATATAAAATGAAGTCCACGATAAAGAGGAAGTGAATGTTTAATTGCTCTCTGATTGCACCCAGGGTATGGCATTAATTGTCCATCAGGATTTACTGAAACTATCCGTCAATTATTTTGATTTTACAATAAGACTTTTCTGACAAAGTATATATTTGATGTTTTATAACAAAAAACCATAGAATATAAACATATTCAAACAACGTATGTGGCATATATCAGTGTACATTAATGAAAATATGTGTATATAATAACGAAAAAGGTAGTAATTCCATGTATCAGTTGAGAGCAAATTATTGACTAATACACAAAATGTGACGGAAGGCAAGTGATTCAGTTCCGTGTTGAAATTGAAGTTTTTTTTCTCATTCTTATTCCATTGATTTCTTAAGGTTTCTTTCATATTTTGGTTCCGAAATTTTTATCACTTATTAGTTTTATGAATTACTATATGCTTAACATATACTGGGATAATCTTTATAACTACTATGAAGAAGAAACTGAAGTTTGTGTCTAAATTTGCAATTAAAATTACCTCAATTTTAAACAGTCCAAACTTCGCAAATTTTATAGATTAGAAGAAAATAAAAAACGGAATAGAATATTTTGACATATAAAATTAGCTCCAGGAAAAACTATTTCCATTAAATTTAAGCAAACATACACAATTTTTCATTTTGAAAAAGGGGGGTTGAAACTCTCCAATATACTACTAGTCATTAAAACGACTTTTTAGAAAAATGTGACCGTACGAAATTTTGACGACAGGGCAAAAACGAAAGAAGACATATTTGTCTTTAAGTTAAGACCATTTTTAGCCGTGTGTTATTTGGGGAGATTAAACTCGCGATCTAGACGACTTTTTACACTTCTGTCACCGCACTAAATCAAACAGACCAAATTCCACTATGAAAATTTGTCCATCTCAAGACATAATTTTATAGATGAGGACAGAATTTCATAGTACATAGTCATGATATATTGTCTTGTTGGACACTATTTCATAGGACAATATTTTGCTTTACATGTGTACTAATTTGATGTCCTATAGAAACGGCACCAAAGCCAATATCAATGAGCACCCAACTTCTTAATGCAAACACATAATTCACAATAAAGCACAAAAAAGTTTCCAGTGAAACATGCCCAGGTTGGTTTTCACATCCAACTATTACACCAAAAAAATCAACAATCAGAAAATGTAAACAAACTCATCCAAATTTCTGTGTGTTGAATAACATGACATTAAAACAAAAGAAGATACTTAAAAAAAATTAATTGTATATTGACACTATTTTTTCCACTTTCAGGTATGCTTAAATTCAAGGAATAAATGTTGCGTATGCTATGATATGGACATAAATGCATTTTTAGTTCCTTGTGCTCATAAGTTTTGTTTTCCTTGTGCCACAAGAGTCAAGACTACAGGACAGCCCTGCCCAATATGCAGAACTGACATTACAAATGTGGGATCACTAGTAAGCAGTGACATGTAAAAATGATGATAGTTTACTGTTGTAGGATTGTGTATGGTAGGATGCCATACATGTTTTCATGAGGAATTGATATCGTCTTAAGCTCACTTGGTGGCATCATTAGTAAGCAGTGAAGAGTAACAATAATAATGATTGTAATGTATGAAAGGATGTCATACACGTTTTCATTAAAATTGATATTGTATGTTTTGTATCGTTGCATGTCCAAAAAAATGTGTTTCCTGCTACCTCACTTTAAAAAATAGAGTCGGTGGTTCGCCATTCCATTTTATTTATTTATTTTTGACAGCTGATGTATCTCGGTTAAATTCATGATTACTCCTTATCTGATTTCATTTTCATAATCCTAAAAAGGGCCATTTGCACTAGTGTGACCTAAATGGAGATGTTTTTAACATGATTTAGAGCCCCTCAGACATTTGTTTGTATAAATTTTTCTCATCGATTGGCTCTGTCATCATCATTAACTTGCAATTTACAGAAATCTTCTCTAAAACTAATGTGCCAAATTTAACAAAACTTTGCCACAACCATCAGATCATGAGGGTATCTAGTTTAAAACAAGTGTCTGATAACCCTTCCTGCCAACTCACATGGCAGAGATGGATAAAAATAGAACATACAGGTTACTTAAAAATGCATTTTTATGCCCCACCTACGAAAGTAGAGGGGCATTATGCTTTCTGGTCTGTCCTTCTGTGCGTCCGTTCGCTTCAGGTTAAAGTTTTTGGTCAAGGTAGTTTTTAAAGAAGTTGAAGTCCAATCAACTTGAAACTTAGTACACATGTTCCCCATGATATGATCTTTCTAATTTTAATGCCAAATTATAGTTTTGACCCCAATTTTATGGTCCACTGAACATAGAAAATGATAGTGTGAAGTTCAGGTTCAAGTTTTTGGTCAAGGTAGTTTTTGATGAAGTCAAAAAGTCCAATCAACTTGAAACTTAGTACACATGATTCCTATGACATGATCTTTCTAGTTTTAATTCAAAATTAAAGTTTTGACCCCATTTTCACGGTCTACTGAACATAGAAAATGATAGTGCGAGTGGGGCATCCGTGTACTACGGACACATTCTTGTTTTGGCTTATTTCTCTGAAACAATAGCATTAAGAGCAAATCTTAAGTTAAAATGATCATCAGGTCAAGAGCTACCCTGAGACTACTAAGCGAATCCTTTAACCTGCTGTTGAGTTTCTGCTCCTGAATTGGTCATTTTAAGAAAATCTATCAGTTTTTGGTTAATTATTATCTTAAATATTATTTTTTTAATAGATAGAAATGACCTGTAAACAGCAAATATATAGTCTTTACGCTGAGTGGCAGCCTAACATGTAAAATTGCTCTTGGGCCTGTAAAAATCATATCTACAGGCCAACAGAAACTAACAAAAAAAAATCCAAAATTGAGCTCTCAGGGCCTGTAGATTTTACAGTTCATCCTGACTGGCAAAAAAGTTTAACAAAGTATGATCTAGAAATAAGTACAATTGACCAATTTAGGAATTATTGCACTTTATACCGGGTAGTCATTTTTTTCTGATTTTTTGCAATCGTTTACAAAATTCTTCTCCACTTAATTTACTGGGCTAAATAGAATTAAACTTAGCCACATTTTTCAAAAGGGTACCTTGATTCAAAAAAAAGATGACCCTACAAACCAATTAAGATAGCCGTCATGGCTAAAAATAGAATAGGTCATTAAAGCATTTAAAAATCGAAGGTAAAATAGTAAAAAAAAATCAAAATCAAATGGTCACAACTGATAACTGATTGTTGGAGGGACTTGCTATCAACCATAAAAGTTTACGAGAGTATCCATCGATTGCCCCATGTATAGCTATGCCGTAGGGTTTTAATTTATCGTAACCATCGACATGAATCAGATAGTTTGGTCCTCTATTGTAGTACACTCTCCTTCGAAGAACTCGACGCGATCTGTTGAGTACACCCTGTTGGTCTATTGTTCTTAAGCAAAGCCTTGCTCTTGATTGTGTGACGCAAAGTCCAAAGCCTATATTCAGAGTCCTCCACATATACCTGTATCCAACATTAGACAGGCCATTACGGTGTAAAGCCAGGATTGTCCTTACAACTGTAGGTAATGGCGACTGGTTGTTACGCCGTCTGATATTTAATCTTCTCTTAAGTCTTTTTAACATGGAACAACTCATGAATGTTCCGTGAACAAACAAAAGAAATCCACATATTTGAAGGGACGTGTAGCATAATTGATGATAGTATTGGACTAGTTCAGGCACAGAAGCATCATCGCCTGGGTAAGGTATTCCTGTAACGTCATGATCAGCAACACAAAGGAGACAACAGAGTAACTGAAACATAAAGATAGAAATTACACGTATGATGTAATGATAAAATGAAAAATCCGATTGGCTTGATATCTAAATAGGGTGTTCACTGTGATGTCATCAGCTTACTATAAAACTACTAGGAAATGCGCTGCGCCTTCACATTTAATGGAATACGAAATGGAAAAATACACAGTAAGTTTTGACAATCCAAAATAAATCTTCATGGCGATATTTATAACATATTTCATTTTTAAATTTACCCGTTATAGGTATCAGGTATAAGCATATGATATTTTTACATTTGAACATGTTTTCATTTTCAAACAAGAGGACATATCTTCTTCCAGCATATTGCAATCGAATAAACATTTTAAAAGTCATCTGATGCCTAAACGAATTTATTTTGTTTGGTTGATTTTTGTACCATATCTTAAAGAAACAACGAATAGTGTACCTAATGAATAAAATTTGTTATGAAAAAAAGATGTTTCAATTTTTGCTAAATTTGTTGTAACATCATGCCTCCTTAAACATGATATCTAGTTCTTTATCAATCATTGACTAATTTATAAAATTTGGTCGCATATTGTCAAAGTCAATCAACCATAAAAACAAGGCCAAGATCAAATTACAGGTATCAAAATGACATCCCCTGGTAGTGGGGAACCTCCTTGTCTAATATCATCAACCTAAGTCAAAGCTAAAATTACACTTCAGACTATCATCCCCTTGTAGTTGGAGACGTTAATGCCAAATATTATCAACCTTAGACTCCTATTTCTTGAGATATGGACTTAAGCAGTAAACTCGGTTGCAAAAATGACTATTAAATTTCTTCAGGGTCATTCAAGCATTTAAAATAGGTCAAAGATAAATGGCGCATGACTGACTGGCAAGAACAATATGTAGGAAATCTGCATCCTAAATATAAGAACCTTACTCGTTATGCTTCACGAGATAAAGACATCAGCAGCAAACTTGGTTGCAATGTTAACGCCATATATTCACCGTCGCCTGTAAAACCGTACCTACATGTCTCGCTTTTACTGCGCATGCTAGACAAAATATGAAGAAAACTTTATATCATGGTTCACTATATTTTTCGCTAGAGCCGTGTAAATGTGTGCTCATTTTTCCTATTTTGGTAATCCTTTATTTTTTGTAATTTTTGGCCGTTTAAGGTGCAGTTTTTACAAAATAAATCATAATACAGTATTAAACCTTTTTCATACTTTCCACGAAGATGGAGCTGATTAGTCTAAATGAAGAAAAACATTATAAAAACCATACAAGAAAGTTTTGACAAATTTTGTTTGTTTTTAAGCCAAAGTGTGTTGATTTGATGTTCGATGTCAGCAACATATTTCTTTGTTTTACTTTCAACATTACCTTTAAAATATTGCTTGCTTCCATAGTCTTTGACCATTTATTAGACGGGCAGGTGACCAAGCAGCTGAAATAGACGATATTCTTTCAATTGAAATGTTTAATGAATAGCAAAATCTTCTAATCGGTCAATATCAAAATAAAGTGAACACATATTTCGTTTCGCATCATGCTTTTCTACCTGGCATTAGTGGCGAAAGCAGGGGGTCCGGGGTTGGAACCCTCTTTTACATTTATTTGGAAGATCAATGCAATTGAATGGGGACATATAGTTGGAACTCCCCTTTATCGTGGACTAGGATCCCCATACCCAACCCTTATAAATGACAAGATCCACCCTGCTAGTTGTGAATCAAATTATTTGTTTAGATTACTAATTTTTTTTTGCTTAGCTGTTATGAATTAAATGAGTCATGGAGATTGATCTACAAAGGACTCTGAAAGGCGAAAGAGAGGGACCATTCAGTTTTTTTCCATTTTTCATTGACAGTCGTACAGAGCGGGTAGTGTACTTGTAATGGGATGGTGGGGAGAGGGGTGAAACCCTTTAAGTAGAATATATCTTTAATAATAGCAGACGTCTTACTCTAGATCTTATCACAGGTCACGTTAAACTGTAACTTTTCAATGCCCTTTCATTCAAACAATAACGTTTTTTCTCCCTATGATCTTTTTCATTTTGTGTTCAGTATTGCTTCATATTAAAATATAACGCTAAGTCTCCAAAGAAAACAAATATAAACTTACTTATGACTCGTTTCCACTGCTCCCGCTGATGTTGTTGCTGTCGATCTCCATCTTTAATGTGTCAGCACAGGAAGTAAAATACGGACCGTGGGAATCTGACCGTGAGAACGAATAAAGTTAACATCAAATAAGCAAGTTGACTTAATTAATAAACAAGTCGACTTCTTATTTTATGTCATTTACATTTTTATTAACAAGTCGACATCGTAATCAAAAACTTTTTCTTTATCATTCCGACAAGTTGACTTCAATATGATGATTTAATATCAAATAAACAAGTTGCCGACTTAATCAATTAATAAGTTGAATTCAACGTGTCGACTTCTTATTACTATGCTATTATATTTATATCAGCAAGTCGACATTGTAAAACAATTTTTCTACATCATTCCGACAACTGGACTTCAACTTGATGATAAGATTCCAGCTTATAACACACAACTTAACTAATAATTCCGACTTATTAGCAACAAAATAACTTTACAAGGGGTGTACCATATGCGCTTCCATAACAAAACGCATCAAAATCAAAACGAATGGACAATAGTTTAACTTACTGCAAAACAATTGTCCTGTTCCCTAGTATCTATGTTAAATCGCAATGAAGTGAATCGAAGGAAGCGCACGGGAAGCGATCCGCTTGCTAAATAAAAACAGGAAGATCAGCGAAACCTTTATCGCATAGTAAGCTATGAAAGAATCCGGAATGACATATAAAAGAACACATGCGGGAAATCTTTCAATCTAAATGTCGAAAACGACGACGCCATTACTCAATAAAGTTGTGAGATGTGGTGTGATTGCCAATGAGACAACTAGCTAGCATAGTTTAGATAAAGAGGATGTTAACAATTATAGGCAGTCGTACGGCATATGACAAATCATATAGTCGGCTATAACAGACCACCACGTGGAAATGTGAAACAATTCAAACGAAAATGTATCGGCCTTACTTAAAACAAAACAATTTTCAAAATCAGATATGAAACACATGATCCAACGACAACCATTGAACTACAGGCTCTTGACTTGTGACAAGAATATGAAGAATGTGGCGGAGTTAAACAAGTCACTCTGCGAGCACACAGCCTCAACTAAAACCTGGGACTGCCATGTCACAGCACAACAAAAACCATAAAAAAGCAGTTGTAGCTGGATAACTCAGTAGATCGGTATTACTAGCCGATAGAATTTTATCAAAATACGACGAAGGTCTCGAAGAGTGGGCTGATCCTCATCAACGTGAGTCACCTTTCGTTATATTCCTGAAATTACAAACCCAGTGATTTGGTCGAATGCGGTAAGTTATCCTCGAGGAAAAGCTGAAGGAATTATGGTTACGACAATTGGAACATACATTATCCCTTTTTTATCTGTAATTGAGTGCGATATGATTAAAAGTGTTCCATTTGTTGACAATCAGGTTGATTTGTTTTGAGCCTGAATCATTAATGTAGCGGAAGTGAGACAAAACAAATCTTTATTCTGTCGTCGGTATTAATGGCGTCGCGTCTTCATTGTTTAGATTGTTATGTTTCTCTTTTTTTTTCTAAACATTTATCATGTCGGGGTCTTTCATAGCGTACTATGCGGTAGTGTTTAATCTCAGTGTTGTAGACCATATTGTGACATATAGCTATTTACTTCTCAGTGATTTGGTATGTTTTGGAGACATGTCTGATTGGCTATCATAGGTTACCGTACGACCTTCAACAATAAGCAAAGCCAATACAGACTAGTCCACTTTAAAAGACCGCGAAATGATAAATTTAAAACAATTAACACGACTAAACTATTGGACTTATTATTGAACAAAAAGTGAACGAAAAACAAATATGTTACACATCAACAAAGACAACCACTGAATAACTGGCTCCTGACAGTGGACAGACACATACGTATAGAATGTGGCTGCGTTAAACATGTTAACGCGATCCTAACCCTCCCCTAACTTGCGATAGTGGTGTAACATTACAATATAAGAATGAACTATAAAAATCAATTGAAAAAGGCTTAACTCATCAGATGGATACAAATAGAAATAATACACATAGTGGGCATGACCGGGAACTTGCATTGTATATCCCAACAACAAAAAGACACGAAGTACAATTCTGAGAGTTTTGTTTTGCAGTTAATAAAACTTTTTTTGTCCTGATAATTTTGTAAATCTCCGTTTATGTTATAAAGCATGTATCTTTGTATTTGAGTTAATTTTTTAGATCAAGATAAAGCATCTACAGAAAAAAAAATATTTTTTAAATCTTGTATGTGACAGAAATATAAACCTTAGAGCGTCAACAGCAATCTCAGGCGAGACAGAGGGTTCTGTGGAATCCTTAACGAATTTAGTAAAAAGAACAAAAAATAGAAGTTAGAATAATCTTTAACTTTATTTTCCGCTATAGAGATGATGTTCTCTAACTTTTAAATCAACACGATTTGGCAGAAGCAATATAATGTTTCTTGGACCATTCTTACATCAATTGGCTCATCTTTTTAATTACAAATACAGAAAATCAAACATGTACAAATGTTTACCAAATATTTACTATCCGCCATGATTATTATTATGTTTTATATAGATCGTGTCATCATTAAGAAGCGTAATTACAGTATGCAATGTCTCCGTTGAACAATGGATTCGAAATTAACCATGTCCTGGACATCTGTAATTAAAATCAATTGCAATAGCGACAATGGTTGCTACCCTACAATACCGTATTTACACTATAGAAAATTCAAATAAGGTGCAGAAAAAATTGTTAATCTGAAATGTATCCGTAACCTTTACTCATCCAAAATATTAGAACTTGTTTTATTTCATTTGAATCAACTTTTCATTTGTTAAAAAAAATAAAAATAGAAAAGTTCGGTTCTCTGCTGGTAAATGTTATTCAATTTTTAGCTTAAGAATGTCAGTTTATTGTGAAACACACGCATCATGCACATGAATTACTACAAATACCAAATGAGAAGAAAATCAAAAAAAAAAAACACCAATTGTTCAGAGAACAATTGAAGGTCTTTCCATCAAAACAATGTATTTTGATATGAAAGTTGTGAAACTAAGGGTGCAATCAACAGTTTTTTTCTATGACGTCACATTTTTAGGGACCATGCATAAGTGACCCTTAGTGGTGGACTGATTAATAAAGATACTTGTATAAAACTTGATATCACTGGAATCAGAATATTCTCTAGTTTATAATGAAATAAAAATAATGTGTACTTTTAATATATTAAAAACATTCCATCCAATGAACATGGGGGAAAAAAGCTCTAATTTTGACAGAAAAAACTTGAAACCAGGTCATGTGCACAGACATGAAGACATGATCCATGCACATTTTTCATAATCAAAACTGTATGAAATTTGTAGGTTTTTACCTGGCCTTTCAAAAAAATCTTGTTTCAGGGTACGGTTTCCTGCTCCGAAAAGAGCTACAGTGGCTGCAAATAAGTTTTCAATTTTCACTGCCAAAAAAACAGGATGTTTACAAAGTTGTCTCCCCTCAAAACATGTAAAGTTAATTTAATTTTTAAAAATATTTCAATCATTCAACCTGTTTTAATTGAAAGCTAATTAACTATTTTTTACAATCAAACACAAAAAACATGATACTTTTGCACCAATTGGGTTAATAAACAGGGGTTTCCCTCCATGGTTATTTTTAGTCAGGGAATAACCCCTAGTTTTTTTTATACGAAACTGTTTATAGCACCCTTAAGGCAAAACTTTATATTCAATATATTAAAATTTCTTAGCTTTTCTTAATCTGTACACTATACCGATTAAAATGATGTCTTACTTTAAGGATTGTGACCACGAATAGTGATAATACAGCTCTTTTCTCATGTCGCGTAGTACTGACATATTGGCCAGTGGCAAACAGTTAAACCAGCTAATTCCAAACATTTCCTGTATCTCATTTTCATCAGTTTTACAAAGAAAATAATTCATAAAATAGGGTTTCTTTTGAATAAATAGAATAAAAACTATGAAATAAGCATGACTAAAGTTACTTGAAATATATTTTGTCCCTAGTATTATGTGAACTAAGTTATAGCTGAGTTGAGAAAAATATGGAAAAAGTGTTTTTCTTAGGAATGGCACATGTACCTTTAAGACTATAAAAAGTACCAAATATATAATATAATGAATTAAGATTTATGTCACACTGATCAGTAGTAAAGGTCAAAGTAGAAAATATCTACACTTTAAATGTGCAACCTATGGTTTCAAATATATGAGAGATTAAATAAAATATCATGACGTCGCAAAAAGATGCAAAAAACTTCAATATTCGCGCAGAGTCTGGTTTTCTTATTTCTGGTTGCTATGTACAAATCTGTAATATTTGCATTAAATATACCAAACTGATGCTTTTAAATTAAAGTATACATGCCGTACAATATTTTTCAGAATTATTTTACTCCATTCGCATGCACTTTTCTATGCTAAAACATCACTATAATATATATTTGTCCCTTTAAGGGTGCAATCAACAGTTTTTTTCTATGACGTCACATTTTTAGGGACCATGCATAAGTGACCCTTAGTGGTGGACTGATTAATAAAGATACTTGTATAAAACTTGATATCACTGGAATCAGAATGTTCTCTAGTTTATAATGAAATAAAAATAATGTGTACTTTTAATATATTAAAAACATTCCATCCAATGAACATGGGGGAAAAAAGCTCTAATTTTGACAGAAAAAACTTGAAACCAGGTCATGTGCACAGACATGAAGACATGATCCATGCACATTTTTCATAATCAAAACTGTATGAAATTTGTAGGTTTTTCCCTGGCCTTTCAAAAAAATCTTGTTTCAGGGTACGGTTTCCTGCTCCAAAAAGAGCTACAGTGGCTGCAAATAAGTTTTCAATTTTCACTGCCAAAAAAACAGGATGTTTACAAAGTTGTCTCCCCTCAAAACATGTAAAGTTAATTTAATTTTTAAAAATATTTCAATCATTCAACCTGTTTTAATTGAAAGCTAATTAACTATTTTTTACAATCAAACACAAAAAACATGATACTTTTGCACCAATTGAGTTAATAAACAGGGGTTTCCCTCCATGGTTATTTTTAGTCAGGGAATAACCCCTAGTTTTTTATACGAAACTGTTTATAGCACCCTAAGTTTAAAATGTCATTTCAATCGTCAAATGATAGCTTCTAGTACGCTGATTCCAAAAATATATGGTTTCCGTACATTTTTTTTTAAATAAGGTAGATAATTTGTTACATCCGGTTGGAAACATTATACCTACGATTATATTTGAATATTGACTTGACACTGATTCCAAAAATATCTGGTTCTATATACTTTTATATTGATAAAGTACAAAAAAATAGCTACTTCCGGTTTACAAAAGGTCACCTCCGGTTGTTTTTTTAAGGTTAAATGGTTTGATATATTTATCCAAAAGTTTCATAGCTGTATCATGTATACATATAAAATAAAAGCAAGGTCAAAATCTAGAACGTCAAATTAAGCTATGACCTTGAGTTCAATTTCAAGGTCATGAATTAAGGACCTCAAATCAAAAGACCATAGGTCTTAATTTTATTTGGTTAATGAGTTATATCACCAAACGCGTATTTTTAAATACAAGAGGGAAGAAAACTCCCTTTTACATTCAACGTACCTTTGCAATAAAAATTTATGTGTTATATGTCGCAACTAACAATTTAGTAAAAATAATTTGTTGATATCTTAAACGGTCTTTGGATATAAGTGAAAATAAGCCAAATTCAAATATTAGAATATGACCTTGACCTTTGACCTTGACCTTATTTTCATTCTTTTGGACCAAGGACCTCAAATCAAAAGATCCTAGGTCTATATCACTTATGGTTTATAAGATAGAAATGCATATCACTTATATCAGATGCATAAGGGGAAATAACTCTCATATTGAGCGGTCATATTGCTTCGGTCAAAATAGGACAAATCATGCGAAGGATATAACGAGTAATTTTGTAAAATGAATTTGTCGTTATCTTTTACGGTTGCGAAGGAATTGTGAACACAAGGAAAACAGTGTTTGGGGAGATAACTCCTACAAAGAAAAGTATTCAGTTAAGCAGGATAAATCTGAAAAGCGCATAAACTGTTCGATATCATATACCAAATATCAAAGCAACATATTGCGAAACAAATATTTATCGCAAGAACAAAATTAGGCGGAAGAAAAAAAAAAAATCAGAAGAAAAACAATAGGTCTTTCCACAGAAAAGTGGAAAGACCTATTAATACATTGACTCGACACTCAATCAGAGGCATAGTCAACGTATCAAACACAGTTCTAACCTATTAGAAACCTTTTGATGCAGTTTGGTCAAGGAAATGTTTTAACAACTTATTTAGACATTCTAAAACATCACATTGATCTTTAACATTAGCATAAACACGACGGGTGTCACATATGGAGCAGGATCTGCTTACCCTTCCGAAGCATCCGAGATTACCCCAGTGGGCGTTTAGTTTTTAATTTTCTATGTTCTGTCGTGTGTACTATTATTTGTCTGTTTGTCTTTTTCATTTTAAGCCATGGCGTTGTCAGTTTATTTGATCTATGAGTTTGAATTTCCCTCTGGTATCTTTCGTCGCCACTCTTTCAATAACACAATGCTTCCGTTCTAAATCGTATTTCTCTTCCCCATTTGTTTTGTGCATTGAGAATTTAAGCAATATGTAATGGCTATTTCGTAAACCATCAAGGTTAGTCCTTCATTGTCTGCTGTGTCTAATAGTCAATATAATACTCGGTGCAGTCTTAGATCTAGAAGCCATTTACATTACGTTACTCTAACAACAAATATTTAATAAATTTAACGGCCGGTATTAGAAATGCTGTCACTTAGATATCCATTTTCCATGACAAACTGCCTCCTTAAATCACATTTTGGGATTTGTAAGATAATATTTAAGTCCTTTGAGTATATTTGTCAATGAAAAATATTTACATCTACAGACAAACAAGGACATTAATGGACAAGAGCAGGAAAATTATATTATTTATTGGCGACGCCGGGATCCCCACTGACCAGTGTTTTTTGTTGTTGTTATTCAAAATTATTGTCAAATGATTGTATGAAGACCTTGATCTTCAACGGAGGGTATATTCTAAGGCTATCTTTTGATGGCTTGTATACGAATAAAAAAAATATTAATGGATGAATATTATGTCAATCTCCAAATGCCCACAAGAAATTTGCCTGTAAGACAACACAATTTATATTTTTGATTTTTTTCTTGCATATTTGCATTTTGGCTCCGAACCTTTTGTATTTAATGCAAATCTACACACACTATCAAATTAACACATTTAAAGATAGTTCCTTCAGATTTCAATACAGGTGTCTGAGCGTAACTCGTACATACATTTTGTTACAAGATGTGTTTACAAATTTGATCAAGTGTGTAAAATTAGTTTTATTTTTGTGTTGCAATTACAGCCTTACTCATCTGCAGTATAAAAATCATATTAGATCAATGAAGAAAAAATAACAATTTTTGAATTTGTCACAAAACTGGTGAATGCATCAGTTAAACTGCCCTCACCACATTTTTAAGCGTCATAAAAAACAGCTTATATTTTGTCATGATATTAACTAGCATAGTACATAGAGTAACAGATACGAAACTCTATAAATTAAGACTTTATAAAGTATAGTGAGAATCGCTATCTGATCACTCAAACATAGATTTGTTTGCTGATTTTTTTTCAAAATCGCATTACTTGACCTCGCATATTTGTCCATTCTATATAATTCGCACTCAATAGATGCGCGCTATTATTTCTAAATTTACAGTATCTATCGACCCTTTTCATCGAACTATAAACTTACACAGCTGTCACTGGTAACAGAACATGACCATTAACACAATATACATGCACGCAAGAGTAATAGGCTGAAGAGATCAGTTCGATGTCTGTTAAAAAACAAACTGTTTGTGACATTTAGTCCCTTGTCGTATATATATCGGACAATTGTTCTGTCACAAGCAATCAAGTATGCAGTCTCTTTAAGATCTCGAAGAGGGATGAAAGCAGTGTTTTCTGATAAAAAAAAAGCTAATATCAATTTACCTTGATCTTGAAATTGATTTGCATGGAGACTCCTTGTTAATTTTTTCTCACAACAATGTAAATTGATTTTGACCCCGTATTTCAGAAAATAAATGGATTCCTCAGAAAAATTGTCCCTTCGGAATATTAACGAATGGAAAGGTAATGAACGTTTAAAACAAACTTCAGAAAATTATTCGAAATGACAGACGTTTCGAATGGCACTTAGTCTCATCTTGTATAACACTGTCATGAGCGAATGAAATAAGGACAGATATTTGTAAGTCGACATTCAAGGACAAGCCACAGTTCAAATACAGCAGCTAATCCAAAAGATGATCGCGGAAAGGTGGTCTTGATTTGACACAAACCAGGTTCGGATTAAAGTTTATATCTTCTTTAAGTTCTGTTTATTACTACATCAGGATCCCTTTACGCCTGTATAACCTATCAAAGATAAAGATAAACCTTTATATCAATTTTGATTGTATTCAAGCATAACTTATCTATGACTTTTCTGTTAATTGTGATTTGATCTTTTCCTTCAATTCTAAGAATTCATGCAAATCCTGTTTTGTAAGTATCTTAATTATGCTTAATAGACTTAGTACTGTTTAACGGGTATCTCTTCGCCGCTACTATGGGCAATGTTTTATCTATTTCTTTGCGTTCCGTTATATCATTAAGGGTTTTTTCCCCTACTATGTATATTTTCCCGGGTTAAGTATTTGCACGGACGGTTTCGGTTGAGGGTATATAAGGAATGTGTGTGGGTCTGTTTAATCAATGCCACGTGTGTTACAAAGTTAGAAAGGACGTGTTATGTTCTAATTCGTAACCTCAACCGAACATAAAACATTTATCAATATAATACAAAACTCTCACATGGGAGTAGCCACTTGCAAAAGTCAAGTGCATTTTATTCAGGTAATAAGTACACGTAATTCATTTTATATCAATGAAAATTATGAAAATTGTCTGTCTCTAACTAGCACTGCAACATCAATATTTGCGACTCTCCTTGGACTATCAACCTGTAAATAAATAATTTTCATAATTATTTATTTGGAAAAAAGCATCTAGAGCACTTGACTGCAATGACTCGAATGACTTTAACTACTATCAAACCACCCGTGCATAAAAATTTTCCCCGCATACTTTATATATCCAATCAAACAGACCTTTCTATAAATAGCATAAACACATGTTCCTTACCAAACAAAACAAACTGTATCGATATATTGATAAATATAATTATTATATATTCCAGATTGCGTGAGCTTTCCCTTCCTACCCCTCCAGCTAGAAATAGCTTTGTACATTTGGTGCTTATGTTATTATATAACACTAGAACACACCCGTGATATCGCGAGTCCGTGAATGAATTAAAGTATATAACTATGCGCAATCTTTATTTTAGTATTAGTATTGTCATCGGATAAAGTCATGCCGATTATAAGATACGCAGTTTTCTCTGCTTTCAAATCTTTCTGTTTGAACCCGTCGAACTGGAACTTATCAATTATTGGTAATATTAACTATTTGGAAAACAAAAGGTCCTGGAATGGAGTATTTTTTAATCAACAGCATTGTCATATATTAGTTATAAATTAAGTTGAATTCTTTGATTCGCTGTTTTATGTCATACATGTCCACTAACAAATAGAAAACTGTACCTATACGCCTTATTTTTAGTCCAGATTTGTTATCTTAGAAAGTCTTACTGATAAAAATACTACAAAAGGTTACAATTTGACAATTTAGGAGTGTCACTTTGTGATTATGACCCGTGTATATAGCATATTAATCCTAAATACACCGTTTGGTGGTGCGCCTGTCAGATGCGGAACGTACAGATAAGGTAATAGGAAACAGGTGAATATACTATTGGTATCGGTATCGGACTCGACCCGGAACTTTTTAATTATTGGCAATATTAATTACGTGGAAAACAAAAGGGCCTGGAGTGGTGTAATTTTTAATCTACACCTTTGTACTATATTAGTTATATGTTAAGTTGAATTCTTTGATTCGTCGTTTTTACGTGATGACGGCTGACAAATTGGACCTCGTAATTTTAGTATTATAGATGTTGTTTGATTGTTTTTTTGTTTGACTCGTATATTATTTTTAATTTATGCGATCTTTTTAACGAACGTACAACCTTATTTCTTGTTTGTTGTTTATTTTAGTTAGATCAGAAAATATTTATTTTAGTACGAATGAAATGAGGTAGAAAGAAAATAAGTAGTAATATATAAGCCCGATAGTATGTTCCGAGATGACCAGAGCAACGTCTAAGTATCAAATGATCTGCATAGCATATTATTTACAGTATATAATGTTGATTTAGTGTACAAATCGATTTGTGTTCGTCTATAGTTATATTTTGTTTGTTATATGCATGCACCGTTTTAAATATGATAAGTTCCTTCAAGGATGCCAAGTATAATGTATGACTTGCCTCATATTTAGCTACGCATATTTCAATAATTAGAAATTATTCAATTTCGAACCAAATTATTAACGTCTAGATCTGCTTTGCTTTAAATTATATTTATTCTATTTTTTCCGATGTTGAAATTCATTTATGAAGTAAAGTTTCTTTGTTGTAATATAGTTGAATATTTTATAAGGAATCAATCTAAGAAACATAACTCAAATTATTTTTTAAAAACGAAAAGGTAAAAACAAATATAGTTTAAAAGCAACATATATAAATGTTTCAATTGTACATATAACTTCTACTTTTAACAGATTGTAACAAAATAGCAACACTGATGCCTTTTAAAAGCCAACGGTCCTACTTATTGACAACTGACTCATGTATTTTTTAGTCCAAAGCAACATGTTTACCCAGTGATAAAGGTAATTCATTTTCTTTACTCTTCACTTAATGTTGAGACGTTAAATATTTCTCTTCATGACTATGCAATCGCATATAAGATATTTTACTTTAAATTTTCTGTTAGAAGTCCTTTATGAAACAAGTGTTTTCTTTTTATCAGTATTTCATCTCTTATACTTCCTCTTTCTTTTTTTCTCCTTATTGTTATTAACATAATATTTTCTTGATTTTGATTTTTTACCTCTAATTCTGTTTTTCACCAACGAATTTTAATTAAGTACCTGTCGTACATGTAACATCGAACGACAAACAACAATATGATGTAGGTGTTTAAAGTACAAAATTGTAAATGTCAAACATAAGTGTGTAAAGTGTATAAGACTATAGTGTGAATTTAGTGATATTTTACATGATTTAGAATGTTACACTATTTGATCGCATGTCTTTCTGTGTTATGAATCTTGTGCATACTTCCCTGGGTATTACAATGTAAATTATATTTAGATGGTTTTTTTCAACAAATTTATGTCATGTCTTCAAAACAGACTTGCTGATATATACTAGTAGATCAAAATGCTGATTTAGTATCCAAAGAGCTTTAGACAAATAGATGATGCTCTTTAACGTAATTGCAATTTCTCCTGATTTTGATCCTGGTATCTGTTCTGCCGCAAAATTATCATGCCAAGATATACAAAATGCATTTTTAGAATGAAGGAGATTTTAATGGGTTTTTAACACAATAAAAACATAAATCTTGAACATGTTGCATGTGAGTAACCAAAAATAGTACTCATACCTAACATTGTTGTTTTGTGTAGCCGTATGAATGAAGCGTAAACAAATTGAAATTTACAAGTAATACTGTAATAGAATAAATTTAATTTATCCAGCCGTAAAGAAAACAAGAACTATCTTAAAAAAGAATACAGACGTATTTAACTTTAAGTATATGTTTTAACAAAAAACCCGGAAATCTCACATGCGTAGTTGCGTTCTAAAAGTCATGTACGTTCGAACAACAAAGTTTACATTTGAAATTATATAATTGTCCCGAATAAACAGCTGTCATGGATGCACAGAGCTATTGGAGAAACACTTATTTTAATAAAAATATAAATCTTTGTAAGATCTAGTTCAAGTATTTATAGTTTTTCACTTGCTTTCCATCACAATGAAATTAACGAGCCGTTTTTCAAACACAACAAAATCACCCACCATGACAGCATTTTGTCCAATCACAGAAAGGATTTTCGAGCATGGGTATTCTGTTGCCATAGTTAAGCGTCCTTAAGTTCAAATGGCACAAACCGAAACTGTACCGACTACGTCGGAAAAATGTTGTCATTTCAAAACTTGCACAATTCCGGATGATATGGCGCAAAAATCATCAAATCTGTCCAATACGTGTTGAGTAAGTCTCAAAGCTTTGTGTATATGGTTTTCCTATTCTTGCAAAAAGAACAATTTACTTCTGAATCGAATTATCGAAACTATGATCAAAACTTCAAGCCTTGTAGTAACTGCTTATGGAACCGGAAAATGCAATGGCGTCGCACATGTGACATGCGTTCTTAGCCTTGGAAGGAACATTAACTATATTAACCGGACAGGATGGCCACATAGTTAAAACGTATCGATATACTGGAGATTTGAAGTATTTGCTAAGTACGTTTGTCACATATGTAATTGATTGCGAACAATTCCCTTTCAATAAGCTGCAGGTAAAGCAGGTAACCAGGCTTTGTTTTGTTGAGTAAATGTTGAGCGATGCATAAACAACAGGGAACACAACAATTTTCAGAAAAACGCCTGCATTTTGCTAGCTATAAAACCAGGTTTAATCCACCATTTTCTACATAAGAAAATGCCCGTACCAAATTAGGAATATGACAGTCGTTGTCAATTCTTTTGATGTGTTTGAGCTGTTGAGTTTGTCATTTAATTACGTACTTTCCGTTTTTAATTTCATCGGAGTACGTTTTTTTGTTATTTTACTTTTCATTACGTTTTTTTGTTTGTGTCGACATATATTTTTTCTACAAAACATTCTTATTGATTTCAACGAGAACAAGGTGGTTTAAAACATGTTTTTAAATCATAACAATTGGAAATTCCTATATTCAGGGGTTGCTAAGGTTTTCTACGGAGCTCATTGTTAATCATTCTGAAGTGTTTACAATAGTTTTTTGTTGACTATTTATTGTTTTGAAATAACTGATACAAAAATCACTACGCGAACGTGAAAAACAACAACAAAGCAGCATCGTATTTCCGTTATTTTTAGCCATGGTGTTATCTGGTTTTTTTAATAAATATTTGTGTCGAAATCTACTTAGTTATCATACCTGAAATTTAATATTGCTACGTAAACTGATCATATAAGTTTTTCGTTTTAGGTTAAACATAGAAAGTGTATACATATGGTATACTTCATTTAGATTTATTAATTTATCCAGGCGTAGCTGAAGAAATTGTTGTCATTCCAGAAATTACACATTTCAGCATGATAAGACGACACAACTGTCACATTTGTAGTAAGAAGACCAATGCTTGTTGGATAAGTCTTCCAGCTTTGTGTATATGGTTTTCCTGTAATGGCAAAATGGACCATTTCCTTCTGAATTGATTTCTCAAAGATTTGATCCCCTTTTGTAGGTTTGTAGTAGCCGCTTATGGAGCCGAAAAATGCAATGGCGTCCCACATATGGCATGCGTAGTGAGCCTGGAATGGAATACCAACTATGTTGACTGGCTGGTATGGCCAAAAAGTTAAAATGTATCGATAAACTGGAGATTTGAAGTATCTGCTGAGTATATCTGACATAATATTATTGGGACAGGTGACTCTTAGATCTGACGTCATTGTTGTGTATTGGTAAGCTCCGCTTTCTACACCATCTGGGTACAAGTCTAATGCTTTTGAAGAAATATTTCCAGGAAATGTGTCGAGATACTGGTGGACGTATTTGTGATAGGTATCCCATGTCCAGCTGTTTAAATCTGAATGTGATGGCTGAAAGTCGACCTCCTGACTGGTTGTACCTTCAAAACATTAATGTATGAAACGTTTTGATAAACTTTTGTTGTCTATTCTTTTCGTAAACGGATTGATTTAATGCTATAAGAGTCATTTCAAATGTTTCGAATGTTTATTTGACTAGTGAATTTAAGGTAGATTCCTTTTGGTATTCACATAAATCATCAAAATGCGCATATTGTGCTGTAAAATTGTTACCATAACTAACATTTTCACAATTTTAACTTTTAACTATATAATGCTATTGTGCAGTTCTTATTTAGTTTTCAAATGGGGTAATTTTGGGAGTTTCGTCTACCAGGTATTATGGATTGAGGATGGAGAGTTGTCTCATTGGACTCGTACCACATCATGTTATATCAATTTAAATATCCAAATTGGTCACAATTGGGCAATTTACACATCAGAAGACTATTCTTGCATCTATTCATATATGCATGTAGATGTAAGACTATGATCTAACATATGAAGTTACGTGCCAACAATTACGGGAACGTCTATTCCTTTTCCTTGCTTCCACATTTCAAACGGTGGTTCGGGTACAACGTATCCTGGAATTAATTATTCTGACTTTATTTACAACAAAAATAATAATATACATGTAGTTTAACGTAATATATCACACTATCCTTAATATTAATCTGAAAAGATACTTTTTGAAGATAGGCAATGTTTTGTTGTTTGTTTATATGTTTGTGTGTGCGTATTTGTATAATATTATTATCATCCGTCGATCAATTATTTGTCGATTTTTATCGCAGTATGTGTATTTGAAAGGTGCAGAGAAAAGGCTACGATTATTGTTACTTTGGATAGTTAAATATTTATATATATCATGTATGACACATCAATCTTTTTTTAAATTTTTAATTGTATGGTTATTACATATAGGAGTATCAAACAATTGTATTTAAATTCATTACAAAAATAAAAATAAAATTTCACAATGTTCTTGTAAAAAAAAGTTATAAATTCTTATAGGAATTTAATGCGACTGTCATGAACGTGGGAGTTTTGGTGCTAAAAACCAAGTTCAATTCACCGTATTCTACATTTGAAAATGACTGTACCAATATAGGAATATGACATTTGTTTTCAAATTTGTTTGATTTGTTTGATTTTGCCATTTGATTAGGGACTTTCCGTATTAAATTTTCCTCGGAGTAAAGTTCAGTATTTGTGTGATTTTACTTTTTCCAATTTGAATTCGAACTAAACAAGTCGCTGGTATTGTTGTTGGATACGTTAAATCTAAGTGTGTCTACATTAAAGTTATTCGATAGCTTTTTTTATAAACTAATGGCGCTGAAAACGTTTAACATTTTTACCACTGAACGTTGAATAAAAAATAAAACAATCTACCAATCTCAATCAAATATCTATATATTGTATCATTGTATGTTTGGCTACATTATTCAAGATGGAAAGATTTGGCTTACAGTAAAATTTAGACTCACCATCCACAATACAAATAGCCCCATCAAAGTAGTTACGTACTGGCAAGTCCATTTGATCCTTCATCGCCCAATAGGGATAAACGGTCCATGGAATTGCATGAATAATGTCATCTGCTGGTACATTGACCAGACAATGTATATCGGAACAGCCAGTGTTGTTCAAAAACACTAAGTTATCTTTGGATGCTTCTACTAGGGTTTTATTGTAAACAGGTGACGCACTCATCATCCATGCGCGATGAAATAGTCCCTTTGACAATGGAGATGCAAGGAGACCGATAATACTAGTTCCTCCAGAACTCTGACCAAACACGGTAACCTTAAATAAAAAATATAGGAATAATAAATCAACTTGACTAGTTTTAAGGAATAGAAAAGAGTGCAAAATACGACATGTTATGTTCCTGTACGGTTATATATCCACATATGGTAATATCAAATAATATGAAAGTATTCAATTTGAGCTATTACCAGGGGTCGAAATTGGCGCTGGTCCGGTGGTCCGAAACCAGTAGAATTTGTCTCGGACCAGTAGATTTTGTCAGCTGGTGGTCCGGCGGAACAGTAGAAATTTTTCGTTAAAATCACTAATTGCAACTCTATCTCGATTTGTTTAAAAAAAAATAAACCTGAGAAATTATTTTTAGGATACTGGGGTACAATTTTTAAAGTATTTAATTAATACCTCAGGTAAGCGCACTACACAACAACACAAAATGTAGAAATTTTTGGATGGAGTTAAAACGCCGGGCAAAAAACAAATTAATAAAGCGACTTTCAAAGGAAGATTTTTCAAACTGACAAAAGGAAACGCAAATATAAAATATCCTTGGAAAAAGATCTCGATTGGTTAAATTGTAAAGTCGATCGTAATATAATGCATTGTAAAACATGTGAACAATTTGCAGTGACAGACCTAGATAAGAAATGTATTTTTGAAACGGAAGCTTCAAATTTTAAGTAAGATTTTGTACTTGCTCATGAACAAACAGAACAGAACAAAAATCTAATGGAAGAAGAGGAAAGCAGCTGAGGAAAATAAAAATAAACATCTGTCATATGTTTAAGTGGTTATCAAATGAATGTCATTTTTGCAGGACCAGTAAATTTTTAGCCGGACCAGTAGATGTTAAGTCCACTGGTCCGGCTGACTAGTACACTAATAAGCTTAAATTCGACCCCTGGCTATTACTCAAATTGAATACTTTCATTTTATTTATTATTTAAAAGAAACACTTAAAAGATGTGATAGAGTAATTGTATGCCCATTTTGTATTTCGAAATATACAAAGTTCCATGTTTCAGTAAATCTCCATTAAAGTGTTTTCATTAATAGTATTGTTTTATTTTTAATGAGAGGTTTACCTGAAACAATTTAGACAGATCAGTTTTGTATTTTCTTCTAGAATTTAGACTAATGCAAAAAATCTTAGGTAAACCTGTAAAAAAGCTTAAAAACTACATGTATAAATCTGCCTTGTCATGACAATTTTTTATAATAATTATGTATTTTGAACTTCATTTACAACGTCTTCTCTCTAATCATGCTAATAAGACCAGTTTTTTTTCCAGTCTCGGGAGAGATCTTTATACACAAGTATATGGTTGTAATTTGGTAACTAGACATTACACAATTTATAAAAAACTGAAGCATGACCTTTAATTAACTTACCCGCATTCTGATTTTTGGTGACTTTTTAAAAATTCTTTAACGCCGATTAAATTGTTTTAACTTACCAAATCAGGGTTCCCGCCAAAGTTTTTGATGTTCCGTTGCACCCATTGAAGTGCTAGTTGCTGATCCATAAATCCATAATTACCAGACGATCTATGTGTCGACCGAGCTGTCAAAATATCCAAAGCCATAAAACCAAAGGCATGAAGACGATAGTTCATGCTAACATAAACGACATTTGTCGAGTTTGCGAGTTGTGCAGTTGGGCTGTAAGTCGGCCAGTTTCCATTTGATAACTGCAAACTTCCACCATGTATCCACACCATAACTGGCAGATTAGCGCTGGAGTTTAGCGTCGGCGTCCATACATTGAGATAGAGACAGTCCTCACTACCTATAATTTCGCTTTGATTGTCTGGATTTCTTTGTATGCACGTGTTTCCAAATGTTGATGCATTGAATGTTCCTTTCCAACATGTCCCGTCATTTTTGCTCAGGGCCTGCGGAGGAGTCCATCGTAGATCACGTAAAGGTGGAACGGCATATGGTATTCCCTTGAATAAAAAAGCTGGGGAATTTATTCCTAAAACAGGACCACAATCTGTTGATACCACGGCTGGTGGTTGATGAGAAACGGCGCCGTTACTCACAGCTATAGTATATATAAGATATATTACTTTAAATACTTCCATTATGATTTGTAACATATCTATATTTATAGATTACTGACCTGTTATCAGGAAAGTAGTGTCACAGTTATTTATAATCTCTCCGCATGTTATAGTGCCTTTGTCAAGGTTGAAAACTTGTCAGTAGTCGTGTTTTATGGATTTCCTTTATTATATTTTTTTATATAATTTTATTAATTCTCATTAAACATTTACAATGTGTGTGTGTCAATACAAGTTTAATAAAACAACACACAACAAAATTAAAAGCAAAATAATATACGAAAGTATATCCAATAGGCACAAAAACATCAGTGATCAATTTACAATATTACAATATTCAATTTCCTGCTACAAGAAGACTGCTGTCCTAATGAACTATTAATAAAGAAGTCAATAATTCTAACATGTCTATGGGAAGCGGGGTTTAATATATATAAAATAATCATTTTTGATCATCAGGTAAATGAATAATCATCATTTAATTGTATATCATTATAAAGTATTGTGTCTGATATTTTCGTTTACCTTGCAATGGAGAATAAATGAAATTCATCTTCGATGATATTGCAGGCTTAATATACAGCTTTGTTCTCGAGGAATTTTAGTGTAACGACCATTTTCTAATCAAAGACCAGACCATGGTCACTTATACGAAGTTTAGTAAAAATATTTCTGATGGAAAAATCATTGAACACTAAGTAAAAATATGCTTCAAGTGAAGATTTTAAGTTTCTATGCAGAAAAAGTTTGCTACTTTCGTATTTTTTTTTATTTTACTTTTATATAAATCTTGTATAATAGTCATTTATTTCCTTTTTACTTTCTGATTATAGATTACTTACATTTGTGATATACAAATGGCCGCTTTTTCTTGGAGGCTGTTGTCTAGTAAGACATTTTTAACATATGTATACCAAGAATATACACCTTGTAAATCAAGGGATTTTCCTCAGAAAAAAAGTATCTGTACATAAGTTGTATAATGAAAACTATCTATTTAGTTATAAAAAACATATGCATATTTTTTTTTTATTTGAGGTTTCTTATGACTTTAAAGGCCTCTTTTAATAATGTATTTAAACTATCAATATTTAGTCTAGAAAGGTATAAAATAGATTGAGTTGTAATAAAATGTTCGACTTGAAGTCTACCTAGTTCCAATCCTATATATTTGATAAGGTTATGGTTCTAAGAAGGTATTTACAAAATGATCACAACATAAATGTATATATATTAGGGAAATGTGGTATCGTTATAAACAATGAGACAACTATCCACCAATCCTATATACATTTCGTAAGTCATTTTCAAATCTTCAAAACGAAAAAAACATTTTGTATTATATTGGTTATACATAACGATTTTTTGTACACTGAGAAGTATCACCTTTATCTTTTCAATATGTTTGATATACAGGTATTATATTCTGACCATGTGAAGGGAAAGTAAGAGGGTCTGAATAAGGAGGTGGCCTTTATTTCTGTAACATTTTTTAGACCATTTTCCCTATTCATTATATGTTTTGCTCAATTTCTCTATAATGGAAGTGTGTTAACTTTTAATTTAAAAAACAATAAGATTGTAGCGATATTTCCTTCTTTTAGAGAGGGAGATTTGTAGTTGAACCTCCTTGTGTTTTTAGTTAAATCAATGATGAATAATAACACATTTTCAATTTTCAAATGAATACACAACCACTTATAAGTTAGTTAGCTAACAAAAATAGCAGGTAACTTCAGCCCACTGTCCACAATATGGAAGACTTTTGGGGTCATGCTTATTTCAAGGAGAAGAAATAGGGAGATTTCACCTTACTTTTCAACAGTTTAGAGATATTTAACAACCCACTAAGACAACAAGAGAAATGTTCAAAGGGAGATGATCCAATTTCATTAAACAAAAATATTATAGGCTATACAAGAAACTCATCATAGATACCAGGATTGAAATGTAATATTTAACTCAGATACGCGTTTCGTCTACAAAAGACTCATCAGTGACGCTCGAATCCACTGTTGAAAAAGCCAAATAAAGTACGAAGTTGAAGAGCATTGAGGACCAAAAATTCCTAAACGTTTTGCCAAATACAGCTAAGGTAACCTGTTCTTGAGATAGAAAATATTACGCCTTTTTTTTATTTGACACACTATATATATATAGTAATGCCAGCAGCTACTTATTTCACAAAAGCAAACACACACCGAATGGAACATATGTTATTTGTGTAACCTTAATTGCACAAGCACAAACAGGTAGTTTAGAAATAATGGCATAACAATTACTTCATCGGTATAATTGATCTACTGAAATAGAGAGTTCAGAATATATAAGTAGTTCGGAATAAATCTGGATTTTCTGTTTCAGCATAATCATGACAATTTCACTATCCCATCAAATTCGATTATATAAAGTGTCGTTTGTTTTCTCTTATTTTTGAGTGTAAATTCACATTGCGATAAGACGTGTCACGGTACTTGTCTATCCCAAATTAATGTATTTGGTTTTAATGTTATATTTGTTATTCTCGTGGGATTTTAATTGTCTGATGCTCGGTCCGTTTCTGTGTGTGTTACATTTAAGTGTTATGTCGTTGTTCTCTTATATTTAATGCGTTTCCCTCGGTATTAGTCTGTTACCCCGATTTTGTTTTTTGTCCATGGATTTATGAGTTTTGAACAGCGGTATACAACTGTTGCCTTTATTTATATAGATGTTTGCCAAAATGTGCATGTTTTTTTTATCACAGATTTAAGATAATCACATACCGTTTTTTAAGGACATCTGAATTATTCTTGTGTGTTTGTTAGAATATTTTGCTCTTCTTTGTTTGATATACTTCAATTTGTCTGTTATATTTTAATGTATTTAGTGAGAACTTCAGGTAAGATAAGTTTTAAAGATAACTTTATTGACCTCTTTAAGTAAAGTTATATTATTATAATTATCAATAAAAAAATCATGGAATATTTGCCACTGTACATATCAAGCAAACATTAATATATTAATAAATAATAATGATAGCTAGGTATGAAGAGTTAGTGGTCATGTCCATACCAAAACTCACATGTATTCGACTATTTGTTTATAGAGTGGTTAAACTTCGTATGTTAGTTAATCTAAGCACCAGTCCGTGCGATATTTAATTGTCAAGTGAACAGAATTAGGAAACAACCATTTAATTTTAAGGGGGGGTTCATCAAAAATATTCTGATCCCCATTTTGATGAAAAAATATTGTGATCAAGCAGATGACAAAAAACAAATTCTGAATCCAGATTTTCCGAATATCTTGAAGTGTAAAATTTGGAAATAATTAATTTGATTAATAGCGTCGAAAAACTAAAAACAATACCCCTATGAAGTTAAATGGTTGCACCCTTAGAGGATATGTAGGATTTTGCGCATTTGGTCAAAAGAGGACTAGAAGATGATTTTAGCAAAAAATATTCATTAAATATTGAACGCGATAAACAATGCTGTAAATTCTGTTGATGTCCCTTGATATTGTATACTAGATTCTCACGAGGCTAAGCATTTTTACATCCCTGGCTTTCGATTTCTTAGGTTTGAGCATATACGCTGAAAGGTTAATCCATACACGCGCTTTGGAAGCACGAAATTCATAACGTGTGAGTTATCATTGATATGTTCATAATCATAAATTAACTGTCAACATAAATTTGAATTTTGGAAAAACTAAGGAATTTTACCTCAGGAATAGATTACCTTAGCTGTATTTAGCAAAACTTTTAGAAATTTTTGCCCTCAAATCTCTTCAACTTCGTACTTTATTTGGCCTTTTCAAACGTTTTTTTTTATTCGAGCGTCACTAATTTTAATCCTGGTATCTATGATGAGTTTATCTACAAATGTATCTGCTAAAATTCATTTGAATATATAGATATAGATTCGCGAATTTTTGGTATAAGATCTACATTTTTTCTTCGTGCAACTATAATGTATTTTTATTGAATCGAATTGACATTGCAATTGAGAAATTAATAGTATGACGCAATACTTCTACTTTAGTCAAAGTAAGTAGACGAATAAGATTTATAACTTATTTTAATCAAAACACGGTGACACATACGCTGCTTGATTTAAAACATTCCGTAGACTAATATTATTGATTGTTTAAAAAAGTCAATACATATCTTAATTGTTGATAATTTTAAAAGAAAACAAACCAAAGATCAATATCCCTTACAAAGTTAAACGTCCACAAAACTCAGACAGATAACAACGGAAGAAGTTAATATCACCAATTTAAAGTGTCTTGTGAATGTTCTTTTTTTCAATTTCCGATCAAAGGTGATGATTACGTGTTTGTAAAATTGTTGTGTACACAAATCTGATCTTTGTGTATTGACTGAAGGTTTTAAAAAGACTTATTGTTCACAACCTCTAGTATTTGTCATCTTTTGACGATATCAATTACTATTTTAATAATGTTGATTTCGTGAACCTTTGTACCGGTTTACGTGAGTATAAATTACTTCTTATATTTTCTTTTTTTGTTTGTAATTATATTTACTGTATGATTTGTTTGAAGAGAAAAAGAGAAAGGTTCATGCATAACTTCGTATTCAATTTTTTGTCGGTCTGAGTATAAGTGTACTATCTAAAGTCTTCTTGTTTTTGGCAGGGCTGATCATAACATGTTTGGTTTTGTTCTGCATTAAAAAGTATTGTTAAGGCATCTCATAGACGCATTTTCTTGACCCTGTGAAATCGTGAAGTCTTTTTAGTAACGTATTTTGTCGGTTAGTTGTTTTCTTTTCTTTTATTCTTTTTTTCTTGTAATTGTGCTGTCGTTTTCTCTTGTTTCATATGTTTTGAACTAGAATATTTTAACGTTAAATGTTAAACGTAAATATTTTCAACCCAGTTCAAGTCAGTTTTGATGATGGTTTCAATAGTAACTGCATTTTACTATAAAATTTATACTTAAAATAAGTACAACGTACTATGTTCTTGGTGTGGTTTACAATCAAGAACAATAATGTGTAAAAAAGAACTAAAAAAAAGAATATAGAAAACTAGGTCTAGAAAAAAAATTAGAGAATGACAAGGTGCTAAAAAGAGACAAATAGATGATAACAGGCAACATTCATAAGGGATACAGAAAAATGCATTAAAAATTATATTAAAAAAACTCAGAAATGAAGCTCCCCATGGTCAACTATACCCTTATAAAGACTTATAAAAAGTCCAAACGATAGATTCGCTCTGTATCTTAAATCAACCTGTTTCTAAACTATACATGATTGGTTTGGTGGCAAGTACATGTAGATGGTGTAATTTTGAATAAAATAGCAATACAATTTGCAAGTATCTATAGTCATAACAAAAATATGATGTAAGATGAAATGACGCATACCATTAAACACGGTTTTTCGTTATATTTTTCAAATTAATTGAAACGTGTGAAATTGAGCCAAACTAATTAAGAAATAATTCATGGGGTCTTGAATATATCGTGATTTTACCACGGGTTGGCCCTTTATGACAAATATTTTACCCTGAACGATAGATATATTCAAGCCCCCATGAATTATTTCGATTCTAATAGGACAAATACGGCAATTATTTTGGATCGAAGCGCTCTAGGAGATGGATTTTTTTCCATTCCAATAAATAAACGCACTTTTAAATTGACGTAAAATAACAGAGCAAACTGAGTAAATGATGATGCTTAAACTATTTATAATAACATATTTAGATAATTTTAGATGAATCTAATTATTATTGTACTTAAATGTCTCATTTGTATACAAAAATAGCTAATATAACTCATTTTAGCATCATTTGTTTACGTTTTCTTGTTGTGATATTTTCGGTACCAGAAGCGTGTATTTTTGCTTATATTCTGACGTCATTGTTTTATGACGTCGAGTAGCTAAAACATTTGACGTGGGAGAACAGTCGGAACAGCCCTTACAATATATTCATATTTTACCACGGGTGTGTACTGAAAGCGTTTGAAGGGCGTCATGTTAGAATTCAAAATATCTTTGAATTATCATGTTATGTGATGTATTTACCTTTTCAAAACGTCAAAGAAATCATATCTTTGCTGATTCAAAAACTTTGGAAAAGGAATAAATTTATACTACATGCGTTTGAAGAGTTGCCGCGTCGCAAACAAAAAACAAAAATTGCAACTGTCAAATTCCTAATTGATGGCGACAACCTTTTACAGCATACAAACTATTGTCTTTCTCTATGTTATTCGGCAATCCTCGGTAGAACCCGCTACTCTCTGGATTAGGGTACGGACTCGGCCGAGTTGAGACAAATCCTGTCTGTTTTTATACAATTGTCTGTAGTTGTCTCCCTTGCTGCTAACGTTATGCAATTTCAATGTACAGGTAATGTTAAACATTCGTGTCAACACCCAATAACATGGTCACGAAAAACATCTTTAGACATTTGATATTTTGATCGAAGTTTAATAATGTCTTAAAACACTATAAAATCACGATCAAAGAAACTCTTACTAAAGGCAAGAACTAGTTAGGTTCATCAAGATGTCATTTGCTTTCAATTAATTTACGCAATATTATTTTTGAACATGCATAGTTCTCAAATCAACCGTCGATTTCAACTATTCATTTCTAGATGCATGGCATTTTACTTTTAAAATGCACTTTCGCTTAATTTAGTAATTTAATTTAATCTATATTTACCAATGTATTGAATAATGGGTGTTCCGTAATGACTGTGTAAGTCCAATGTCCGTAATGATAGTCTGAGGAATTATGTAATGGTTCGAGGCAATGCCGAGGGATATTTCAGCCTCCGGCAAAATCTATTATAATAAACAATGTACCGAAAACCATACATATAACAGAGCCATTACGAAAACACAGACTGCTTTATATATTTATCCTTCAATGAGGAAATATTTGTTTAAATGCAAAAAAAAAGTCTGAAATGAACGTGAAACAGGGACTATAACTAGGAATTATTATGGGACCAATCGCGCAATTTTTTATTTGCTATTTCGACAATCGTTTGTTCACCAATAACGCAATTAAAACCAAAAAATGTACTAAATGCTTGTGAAAATGTGAAATCTATCGTTCTCTTTAAAATCGAAAAAAACACACATGCAAACACACACCGCGTTAGTCTATGATACTGCAAAACAATCCAAACCGTTTTGCAAATAACAGTTGATTTTAACTGTTTGACACAAAATTAAAAAATAAATGTATCAATAAGAATCTTCTTTTGTATTATAGAAAAAGTTCACCTATGACAGAGGGCTTCGAATATTTAAGTTGTATCCCCACGGATAAAAAAAAACACAGCCCCGTCCTTTTTTCAGAAAGTGTACATGTACGTAGTAAATAAACTCATCATAGATACCAAGACTGAAATCAGTATATATACGCCGACGCGCGTGTCGTATTCAAAAGACATATCAGTGACGCTCGAATCCAAATAAGTTAAATAGGCCAAATAAAGTACGAAGTTGAAGAGCATTGAAGACCATTAAAGCATTAATTATAGCATTAATACCACGTGGTGTACTACGTGTGGAGAAGAATCTCTGAACACCTTTCTAGGGTACCTGATTTGTTTTTTTTTTTAGATAAAGGAAGATGTGGTATGAGTGCCAATGAGAAAACTAACAAACAAATAACAATTTATAAAAGTAAACCATTATAGGTCAATACGGCCTTCACTGACACGGAGCCTTGAGACTCACACCAATCAACAAGCTAAATTACTCGTGTAAAACCATTCAAATGGGAAAACCAACGGTCTAATCTATTTAATTAAAACGAGAAACGAAAAATACGTATATAAATTACATAAACTAACAACAACTTGCCGATTGAGTCTGGAAGGTGGCAGGGTTTACAGAGAGAAGACAGAATCTGCCGACTCTGTGACTCAAACGACATCGGTGACGAATACCATTATATTATGAATTGTGGATCTTTTATGTTTGAAAGAAAGAAATTTTTACCTACATACTGCTGGTCTAATCCTAATATCTATAAGTTTGATCAACTGTTTAATTCATGTAATATTGTAATATTAGAAAAACTATGTAAATTTATCAAAGTTATAAATGTGAAAGTCAGTCCTCCAAGTTAATTTCATTGTATTGTTCACACATGCTTGTAAAAATTGTACCTTATAGTTATATTTATGTATGTTCTCTATAACTATGTAATGGTAGTTTTATGAGAAATAAAGTATTCGTATTCGTACTACTGTACATCTGATTCATGACTTAGGACAGGTGCAAACATTTGCGACGTGATTATTTGGTTTTCGTATGAAATGTTTAATAAGACTGTTGTTTGTCTTTTTGTCGTTTTTTTTTAGTCTTTTGCCATTTGAATGTCGGTTTCTCTGCGACTTATTTTGAGTGCACTTTTAGGCTGCCTTCTCTTAGTTTTTTAATAACATTTGGAAATTAAAACCTTTTAAAAGTAAAGACATTATATCTGTTCCATAAATAACAAAAGATTACTCCATTAAATCAACCTTCGTGATTGAATTAGTTGTCTAGAGAATAAATTTAACATTTCTTGGAATATGTTATGAGGTCCTTTCACACGACCATCTTTCCGTATTTTCTATTTTAGGAAATTAACTCAGAATAGTGTCGAATCAAATATTTATTTTCAGCATATCAAATCATCTTTTAGTTAAATGTGCTTTTGCTAAGTAGATTATAAGAATGATTAATTTGATAAAGTATGTTGAAGTGTTTCTTTTACCGAGGTTCATCCAAAAATTGATATCCACTAGAAAAAAAACTGCCGACTCCTAACTTATATTTGCAACTCACGAAAGTGTTACGTAAATAACTGGAAGAATAAAAGCTTAGTTAACAGCAAAACAAGTTCTCTGCATATAAAATGATCATAAATGTTATATTATTCAAAGATTAAGGATAAGATATCTGTTTTCTCTACATACGTATTTTAGAATTTTTAGATAAAAAAAAAAACACCTTGATAGAACGTACCGGTGGTCGGCCAAAAAGTTTAAGAAATGATTTGATATATTTTTAAAAAATCGATATGTATTTTTCACAAGAATAACAAAAGTTTTCAATGCAATAGAAAATATCCTAGTGTTTCTGCTCGGCACTTCGAACATCTGATAACGCGATCTGAAGAAATTAATATGATTTCTGAAATCGACAACTGACAACTTTGAACTCAAATGACAGAAATCTAGTACATACGTTCACACGATTCTATGGTGTTTATTTCATTACACAGGAATCATATTTATATTAGACAGGCAGGATATTAACAATTTACTATTTTATTGATTTTAGTGGTAAGTAAAATTGATATTGAATGAACCTATACTGATCTTTATGTAGTTTGCATTTTTAATAATGTTGTACACAATTCCACATTCCGTTCTGAAGCAATAAACATTTCAATATCCTGTGAAGAGATCAATTATTTTAACTTTATGATTTTTCAAGATGTTGATACAATATAAGTGTTATACCTGTCTTCAAACTATTTTAAATGTTATTGAGAAAACTATAATAGATCAATTTCGTACTAGTTTTTGTTTCCACGATTTGTTTTAAAGTAGGCTCATGGAACTTGTAAACATTTACCGAAGCCCGGCTTATACGGCATGTTTGAACCGACCAGTCACTATCAGATTTTTGGTATTGACCACTAAATCACTGTATATAGAGGGGCGGTAGAGGAGGGGTGTCGTCCGGACTTCCCGATAAACATAAAACATTCTTTCCCGTGTCCCTATAAGGTAAAATCCGAAATTCCCGCATAATTAAAGATCCACCTAATCCTTCCACCCCAGTAAATACGATACTAGACACTTATCGTTTGATAAACACCAAATTGTACATCTAGTTATTGATAAAAATAAAAAAAACATCAAAGTTATAAAATTATGCTTAAATTAAAAAAAAACAAAAAATATAATAGCTTCTTGTACATAAAATAAGTTACAGTTAATAAGCTACTTCTAATGCGGGTGAACTATAGTCAGTAGTTTGATGTAGTCCTCTAACTTTATTATTTTGACTGATCCAAACGTATACTAGTCTATATGTTATATTCGTTTTTTGACAATCCATATATCTCGTCATATCCCTCAACTAAAGTGATTCTTGTATAAATATTATTTTTTGTGGTCCTTTGACATTTTTGTCCTTAATATTTGCATATGCCTGCTAGAAAATCAACATTTTATACTACCGCGGCAGAATTCTAATATAAACAAGTAATCCTGTGTTAGGATGCTAACACAAAAGTCACCAAAAACAGACCCCAAATCATTGCTCTGCATTATCCTTCTTCCAACTTCACGAGGCATATTATTTAAAACGGTCATGCTAACTTGTTCATAGCATTTCCAGTCTGCACCTACGTTTTTGTTAGTCTGTTAAACGATTAGACAAAAAATAAACCAGAAAGTGACCATTAAAGACGCTACATGTAAATGGTTATTTTCCATTGAAACCAGGACTAATTTGGTGTGAATAACACTATAATAGTTGTTTGAAATGCGAAAGCTACTATATTAGTAAGATTGGAACGAAATGAGCAACACATATATGCAACTGTTTTTAATAAGGGAACGGTATTATATAAGATTGATGACCATGATATATTGTTTTACTGCAGCTGGAAAAACGCATGGAATGCTTGTAAGGGACAAGAGTCTGTCCGTTTAAAGCCGCTTTACGGGTATGTTATATTTTAAACATACATGTAAATTCTGATTACCCACTTTAAAGGAAAACATTTTTGTATTATTCATTTTTTTTTACTGTGCAACAAAATATAAGTATAATGTGATTCAAGAAAAAAAATCAGAATGAGTGTCCGTTTGACTGTGCGTGATGAACGAGTACGCAGCCACGTCTGGTCAGAAATTGGACTTTAAATCCGGTAAAATCGCATGCTAAAAGACTGTCATGCTCTCTGCCGATAAAGCGGCATTTTGCATTTGCGCCGATCGGCATTTCTTTTGCGCCGATTTTTTTACAGGTAAATTACAGGTGAATAGATATTAGAAGATGTGGTATGAGTGCCAATGAATGAACTCTCAATTCAAGTCATGTTATTTTTCATTTATCATTATAGACCTCCTCAGTTAGCCACTTGTACAAAAGTAATGAAATGTGAATCATAACTTGTTTATAACTGTTGTCCCCTGCTCACCACGGGTAGGTGGAAAAAGTCCTAAAAGATACATTTATGGACTTTTTCCTTGACCACTGTCTTTCCGGATATCTACCACATGGCTATGCTCGTTCTGTGTTTTGACAATAAAATCCGCGGTGACTCTGGCTGTACATGATTTTATGGTACATTAGTAAGATATGTTTAAAGACATTTATCTTCAGATATGTATGGCCCTCGATGATTAAAGAATTGACTCCTCGCCTCGTTGCATGCAGAGTGCAATATGTCTAACATGTTACTACGAAGTTTCAGAACAATGTAAATCAAAATTAACATAAATGAACATAAATGAACATCATTTATAACCAGATTTTACCAATGGCATAGTACAGTACATAGCATAAATAGTATTAAAAATAGAGCCATGCGTTTTTTCATGGGTGTAGGAAAATACACGCCTAATATGTCTTTGTATGGTGACATGGGCTGGATGCCATGTAAAATCAAACAGTGGACTAGTATTTTTAGAAACTGGACACGTTTTAATAAAATGAATTTTTAGCCAATATTTGACAATTCTATACTGCCTCTCAATGTACATTGGCAATCTACCTAATTCACATCTTATGTTTATTTCGAAACATTTCGATTCTGTTCGAAATATTATTCTGATATAATATCATATGTCAATTAAAATATTATACATTTGATTAAAAAATTAACAGAATATGATTCGAAATTGAACTTTTGAGCCCAAATTTATAGAGAACTTGGTGTGGAAAATGACGTATTAAGGTTATTGGAAAAAAGTATATATTATTAAAAATCTGAACTGAGACATCCAAAATACCAATGTTATATTTGCGATTTGTGTTTAACAGTTTTAGCAAATACAAATCAATGAATTTAAAAATAAGGTGGCTTAATGACTTCCCAAAAACAGCTACTTTCGTAAAGTAATCGCAATGTGCAATTGGTAAAATGCCCGCTAACTGTATAGTTTCCAAGAGGGACATAAAATGAAATTGAAATTAACGCTACATAAAATGTTTATCGTCTGTCAACAAAGATATAAACCCTTTACTAGATACATCCGTATATATTTATGTTGTGGTATTTGTAAATATACATTTTCTGTTATGTATATCTGAACAGAAGGAAAGTTTACATTCTTAAATCCAAAAATGTAAAAGTAAAAGCATTTGAATTCAGTGGTGAAATGTAAAAAACATTTAATGTTCATTTTTCCGGTACAAAGTTGAAATATTCTCGACAGGTTTTCAGTTTATATATATTTTACCACTAAAAAGGTGAAGCGATAACACATGTAAAAAAAGTCAAAAATTGGCATTTTAGAGTAAAAAATAAGTTTAAAGAACTTAATATGGAATATTTGTGCAATGGTGCTATTTTGAACAAGGATTTAGTTAAGAATATTGAAAATGTATGTTTTGAAAAAATTAAGGGAGAATGGTATGACAAGATTATGTCAGATGATAAAAATAAATTACGTACATATAGAATGTTTAAAAATGTATATTGCGTAGAAAATTATTTTAATTTTTAATATACCAGGTAGATACAGGAGTGCTTTAGCAAAATTTAGATGCGGTGTAGCACCCATCAGAATTGAAACTGGTCGTTATGAGAATATTGATATTGAAAGTAGATTATGTTTTAACTGTACTGATGACGTTGAAGATGAAAAACATGTTTTGTTAAACTGTCCTGTATATTCAGAGATTCGTAATGTTATTTTTAACCATGCTAGTATTGTTGATGAGACTTTTTTACATATGTCTGATAATGAGAAATTTATATTTCTTTTTACAAATGAAAATATGGTATTTTATACTGCCAAAATCTGCTATGAAATTTTAATAAAGCGAAAATGTATTTTATATTCGTGATAGTTGACTTAAGTTGTATTTGTATTATAATTTAAAAAAAAAATGTTTTATAGTCTCTCATAACTCTTTATAGAGTGGCTCTTGTTGTTAATTTGTGTTTTAAAAAGCTGTATATTTTATATGTAACAAGTGGTGAGACTTTAATAAAGTATTTGTCTTGTCTTGTCTTGTCTTGTACAAATATTAACTTACCTGTAAATCTAATTAGGAGCAAATATAAAATCGGCGCAAATGAAAAAATGAAATCGGCGCAAATGAAAGAATGAATATTTTCAAAATCGGCGCAAATGTCATACGCCCCGGTAAAGGACCTTAATAACAAATGAATCTGTAAAGGTGGCCTGTTGCAAGGCTTAATTTATGTCCCATTTAAATATACACTAATTTGCCGGTGGTGGTCCAAAAATCTACTTTCTTCATACTGGACGGTTACCTTTACAACATATATTTATTGCATGTATTGCTCATTTGCTCCCCTCCTTAACATGCATGAAATATTTGCCACTGGACGTTAATGAACAACAAATCAATCAATATACAATAAAAAAGGAACATGTGCTTCAGATCAGAATAAATGAGACATAATATGCAAATATATATAATTACATTGCGTGTGTATTTCATAAAAATTTGTACTTGATTGGCCAACAACAATCGCAAGGCATTCCAAAACAAGATTGTATACACAATACAACGCAACAGTCATTGCAACACGTGCTTTCCATGACAACTTCACAATAATACACATAAAACATTAAATATTTGATATAACTCGTAATGTCATGCTTGAATCATACAAATTTAGTCGATAAAAGAATTGCATGCTTCTTTTTGTAATTTCGAAGAGTCGATCGATGCATTTTTTAGTTGGAAACGCCTCATAAAAAATGTGCCTCGGTTCACGCTTTACACCCCAATAAAATAAAAAATAAAGCATTCAATTATTAATTTTAAGTTTAATTAAAAACAAGTTACGATTAGTGAATACTAATAGACTACGCTTTAATCGGGTGACCGTGTTAACCCGCCCAGGCGGAAGTAACGAAAGTAAGTAATATAATATGCTTACGTCTGCAAAGGTTATAAAAATTATATAGAATATAATTTCTTTATTTTCGTTTCAACAAGTCTTTTTATTACTTATGTATCGCTTTATGATTTAATAATCATTCTTATATATAAGTATATTGTTTTGGAGACAATGACATAATTGCATTCAAACATGAAATTACTAAATTTCAATACTAGTATTTCCATTATATATGTATTGTTATCCACACGAAAAGGGAGTCCACCCTTAAAAAAAACCTAACATCTTTTTAAGTGAGATCTTGAGTAAACCTCAAAAACGAATTTGAACGACTTATCATTTGCATGGGAATTAAGAAGTTATCGAGTTTCTCGAAACAAGCTTTAGAACGTTGGAATTGTTTGACTTTCGGTTTTAATCTGTGTGCGTTCTTATTTACTGGCTCTTCTCTTGTGATTCAGAGCATGTTACAATTTTACTGTTTTTTCGAAGAAGTGTTGAGGTGGCATTTTTTTTTATAAATCACCATAAAGTTTTTGGAACCCAGATTGTCGGGTTTTTGTCTTTTCTTTATTGACATTTATAATTCTCTGGTCCGTTGGGTTGTCTATCGTTCCTGTTCAAGTCATGTGATTTGATAAGACTAAGTACTTGTCTTGAAATACAACATTAAAACCTCCCGAATCCTGCCTAATTTGCAACGTAGATCAGTTTGGCGAATATGCATTGGCTAAAAGAACATTTACAGCTTTCCGGCTACAATCGATTATGAACAATAGGTAGGGATAAATCAGCGTTTAACACACGATGCCAACTTCCGTCTGATCCTGTAATTTTCGTTTGAAGAAAAAGTAGATAAAACACGCCGATCAAATTACTGCATTGGATGTCCCTTTTTAGTTCTTAAGATGTTGAAAGTGGAACTTGTAATGTATGTATTTATAAAAGAAAAATTCTACAAAGGTAAAATTTATTTCAAAAGAATATCTTTTAATTTCTTTTAATTTGTTTATAAATGCATCGGAATGTCATAAACAAACACATTATTTTGAAAATATCATGTTATCATGTCATTGATTACAACAATTTCAAATATTGTGTTCAATAACTTGAGGACAGACTCAAAATTACCCGGAGGATAGTGTTGTTGTATGCGTATAATGTATCATTTTGTAATTTGAAGATGACAGTAACTTGTAATACTCAGGGCACTCCGTAAGAAAGGTTTGTAAAGTACAAGTATTTTCTTTTAAAGCAGATGTGGATATAAGTCAAAGAAAAAGTCCCCGACGACAACATTAACACTACATGTATAAGAGAATATACAATCAACAATGGGCAGGTGTCATGGCAACATATCAATTTCTACATTACCACGTGTCGAGAAAAGTTACGAATAAATTTAACAGAGGCAATTAAAAATCTGCTGCCAACACCGAATTCTACTTTATCAAACAAAATATTAATATACATATTGACGATATAAAATGCAATCTCGGATTTTTCAAATGTTGGGTGTTTTACTTTTCTAAGTAAAAAAAAAGCGGCATGATTTACTGTTATTCACCGTTGTATCTTCATCAAAATCTCAATAGGATGTGGTAAATGTATGTTATGGTCGTTGTAGTCTTTTTTTTTCTCTTTTCTATAAAAGAGCAGTCGGAAATTCAAACAAACTGATCACGCCTAGGCTAAATAAGAAAAAAAAACCCAGACTGACAAATAACAGTACACAAGACACAACATAGAAAACTAAAGACTAAGCAACACAAAGCCAACAAATGCTCTATTACTGATGCATGTAACGCAAATAAAAACCCGCTGTTCACATTGTATATAGTTTATATCACTCGGATTGAAATTTAAAATTACTGTCTAGTACTTTTTTAATTATATTTCAGTTTATAATATTCGCATATATAATAATTAATGAACGAAATAACGTTTAGAAATATGTTTAAAATCAAAAATAGTTTATATTAAAAGCAAATGCATTTTAAAGCATGGTTTCATTAAATAGGTGCATGTAAGTTGACGTTTTTTAACATGGCAAAATAAAAGGGAATATTTAATCATTTTTTCAGGGTACATTAAGGACTAAATGTAGTCGATAAGAATAGGGTTTGGAGACTCTTTTGGTATACACTTTGGTGAAGTATTTCACACACTCCCTTCAAAATATCGTACTGACGTTGAAGTTTGCAATACAAAACAAATATACTTCGTGTTAAGCAGACAAAGATATAAAATATTTAAATGTTTTGATACAATCATTCACCTCGTTTAGCCTCGTAAAGAACCCAATACACTAAGTAATTATACCGATAATCTGATAGGATTTATTTTAAATTTAAATAAGACAGATTTTTATACACTTGTTATATTGAAAGATATATCGGATTGGAAGTTAATACTTAATGTTACAATGTAAAATTTATTCAAATTGGATACACTTCCGTATGTTATATCAATGTAAAATGGAAATTGCATACGAGTTTTAAAATATAAGGTATGTTTATTTGTATTTAAAAGGTATTTATGTTTATGATAAGATTTCATATTAGGAATTTTTAAGTCTGAGATTTCGTAGGGATTTGTTGTAATCTTGACAAGTTGTTATTTCCCTACATAACCTGTACTAATTTAATTAAAATAATTATGTTATGTAGAATAACACATAGAAAAAACCTTTACAATTTAAAATCCCATGAGTTGTTGCACGGTTTCTTAAAAGTTCGAAGCCCATAGCACTTCAAGTCCTATTCAACGTAATGGATTTAGCGTTACGATATGTTCTAAATGGACGTGGCAGCGTATTTATACATCACAGACAGCCAAACACAAAACAGATGCGGTATGATTGACAATGAAACAGAATAAGCGCATAAGGAAAACATGTACCGTAACATACGAATTAAGATGTACTGTAACCGAAAGGTGTCATTGATTATGGTAAATCTATAGACACAACCAAAACAGAAGGTTGTCTTCTCTAGATCCAAATTTCCACGTTATTCACTTTTGGTTGTTTTGCGGGTTTCTACTTATCTGATAATGAATTGTACAGGAATATGACAGTTGTTGTCCATTCGTTTGATGTGTTTGAGCTTTTCATTTTGTCATTTGATTGGGGACTTTCCGTTTTGAGTTTTCGTCGGAGTTTGGTATTTTTGCAATTTTACAATTACATATCACAGACCGTTTCAACAGATGTGTTTGAACAAAAGACATTAGTTACTTAATCCATAGTTCTATTATTGTTTCATGTACTGAGAATGACGTTAGACGGAAACACAGAATACAATATTGAAACATTCGTAATTGTCTCGCTCTATCGTTCATTTTGTCACATAGTAAAACTTGACTTCCGACTTGAATTTTTATTTGATAACACATATGCTGCTAATTATGTTAAGACTCTCATTTCAGTGGTTCTAGAACTTCCCGCCCTTCATCACAGTTGCCCCGTATTAGATCTTACCGTCCTTCGAATTCTTCTCAGTCAATTTTAAGAAAATACATTTGATATATCTGTAATTTATAATCGTGCTGAAAATGCATGAAATATTTGCCACTAGACGTTAAAGCATTTTACAAACACTATATCAGCTGCCATGTTACGCCAATCATTCAATTTTTTCAATATAATGACCAAAGTAATTTGAAAAATACCCGACAAATAGGTATAATGAAAAAGAAATCTAGTAGAATCATGTCTGTTAAAAAAAAGTGGGATGGCCAAAAGTAAAAAGACTCACATCCTCAATGACAAAATGCAAACATGTTAAACAGCCTCCAATAACTCACTTGGCATAAATGTGTGAATTGAAAACACGAACCCCACATTTTGTTCATATTGACCTGATAACATGTCATAAACCTTTAGTTAACCTTTGGTTAACCTTAGTAAATTTTATATACAAAAGTCAACAACAAAAAATCGTAAAACTGCCATAAGGCAGTGTTATCCATAATGATTTTAATATTAGTTACTTGCACATATCAATAAAACTTTTATTCGGATGCGCTTTAAATTTTTTTTTTTTGTATCTTAAAATGATGTTTTATAGTGAAACATTTTGCATCCAAGTGACAAATATTTTCAAAAAGGAAAATATATGATTGGCAAAAATATATTATTATGGAAGTAATCTCGTCAGTGCTGTCAAAAATAAAACGGTAAATATAAAAAAACACCTTGTTTTATTTTGTTTTGCATATATATAAGACGTTAAAAGTGCTAGTAATTGTTTTCAGCTTAAATATGACATTTAAAACTTATGGGCAAAGTATTCAAATTAAAAACATGAAATACCGTTATAAAGTTTAAGTATTTTTATGATGGTTCTGTAAAGAAATTGGTTTTTTTTTTAATTTTTTTTTTCAGATTCATAATTAGCAAAATAATTTCATTATTATCATTGACTAAAATAAATAAATTTCAATTTTCCATTCTCAGAGATTTTAGCATCAAATACCTGACACAGTAAGGAAAATAAATTAAATCTGATGAAAAGGCATCGTTTTAAGTATTTGTTCACATTCACATTGATGATTTTTCACAACTTTTCTCTTTTAAGAAATGTTAAAGATTTTTCCGTTTTTTTTTTTTTTTAATTTTAAATACTCTTTTGAAATAAGAAGTTAAGAGTAATTTGACCAACATCATCAGGCAGCTGAAATTATTAAAATGTTCACTGCTGTAAAATGGAATGTTATGAGACTTTCATACTAGTGAGAGGTTTTTCTAGCTAAAAAAAACCCAGGTTTAATCCATCTTTTTCTACATAAAAAAATGCCTGTATGAATTCAGTATTGTGACATTTATTATCCATTCGTTTGATGTTTTTGAGCTTTTGATTTTGCTTAGGAACAAACATTTTGAATTTTCCTTGGACATGTTGGAGTTTTTTTATATATATTTTTTGCTTAAAATCAACGAAACAATTTCCTAAAAGTGTCTCCCAATTTTTTTAAATTCTCTTGCACATTATGATTATTATTTGAAATTTTTACTTCTGTTTAGAATAAAAGGATAATGATATCAGATTTAGTAGTAAATAACATTAGTGCTTCTAATTTTAAAGAACCAAATGCGTATTTCGACAAAACATTTCTATCAGTAACGCTATAACAAATGATGACGAACTTATCAAAACATGCACGAACATATTTAATTATTTTCTAATGACTCAAATTCAATGCGGATTTATTCCTTTATTTTCAACATTAAAAATGAATTGAAAATGATAACAATGTTGAGTCGAGGGCATCAATAAGTGCAAAAAGAAAAGATAATTATTGCTATTGCATTTACATCATCTGTTTTCATTGCATTCAGTGATCTTCAGTTTAGTACTTCTACCTTTTCATTTATAGCTTTCTTAACTTGTCATTAAAAAATACGTAAATTTGTGGTTAGAGGTTTCCTTGATAGATCGTCGACATGTTTTCAATGAATTTCAACTAGAAATTAATAACTGTACGAACTAACATAGGCAAAATTATTTTCTGATTATTTTTTTTATAAGTTTATAAAATTTTTGGTCAAATCTTGGAAGATTGTTTCATTCCTTCCTGGTCCATAAGTAAACTTATGTCTAGATATATTTCACGTGTGAAAAAATTACATTCTACCATATATTGTGGAACAATGTTGCTTAAAAGAATGGCATTGGCATGCTTAAATAGTTGAGACGGGTACAAAAACGTCTATGACAGACAAAAAGTTTTGAAAAAACAAAAAAAGATTTAACACTAAAGATTTGAGTGGAGTATCAGTCATGTTTAAATCTATGAGTACTTTTCCCCTTATTCACCATAATCAACTTTTTATTGTGTGTTGGGTTTTTTCTGTTAAGTTGTCGATAAGCAATTTATATTTTGAGATCTATTTGGAATGTTTCTGTATATCAATTGTACTTAAAGAGGACAACTATTTGGTATAACATACAGTTGTGATGACTATCCGGGTACCTTTGATAACTTTTATGAACCAGTTGGCTTACCGATAATTATGATCTGGAATTCTATTACCCCCTTTAAGCTTAAACACATTAAAATGCATTTCCTTGATAGTCTTTAGTCATTTTTCCTGCATAATCATTTCCTATCGATAACCCTATCGAGTTCATTTTATTCTATAATAATGTTCATAATGCCATCAAACAGTTGTAGGACGTGCACAATTCCTCTACAAAATAATTATGATAATTCTAAGCATTGCATGCTTTAAGTACCTGCAACATTAAATTTCGGTTCAATCAAATCTTCAGAATCAGTTAATTGAAATTTAATCTCAATGTTCAAAGAATCGGGAATTAAGCTCAATTAAGAATATATTAAATTGATATGACATTATTATATGGGATATAATATCCTGATAATTCTTTCCTGAGTTAATTATACTCTTTGAACGAAGATTGGTATTCAATTTCAATTTCATGCGAATAAATATATGAAGAAAATTTATTGACGTGGAATTCCTATATAATTTGTTTTGCAATTATTTAGAGCTATCATAATAATTCAAGGTTTGGTTTTCCAATAAAACATTACATGATATGAATTGCAATAAATTTAGGCCTTTTCGGTAAAAACTAAACGTTAGTCGAATCAAGTATCAAGAATGCATGAATATTAAAGTGTGGATTTTTCTTGAGAAATCGAGTTTGAGGGAAAAAATAATCCTATTTCAATTATCTTAATGAGGATTATCTACCTTTGGAAAAGATTACCTAAGCCGTACTTGACACATCTTTCGGAAATGTTCTCCAACTTAATATTTTGCCATCTAAACCTTTTTTAAGACGAGGGTCACGAAAGGGTCTTATGTAGACGAAACGAGCGTCTGGTGTCTATGATAAGCAAATTTATTGTATATTCATATTCAGTATTCTATTGGAATGTAGGTTCTTGCGGCATATGATAAGATATTTACAGGGTACGTACCAATCATACAAAACATTTAGACTGTTGAGACATATAATAAATATATGTATATATTTGTTAAAATTATTGAAACTTACGAAGGCTATTTGTTAAACCAAAATATTTGTCAACACGATTTTATAACATCATTTCTGTATATTACAATCTTAATTCTATTACTACTGTTATGATATCGTTCAGACAGATATGATTGTCTCCTCGTCTGCAAAGCATGGGCTGTTCTAAGCGATCCAGTACATATTAGATTTTCTTTTATAGACATGTATTTATTTAAGTTGATGTTGCCGAGATGTCTAGAGTGTTTGACACAGTGCAGACGGTGTTGTCTTGACATCCCAATAGCACGATTTTAAATCCCGGCGAGAGAACAAAAATCTGATTCCACAAATGTGCAAATATAACATTTTAGTACTGGTATTTGGAGTATTTATATACAAACTTTCTCTAAAACCAATCAGGAAAACGTTATTTATGCAAATAATATATAAAGAAAGTTACTTGACGTTTAATTCCTCTAATTTATTTATTAATGATATAAAGCTAGGAAAAATATACTTTTTACCTTCACTTTTAATTTTTTACGCGTCGGTCTTCATCGTTTCTTTTGAAAGCATTGAACTTAACCACAGTCGTACCTCTTGCCTTTTGAACAAAAATAAATTGTGTTGAACTGTCATATGATGTATGTTTATAATACATACTTTTTTTTCAGTCTTGTATTGCATAATATTCACGAAAATAGTCAATTGGACGTCGTTCTGTTGTTAGTTATTGGTTTCGGAGGGGTTTGAATTATCACGTAGATTTTAGATCTCTACGATGTTTCAACTGAAGGACCTTTACACGAATGTCATGGAATCGGGAGACTTGATGCACTTAATCATGGTTCTCCCATGGTATTTTCTACAGTGGTTTTCCAGTTCCGATGCTCTGTTAGAGTTTAAAACATTTGTCATATCCTATTCTGACAAAGCTTACAAAATATCTAGGAAACATCATTCAGTTGATTCTAAAACACGACTTGTAAATAAACTTTCTGTGTGGCATATATTGACGTTTAAACAAGAAGTGCATTTATTTAAACTGTTGCAAGATTAATTGCAAAATCGACTCTCACGTTCACTTCGAAAAGCAATAAATCTTTGAATTGCAAATGTTCAATATTTACATTTGATCTCAGGTTACTAAACTTCTTTCAATATCACAATTCCTGCGCGATAAATATCTGTCAACTTTACGCCCATATCGTTAGATATCTATATTCAATTCGTACTATAAAAAAATCCCATATAAGTTATTTAATCCGGGTCGTTAGTCCAGAATTAAATACATAAACTGTTGATTAATAGCCAAGTTATATATCGAACTAAATCTTTAATGCAACACAGGGTCTATTTCAAACATTTTAATAGTTAGATGTAGCTTTCAAGAACATGACTTGTGTCAAACGTACGTTGACGTAAATATCTTTGATGAAAATTCTATCAATTGTTCTAATTTCGATATAATAATGTGATAACAAGTAATTAATGAAATAAGCGTTTGTACGTAGACATACTTAATATGTCCTTCCAAATTGTTTTTTAGTTGACGTCAGAAAGGTTACTTTTTAAAGGTCTAGGTTTCATATGTCAGTGTGACTAATTTAGTCGTTAATTTTACAATATTTATGCACTTTTCTTTTGGTTTGGCTTTTACTTCTTCATCTTGGTAAATTTTCAGATTTCTATTGGCTTAATACATGCTCGAACTTCATAACATTATCTAGTTGAGCTTTCGACTATTATTTTGCGAGGGTATCAACATCCCATCGAACATTGGCATATATATACGGTTAATGGGTTATATGAATTGCCGATATGAATTAATTTTGTTTTAATTGAAGCATGTATCTTATACCTTAGCTGTATTTGGAAAAAAATTCAGGATTATTTTGTTCTCAATATACTCATCACTGACGGTCGAATGTAAAAATATTAAAAGGGCCAAATAGTATAAAGATGAAGAACATGTAGGACCGAAAATTTCTAAAGGTTTTGTCAAATACAGCTTAGGTCATTAATTACTGAGGTAGAAAAGCCTTAGTATTTCAAAAATTCAAATGTTTTATAAGTATGTATCTAAATAACACTAAATAATACATTCCAAAACACTTTCGAGTTCTTTACCAAAATTGTTGTCTCATGATAACTTTCCATATATTATTTAACGTAATTTCACCTTATATAAGAATGCCAGCTTTTGATTGGCTTATAGCTAGTGTATTTTTCTGCATATTCTAACATTTCTTCCTCATTTCAAACGAATCTGACTGTTTTTCACCACTGCCGGTGAATATGCCTCAAATACCATGGTATTTGCCATTTTGGATATTCCTTTTTTACCCTCGCGAGCATTTTCCCGCCATTTTTTCCGGATATGACGTTACATAAAGACAGCGCGAACAAGTATAAGTACATGTATAGTTCCCGTGGTATATTTTTTATGATAGTACTTGTCATCAAATAAATATTTCCTTTTCCTAGTACAGAGAGTTTAAATTAAAATTCATTCGGTGAAATTAAACAGATATATCATGTTATGGAGGGGTATTTGCCTAGCGGCTCGGGAAATTTAAGTCCCTCGACTTGTATTTTTCGCAAATACCCCTCCATAACATGATATATCTGTTCAAAATGAAATGAATTTAAGTTTTCGCACGAAAAAAACTTGAAATCTGAGATCAATCCCAGTTATAGGTGGGGTTCGTGTTGGTTAGTCTTTAGTTTTCTATGTCATGCTTTGTGCATTATTGTTGGTTTGTTAATCTGTTCCTTTTTTAGCCATGGCGTTGTCAGTATTTCCATTTATGAGTTTGAATGTCCCTCTTCTATCATCCGGCTCTATTTGATAGTAACAGGCATATGCGATTTGAAGTGAACTGCTTATTATAAACCGATGATCTGTGATCCCACTTTCATGGGGTTCGTGTTGTTTAATCTTTAGCATGTCTAGTTAGTTTTCTATATTGTGTCATGTGTACTATTGCGTTGTCAGTTTATTTAAGATTTATGAGTTTGACTGTCCATTTGGTATCTTTCGTCCCTCTTTTTTCATCGCCGCATATCTAATTTCTCATAATTAGCTATCATTCTATTGTATTTAGTTTGTTAGATGTGTTAGAGCTGAACATGTTTGCAAAATCTTCGATTTATGACTTCTAAACAGCCGTATACTACTGTTGCATTTATTTTGCACACACTTTTCAATGGAGATAGTAAGACTTTAGAATAGTCGCCCTGTCTGAAAATGTACCGATTTTGTCCAATCCCTATCGTAGCTATCTTGAATGCGCAAGCCCAATATAGCTGCAACCATCAGATTTTTTCTTCTTTATGTTAACCTACCAATAAAACAAATTACAGAGAAATGCACAAACAGATTAACTTACACACTATAAATACAAATTTATAGGTAAAATGTGTTTATCATGTAGATCTATTCATTTATCAATTATTCTAAATTATAATCAATAGGTTTTCCAACTTTTTGAACTATTTCAGAGATGCTACCATCCAATAAACGTTACATTTATATAACAATATTGATTTAATTCCTTTATCGAAAGATTTTGGTTGGATTTACACGTTTTGAACATCAGTAAATTGCTGCTGTCTTCTATTTTAGAATAGGATAATTTTAAAAGATTTTTTATTTGACAATTTTTTTACATTGATATTTCGTGTTACATTACAATACTATTATTATCACAAAAATCATTGACTGATAAACTCGTTATCAAATTAATTCATCTAAAATAATTCAACATTTTTTGGCAACTTAATCAACCAGTCGTGTTTATTAGAAACTTTTTTTTAATTTACCTTGCACTGTTTTACGTGGAATAATTATGATTCAAATCTGTTCTTTTACAAAGGTAAAAAAAAAGTTAATAGTGTGAATACAAAAGAAATATCACTAGGTCCAATTGAGGTTTGTAAATTGATAGTGTTGTAAACTTGATTATGTACAACTTTATTATTTAGAGTTTAATATTCATTTCAGTGAGGAATATGTAGTATCGTTGACTTAAGATCGGGATTTAAGCAAGGAAGGGTAAGTAAATATTGGAGTACAGTAAATATTTAAGGTTTTAATGAAGTATTCCTGTTGATGCTAGTAAAAGTTCATTAGTAACATAGGTAAAACAGCAGAAACACTAGTAGGCTTTGTAAAAGTACTCGCTGAATCCGCGTTTAAGTCTTTCATTTCATACTGGTCTTGAACAAAAAGAATTGACTCCACATAAATTTATAAAAAAAAAAGACTATAAAAAACTAGCAAAATCAAACGTAAAAATTATTAAACCGAAAGAATGTGAAACAAATGAGGGGCGAAAGTTACCAGGGGGACATTCAAACTCAAAGATAGGAAATAAACTGACAACGCCATGACTAACAAAAGACAAACAGACAGATAATATAACACAAGACACTACATAGAAACTAAGATTAAGCAAAACAAACCATATCAAAACCAATTGTCACAATTCTGACTTGTTACAGGCAGAAGCAAATGGTGATTTGAACCTGTTTTAATAGCTAGCATAACCTCATATTTGTCTTATATTTGATTATAGTTCTGTTATATTGCAAAAATTGCGCAATCCAGAAAGATACATACAATTTATCAATGTACAATAACTGGAATCCACCAGCCAACATTGTGTAAACATACATCACATAATTACAACAATACTGATAATTTGTTCATGTTCTTTGATAACACCTGCGGCCACCTGAGTCTGCTAAGGCAAAGCATTATGAAAATTTATCAAAGATACCAGCCTTATACCCAGTAATCAGTAACTACGAATACTTTTTATTTTAATATTGTTTGTCCATCATTCAAGACTCGCAGTATCAAAAACACGCGAACATTTTTATTTTTCAAATACATTGTATTAGGTTAAGTTATTGTATTGGATGTTAGTACATTGATAATAATGTTAAAGGTAAAACTATTGTAACTTTACCATACGATATAGACCTTTCCTTTTAAGAACAGTATTTGAATAACCCGAAAAACATTTGATAGCATTTTAATGAATAAATAGCTAATTATGTTTGATGTTTAAATATGCATGATATATTTAAACGAGATAATATGTATTTGGCAAATAAGTACAAGTTATATTTAATTTTTAAAATAAGTTATTATAAAAAATAACAATAAACATTGAAATCTTGTGCAAATAATACATGATATTCGGTCATTTAAATTTAGACCATTTACCGGACAAACTTTTAATAATTTACATATCAGCTGGGACTATTATACTAGTATTTTACTAGTAACTAGTATAATAGTCCCAGATATTAGAGACTTATAGGTTTTGCAGATTCATATATGTTTTGATTGATGTAGTGTACATTCAGAAATTATTGCATGCATTTATTATTGTGATTTTTTTTTTGCGATATTGTGAAAAATCCTGTTCAGTTCATATGAAAAAAAATTTAAATTGCGAATTTAAATTTTTTCGATTATAACCATGTCGCATTTTTCGCAATAATAAAAAAAAACATCGCAATAATTTCTGAATTTACAGTACGTCATTTTATTTGATATCGTATCGTGTGTCCTTTTATGTTGTGATGTTGCACCATTATTTCAGGTAAGGATCAAGGTTGGTACCCATTAAAACGTACAAACCCTGCTGCATATGTTTGTACCTGTTTAAGTCAGGAACATAATGTTAAGCAGTTGTCGTTTGTTGATGTGGTTCGTACGTGTGTTTCTGATTTTCCTGTTTGAATTCTATTACACTAGTCTTTTTTGGGGCCCTTTATAGCTCGTTTGATGATGTGGTTCGTACGTGTGTTTCTGGTTTTCCTGTTTGTATTCTATTACACTAGTTTTTTTGGAGCCCTTTATAGCTTTCTGTGCGGTGTGAGCTGTTCAAATGGCACTCATATGACATCTTATTATATCTAGTTAATGAGTAGAAATGTTTGGTTCATTATCTGCAATTACGTTTGTGTTCAATTATTTACGTAATAGTTATGTACCTAGTTCTGTTTTCACAGTATCGGTAGATTGTACAAGATTAAAACAATCATACAGAAAAAAGAAAATAATGTCAGTTAGTGTGTACCTTTAAACATTGTAACTACAGTAAGCTTTTATTACAATAGCAGGATTTTTAATTATTTTGGTTTATTTATAATTCAAACTTAATAACTTTTAAACAAAATTGTACTTATTTGTTAAACACATATTTTTCTAATCCATTTGTATCATGCATTATTAGTTACATAGTGTGCTAGTGACCTATTACGATATAAATGGGGTCAGTGAATTCCGTATGCGGTTACATTGTAGAAATGTAGAACATTTCCCCCGCTTTTCTCTCTCTCTCTCTCTCTCTCTCTCTCTCTCTCTCTCTCTCTCTCTCTCTCTCTCTCTATATATATATATATTTTTGGATTTAATAAACCAATTATTCTCTGTCCTTTGTTTACTATTCTCTATTTTTATTTATTTATTTAATTTTTTTTTTTTTTTTTTTCTATAGTCAAGGTCCATGATTACATTATCTGTTAATCATATCAAGACCATCAAACTTGATATGCTAGGGATTAAAAGTTTGAATCCAAATTAATAATAAGTGCCAAAAACAAAAAGATACTTATAATTTAACAGAAGTACCATAACTATATGAATTATTGTACTGAAATATCCAAAATGAACAATATGGTACAGTTTTGTATCTAAATATTTTTGGGAGAAAACCCTAGTTAGTAGTTAAAGCTAAGGGTTCTATTTTCGCTATGACATATTGAAAACATCATGTATATAATTTCGTACGTCTGAATAGTTTTCCAGTTTTATCTTCATCTAGAACTCTCAAACCAAAAAATTTGACGTAAATATCAAATCGATCAATCAAAGATATCAACACACATCAACAAATTTCTTATATATACTGAAATAAAATGTCCCCATACTTTGATATCCAATGAAAGGTTACCTGGAACGTTTTTAATGTCAGTTATTTGGTCATGGTATCCCACTAAAGAAAACTCATTCTTATCCTAGAAGTTTAACAAATGTTTACTTTCGCATTGCAGAGACATGTTTTTTCCCTGTACATGTACATAGATATATTGAAACAATTTTATAGATATAAAAAGATGTGGTAATGAAACAACTCTCCATCCAAGTCACAATTAATAAAAAAATAAACCATTATATGTCAAACATCGGTCTTAAACACGTGCACCGAACAGCAAGCTATTAAGGGCCACAAAAAGTACGAGTGGTAAACCATTCAAACGGGAAAACCAACGATCTAATCTATATAAAAAAACGAGAAAAGAGAAACACTCATGAACCACATATGTATGTATTATGGTATTAAAACTACTCACCCATTATAATTAGAATACCGACAAATTTAAGCTCTTAGGATTGTTGTGATAGTGCATGATAGACATTTTTTATCAACATGCAATCAAATTATCAGATATTTTGGTGGTCATGTTTCAGGAAATTCCCAGTAATGGCCATGCTTCTTAACTAAAAGCTTCATATTTTATATCATTTTGTCAGCTACATATTAACTTAAAAGCTTTTACAATGTACTTTTGTCAGCCAATTTACATATATTGGCATCATAAAAAACATGCAGGTTTGCTTTCCCTAAAAGCAAAACATGTTTGATAAACAATTCACCAGACGAAAACATTTCCTCTATCCTACGATCTATCAACTACTATCTTAATGTACATCCGATGGACAATAAGAGCTCAATTCGTCTTACTAACATTTCGTTAAGGGATAACATGTGTGTTAGAAAAGACTTATTTTAAATATTGACATTACAGAATTGTTTTATAGAATATGTTACAAGATAACAAATAAGTTCGAACATTTTCTTTTTTTAACTTTAATTGTTTACGTCTACTCACAGATGTAACGTAAACGTTTGGTTCCAATGTAAGTGTTTTCTTAATTTGTTTATTGAAAATGCTGGTTATAATTTGTATCTTATATAGTGGCACGTGTATAGTAGGTTTTTATTGTCGCATTTTTTAAAATGAAAAACAGTATATATGGTCGCGAATATACCCTCACACAAAATACTCCCCGTTTACAGTGGTTGTATTTTAAAGCGATTGCTTCTATTGCCTATTTCTTTTAAAGAGCTTCCGAATAATAACTATTTTGTTACTTTATGTTTCTCATATTTATTGTAGTTGTACAGATGACACAGTATGGGAACTAAGAATAGATCCGATGTAGCAACAAAAGGTCGTATTATGAAGCATATAACTCCATCTGAGGATGAGGAAAAGCTTCGACTGAACAATTATGACATGGTTCCAAAACTTCCTTCTGTGAAAATAACACAAAAGCCTCAACAAGGTCCCAATCTATCGGATTTTTTAGACAAGCAAACCAGTACTGTTGAAAACAAAAATGGCGGCATAAAACTAAAACCGGTGGGAAAAGAAAAAGCATTTGCAATTCTTAAACAATATAATAGTATCGTATCTAATGAGGTAAATCTAACAGTGAAAAATTTGCCTTCGCTAAAATTGCCATTTAAGAAACAACCTCATCAGCCACCATTGTTACCAAGGCCAGATGTTACTCCACGAAAAGTGCCAATTTTTACAGAGGGAATCAGTTCATTGAGTAAGACTTCAAAACCGTCATTCCTTATTCCGAAAGATAAAGTTCTACGGGCAAATTTACCAAATAATGTAGTTGTCGCTCATAAGAAAGATAACTATTCCTTCGGAGTGAAGTTACCTAAAAGGAAATCACCGGATCATATCGAAGAGAGTACAAAATTCAAACAAATGCATAATTTAGGATTAGATAGTCTTCCAATTGTAAACTTGGAAAAGTTTATGAAGACAAAGAAGGACACTGTCGATGTTGCCAGAGGGTTGAAACCAATACCTAATGGTAATAGAAAAACTAAACCAAGAAGATTAGACCCTATAGCATCGGATTCAAATCTTAAACCGTCTATTGAATCGTCCCGATCCTATGATTGGTCTTCAGATAGAAAGAAAGCGAATCGATGGAAAGACCAAAGTTCAGCTAAATCAGAAGGAAAAGCTAATGTTGTATGGATTGGGAAAAGTTTAAATTTTGGTTCCTCATCAAACAGAACTCGAATACTGAAACAAATGTATCCACACGAGGAAGCAAACTTCAGAACAAAGCAAGAGGAAGAATTAAAACGCATGAAATTTCAAAATCGTGATCCTTCTGTCTTAGGAGTGTGTTCATTGGCGCCAATTGATGTCATCGGACAGTCTACAAAACTGTTCACGGACATACCATTTAGAGAAAAGTATAAAGGTTTTCCGAAGCATCACACGAGGAGTAATGTACGTGACTATTACTTTGAAACGGATTCCGAAAGTTCGTTAAACGATGATTGGAAAAATATGATAAACAATGCCATAACAAACAGAAGTTCGTCTGCTGAGAGTGGCACGGTCACTCCGCGTGCAGTTCCAAATCCTCCGCCATCATATGTATCAAGTACACACGATGACGAAGAAGCATTGATACCGTTAGAAATTTCTAAAACAATGCATCGAATTCAAGAGGAAAGGTCAAGTTTAATGATGGATTCCGCATCGAATCGTGTTCAGCAAACATTTAGTGCAGGATCACGTCAACTGCAAACCCGAATGTCCCCGGCTCCAGTAATAACGATCAATAATGCAACGTTGGAGGACGAAGAACCGCCAAAACACATTTCATCTACTACACCAAGGAAAAGCAAGGAACCAATGTTCAGTAGTGTAGTGGAGCTTAAGCTTGACCACAAGCATTTAAATGTGCCAAAATTTATTGATTCTGAACGTAGACCACCTGTCAAATTAGACGGGGAATCAAACTCCCAATCGCAATCGCATAGTTCTTCGGATCCTATTAAATCTAAGACAGTATCAACAGTGTCAGACAATCAAAAATTAAATATTACTACATTACAGCTTATAACCACAAATGAAAGGAATTCGCCTCTGCCACCATTTAATTCATTTCTTTCTGATGCAGAAACAGCAGGATTTACGCCACGGAACACTTACACGAATGTCAAACTAGACAGTGGCAATGACGAAACATTCAAGCATTTAACGGTTAACAATAAAACGTTACAATTTATTTCCCCATTGCAAGTTCAGTCAAATGCTAAGCGACAATAGTAATTGTATGTTTGTTATTGTTGATGTTTTATTTCTGTTGTAAAATTACCAGATGTAATTATACGAATATTATTACCTAGATTATGTGTCTTAATTGCTTTGAAAATTGGTTCAGAAGATTATAGGTTGATAACTAAATTGTTACATTTTGTTGTAAGAAACCGACGCATATAATATTATCATTACATTGAGAGTTAGCATAAACAACCGACGCATATAATATTATCATTACATTGAGAGTAACCATTATCAACCGACGCAAATAATATTATCATTACATTGAGAGTTACCATTACCAACCGACGCATATAATATTATCATTACATTGAGAGTTAACATTATCAACCGACGCATATAATATTATCACTACATTGAGAGTTAGCATTATCGCTATTTTGCGCATTTTTCTTTTGATCCTTTTTTTGTAATAATTTACATATTATGCTTCTCGCTTGAGATAGAAAAAATATCGCTAGAAACTAAGGAGGCCACGTGGCGTTGCAAACGAAATTGACATTGAAATTGACAAAGTCGTCATAGGTAAAATAGTGATAAACAGATTTTCATTGGTCATCTCATCTTGATTGCTTTTCTCACTTTCGCTGTCCCATGGCCAGCTCAAGCGAGAAAATCAATCTCGTTGAGATGATCAACGATAATCTATATTTATCAACCAACAACATATTTTTCTTTACAATCATTGAAATAATCGACAGAATCCAAGACATTTTAAAACGTTGTACCCGACGTACGTTACCAATACTATACAATTGTAAATTACAACATTGCACAATGTAAACATATTAAGATTAATATTGGTGAACGACACGTGAAACCGGAAAACATTAACACTTATAGTGTCAACAAAAGAATTGAAGTACCACTCAGAAATATGATTGAAAATGGGAAATCTTTGAATAAAACTCATAATATGTTTTTTACAATGTGTTGATCATGATTGACTAGGTTAATAACCATCGACCAGAAATAGATTAAGATATGCACGACTTGCACATGGCAGAACTAATCATACCAGGTAATACAAACTTGTCGTCGATACCAGGCTTTTAGTTTTGTACGCCAGATGCATGTTCCGCCTACCCTTAGATTGTACTACACACCTTGATTAAAATTAATTTGGCTCGTTTAATTTTCAGAAATTTTTGACAAAATATTTACTTTGATCCTTTGTCAAAAATATTCAAAAGAAACTCGAGCCACACACTTTATCTGAAAAAAATCATTAAAAATATATAGCAGTTTGATAAACACTAAATTTTATCATTCAGAAGCTTAACATGATCTTTACAATAATGCATTATTGAACGTTTAGCTGATTTTTACAGAGTTATCTCCCTGTAGTGTTATGTTCCACCCTGAACTTATTATTCAGCTCGAATCCAACAATTGGAAGGCCAAACATTTCCTTGTAATTTTGAAGGTTCGGTTACGGAGTTAGGTTTTTGTGAAATGTTTTGTAAACTATAATAGTTCATAATGTTTTCGTCGTTTATCCACATTTTGAAAATTCGTTTTGTTTTATATTAAGTAAAATGGAATATGTGCCAATGAGAAAGACTAACCAAATAGTACACACACAAAGAGAATCTAGAGGTAAATATGATCCTAGCTGTGTTTCGTCCACTTTCATCCGGCTTAAATAAACCCACCATAGAAACCAAGATTCTGATAATATCGAGAGCGATAGGAAGTTGATACAATTTAAGACACTGGCCACGTTCAAATTGAACTCGAGTTCTGACTAGAGTTCCAAATGAACGGTAAATTATTTTGAAGAGTAAGGTCTCTAGATTACCGGAAGCACAAGGCACCTACTCTGAATATGTTTACATTCAAATTTGATTGGATTGACGTCATAACATCCGAGATAACCATTCAATCTCAAGAAACCCTGCCACAACCTAGGGCTCCTCGAGTTCTAATGGCGGGAAAGCTATATCCAATCATAACAGGTGTTATACATGACCATGTCAACCCATCTACTGTGAAGCATTTTTCAGGAGCATTTTAACATGTATTTCACGTTCCAAACGGCTGTACTGAAAAAATTATTTTGCATGGTGCTATATATATATGCAGTGCAGATGAATAAAATTGAGAATGGAAATGGGGAATGTATCAAAGGGACAACAACCCGACTATAGAAAAAACAAACAACAGAAGGTCACCAACAGGTCTTCAATGTAACGAGAAATTCCCGCACCCGGAGGCGTCCTTCAGCTGCCCCCTAAACAAATATATACTAGTTTAGTGATAATGAACGCCAAACTAATTTCCAAATTGTACACAAGAAACTAAAATTAAAATAATACAAGACTAACAAAGACCAGAAGGTCCTGACGTGGGACAGGCGCAAAAATGCGGCGGGGTTAAACATGTTTCCCTATAAATAAATGTATTTTGACATGCAAGGTAATGATAGTAAGAAAATATAAAAATTCAAAATTATGTTAGTATTAGCATATTTATGAATTTCATTGTAGGCAAATTTAAATAAAACTGAGTAAATAATTTGATGAGTTAATAACAACAACAAACACACTTCTTTGCAGCTATTTCCACTTTAAAAGATAAGTATGTTGCATTTAACACATCACATTCATTATTTTGGTAAACCTAAGAATTAAAAAAATATGCATGAAGAGTGGGTACATGGGACACAGATGATGGTCCGCTTGCACATACCGTTAAAAAGAAACATAACTCAAGAACGACAAAAATGACGGAACCAAAATTCGAACTTATCTGTGTTTATTTAAGTACCACATTGTATGTACAAGTCTCATAAGATTTTTTCGAGTCAAACTTAATTTCATTTTGGAACGTGGTAAGGACGGACAGGTTAACACTTAATTTCCCCTCCGCCACTATTTTTAAGGCATAAAGAAGAAACCCTAGGCTCTTATTATTGTTCAAAAGAAAAAAAGTAAAAACTTAAGTCGTTATGATGTCGATCTCGGCATTGTTTTGAAATAAATAAAATCAAAGTAAAGATATATTTACATTTTCACTTTCACCTTCGGAAAGGAAAATTTTTTATGGTCCGATTTTACATAGTTTGGTTGCAGAAGTGGTGTACCAAAGTTATGCAATAAAAAAAACAATATTAGAAATGAAGTTGATTAAATACATTTATTGTGATAAAATGTGGCTGATACCACGTGTTCTTATAGCATGATGTTCTCGATAAGTTTACGTCTTTCTTGAAGAGGGCTCTGATTCCACGAATATAACACTGTAAGTATGTATGCAGACAGCTGAAAGATCGAGTATGATCTTATTCATATACATCCTTGAATTTAGCCTCAATATTGAGTTATGCTCTACCGTAAACTTCCACCAAAATGTATCACAACTTATGATCAAATTATATATATCATCTTTAATTTATACCACCATATCACCTTAAGAGTGTTTTTTGTGAAGTTGGTAAAATGACCGTCCGGTGACGTGTTCGTGTTGTGTCAGCTGTTTATCTAGCTAGGGTACCGTTTTGAATTAATTTTTTAAAATTCATGTTACTTTATGTTAATATCCAAATAGTATGGCAGACAATCGTAATAAAGAAACTATTTTATTTATAGTTAGAAATTGCGTTGTTAATTTCCGCCATTTAAAATATAGATTAATATTTAGGCGGAGTAGACTACTTCCCTGGCTGAGATTTTTTGTTAATGAATTGAAAGTTAATTTAATTTTATATTTTCATAAAGCCTATATTATTAACTTTCCAATGAACCAAATTTGCTTACAAGACATTAATTTTGAAGAAGATATTTATATTATTATTATGGTTTTGGGATAATTTCACCAAAAACTAACGTAATAGGCATACTCTTGGCAGATTTGTTCATTTAAGAAAAAAAATTATATAAATATAGAATTTTAGAATGATTATACCCTCAAATTTATAATCGCCAAAAACATTATGCAAGACAGTTGTTTTGGAGAAGAAGAAAAAAGTTATAAATATTTTTTTCTCAGCAATTTCAGCAATTTTTCTTATTAAATTTTTTTAATTTCATTTTTTTCAAACAAAACTATATATGAGAATAGTCTGTTCTTTATCATACAATTTAACATTTATTTAAACAATAATACTGAGTAAAAAAGTAACTGATGAAAAATTATCGAAATTTTCAAAATAACTGTCCTGCTTTTATACCTTCCCGGAAATGTGCCTAAACCGTCAGGATACTAATTTTATCTTTTCATCAACATATCCGGGTCGGCGGCGAATTTGTATTTTAAAAACAAAGTTTAATATTTAATATTTTAAGCTCGAATTGAACTTGCCAATTGCTTATGTAAGTTCCAAATAAGAAGCATGTTCACAAACATATGATTTAAATTCATACACCGAAATCCCGGGCTCAAAAACACGAAATCCCGAAATCCCGGGCTCAAAATGACTTAATGGGCTATTCCAGAAATATTCTGTCCCCCCCCTATGGAAGACATAAGATGTAAAAAAAAAAATCCATGGAAATTTTTTTCACCATTACCAAAATGTTCTGGAATTCCAGATTTTAAACACGTTATAAAACTTAAATGTACTGGATTTTTTTTCATACTGTTGTCAATTTGTCTGGAAATTTAACTGTAAATATTAGAAACAATGCCTATGGAAGACATCAGTTAATTTTTTTTTGTCTGGAATTTATCGGTTTCTTTCTAAATGAGCCAAAAAAACTGGAATTTTATACTAAGTAATTATAAGTAACATATTATATGCCACCGTAACCAAAAGAAAAGAAACTGTGTTTGAAAGTTTCAGGACAAACAAATCCTTGACTACAAGAACTGCTAGCTAACATGTTTACCAGTGTTTAAAAAGGCTTGTTAATGGCTTGACAAAAACACCACTATGCCAGTAGAATTTGGATCTAGCACATGCGTTCTTGTAACCTCGCTGTATATATTTTCTCTATATATCTGTCCCAAGTCAGAAGCCTGTAATTTTAGTGGTTGTCACTTTTACTATATTTCATATTTGTTTTTCTTTTAATGTTTTGTACATGTATATCAATTTCAATTTTTGGCCATTGTTTTTTTTTGTCTGTATTGTTTTATAATTGTATCAATAAACCAATTTTTTGAGACGTTTCAGCTTTATTGATACAATTATAAAGAGTGTTCCCTATTGGAATTTTGAAAACAATGTATTGTTTTACACAGGTCATTTTTAGGCCCATTCTAGCTTACTATGCTGTGTGAGCCTAGGATCAACTGGAGTTATTTATTTTCAAAAATAATAATAAACGAGCCTGTAGCAAGTTCATTTATAGTAATTAAATTGAAAAACAAGAGTTGATATCAAGCAAAATTCAATTTTCACAAGTTGTTAAACCTATTTCTCTTGAGGTCAACACTCTCAGTGTGAAATTAAAAATATGTAGTTTTCATTATTACATACTTTTAATGCTAATTACATTTGTAGGTGAAAGTGTCAAAATAATGGGATCAAAAGCACAAACAGCAAATTATAGCTGTTAAGAATGCATATGGGAAAAATGTTAGGAGAGATAATTGATTTGACCACTATTGTATTATAATATATCGGCTACATTTACACATTGTTTAAATTTACCACATCAAAAGATTCTGACATCTAATTAGCTACAGACACTTGTGATATAAACAGGCAAGTTGAAAACTTGACCTTCATCTAAATTTCCAGATATGATCATATTTAATGAAGCTTGAAATAATGACCATGATGAACTTTTCAGCAGCTCATCCCTACCACTAAATAAATAGTAAATGAAATTAGAGTTCCTGTTTGAAAATGCAAATGATTAAACAACACGACTTAATTGCTGAAGTTCAATTATGAATGCAATAATCATTCCATAAACCTTCAAAGATGAACACTTTGAAAAATACTGGTGTTTTAGATATGAAATGCTTTTGAAAGAATAATGTCTTACTGAAAAATTCCAATATCTTCATAAAAAAAATCAAACCACCCATTTTTTTAAGAAAAAGAACAAAGTTAAAAACAGATCTATGTTTACAATGTATCATTTTTTACATATCCTTCTCAAGCAGAAAAACTTCAAAAAGAATTCAGGTAATACTAGCATCTTTTTAAAACAGATTCTACAATAGGTGTCCAATCCCATAAAAACCTATCAATAGGATTCAAAAGAAATAGAACATTGCTGAATTAGTGAAATGAGCTATAAAATTATTTGTATAAACATCACAGTTCCTACAAAATTTCTCACTGTGCAGAACTAATTAAAGACCATCATCATGTAAACCACACATGTAAACTGATATTCTGAAGACAAAATTCTTTTCATGAAACACTGAATTCAACATTTATTGAAATAGTTAGAAAATCAAAAAATCAAATTTTAAATTTCAAATTATATATATTTTTGATAAATAGAAAAAGATATTAATAAACTTTAAACAGTAATAAGAAACATGAAAGAAAAACAAAAAAAAAACCCAAAGGGGTCACTAGTCTCTAATGAAGGTTTCCCCTTAATTTTAAACACAATTCTGGGAGAAAATAAACATTGCTACATAGCACTGAGTATCAATGAAATGCCAGAAACATAATTTGCACCAAATATGTGGATATTTGATCAATTTCTATGAAATTATCCCTGATTACAGAAAATGATAATTGAACGTTTAACTTGTACTCTTAATTTATCTTTTCGACTACAAAATTGTGACTTTTTGAATTAAAATGTTGCTTATTTGATTAGTGGTAGCTCTGTAGATCCCCATCTGCATATCTCTTCAATTTAATCATTGCAAGATATGTTTTTATCTTTATTTTAAAAATTAATCAAAATTTGTTCAGGGTTCTACATGTATCTTCTGATTATGAGAAAGCTTCTGTCTAGGTTTTGTAAGTTAGAATTCCACAAAAGTTTGACAAAAGTAATTCAAAATCTTTCACTTACCTAAATGTTGACTGTTATATAATATTTCTTAGTGAATTATGGAAGAATGGGTTGAAAATCTTAATTTTACTCTACACGTCAGGTAATTATCAAGAATGAAGAAACAGTTTCCTGAAATTCCTTGAAGGTTTAAGGAGGAAGGTTGTACATGTATATAAATGCTTAATGAACAAAAATGTAATCATCAGTAAAACACAGCCCCCCTCTAAATCTGCCTCTGAATGCCTAAAAAATGTAATTAAGTTGAGCATTTGGGACCCAAAATATCAAAGAGATTTTGCCAAATACAGCTAACAGCTAAGGTATTCTATTCCTGCAATAAAAAATCATTAGTTTTTGAAAATGTCAAAGTTTTGTAAACAAAATATGTTTATACATGTACTGCAAAAGAAAATAGTCCATTATATCAATGAAATATTGAAAAAGAATAAAAAAATCTCTTAATGCTGTCTTTGTATAGAAGAAGCGTCTGTCAGATAACTAAAATTTAACAAATCTTTTTTTTTTTTTTTAACCAAAAATGAATTTAAAAGTTGATGACACTAGAAAGAATGGCTATGGCAACCCTAGTTTCAGGCTTGACAAATAGTAAATTGTGAAACAGTATGTCTTATTAAGAATGTCAGTTTGTTATGTGTAATGATTTTTTCTCTAATTTAGTCAATTTATCCCTTTCTGCACCCATTGTATAAAAAAATTTAATCAACGTGTGGGTCATTTGACCTCAGTTCTTCATTGGTTAAAATCCGATTATGACATCGAATGTTCTTGTTTTCCTCTGAATTTCCTATTGTGACGGCATGAAAAAAGGCGGCCATGCCTGATGACGTCACATAGAAAGAACACATCTTGTTGCAGATCAGTCGCAAAGAAGCAAGCAATAAGTTTGCCTGCATATTGTTTAAAAATCATTAGAGAAACAGATTCCACCACCAAACCTCTAGTAATACGATATTTATCCACTCTCGACAGTTAAAAGCCTTGCGTTTTAAATTTGAAAATTTATTTAACTGTCTCGAGTGGATAAATATCGTATCATACCTGATGCAGTGGTAGAATCTATATTTATAAACTTTAAAATTTCAAAATTCATGTCAAATTTTAGACATCATTGTTAAGAAAATACATTTTCAGATTATTCAATCGGTAGGAGAACATTCATCTTAAGTTTCATTCCAGTTCACAATAAAAATATTTTTGAAAATAGGTTAATTCTTAAAACATCAGTCATTTCTTATTAAATATATTCATGATATTTATTTCTTATTAAATACATTTATTTTCTTATCTTAGTTACATTTGTACACATGTATATACTTTCTGACATATGAGAATAAAACACTTGAACACAAATTATCAATTTATAAAAGTTCACATTGCCTTGCATTAATTAAAAAAAAAAAAGGGGGAGATCTTCTTTGTGTAAAATCAAAGGTCAGTAGACAGTTGGCCACAGATTCTGAAAACAATCTATTTATGTGTAACAGTATTTTGCAATGCATAGTACCCAGCTGGTCATTTCTGGTCATTCATCATGTTCATCTACAATATTGTGGTAATTATAGAGGATTTCCTGCTGTGAAGACAAACAAGTGTGTTTGAATAAAGGATGTATCAATTATCTGTTAAATTGGTAAATGTTCTGGCTATTGAGCTGAATTAACCCAAAATCTGACATTTGTTTATATGTTATAGGCCTAGGACAAACACTAAATTTCATTCTAAAATTTAGGAGATATCAAATTGCACAATTTATTGGTGTTAATTAATGATGAAAAATACAGATTAAATTCTAAATATATATTAGGTCAAATTATCATCTTCTAAATAATATCACAAGTCTGTGAAACTAATCAGATGTCAGTATTTATAATTACTTTTGATATATACATGTAAGTTAAAAACTGTCATTAAGGCATCAAAAATTTTGTCAAACCAAATTTTTCTGTTTTTGTCTACCCTTGTGATAGAATTTTCCTACTGATGCTGAGTCATAGATGCTGTTAATCTGGAATTTGGAAATTTGCACCTGATTTACATTCAACAGTTTTGTATACATGAAACAAGATAAAAATTATAGAATGCACTTCTGTAAATAAAACAAAGATATTGAAATTTTCCATGGGAAACCTCTTTACAGCTAAAACTGTGCCACTTTAACTATGAAGTTTTGTAAAACATTATATCCTAGAATGAAAAGTTGTTAATATGCAAACCTATTTTATTCAAAAGTCAAAAACATACAGCTGTGCAGCATATTTTCAACATTTACATGCCCAGAACGACTAAGAGTTTGAACTTATACTAATGAAAGTCTGTACTTCTCCCCTACCCTCTTTCCCCTTCACTATGGGTCTTCCTCATATTTCAAGTTGGCCCCTACGTACTATAAATGTCAACGTATACTGGTAATATTTCTAAGTTAAAAAATGTATGTCTCTATGTCAGAGATAAAACATATATACGGTATCCCCCAAAAGAGGCATATGCATGGTTTATTTAAATTTTATCAGTGTAATAGCTACCGTAATTGAAAACAGTACAATATTTTGAATGCTCCTGCTCTCTTAACTACTATTGCTGACAGTGTCAGATCTCTGCCCCTCCCCCATTATTTTGAAGTCTTTTCATGTTTATACATGTACATGGGGAATTGATCAATACTCTTGTGTAATATACCTGGAAATAATGGGTCACCAAATATTTCTGTTCTGGAAAATCTTAATGAATATCAGTAAAAAATTTCTGGAAATTATTCGCTCCTTTGAAAATTACATGGAATTTCTTGTGCACCAATAGACAAAAAGTTTGGATTTTTTTTGTCCAGATGGAAATTTTGTTTGGAATTTTAGAAAAAATAAAGGAAAAAATATCTGGAATTCCAATGTCTTCCATAGGGGGGGGACAGACTAATTCTGGAATAGCCCAATCTCGAGGTCCCGAAATTCAAATAAAGAATTCCCAGATCCCTCGAGGGTCAATCCCGAAATCCCGAGCTTAAAAACACCCGATCCCGGAGTCCCGATAAAGGTCCTATCCCCCCTCATATTTTGAGTGTTCTGTGGTATATTTTTAGTGTTCTGTAGTATTCTGGTGTGTTCTGTGGTAAAAAGACGCTCCACCTTTTGTGTGATCTATTGAATATTCAATGTTTATTATTTATTTTTAACTAATGAATACAAGTTAAAACATTTTTTTGGCTCTTTAAGGTTCATCATAAGGAATTGAAAAATATGGCCGTGTTTACACCTCAAAAATTTACTATGAGTACAGACAAACTAGTACATTTAGGAAAGTTTTAAGGCATGGCAGGAACTAGATATATAAAAGTTATATGAAGTCTACGTTTCAGAAAATGAAAAACTTACCTGCATTTTGATGTGCATTTTTTTCCAGTCTGCAGAAGATAGCAAAATAAACAAACACCCGAGTTTCATTTGATACGGTCCACTCAGTTACACAGTTTAAACCTGTTAAATCACCTATTGTTTACAGGTGTCTATTGTCCATCTATTGTCCATTTAAATCAATACTACTCACAACATTGATTATATGAGGGGAGCTTCTCAATCGTTTTCACTACTTAGTTAATTTTTGCACCTTCTGCAGGAACGAAAAAAAATGGATAGCAAAATCTAGAAAAGTTAATAATTTTCTGAAACATAAAATGCATTTAAAATTTATATATCTAGTTCCTGCCATCCCTTAAAACTGTTGCAGGTGTATAGGTTAGTCTGTACTCAGAGTAAAATTTGGGGTGTAAATGCGGCCATTTTAGCCAAAAGGTTATGATGAACCTTAAGTCTCTTCACCATGTTCATTGAATTCACAAAATACACAAATTTCCGTGAATATTTCACATTATAATCACAATGATATTTTACTATAAAATAGTAAGCAGGACAAGGTATAAGTAGCCTTTAAAGTCAATTTGGCTATTCATCCTTAGATTTTTTGATTTAACAAAATGTATTAATAAATTACACAACAATTAAGAAATATTAAAGTAAAATTCAATTGTTTTAACCTTTAGTCCAAATAATAAGACGTAGGAATTCGTCCAAGAAAAAAATTAAAATAACCTTGCCTGACGTCATAATTATTTGGACTACCTTTTTTCATGTTCATGATATTCCTTTAAAGCTATGTGATTTAAAAAAACATCATGAACATAGGCCCCTTTTACAAGAGGGTAAGAATGCCCTATAGTCCCACTGTGTCAGACGAGAAAAATATATTTTCGGCTATACTGTCATGACTGTTAGTGCAATGTAGTGTCAAATTGGTTAAAGTTTTATCATGATTATTCAAAATATCCTAGCACCTCTTATCTGACATTTGTTACAAGTCGGTCTCAAATAATTATATTTTACTGTTATTTTTGAGAAAAACATATCTTGGTTTGTCTCTTTTTAATCGCTTCAGATGCACCAAAAATTACCATTGACATCAGTTAGCAAGATTTTTTTAGTGCAGTATTTGTCTGCTCAGAATGGTACACTTTCTGTAACATGGAATCAATGAAGTTAGGTATCGAATTTTCATTGTTTCAATGCCAAAATATTTGATATGAAATAAGAAACTGGAAATACGATTCACGGCCTTCAACAATGTCAGAGCTAAACCCATAAGTACTGCTTAATATGCTTAACTACATGTAGCTATAAATGGCCTTAATATATCATATATCCATGATATCAAAAATTTCAAATAAGAAAACAAATTTATCTGATTTAAATATACAACAAAACAATATTAAACAGAAAACAAACAAAAAATATGATATATATCTGTATACAACAATATTTGAATAGAATAACAGATTTCTCACAGGCAAATACAAAATTTGTTGGGTCTTTTAATCAGTTTTTAATTAATCAAACAAGTTTGTATAAGATATAAACATGTAGCTATATATGCTAGTGAACAATACCATATCTATGTGTGTCTCTTTTTTAGCTCACCTGCCCCAAAGGGCCAAGTGAGCTTTTCTCATCACTTGGCATCCGTCGTCGTCGTCCTGCGTCCGGTGTTAACTTTTACAAAAATCTTCTCCTCTGAAACTACTAAGCCAAATTTAACCAAACTTGGCCACAATCATCATTGGGGTATCTAGTTTAAAAATTGTGTCCGATGACCCGGCTTACCAACCAAGATGGCCGCCATGGCTAAAAATAGAACATAGGGGTAAAATGCAGTTTTTGGCTTATAACTCAAAAACCAAATCATTTAGAGCAAATCTGACTGGGGTAAAATAGTTTATCAGGTTAAGATCTATCAGCCCTGAAATTTTCAGATTAATCTGACATTCCGTTGTTAGGTTGCTGCCCCTGAATTGGAAATTTTAAGGAAATTTTGCTGTTTTTGGTTATTATCTTGAATATTAATATAGATAGAGATAAACTGTAAACAGCAATAATGTTCAGCAAAGTAAGATCTACAAATAAGTCAAACATGACCAAAATGGTCAGTTGACCACTTTAGGAGTTATTGCCCTTTATAGTCAAATTTTAACCATTTTTTGTAAATCTTAGTTATCTTTTAGAAAAATCTTCTTCTCTGAAACTACTGGGCTAAATTAATTGAAACTTGGCCATAACCAACTTATGGGTATATAGTTTAAATATTGTGTCCGGTAACTCGACCAACCAACCAAGATGGCCGCCATGGCTAAACATAGAACATGGGGATAAAATGCAGTTTTTGGCTTATAACTCAAAAACCAAAGCATTAAGAGCAAATCTGACAGGAAGTAAATTGGTAATCAGGTCAAGATCTATCAGCCCTGGAATTTTCAGATGAATTGGATCATCAGTTGTTAGGTTGCTGCCCCTGAATTGGTAATTTTGAGGAAATTTTGCTGCTTTTTGTTATTATCTTGAATATTATTATAGATAGAGATCTATAAACTGTAAACAGTAATAATGTACAGCAAAGTAAGAACTAAAAATAAGTCAACATGACCAATATAGTCAATTGACCCCCTAAGGAGTTATTGCCCTTCATAGTCAAATTTTATCAATTTTCATAAAATTTGTAGATTTTCACTTACATTTTCCACAGAAACTACTGTTATAGATAGAGATAATTGTAGGCAGCAAGAATTTTTAGTAAAGTAAGATCTACAAACACATCACCATCACCAAAACACAACTTTGTCATGAATCCATCTGTGTCCAATGTTTAATATTCACATAGACCAAGGTGAGCGACACAGGCTCTTTAGAGCCTCTAGTTTTAATTGTAACAAAAAATGTTTTGTTTAAATACACTTTTTTGGTCTTTTGGAAAATGTTGTTTGTGCTGTATTTAGACCCTTCTACAACGAAATTTGTTTTACATGCACACATATAAAAATCCAACGCAATCATAGGTTTGAACGTAGTTTTCAATTTTGACTATATACGACATTGAACATACTTGTACTCCTTTCATACAATGGCAATGAATGTAATGGGGTCAACATGGTCAACACAAACTATGTCTTCTCAAAACTTTTATTTACTTCTTGCTCATTCTGACAATGGTATGCAATTCAGTAAGATGTCATGAGCTCTTGTGCATGTTGTGTGAATTGTTATATCTTTTCAAAAAGAAGTTGAATAATAATGACATTAATCTTGACTTTCACTATTAGTATGATGAGGTTGCAGTAATGATTTTTATTTCAGTTTGTACATGTTTGTTAAAGTTAAAAAAAGTCAAGAACATAAAAAGTTATGGCAGACAGTAATACCAAATTTTTCAGTAAACTGAAAACTGTGTGTAAAAATATTGAACAGGGAATCAGTCAGCTTCAAAGTGAGGTAGAAACAAAAACTTCCAGTAGATCCTCTGGTAAAACTGTCATGAAATTGACCAGTCTAAAACAGGAAATCCAAGATATGAAGGTACAGTACAGCCTGTGACTTCCTCTTAGTTATATCCACCCTCTTGCATGGTCAACATCCAATGGTGAACATTTATTGGGGTATTCAATCTTGAGATGTTGGCCATTTATTGGGGGTCATAAATCATAGGCAGATTTTTCATCTAATTATGTTACCTGTTAAAATCAACCAGGGTTGAAGTTTTCAGCTTGTATGTTTCATTAAAATTTACCTGTACAGGTAACTTGGATTTCTTTTAAAATTGACATTTCACCTTTATCAGAGACATATATACGTATCTGCCTTTATGTACTTATTTGTTATATTTTCTGAAGAAGAAAAAATACTAGCTTGGCACTTAAACATCATGAACATTGTTAAAGTGAATAAGATGTGGGAAATGTGTCAATTACACAACAATCCAACAATACAAACAAATAAAACACATCTAGATTTTAAAATATTGCATTTGACCTATCAAAATTATAATTTGAGGGGTTGATAAATAAAATTACTTGTGTTTATATATGAACATGTATATAAATTTTGGAAAAAATTAAGGGCAGATAATTCAAAGCATGAAAGGAAACTTAAAATCTTAATATTTTACTATTTCAAGTAAATATTATGAATTATATTAGTAATACCCCTGACCAAAAGTCTTCAACAATAAATAGGTGTTGATTCAAAATGCCATTTATGCCTAACTCTAAATTATCCTGCTAAAATTGTAAATAGATAGATTCTGCCATGTACCTTTAATTTGTATACAGAAATTATAAAAAAAACAAAACAAACAAAACAAAATTCTTTAATAACAAACAAAATAAAAATAAATGGTAGAAAGACAACCAAACAACACAGAAGTTCATGATGTTATATCTACCAAAAGGCATATATCCAAACTCATAAATGAGGGCCCTCATGGGGTTTTTGATTATGTGATTACTTGGCCGTTTTTTTAATGATTATTTGATTATTAAGCCAAATATTTCATGATTATTTGATTACCTAGGACTGTATTTTTAGTTTATGATTATTTGATTACTAAAGATAAGCAAATATTTAATGATTATGTGATTATATTGGCAAAAAAATGGTGATTATGTGATTACTAGGACCCCCCCATGAGGGGCCTCATAAATTAATAATGAAAAACTGACATTGTCATGGCAAAACGTTACCAAAAGACAAACAACAGCTGAAATAAATCAACATACAATTTATACAAAAAACTAAAGGCAGATGAGCAACACAAAGCCCCTCAATAACACGTATAATCTAGAGTGCTCTGGAAGGGTATGTAGATCCTGCTTAACAGTCTGTAAATATTTTTTTTTAATTAAGGCTGTGTAAAACAATACAAAAATATGAAAGATGATCATGTTTATTTCAGATTGAAGGAAGACAGAAATGTCAAATGTTAGATTTAGAAGGAAAGAAGTTCAATGAATTAATGGAATGCTGTCGTTCTTTGTTAGATATTCAAAATCATAAACTTCATAATATTGAAATTTTTATGAATCAATATGGCTACAGAGACTACACTTTAAAAGGTAAATTTATATTCTTTAAATGAAATTAAGGCTCAGTTCAAAGTGTCAAAGTTGAAATCATCACTTTGAACACAAAAAGTTTATGGACACCATCACAAGTTAATGAATAGATATGTTCCAATAGACTTTTCTCATAATACCAACTTTCGACTCTGGCGTTTATATTTTTTCCACAGGTGGCCTCAGAACACAATTATCCTTCCCCTTGCCTACAATGTATTTTTTGATAAAAGTCAAATTGAATTGAAAACTTTGAATTGCACTACATCAACAGTAAAAAACTGCATCAACAGTGAAATAAATTGAACTGTTTATAGACCATTATGATTCTAATAAAATATGCTCTGATGCTTATCCCAGGACAATCCAACAGTGGTTGAGTCCTATAATCATGCCAGTTGTTGGATTTAAATCTTGGATAAATAACGAAGGCTAATTTCTACCCTACATTCATTTTGGCCAAATCACTACTTTCACTTTCAACTATTTTTTCCATATGTTTTACTTATTTCAATATATGTGCAACTGATCATCTTCGCTAGTTAAGGGTTACGATCCACTCCTCCTCTTTACCCTTGGCAGATTAAGCCAACATTTGTGAAAACAATGCTGCACCATCTATCAGAAGATTAAAGTCGCGCCCATTCTGAATACATTATTCTTGACCAATGGTAGCACTTGAACTCTTCAATTTAGAGGTAAAAACACGGTAGCGTCTAGATTCTGCACTTTTGGTAAAGATGGAAACGAAAATATACTTCATCATTCAACAGGAAACGAAAATATACTTCATCATTCAACATTCATGCATTTGTGCATGAAACATACACAGGAACTTCTATTAGTTGATTAAAAACATTCAAGTTTTCACTAAATATAGTCATATGTTTAGGGATGTGAAGACTTGTTGCACAATAAACACGTGGCAATTGTTTACAAACACCTTCTATATTATATTATATAGACACTTTTTGATTGGATGCAGCAAGTTTCGACTGCAACCAATGAAAATCCTTATCCTGTGTCTCCAAAATTTTATCTCAATACGCCAAGGGTGCTGTGGAGAGAGCGGGAGTGGATCATAACTCTTGGCTAACAAAGATGGCAACTGATAGGACCACTTCAATAGTAAACAAATCAAAGAAAACAGTAGACAGAATACTATCTGTTTGAATAGTAAAATTTTTTTAATCTATCCAAACTTTTTTTATTTTCAGAAATTAATTTAAAAAAAGAAATTAAAGTGACGTCATGTGACAGTATTGAAACGTAGCAAAATTAGGAATTTGTAGAAGAAAGCTAGGCATGAAAAATAATTTAATTGTCCAGATAACACTCACCTAAAGAAAATTCAGATAAAATTCATAAAAATGTTTTGTATTTTTGTAGAACCAAAGGCAGAAAAACAGGTGGAAGATATTGATGAAAATGATGAAATGAAAGAAAATCAAAAACCGTATGTAATACAGTTATACTGAAGTAGTACTGCCTAGTTTACCATGGAAAGGAGAAAACATGTTTGATAATTTCTGTTGTTATTTGTTTATTAGAAACTTTTTTTGAAAAATTTCTTAATTGACATGATTGAGAGCTTTACCTAAAAAAAAAAATGGATTTTAATTGGCAACTTTTTTTCATTCCTGCAATTGGTGTAAAAAATAAAACAAGTATGTTTCAAATCTTTGAGATGACCATCCTGTGAAACAGTTCTAATGCATTGATTTATATTGACTCCAATTTAACAATATAGAAGAAGAATGGACAAAAAATGCCCATGAAAATGCATTTAACTTTTATATATCTAGTTGATGCTGGCACTTAGACCCTTTCCAACTGCTTTGTGTTTGTAAACAGGGTAATTTGTAGCTCACCTGGCTCACAGACCCAAGTGATTTGTTTTACATTACTTGGCGTCTGTCCTTGTCTGTGATCTTCAAGATACACATCTGTGATTTTAATATTTTTAAAAAATCTCCGTTTACAAAATGTATTTAATATGAATTGTAAATATTTGCTGTGTATGTTCATATATTTTTTCCAGATTAACACCCCCTCAGGAAACAAAACCAGACAGAACGAGAACACCCAAAGCAGAAGATTTTGGATTTAGCAGCTATACCCTGAGGGCTATGGAGAGAGGATTTAGTACAATACAACAAGAGCAACCACAAATAAGGTTTGTATGGGTCTTTCATACAGACATTTTTTCATCATGAAGACAATGTTACTTCTGAAATTTAATGTTCACAGATAGTTGAATTTCAAAAAGACATTTAAAAAAAAAAAATATCGCTCAGACATGAACTAGTTCATTTTATGTGTCAGACTCATAGAACTATTCAAAATATTTGTATAATGACAGTGTTATCTCTTTTTATTCAGAACAAAACATGACTTCCAAAATTATATATATATATATGCTATGTGTACCTTATCTGAATGGAAAGTTGGTTCACTAAAATTGATATCTTTAGGTACATGCAAGTACCAATTTCTAGTCAGTCATGCAGGTTTTATTTGACCTTGACCTCATTTTCATGGTTCTTCGCTTAGTGTTTAGTTTTTGTGTTTTGGTCTGTTATTTCTTAAACTATAAGTCTATAAGCAATAGGTCAGTGTTGGACACAGCCAGTCGCCTGGTCCCCAAGTGCAACCAGAACCTTGACTGGGTGATTAGAAATTGTCAAAAGATGAATAGTAACTGGCCCAAAAATAAATCAATGGTCAACTGTATTATCATTCTCAAAATCGTAGTTTACTCCTATAATAAACCACCCCAACTTCGGAACACCCATTTTCGGAAATCCTCTGGTCACATCGTTAAAACGTGCAAGTGCATTAAAATATCAATATGGCGAATCGTGACAATGTGTTTGTTAATTGTAAGTAAAAAATAGTTTTACTGACAATGGTGGTCGCTAACTATTGGTGTTTTATATAGGCTAGAGACAGTCATTGACAGTTAAACCTCGTCTGACCCATCAAGGGCAAAGGGAATTATGAAACGAACTCAGGCATACACAGATTCATCCAAGAAGCAGTCAAAATATTTTTCAAACAAGTGTGGATAGTTAAACCCCCCAAGGACAGAAACAAGTGCATGTGGCAGTGACATAAGAAAATAATTCGTTTAAAAAAATGTCGTTTTATTTTGTTTTGCATTGACACTTTGGAGACACCTGTTGAAATGACTGCATGACCGAATAGAATATCTTGGAAATTCCCCGTGCTATTTTTAGATGGTTTATCACATGCTCCGATTGTTATCACATGCCTTTCCGTAACGTTATCACATGGCATTCCGGTGATACTCGGCCAATTCCGGAAAATACACTTCAATGCTATTTTTTCAGTGGAAAACATAACAAAGTAGTGTATAAAACAATTATAATGGAAAGTATATCGTGTAAAGTAATAAAAATAATAAAAATAAAAAAAATAAAAAAATAATTAAATAAATGCATTTTTTAAATTTTTTCTAAAATATAATTTAGAAAGTTTCTTTAAAAAAATACTTATCCATACTATGTTCATAATTATGTATATTATTGGTTTTTTTTGTCGATTCGTTTATACTAAACTGTTGTTTTGTTTTTCTCTCTGTTGAGGAATATGATAGAAAAAATTTATATTAAATATATCAAATTTTGGGTCCGATGTCCGTGAACGTTTTTACTCTTTAAACTTCGGGAAACACGTGAAATGATCAATACCTTAGTCTGTTATTTTTCTTTACTGTTGAAGCATATGATAAAAAGATCATAACATGTCATTTTTCATATCGTATGTATTATCAGCCCTCGAGCCATGCATGCGGCTCTTGGGCTGATATTTAACCTAGGGCTGATAATACATGCGATATGAAAAATGCCATGTAATAATCTGATAATATCAGCCCGCTAAGCACCAATTCGAAAAATATGGAATTCACGTTAATTTAATGCTATTATCATACAGTAAAAATCATATGTTATTTAGTCTAAGTATATGATAAAGCTTTATATTTAGGACTCTCAACATAATATTAATGATTAGTAAAGAAGGTGTGACAGTTCAGTGTGTGCACTCTTGTTTATTTTTATTTTAGAGTTGTACCACATTCAGAAGCTAGAATACCTTCCTTATTTAACACAGATGATTTTGTTTCTCTGACTCCCAGTGTATTTGGGAGGCATGTTCCTTTCAACACACCTGGAAAATATCAAGGTAATTTCAGTATATTGTATTGTGATAGAAAAACAAAGGATATGGGGTATCAGTACATGTACAACCTAAAAAAAAAAAGACCACACAAAAAGCGAGGGAAATGGAATTTCTTGAGAGGCTTTTCACTATCATTACATTTCAGTTATTTAACCACTTTCTTTTTTTTAAACAAAATTTATGTGACAGGATGGATTAACCATGTTTGTCATTAATAATTATAATTTTTGACATTTACAATTTGCAAATGAAGAAAATCTGATAAATTTATTGTGTTTAATACTCAAAAGCTGAAACTGAGACATATCAGTTTGACAAACACTTATTTTGATTTATATTTCCTTAACAATAAAACGTGATTAAAATGTTAGGCTGATTTTCAAAGAGCTGTCTCCCTGTTGTGTTATGTACCACCTTAAAAAGCAAAATAATTTTGTAGTACATGTACCAACAAAAGTTTGCATTTTGACAGACAGATTTTTTTTTATCAAACATCTTAATATGAAGATTTTAAAAAAAAGCAATGTGCATTAATTTGAAATTGGTATACTCTAACATACTTGTAAGTGCTGCCAAGTTATCATCACCAGTTCTGATGTTTTAAAATTGAACTGTTCTTTTGAGTTTCAAAAAGTTTCAGCACTACACAGGAAATATAAGAAGAAATTGGATTAAAAACCAAAAATGAGAGAGAAAAATACCATGTTATGATGTTCATGATGAACAGATGTGAAACAAAGTTTTTTATTGCTCATTAAATGAACACTTTTGCGCCTGTCCCAAGTCAGGAGCCTCTGGCCTTTGTTAGTCTTGTATTATTTTAATTTTAGTTTCTTGTGTACAATTTGGAAATTAGTATCACTGAACTAGTATATATTTGTTTAGGGGCCAGCTGAAGGATGCCTCCAGGTGCGGGAATTTCTTGCTACATTGAAGACCTGTTGGTGACCTTCTGCTGTTGTTTTTTTCTATGGTCGGGTTGTTGTCTCTTTGACACATTCCCCATTTCCATTTTCAATTTTATTATAAAGATGAGTTCTATTGCCAGATGTGAAAAGTCTTTACAGATACTGCAAAATCTTTTTTTCCTGGATGGTCCATGAAGAAAATCTACTGGTCCTCATTATTATTTCTAATTCAAGATACTGAAATTGTGTTGGTCCTTTGTAAAAATGTGGGTGGATAATTACTTAGGACCACCACTTTTCAGAAATCTGCTCTATAGTTTTTTTCGTACACCAGCCTCATATGAAGTTTCTTGATGAATTGGTATATCATATGTTGAGCTGTCATTAAAAAAATAATTAAAATTGAGAATGGAAATGGGGAATGTGTCAAAGAGACAACAACCCGACCAAATAAAAAACAACAGCATGTATAGATAACTAATTTTTTTCAGATGCTAGTCCATCATTCCATGATTTCTTCACACCTGCAGACAAAAGACAAAATCAAGAACAACTTTATGGTTCAGATTTTCCTAAATTAAATTTAAATAACAATATGAATATGGCAAGCCCAGAAGCTCCAGTATTTCAGACACCAGGAATGAAACATTTTGGACAAAAGGACCATTTTGAAAGGACAGGACCGGCCATTTCCGCAATAAACAACTTAAATAGAGCACCAATGAATAGTCCCCAGTTACCAGTGTTTCAAAGTGAGAGTGCAAGAAAGTTGATGGAGAATTGTAGTAAACCTCAAATGGATGTTAAAACTAAATCAAGTAGAGCAAAACTGTATGATGATCTCCCCCAGACACCAGAATTTACAGTCAACCTAAAAGTTAGTAATTATTATGCCCCATTTATGGGCATTATGTTTTCTGGTCTGTACGTCCGTCTGTCCTGCTTCTGGTTAAAGTTTTTGATGAAGTTGAAGTCAAATCAACTTGAAACTTATTAAAAATGTTCCCTATGATGTGGGTCTCAATGGGATCTAAGCGTGACGTGGGATTGCCGATATTTTGTAAACGTGACAGTAAAATATTTGTGTCGTGAAAACAGAAAATGAGGTCTGGCAGGACCCTGTCATCCAGGAAATGACAAAAAAAACAAGAATTGCTTATGTATATGGTGTAAGCGGGATACGGGGAATCTGACAAAACAGTAAGCCGGATCCGGGATGGGAACCCCCTATGATATTTTAAAGTCAGATTCGAAATTTTACCCAATTTTCATAGTCCACTGAACATAGAACAATGATAGTGCAGATGGGGCATAGATCTGTGTCCTTGGACACATTCTTGTTCTATTCAAATCTAAAATCACCTGTTATATGATAAATAATGTACTATTGATTCATTATCATGCATCAGATGCTAATTTTCTTTGAATTTTGGTACAGGTGAACCACGAAATTAAATGTTCAACAAATGACAAATTTTCTATAACATGTATAAACTTGTGTGCAGACTTGACAAAACCATAAAATTAAATATCCATGAACATGAAATTTTCCTAAATCTACTAAAAATGTGTACCCCTGAAAATAAATGATTTCACCATGTTCACAGAATGTCAGTCATAAGTATAAACTCATCATAGATACCAGGACTAAATTTTGTATATACGCCAGACGCATGTTTCGTCTACAATAGACTGATCAGTGACGCTCGAATCCAAAATTTTAACCCAACATTTAATATATTGCTTTGTCAGTCCTTTCTCCTTTATATGTGTTATAAAAGATATTTTCTTTCCACTTTTCCCAAAAACTTATAAACAGAATGTCTGTACTAGCTTTGCAGTAATAAATAGTTATGTGTGAGCACCACACATAGGGGCAGATCCAGTCATTTTTAAAAGGAGATACAGATCCTGGAACCCACTCTAGCCACCGTCACAGATCTGTCAGATAACTTCTTTCTCATTGTCAGTTCCTAAATTATGAGTCGGGTATGCTTTCAACAAAAAGTGTGCATTCTTGTTTGATTGTTTTTTTGTTTTAACCTTCAAATTTTGTATGTTAGATAATTGTTGGTCCTTTTGAAAATTCATGCACAATTATTTAAGACTCGCCACTAAAAAGGCCTAGTCATAAATTGTAGAACTTTAAAGAAGATTAAATGTTAATATTTATATGCCATTGGGTTTCTGTCTTGTTGACAAAAAAAAACATTTCTATCATACATCAATGGTGCAAGTTCTAACTGGTAGATTTTTAACCCATAGTAAGTGTGATAGGGGTTACCTATAGGTAACCATAGGCAGCCTCAGGCGTATATCCAAACACACCCAGAATAATAACATGAAAAGAATAAATGTAAAACCAGTATTTTTTGTGACATTGCCAATTAACTGTACTTTGACTATTTTTTTTTTTTTATAGAATATTGTTGATACAGATAATGAAATGCCTACGGAATTCAAGCCATTAGCTGAGAGATTAGGACATGATATAACCAGCAACATCACACCACCTATGCCTGAGATGTTTTCTGACAGACATTCAAAACTTAATAGTGAATGTAAACAACAGATTAGAGACCTGAGTAAAACACCACCGGCTCCAAAATTTTTATCATCCTATGCAAATAATCTTGTTCATAAAAAATAATAAATACGATTGAAATATAGTAGATTTTCTATGTGAATATTTATACCAATATATTTATCTTGTAGTACAATAAATTTGTATATATCTCAATACAAGTTTTGAGCAATGCCATGAATTATCAGAATACTGTGGAAAAACATACAATGCTAGTCAAATTCAGATTCAAAGTCTGAAGGGCACCTACCGTGTATGGGGTTTCGAACAGGTCCAGCAAAAATTATTAACTATGATAGTGTTAATTCTTTATTAAATGAAATAAAAAAAGCGATCTTGACAGTGTAAAAAAGTTATCCAAACATATTTAAGTTTTTATATACATAAAAAAAACAAAAAATTCTGTCAATTGAAGACATAAATGACACATAACTGAAATTGTCACATGTTTTGACACAAATTTTACCATTATATGTATAATAAATATTGACCCAAATATATACATGAACAAATGCAGTATCCAACCTTCCATCTGTATTTACTGATTTTTCATTAGTTTTAAATATTCTTTAATTTTTAGATTAAATTAATAGTAAAAAATTATACATGAATCATTTTTTTATTTTACTGATTTGCTTTGAAAAGAATCATTCTGCAACCCTATATTTTATCATCTTCAAATTCTAACCAAAATGTGTACATATTTTTTTCTGAATAACTGTTATTTTAAAAGTGTGAAATAAAAAAGAACAAAAAAAGAATATGAAAATAATATAGGTATATATAAAAAAAAAATCATTTTGATTGGATATTAGAATAGAACTAGACAAAACCTATCTTGAAAGACAATAATATCTTTTATTTTAAAATGCAGACAAAAAATAGTGTTAATAACTTTGAAAATACCATTATAACTGGCAATTTACACAACAACAAAAAACAGATCTTTGCTTAGAAATAGACGATGAATAAGTAAATAACACAGTGATCAATTTAAACATTTGTTGTTGTTTTTTTTTATCAAAATCTACACAACCATGACAAAGCAGGCATTTGAACAGCAATTTTTGTACTAAATCATAAGAACCATGATTTTTTTCTGAAAATTAATGAACATGAAACTATCAGAGACCTAAAGCATATGAACAGAGTTTCTATTCTATTGTCCATCTTCATGTGTTATCATAGAAACAAATAACTCAAAATCAAAAATCTAACAAATAAATATATTATGCATTTGTAAAAAAATATCTTATGGCACTGCCCAAAGCAGAATAACAATATGAAGTATTGAAGCACTATTGCTAATAAATGTTTTGTTCTATTGCATTTAAAGACATGTTTACATATTTTTCCCCCTGAAATGGGCATTTGTTTTACTATTTACTACACATGAAATAAATTTGAGAATGGGAATGGGGAATGTGTCAAAGAGAAAACACGACCAGAGAATGGGAATGGGGAATGTGTCAAAGAGAAAACATGACCATGACCAAAGAGCAGAAAACAGCCAGTTGAAGACGTAAACTGATTGTGTATTTTGAAATAATACATGTGTTTATCTAAATAAAAAGTATCAAAACTTGTGACATATGAAGAAAAATATTGGAGTTTAACTTGTTTTTCTTTCAAAATTTATATCAGAAGGTGAACATGGTAAATAGTATTGAAATTAAATTTCTGAAGTAGATATTGTTTCATTTTCTAAATCAGGTAAGTCTTCCCCTTGCAAATGAATTGTGAAAGCAGCTCATTTCAAATGTGTTAAAAATGAAAAAGCGAACATGGAATGTACTGATGAGATTTTTGTTGAGATTTCTTGACAAATTATCCTCCCCCTTATTTTTTCTCAAATTACCTTTTTAAAATCATAATTTAAAAGTTTGCCTTTTTCTCTAACAAGTAATAAAGTTTCAACAGCAATTGTGTATTCTTCTAATTTGGATTTTGTCAAATAAATAGGTAACCTGTGTTGTGCTATTGCTGAGAAAAAAAATACTTTGGTTTTTCAAACCCTGGTATAAAAATAAATTCACACAAGCACTTTTTTATGCTGGACTTGTATAAATAACAGTAAGTACAAAAATATAACATAAGAATCCTCAACAAAAAGTCAAATATAAAATTTTCAGTATAACAGATTGAACACATCTATCAATACAAATGCCAGTCATACTAAACAAATGGAGAAATAGATGCAATTTGATACAAAATCCTATTGATTGTCCCACATGATTAATGGATTTCCCTATCTAGACTTGTTCCTAATAAGTTTATTTTCTGCACGTTTCAAAGTTTGCCATAAACCAATCACATGACTCCTTTACAGCTGAAATATAAAAGAACACAAATGAATGAATGGGTCAACAAAGTAACAAAACAATTACAATTTATTGCACAAGTATTTTTAAACGGGTATGTAAAGTTTTTTCCAATTCTATGAAATCACTTAAGCCTTTGGGAATTGTTTTCATGTGCTTATTTGTGCATAAAAAAAAGTTAAGCATTGTTTAATTTGTCATGTTCCGTACAGTAATAATCTAGAATAGATTTGTTCAGTCTGATGCATCCTCAAAACCCCTTCAAAAAGCTTAAAGTTGTTTTCAGTCAGGTAATGAATATTCCATATTGGCATTTATTATCATACGTGGAATTCCAAGGTGCACATGAGAATTAAGAGTTATACGACCATATTAGATTTTTTTTACTGTAATTTACCTTATAATTGCTTTTTTTTATTTTTATGAGGTGGGTGGGGCTCATGGTGCAACCTGTCAGAATCATAAACTGAATAATTATTGTAAAAGTACATAACAATTTTTGTCGAGATTTATTTTAGGCAAATATTGAATTTTTAATAAATGCAAGGCCAAGCAGTAACTTTCAGTGAAACATATTTAATGTATTACCTTGATCGAATGGAACAAAGTTAAAGTCAGGTCGGTATTTCCTCAGTTTACCATTGCTGGCGGTTTTCTTGAATTGTCCATCAGATTTGGACGTGTCGTAAACAACCTCTCCCTTGAAATCCATGGCCTTGATTACTGCCTCTGCTGCCTCTTTTATACTGACTTCATCTTCCTCCCCAACTGTAAATAAATATTTCATTATTATATAAAATATGTAATGTAAGAAATTATTATGTCCATTCATTATTGCTATTGTCAAGAATGGACAAAAGTTTGAGTGTAATTAATCATAAGGATTTTTGAAAAAAAAATCTGCAACTAGGTCTTTGTTTCTGTTGCCAGTTCTTTAATATTATTGCAATACTCACCCAGTAGCATAATCACATTAATTAAAACCTTGCAATAATTTCTTAATTGTTAGTACTTAAATGAACCATGAGTGTTGGAATAGAAGCTTTAACTAATCTGACTAGCCAAACAGAGGTTATAAGTTTTTAACATACATGTAATGGAACATAATGTACAGTTTGCCATTTCAAAACACTACTGCATTCTGGGAAAATATATCATGAAATATTGCACAGACACCAAAACAACAGCCGGTGCTGGTTTACAACATTCTGCACAATGAATAAAACAACCAATGACAAAATGATTGATATATCCAATTTTTTTTAAAACATTGAAATTACCTATTATTTTGAAGAATGGACAAAAATGTTAGATTGATTATTGGGATGTCATGTAGATCAGTATTCAGATATATAGATATAAGAAGATGTGGTTTGAGTGCCAATGAGACAACTCTCCAATCTAGTCACAATTTTTAAAAGTATACAATTATAGGGCACAGTACGGTCTTCAACACATACTGTTGTATTAGATATCAGAATGAGGGTTCTTATTATTACATCTTACTGAATAGCATTATTCCCATTAATTTCTGGTTTTACATTATTTAATAGCAATGTAGTATCAAAACAAGTCAGGTTCACTACATGGCCAGTTATGTTATTTATAGTTCACTGTGTATTCAGTATCGAAGAATCTCAATTTATTAAAGTGGATTTCAGCTGTAAGGGGAAAACAACATTTTTTTTTTAAATCAATGAAATAGTCATATTTTGATAGGAGCAAAGTATAAAATAACTAACTGACATGCTCTTGAAATACATTTTTTTTTGTCTGACAGAAAAATATTGACAACAACACAAATAAATGAATCTGCAACACTTTTGATTTTTGGACAATAAAATAATCACCTTATTCTTAGTAAATATTCTACTAAGAGGTCAAACTCATCTTATGACAGTTCTTTACCTGATAAAATAATTGGATCTATTTCTTGATAATTTCTAAGAACCCAGATCATCAGTCTTGCTAAATCTCTGGAGTAAATAAACTGTCTCCTAGGAGATCCTGTCCCCCATACAGTAAAGGGGGTGTTGTTCTCTGGAGAAAAAAAATATTTACATAAAATACATATTTTTTATATCATTCTTGTGTAACCTTAAAGAGACCAGCTACTTAAATACAAACAGCTAAAAGTCCAAAAGACTTCTAAATTGACTGGTTGATTATTACCCATAAAATAAAACTTGTATTTACAGTAGAAATAATATATCAGCAATGGTCCTAATGGCAAATATATAATTCCAGGGAAAGCATAACTTTAACATGTGTATTAGGTTTTTGCCTTGAGCATCACTGATGCCAATCAATAATTGTAAACTGGCATCTGGTGTTTTAAAATTGATACAGACAATGTTTTGTTATCATGAACAACATCATACTAGATTGTGAACTTATTATGACATACTGGTATATACATGTAATGTATTACTAAATAGACAAACTGTGACATACTTTTAGCCATATAAATCTTATGAATCAATCCTGGTAGCACATGACCATCTTCCAAGTTGAAATTGTCATGTGGTCCGTAGACATTGGTAGGTACTACTGAAGTAAACTGACAACCATGCTGCTTGTTGTAAGCTCTGAAAAAAAAAGACATGGCAGAAGGTTAAGGTGTGAGAACCTGCAATTATATATTCTTAAATTCTTTTTAGTTCTTTAAAAGAAAGTGCCTATTATTCTCTTTTATTCATATTTTAGAACAACATTTATATGCCCCATTCTATAAACCTCACTTAGATTTCCATGGTAGTAAAGATTCCTTCATGATGACAATTTAAGATTTATTGTCTTTTATCTCTTTGGTGAACCTATTTAATAAACAATCTTGAGAAATATATCATGTATATATATATATGTATACAGTTTACTCTTGATGTATCAAACTTGGTTGACTCAAAATTTTGGATGAGTCAAAGTTTCCACTTGGTCCCAAATTTTGTTCCATATAAATGTATGTATTTTGACTATATATGAGTTTTCACTTGGTCTTTGTTCCATATAAATGTATGTATTTTGACTCCTAATGAGTCGAAAATTGGAAGAGACGAAATATCGGTTGAGTCAAACTAAATTTACAGTGCCAAGGTTAACAAAGGCTTTCAAAGTTCATTATTTATCTTGATTTAATACACATATATGTAAAAACATGACCTCCAGGATTTAAATAGATTGAGGATTTAATCTGACAATACATGTACATGTGTAATTAGATTTCCGGTCACTGACCTAAATTAAGCAGTTGATGTTCCTGTTTGAATGCATGGTTTTACACTAGTCATTTTTGGGGCCCTTTATCATGTTTATAGCTTGATGTTGGTTGTAAGCCAATGCTACATGTTAAAGACTGCACTTTCACCTGTAATGGTTTACTTTTACAAATTGTGACTTGGATGGAGAATTGTCTAGAATTGTCTCATAGGCACTCATACCACATCTTCTTATATTTATGAAATAGAGAAATCTTGTTATTTTATAAAACATACACACAAAAAATTCATATTTATTATTTATTAATATATATGATTCATACCTATTCTGTATATCTATCATTCTTTTGGAATAGGAATATCCAAAGTTAGAGTCGTGTGGAGGACCACTGTGTACCTTAAATTAAATTAAAAAAATTGGAAGTTACTTAACAATGCATATATACAATGATATTTGGCTGTTCATCACCACAAAAAATACAAAAATACAAAATAAATTGAACTTTCAGCGAAGCCCAAACAGATACTATCTGAAACAAGAATGTGTTCATAGTACACAGATATCCCACTCCCATTATCATTTTCAATGTTCAGTGGACCATGAAATTGGGGTCAAAAGTCTAATTTGGTAATTAAATTAGAAAGATTATATCATAGGGAACATGTGTACTAAGTTTGAAGTTGATTGGACTTCAACTTCATCAAAAACTACCTTGACATAAAACTTTATTAAACCTGAATGAACGGACAGACAAACGCACAGACCAGAAAACATAATGCCCCTCTACTATTGTAGGTGGGGCATAAAAAATTGAAATTTCTTTCTAGATTGTAACTAATTTATACATGTTATATCGATACTTTAAAATAATATATACCAATTTCCCTATTATACTTATTAACCAAATATGCTGATCATTACAATCAGTACACAACAATAAGATCCATACTGATATTGATTATTTGAAAAAAGAAATGCTGATAACAATGATAACCAGCTGCTTCTAACCCTGTCATATTCTTATGGTGCCCGTCCCAAGTCCTAAGCCTGTAGTTCAGTAGTTGTTGTTAGTTCATGTCTGTCAAATTTGTTGTTTTTTTTAAATTGTTTTGTTATAATTATAAATCAAGTCATTAGTTTTCTCAATTGATATGATTGAATTATTTTATAGGTATCATGTTGGGGTCTTTAATAGCAGTGAACTATATACAATACAGGTTTTTCTCAATGTTGAAAGCCATACCCTGGTCTATAATTGCTTACATCCACTTCATTTAAATTTGGTTGATATTAATCACATCTGCAATCATACAGCTTCTTCTTATTTTTGTATTATCTCCCTTTTATCGGGACATACAGATTACTTACCATTGTTTCGTCTATAGGATAAGTTGTCTTATCAGGAAATATACATGTCGACAGACAGGATACTACTTTCTTAACTCCAGTCGTGTGGCTAATGTTCAGAACGTTATCATTGATTAAGGTATTAATTCTCTAAAAAAAACAAAAAAACATGTAAATTGTGGAATTAATGGTAAAATTTAATTCAACAATTCATTAACCATGTTAACTCGTGAGGATATCAATTATTGATATACTGTGGATTAATCTATTTTTTCACTGATTGACAAATGATTGAGGGCAATTTGTTTTTTTGTGGGTATTTGATGTTATCGTTTTTCTGGTCTGCATTATACTTTGTTGAGCATTTGTGGTTCATGTTTACGCGTAAAAACCACAGTTACCAATCATAATTAGAGATTAATGTTATAAAGTTGAGATATTTGGATAAAGTACTGAAAATTCTGAAATTATTGCAAGGTTTATATCAATTTTGCAATAAAGTGACTGGTTGTGTTTCACAGTAGAAAGAGATTGCATTCTGATATCTGATACATATATATATCTTTATATATGCACTTGTGCAGCTTTTCTTGAAATTGCAATAATACTTCTTTTTTCTTCTTCAAAAACTGTTGTGATTATGATTATAAATGCATGCAATAATTTCTGAATTAACAGTAAACAGGCTTATATTATTTGAACTTGGAATTATTTTTAATTATGGAATTTGCTTGATTTCTTGTTATTGAAATTTTTGATAAATTCAATGTTTATTCTGTACTGAAATGTTCTGTGCTGTGCACAACACTTTCTATAATACAAAGAAAACAGTTTATTTTCAATAGAATGTACTGTGCAGCACACAACACTATCTAAACAATATACATTGTACGGAAAGTGTTATTAACCGCTTAAAATATCATAATACCAAAAAAACATGGGAGTTTATTAAAAAATTCTAACACAAGAAATTATGCAAATTCCATAATTGAAAATAATTCCAAGTTCAAATAATAGCCTGTTAGTAGTAAATGGCTAAAACTAAACTTTAGAAAATAAAAATTACCGTTCACAATCCTTATACATTTTGTACATCATGTCACTGCATGAAGTGATTTCTGTCATGTCGGTATAAATAACTTACATAAAAGTCAAGATTGTATTTAAGATTTCTGAACAATCCTCCAACCATAGCAGCTAAATGTATGACATGGGTTGGCTTGATTCTCTTAAAGATGGCTTCAGTAGCTGCCCTATCACTGAAAATACAAAATAATGTTGGTTTTTTTAAAATGTAATGACAATGTATTTTGAAGTATAAATTGTATCTAAAATTTGCACAACAGTACTAATAGAAGATGGTCTTTTCTAGACATTCCAGTACATTTGAGTATTTTCATAAGTGTGTGTGTGTGTGTGGGGGGGGGGGGGGGGGGGCACTCACTGCCTTAGAAGGGCCTGCCCAGTCCTGCTTCAGTGATTCCTGATATAATCACCCAAACTTTTCACAGAAAATGGGGGGTGGCCCAGCCCCATTATTCATTCAACATGATCAAGAGAAAGAACTCCTACATGCAGTCAACTAATAATGTTAATAATAATAAATATTGACCTAAACAAATGTATGTAAAGGCATTACATGACTTATTTATTTTGCTGATCACTTTAGGATATCCACATTTTCTTTCTACCTACAAAAGGACCATATGTACACCTAGTCACCATTGAAATAAGACTTACATTTGTAACATACAACATTAGAATTGTGCACTTACATGTATATATCATGACTTAGTATAATTTAGTGGACTCTCTCGCCAAATAAACTTACGACAAATCTCCATCTTTAGAGGAAAGGAAATGCCATTCCTCATTAGGGTTTTTCTCTTCACCAGTGGCTATAAACTCAATGGCTTTCCCAACCAAACCTGTACCACCGGTCACCATGATAACTTTCTTTTCTGCCATTTTTTAATTTCTGGAAAAGAAAAATGATGGGACATTTATATAAAAGACATTTTTACCTGATCAATTTTATCATTATTTGAAACCAGAATAACAATGAATAACTTAAGTATATGAATATCATACCACATATGTCATGAACATGCTTTTTGGAATCTAAAAGAACTTTTTTTAAAGAATATTTTTAAATACTAAAATACACATTCCACAGAATTTTTGTTTGTTAATAATTAAACTATTTATCATTTTTCTTTGAAAACTGGTCAACTTTCATGACTTTGCATTGATTAGGGAGCTACCATTTCATTTTTAAGGGGGGGCTAGGATGAAATTTGAAAAAAAAGGCAGGACAGGATTTTGAGTAAAAAAAAAGGCAGGATGAATAACTTGGCAAAAAAAAAAGGCAGGATGACAATTGTTGTAAAAAAGTCAGGACCGAATAGACTGAAAAATAAAAAGGCAGGACAGAGATTACAAATAAAACTAGAGGCTCTAAAGAGCCTGTGTCGCTCACCTTGGTATATGTGAATATTAAACAAAGGAAGCAGATGAATTCATGACAAAATTGTGTTTTGTTGATGGTGATGTGTTTTTAAATCTTACTTTACTAAACAGTCTTGCTGCTTACAATTATCTCTATCTATAATGAAATTGGCCCAGTAGTATCAGTGGAAATGTTAATTAAAAATTTACAAATTTTATGAAAATTGTTAAAAATTGACTATAAAGGACAATAACTCCTTAGGGGGTCAATTGACCATTTCGGTCATGTTGACTTATTTATAGATCCTACTTTGCTGAACATTATTGCTGTTTACAGTTTATCTTTATCTATAATAATATTCAAGATAATAACCAAAAACAGCAAAATTTCCTTAAAATTACCGGTTCACAGGGCAGCAACCCAACAACAGGTTGTCAGATTCATCTTCCAATTACAGGGCAGATAGATATTGATCTGATAAACAAATTCACCCCAAGTCAGATTGCTCTAAATGCTTTGGTTTTGAGTTATAAGCCAAAAACTGCATTTTACCCCTATGTTCTATTTTTAGCCTTTGTGGCCATCTTGGTTGGTTGACCTGGTCACGCCACACATTTTTTAAACTAGATACCCCAAAGATGATTGTTGCCAAGTTTGGATTAATTTGGCCCAGTAGTTTCAGAGGAGAAGATTTTTGTAAAGATAACTAAGATTTACGAAAAAATGGTTAAAAATTGACTATAAAGGGCAATAACTCCTAAACGAGTCAACTGACCATTTCGGTCATGTTGACTTATTTGTAGATAATACTTTGTTGAACATTATTGCTGTTTACAGTTTATCTCTATCTATAATAATATTCAAGATAAAAACCAAAAACAGCAAAATTTCCTTAAAATTACCAATTCAGGAGCAGCAACCCAACAACCAATTGACTGATTCATCTGAAAATTTCAGGGCAGATAGATCTTGACCTGATAAACATTTTTATCTGATGTCAAATGTCCTCAAAAGGTTTTGGTTTTTGAGTTATAAGCCAAAAACTGCATTTTACCCCTATGTTCTATTTTTAGCCGTGGCGGCCATCTTGGTTGGTTGACCAGGTCACGCCACACATTTTTAAAACTAGATACCCCAAAGATGATTGTGGCCAAGTTTGGATTAACTTGGCCCAGTAGTTTAAGAGGAGAAGATTTTTGTAAAAGATTACTTTAATTTACGAAAAATGGTTAAAATTTACTATAAAGGGCAATAACTCCTAAACAGGTCAACTGACCATTTTGATCATGTTGACTTATTTGTAGATCTTACTTTGCTGAACATTATTGCTGTTTACAGTTTATCTCTATCTATAATAATATTCAAGATAATAACCAAAAACAGCAAAATTTCCTTAAAATTACCAATTCAGGGGCAGCAACCCAACAACCGATTGACCGATTCATCTGAAAATTTCAGGGCAGATAGATCTTGACCTGATAAACATATTTACCCCATGTCAGATTTGCTCTAAATGCTTTGGATTTTGAGTTATAAGCCAAAAACTGCATTTTACCCCTATGTTCTATTTTTAGCCCTGGCGGCCATCTTGGTTGGTTGACCGGGTCACGCCACACATTTTTTGAACTAGATACCCCAATGATGATTGTGGCCAAGTTTGGTTTGATTTGGCCCAGTAGTTTCAGAGGAGAAGATTTTTGTAAAAGTTAACGACGCCGGACGCCGGACGCAAAGTGATGGGAAAAGCTCACTTGGCCCTTTGGGCCAGGTGAGCTAAAAAAAGGCAGGACACAGTTTTTCATCCTAGCCCCCAGCCCCCCATTAAAATCAAATGGTAGCTCCCTTATATCCATCTTTTATTGCGCTGGTTTGCAAAATAATTTTGTTTTTCAATTTGATTATCATATAATCCTGTTTTAGAAGCAGACAAAGGAATTTCTTGAATTAGCAAATGATTAGTGACTACGAAAAAGTTTTGTCCAGAATTATTAAAAACAGGAGTTATCTACCTTTAATTGAGGTTTGAAAACAATTACAGCTATGATATGGATTTTTCATCAATCTCAAATGTTTTTAAATGAATAAAACTTTAACTGTCATGAACGTTTGCACCTCAGGCGTATGGTTGCACACACAAGGCTTCATTTCCTATTTTCACGGCACAATTACAATGTATTTGATTTTCACAGGTCACACTTACCAAAAAAATGACAATTTATATCACGCTTAGACTTCAAATGAGACCCACCCTGTAATTAGCTGCGGTATCGTAGCTCTTTAGGTCCTTTTGTTATTTTTTTACTATTTGCCGATAGTAAAAAAATAACAAAAGGACCTAAAGAGCTACGATACCGCAGCTACCCTGTAATGTGACAGAAAATATATATATAGTACATGTATGTGTCATATCATATGTGTGTTTGTGCAGATTTTACCTCAACTTAAGAATTGCTAAGCCAAAAGGTGATTCTTCTTCTACTTTCTCTTAAGCAGTTACTTTCAACTGTCTGGTTATTATGACAATGTGTTGTGCATGAAGTCCAAAATAATAAATTATATATTTAGAATTCTAATATGGTGGGATAACCATGTTATGTTCAAGTATTCAATCTATGTATTGGATTAAGAAAACAATTTAACAGGATGCAGTACAGTCCCCTTAATCAGATTAAAATAAAGATCCTCATCCTGTGTCAGTGTGCCCAAGTACATGTACATGTATCGAAAGCCAAGCCGGGACACAGTAATTTATTCTAATCAAAACTGTAAATTTTCAAATTTACGGTTTCTCTCTGTTTATTTTTTATTTCATACAGACGAAAAAGAAGTAGTACAATTCGTTATCACTAACTTGTTTGTATTTGTGTTCTGTATATTTACCTGGGTGATAGGGACGCCACGTGAAAATACAGTAGGAAGTGAAGAAACAGGTTTTGTCAAGCAGGTGCTTCCGGTTTTTCAATTAACAGGTTACACTAAAGACATGTCTATTAAACGTGGACAGAAAAGACCTGATTATATTACGATTCGATTTATATTTTTACCTTCTATAATCAAACGAATATTAAGGCTTTTGTCATAATGAAACATGGAGTTAATACGGAATAATTAATATCACGGTTTTATTCGGCACTATTTGGCACTGAACTTCTATTCTGAAGGCCCCATCCAAACCCCAAGAAGTGGCCCAAAGTAAATTTATACTAAAAATTAAGTTTTTTTAAGACTAAAAGTATGCATTGAATAGATTTTAATTGTCATCGATACATTTTGTTGAAATCAAAATTAAAAAAATAAACGATTGACCAAAACAAAAGACAAATTGATTAGACAAATGATAGAGAATAATGAGAAGAACATGAAGAACAATTAAAAACAAATTCTTCAGAGAACAATTGAAGGTCTTTCCACCTCGATAATAAGAATGAAATTTAAAAAAACGATGTTCGAAAATGTCACTCCGTGTTGATGCAATGTGGTAAAACAAACTGATATAAAAAAAAAGATTAATAGGTTTATGCAGAAGACTTAATTGTTTTATAATGAACCAGAAAGATTTTTTAGCAAAGGTCAAAATCTAGAACGTCTAATTGACCTTTGACCTTGACCTCAATTTTGAGGTCATAGGTCAGCCTGATCTTAAATCAAAAGAAACCAGGTCAATGACTTGTATGGTTGTGGAGAAATACTAATTTCAAATACAAAAGGGGAGAAAACTCCTATAAGTGTTTACCAAAACTCTTCGACTTAAATAGGTTGAAGTTGCGCCTTTTTGTAGACAGTTATTTGGCAAACACATCATATCATTTACTGTCACAGTTTCTTTGGAAAAACGATAACAAGCAAAGTTCAAAATTTATTACATGACCTCGACCTTTGACCTTGACCTCAATTTCCTTCAAATGGACCAAGGACTTCATATCAAAAGACTGTAGGCCTCTGCTACTTATAACGTATGAATTTATCCAACAAATCGCCTATCTTAAATTTTCGAAGGGAAATAACTCCCATAAGATGTCTTCCGTTCACTCATGTCAATTAACCAAATCATTTATAAGACTAGATAAACAATTTGGTGAAAACAGTTTGCTAAAATCTTTTACGGTTTTAGAGATAATAGCGATAACAAGAAAAAGCGGACGTGGGGAGATAACTCGTATAAGAATAAGTGTTCGGTCACATGAAGTGTGAGTTTTGAAACCCCCATTACTGTACAACATCCATTCGAAATGTTGTAAGACAAAAAAGCATCTCAGACGACAGAAGCGAAAAAAAAATAATCAGAAGAAAAACAAAAGGTCTTTCCACGAAATTAGAGAAAAATGATCTAAAACAAAATTAACAATACAAAAATGAAGGACACGAATTCAGACCCTCCTTTATGTTTGAACTGTTAGTCCATCTGTCTTTATATTACATAAAATCTGAAATGCCAATTAAGAGTTAACGTGTTAAATGCTTTATTCGTTGTAAATGGTTTCAGTTTAACACGTTCGTGTTTACAAATCTATCATTCGTTACAAGTGGACAATGGTTTGACAAATAATCATTCTGAGTTGATATGCTTTAAGATGCATTATACACGCACAAAAATAAATAGATGGCATGCTTCCACTTAAGTGATAACCCAACTATAATTGGTGATGACGTAAATATATTTGTTAAACTGAAGTATCCTTAACACAAAGTGGCTGTCTGATAAAACGTTTTAACCCCGACTGCACTGGTGACCTGTCATAAGTTAGGAGCCAGCGCAGTGTCGATTTCACAAAAAAAAAACTTATGACAACATGCTTAAGTATACTGATTTGTTCATGACTTAAGTCAAATCTTAGTCGTAAGTTTTATGAAACTGGTCGACTCCTGTTGTTTAGTGGTTGTCGTTTGTTGTTGTGGTGCATAATTTAAGGGTTTTTTTTTGTTTCTCGTTTTTTATTTATATCAAACCGTTGGTTTTTCTGCTCGAATGTTTTACACTAGACACATTGGGTCCCTTTATAGCTTGCTGTTCGATGTGATCCAATGCTCTATGTTGAAGGCTGTACTTTGACCTTTAATTGTGTACTTTTTACACATTGTGACTTGGATGGCGAGTAATGGAAATCAGTCAAAGAAGTTTTAACCAAGTTTTTTTTATCAACGACAAGGGAGTTGGAACGACAATTCCTTAACTTGTTTGCTCTATGTGTTTTTAATACACAAATAACAGTAGCCGCGTGACAGAAGTTCATTCTCAAGTTGTGCTTGAAATACAAAGTACATTAATGCGAGTTGTAATTGATATATATATTGCAACTGTATGTTTTATCAGGACAGTATTAATGCGTTAAAATGTTCAGTCGAGAAGTATTTTATGTAAAAAGAGGGAGACAATTGAAAAATTAAATTAAAGTCCATGCCAGAATTCAAGAAAAGAAACAACAGAATATGAAAGGGACGGTAGGAACAGAAATGAAACCTTTTAACAGGCCACCCAGTTCTCACATCGAGTTGTTGTAAGCTAAGTTTCTTAAAGGTACACCTTTACACTTTACACGACTCGGGCAGCAAATTTAACATTCACATTTTGACTGGGTGTGACTGTGTATTTATTCATTCCTCACATCGTAACAGACGCCCTATTTAGCATTACTTATACTGCTGGTCGGAAGAAGAATAAAAACGACCATATTTTCTTTAGTAATCATCCTGGCGGGGCGGTAATTTAAAAAGCTGAGTATTTTATATCGCAATTGGAAAATATTGCATGCTTTCCAATCAGGAAATATTCACGTATATCTACCAAAAATCAAGCCTTCAAAATTAGCAAACCCCCAAACAGTAAAGTAACTGTTTAAGACCCCGTTGTGAATAATTAAAAATAAATAACCAACAGCCTAAATTATGCTTTAAAAATAAATGAGAAACAGATATGCCAGAAAGCAAGCAACGACAGTCACTGAATACCAGGCTTTTACTTCAGACAGGCGCATACACATATTCGCGAATCATTATCTGTCCTCTGATATCGGACAGTGTTGGTGTGACACTCCCGGACCCCCGTATAAGACAATCATCATGATAGTAATAACTAAAAACCAGACGGAAAGGGTTTGAAAAAATCAGAATGGGACGCATGAAGCACAAAAATACCAACAAAATAAAAAAAAGAGTATCAATCAAAGAGTCCGAATTTGACCACGGTTAACGGAAATCAGGACATTATATTCTCAAGTTCTTAAAGCTTCGACATTACATCAAAACTCTATATATTCCAAAATCTAGAAAAGTTTGTAAAACGACGACCGACCAAGGAGCAGAAAACAGACCAAGACCATCAATAGGTCTTCAACGGAGCGGTAAAATCCCGCAACCTTAGACGGAATTCATGGCCCCTACACAAACATGTATCTAGTTCAGTGAAATGATGGACGCCACACTAAACTCCAACACATATAATTGAACTTAATTTCAAAAAAAAGAAAAAAGAAAAACACACATTTATCTGCTATAGGAAAATCTTCTACCTATGATCAGCCAATGTTTTCATAGATGAGTTTGATTCTAATAAGTTTGTTTTTAAAAACTTCATTTTTTTTGTACATGCAAACCGTGTTACAGGAATGACACAATGACTGCTAGATTTCAATAACTACAAAACGTTTCTGCAATTTACATCATTATTCGACTCACGTAGAATGTTTGCAGTTCATGCCAATCAATTTAAATGAACAAACATGTATCCATTGGAAATCCTTGGACGAATGCGCAACTCGAAGACACGGAATCGGCCGAGTTGTGACGAATAAAACAAACATTATAGATTTGATCTGTTTCCATGCAATAATAGTTACACCTAAAATATTATTCAACAGACACAAGACTACTTCAAGTAAGGTTTAATGTTGGATAAAAAAAAATATGCATACACTATGGAAAAATTGTAAGTATATATTTACTTTAGAGAAATAGAAGTTCACTTGTTTTATCAACTGCCTTCGCGGGTGATATTTTGAATAACCATTTAACATTGATAACGTATCGGACAATTTCAAATATACGGCTTGAGGAAGATAAATCCAGAAAAGCGCCTCGGACGCATACAATTTATGACGTGTGTTTTCATTTTTTTATACAAGCTAAACTTGAGTACTAAATTTTACACCAACAACACTGGTAAAAGTTAACTTTGAATTTCAATGATATTTTCAAATTTATATAGTAAATTAACTGCGACTTAACTTTGATTCCATCGAAAATCTAAGCATATTCTACACAATGAATAGATTGCCGTTTTATAGCTGTATTTGGCAAAACCTTTCGGCGTCTTGGGTCATCAATGATTTTCAACTTCGCAATATATTTGGCCTTAGTTTTGATTCGAGCGTCATTGGTGAGTCTTTTGAAGTCGAAATGTGCTTATCGCGAACAAAATTAATAGTTTGATAATTCATTGGCACTCTTACCATATCTTCCTTATTTATATTAATGCATGATTAGTTTAAACATATTTATTTATAGTGGATTGGGAAACAAGTTTTTCAACTTATATTAATCCCTTTCCACTTTGCTGTTGCGAGTGCTGCCTTATAGCGGCATTAGCCTACTCTTTTCCGAAATCTACAAGGGTGTCTTTAACGTGCAAGAGATATGGCTCTCTCTTAACACGGGTCAGCCATTTATCGTCCCCTTCCGACGGACTATCATCGTTTCCTCAAGACCATACTCGCAAATGGTGTCAAGGGAGAGCCGAAAATTGAGTTCCTGAAACTGCATGATTATATTGCTACTAAATAAGTATAAATTACCCAGCAATTATTGCGAGGTTTTCTATTGATGCGAATGATATGAATTAGTAAAATCACAAGAATTCATGTGCATTTGATTGACAATAGCATATATCTAAAGATAATTCCGAAGTTTAAACCTTGGTATTCTTTAACTCTTTGAGTATTCTTGAAATTATTAAGTAAAACAATAGTTACGAAATATAATGCATCACATGGTCATTATTCATTTCCAATATCTCAAATTTTCAGATTTACTATTATGTTTAGCTTGTTTTTTTCAGCTCGTTCCCAAAACCTGTCAAAACAGGAATATGAACCAATTCGGGGCATTACATATGAAAATAGTATGTTTGCATTACTTGATTATAGCATATATTTAAAGATAAAAAATAGTATGCTTTAACTGTGTGATTATTCCTTATAAAGTAAAAAATATAATGCATTATATGGTCAATAAATATTTCCAATTTCTTAATTTTTCAGATGTGCTTTTATGTTTAGCTTGTTTCATCAGCTCGATGCCAAAACCTGTCAAAACGGGTATTTTACAAACATTAGTGGACACCATCAACAATGTAACCATTGGTTCGCACTTGCTCCTTACTTTTAGACACATTCATTTATGTAGAAAGGACAATAATACGAAACTGCACGAAACTTTTCATGAATTTGACATACACAAGGAGTCCACAGTCAACAATTTAAGCTTTAAATCTTGCCATGTATGTTCTAACGAGTGCAAATCTCATACAAAACATCCGGAAAAATGTCGTTCAATAATTACATCTAGATCTGCAAATGGCTCTGGACACGAAATAATAGAACTCCAAATACGTCATGAACCTGAACTGACGGAGTATATATATTTAAAAATAAGCAATGTTTGTAAAGCACAGATTAACTGTTCGCAACTTACCCAGCCAGATAAACACTGCACAAGAGGACAAAAGCATGGTCCACATATAGGAACCACATGGCCTTTGGTCGAAGACATTGCCTTACTTTTATCCTTGCTCTGTTTGTGTTTCACTATGTTTATCCATCTTGCGTTGCCAGAATTACGGAATTTGCATGGCAAGAACTTGTGTAGCTTTGTAGGGGCCATGTTCATCAGTCAGATGTTTATGTTCCACGACTTTGGCATAGCGGACCGGGATATTTGCATTGCCATAGCAGTAATTTTACAATATTTCTGGCTGGCTGTCTTTGCGTGGACATCTGTGCTGGCATTTGATATAGCCAGAACATTTAATGCTTACAGAGTACTAAAAACAAGACCCCAACTAAAACACAGTAGACGATTTGGAATATATTGTATTGCAGGATGGGGGTTACCATTATTGTTGACATCTACGTCTTACTTAGTGACTGATAAACTATTTAATAACCAATATGCATATGGTCGTGTTCCAGTGTGTTTTCCCGATTTTTTCATTGCTATTTATATCATGGGCATCCCCCTTTTTATAAGTTCAGTTTTCAATTGTGTCTGTTTTGGCATCATAATTTATGGAATAGAATCCCACAGAAAGAAGGCAGCATTTGCTACAACGTTAAGATTAAAGAAAAGAAAAGGAGAACGCTTTAAATGTATTTTCTATGCTAAACTTTCAATAGTGTGTGGTTCCGCATGGATAATTTTCTTTATGGTACATTTCTTTGGTGATATGTTCCGTCACATGACCGCCATGCTTCTTAATTTCCAAGGCATTTTGATATTTCTATCAACCGTCTTATTCAATCGCCGTGCGATAATTGCCGTGAAGAGGAGAATGAGTAGACAAGAATCTGGACCGCCAGACGAAATGGGTTCTTTTTCAACTATAAGCAAAAACTAACCAAACCATTCCGATATGATCATAATTTGTATTGGTTGTTTGTTGTAACTAGTTGTGTCAGCTGAATCTTATTAAAGATGCAAATAAAGTTATGTGCTGCTTCTAATTTCAGTTTACACTTACTTTAAGTCTGGTAGTAAATTTTATTTACAATGTATACCTATAAATTGTAGACTCATATACGAATTTTCAACATGCATGTTGTCACATGAGGAAAAGTATCTGCTTACCATTCAGGAGTACCTGAGAACACATCCATGTCGGTACGGTTCTGGTCGTTCTGACTCTTTCATGTTTCTAGTTTTCCATGTTGTTTTTGTCTATTTTGTCTATATTGTCTATTATATATATAATCAGTACTTGAAATGTTTTAGTTGCATAAATTGTCATGTTTAATGTGTTTGTATCTAAATTCTTGGAATACGCATTGTATCATATGTGCTTTGTCCAATAAAATATTTGAATTTGAATTGGTCGTTTGTTGCCTATGTGTTGTAAGTTTGTTTTCGATGAGTTTGAATATCTCCGTTTGGTATCTCCCGCCTCTTTTATACTTTTATTTTTGTTGCATACGTGTATTTATTCCGTTTCCGCCTATTGTTCATTCCAATTTGAACAGTGCTGTAAATTCCGAAATTATTGCGATTTTGTCATTATAGACTTAAATGCGATTCTAATTCTTACGATTTTGAGAAAAATCCTCTTTAATTCATATAAGATATTTCAAAATGAGATTTTAAATCATTTCGTATATGTATATATGTTATGAAATTGACTTGTAAAAGTTATTGTCAGATCTTGGACATTTATTTTTTCCCACTTACTATGCACAGACAGGGATGACAATTCGTTCTATATATGAATTATTTCGTTCGCTTAGCAAGTATACCAAAACTACAAAATATATAGCAGTTTAAAAATGGACTTTGATTCATTCAGACATTCTTGCGAGGGTTCCATTGATGCGAATAATGCAACTGAATGACTATCATAGCAATAATATCAACTTGAATTATGATGTCTGAAACAAATTTCCCTGAAATCCCAATATTTAATTTTGTCTAACTTTCAAAAAAAGCAGTAATTAATGCGCACAATAATTTCTGACTCTACAGTGAGCAGAATAGACCATATCGACCTACATATATTTATAAATTGAATTTGGTGTATCGATCAGTCTTAATTTTACCTGAAATAATCACACTTTCAAATTTTCGAAAAAACAAACCCAAGGATTTTCTTATTCCAGGCATATATTACGGTACCTTAGCCGTGTTTGGCACAACTTTTTGGAATTTGGGATCCACAATGCTTCTCAACTATATACTTGTTTGGCTTTATAACTATTTTGATATGAGCATCACTGATAAGTAGATATGTAGACGAAACGCGCGTCTGGCGTATTAAATTATAATCCTGGTACCTTTGATAACTAATTTCAACCCTTGTATCAATGATGAGGTTATTTCATGGATGAACCATGAACACTTATTTTCATTTTTTTTTTGTTTCCTTTTTTGACGAAATCGTCAATTGATTATCTGCAAGTCTTACAAAAACTATGTGAAATGACTCTAAATAAACAAAAGGTTCAAAGTTTGCATTTAAAGTCAAACAATCACTCTAGTTTTTGTTCAGACTTTAAAATGTAGTAATCAACTGCCCTTTCTAAAACAAAACAAAAAAAAAACGATATGAAAATAAATATAATTTGCATCAATAAATGTGTCTGATTTTATGTTACTTTAACATGCTTAAGTCCGGTAAAAAATATTTTCTGTATATTGAAGGCAAGTAAAAAAGTAAAACTGGTCGTAGAAATAATTTCTTTTTTTAATAACACAATTGCCAAACAGAGAATTGTTAATGTTGGTTTCTGAAAGACAATAAAAGTATAATCATAAAGCAAAATATTTCAAAGTAAAAAAATATTAGTTATATTTATTATGTTTTGTCAATAGTCCAATCTTTCTCACTGAACTTAAAATTTTATAATTTGAAGGGGTTGAAAATACTTTGACCTTTTCCTCGATCTTGACACGGAAGAACGACTTGAAACTAAAATCCATGACATTTTTGATCATGTCAACTTTCATGTTTCCACCATCAGCAGTATTTTACCATCTGTATTGACCTATGGCGTTTGAAAAACCATATCTCAATTATTACGATAGTGCATATTCACACAATTGGTACTTCATTATAAACAGGGGTGTGATTCTTACAAAAAAGTTGCTCCAACGGTGCTTTGTGGGGAAATGATCGAATCGACACAACCACTAGGTCGATGCCACTGCTGGCGGATACTTGTTTCCCACCAGCCCCTAGTAAGCACTTCTGTGTTGACTTGAGTTATCATTGATATGTTCATTATAATATATAAACTGTTAACAAAACTTTTAACTTTTGAAATACCTTTTCTACCTCAGGAATAGATTACCTTGGCTGTACTTGACAAAAAATTTTGGAACTTTTAGTCTTCAATGCTCTTCAACTTCATACTTTATTTGGCCTTTAAAACATTTAAAAAAATATTTATTTAAAAATTACCCGTTTGATTACAGCACTATTGGTATGTTGCATGTTGTAGGAACAATTCTTTAGTGGAAGGACTATTTTCAAGCGATTCGTTTGTATTTCATTCCTGAGGTCAAAATACATCATTATTGACAAATTCCCAAACCCTCTGTCCAAACACTATACTTTATTGATGCTGTACATGAATTCGAGATTCATTCAGCTGGAACTAAGTTTTCCAATTAATGCCTTGACCTCATTTTTTTCTATATAATGCAGTACCTATTCATTATAGGAGTTACGTAAAGTTGAACAGTGTTGTCTTACCTTGTAATAACTTAAAGACATTAGGTTTACATCATATAAGTGCCGTGCCATTGAACAAAGAAGACTTGATAGCGTGTTGTTCGCTGTTATCTATGGCTCCTTGTTGAAGAACGTAATTTAACCTATAATGGTTTACCTCATTAATTGTGATTGAGATGGAGAGTTGTCTCATTGGCATTCATACCACAAAAGATGCAAAAGAATAAAAAAATGTAATAATTTTAAAACGGTCATTCTTAAACTGTTAGTTTGAAAAAGAACTACATGTTGTTATGCACAATTGCTTAGTTTCTGTTAATCCGTACAACAAATAACACGAATGCTGCACTTTTAACAGTGTGTAGCTTAACCGTGTGTTTTCAGGATGTGGAGCAGGATCTGCTTACCCTTCCGGAGCACCTGAGATCACCCCTAGATTTTGGTGGGGTTCGTGTTGTTTATTCCTTAGTTTTCTAAGTTGTGTCATGTGTACTTTTGTTTGTCTTTCTGTCTTTTTCATTTTTAGCCATGGCGTTGTCAGTTTGTTTTAGATTTATAAGTTTGACTGTCCCTTTGGTATCTTTCGTCCCTCTTTCATCCCAGAATTGTTTTAAATGTGCATTACATTTGTAGAAACTATTAACACAAAAGTATTCAACACACCCACGAGGACGTTTGTTCTGGTTTTATCCATTTGAATGCCTTCAATTTCACCATTGACCCCAATTTTTTCTTTTAATAAATCTTTTTCATGTACAATGTTAGTATTTTAGTTCATGCTATCCAATAACATTTAATAACATTTTGAATAAGTTTAGATATATGAGCACTGCACGTTATCATGATACATACCATACGATTCCGAATATTTTAACAGTGAAACAATAATGTAAAGACAAAAATCGAATAACGTAAAGACGAAACAACAAAATTATAAAACGTAATAGACAAAACCCCGTAACTCAAAGACACAAAAAAAAGGAAAGGTGAAACCACATTTCATAACTTAACATTATACGGAGTAATACAACTAGTCTGCCATTCCTATGTAAACGATTAAAGACAATTGTGTCGATGATTATCTCTTGTGACATCTAAATATATCGTTACGGATTTATGTTTTTGGAAATCTTTAAACATGTATGTATTTTTTTGTGTAGAAAATTAGAGACTAGGAGTAAGATGGTAAAATGAAATGGGGAAACATTCAAGATGATAACAGACAAATAGCTTTATTGATTGCAGTCTCTCTTAACCGTAATGGCGACAGCATTTGTACGCTCCACAAATATCACTATGATAATTATCAACCTGTTCGTTACTGTGACAAACAGCTCGACACCATCCTCTGTTATTGGCACAGGAATGACTGTCATGGTCCGACTCTGTAAAGATTAAAATCGTAATATGTACAATAAATGGGATTCGATAACGAAATCTGAATTAATGGAAACATTGATAATAGATCGATAATTTTAATCAGCGATTCGTTTATCACATGAGATAAAGACAGGAAACAACACAATCGCCGTTTTTCAATAACATTTCATACACTGTTCAAAAGGAGGAGATATATTGACAAAATCACACACACATTTTCTTATGACATACTTACCGAAGAGGAAATCCTAAACAATCAAATTTCTGATCTATGTTCCTTCAGAATTTTAACCAAAGATCAAGAAATTACTTGCGTACTAATCCAGGTTTCGTTTGGTTCGTACTAGTTTAGATTATGTATACAAGTAAGGGCATTGCGTAAAACGTGTTGTATTTGATGATATATATTCAAGAAAAGGCAACATTAGTAAAGTACTGCTTAATAGTCATGAATCGATTAACGAAAAAAATAAACTTAAACGGAAGGAAAAACATCAACTATTAGAGGTAAACAACGAAACAATAGAAATACTGAACTGCAACAAAATCAAACGTCAACATACACAGACACGGACTATAAACCTGACTAAGTATACAATTTAAGAAAAATTCTTATTGAACCATTTTTATGGCTAGCCAAATTAACCTCCTGCTTATATGAGAATGTAAAAAACACAACTAAAATGTCAACATTACGTGACAAGAACGCAGAACAAAAAAGCACAAGATTGAACCACCAGTAATGGGGAATTAATAAATAAATGATATAGTAGAACATTACAGGATTCTAATTACTGAATAACAACGGTGAATTGAGAATAGATATAACTCTTTTGGAAAAACAGTTATTGCAGAAAAACAAAACTTAATTCCGTGACATTCGTTTTTATGCAATAGGATTGTCGACTTATGCGTTTGAATATCACTTTGGTATCTTTCGTTTCTATTTAACGACGTCAAATATATTTTCAAATCAACAAAGGTCATTTAGATAAATTTAATAATGGAAATGGGGAATGTGTCAAAGCGACAACAACCCGACCATAGAAAAACCAACAGCAGAAGGTCACCGGTAGGTCTTCAATGTAGCGAGAAATTTCCGCACCCGGATGCGTCCGTCAGCTGGCCCCATAACACATTTATACTTGTTCAGTGGTAATGAACGCCATACTAATTTTCAAATTGTATACAAGAAACTAAAATTAAAATAATACAAGACTAACAAAGGTCAGAGGCTCCTGACAAAAATGCGGCGGGATCAAACATGTTTATGAGATCTCAACCCTACCCTATACCTCTAGCCAATGTAGAAAAGTAAACGCATTAAAATACGCACATTAAAATTCAGTTCAAGAGAAGTCCGAGTCTGATGTCAAAAGATGTAACCAAAGAAAATAAACAAAACGACAATACTAAATAAATAACAACAGACTACTAGCAGTTAACTGACATGCCAGCTCCAGACTTCAATTTAAACTGACTGAAAGATTATGATTTCATCATATGAACATCAGGCACAATCCTTCCCGTTAGGGGTTTAGTATCATATCATCATAACATATATGAAAATCATAACCCGTGTCATGCCAACAACTGGTTTTTGAATAAATCTGTTTAGTTCCGATGCATAGTTCCTATAAGTGAATCAATATTAAAGCCAAAATATGCAATCTTTAATGACCTCACAACAGTATCGTAACTATATCCCTTCTTAATTAGTCTATTCAAAACACATTTAATGTGTATTGTGCATTACACCAATTAAATTGATGATATCAAACATGTTACGTCTCAAATATTGTTTTCAAAACACTAATAACATTTAGGTTCGCACTGATATTGGCTTAATTGTGTTTTATTGATTTTCCTGTGTATCTTAATTTACATTGATTTATAAATATTATAGCAAATATACTGACTGAAAACATTCCATTGGAAACACCCAAAACCGCAAAAATGGACGTATAATTAAAGAGAAACATAAAATGAAGTTTGTTCCAATGACGATAATCATACTTACTTATTCCATAATTGATGACAGCATATACCCCATACGCCGCTACTAATGCAAGAAATAAAGGCCCTGTAACCGATAATCCTGCGTATGATGCTAGTGGTAGTAATACTTGCGCCTGACGCTTTTCATCTTCAGCCTTAGTCTTAGCTAAGGCTAATCCTAGAATTGGTCCTGGGATTATCAATAACATGGTGTAAAGCAAACACATAAATGTAATCTTGTCCATTTTAGATTTCTAGAATAAAAATAGACAAATAAAGGTCATATATTTTAGAATGTGTTTAACGACTCAATTAAAAAATATCAGAACAATGCCATTAGCAAGTAATAATAATGATAAACCTTTTAGTTGACTTTGACTTTAGACTAGTAAGAATGCATTATCGGTACTGTGTCTTTTTTTCGTTTCGTTATTGCAGTTGTGTTCTATTTTTCGTAATGATCTGATAAGGTTAGCCCTCTTAACTGATTTTCTTATTTTTTCTGTCTGCCGAGGGTAACTTTCGAAAGAAAAAAAATGGTGACACAGGATTAATAAAATTTAAAAAAAGGCCGTAACTGTTATATGTCATTGTAAGTCCTTAAACAAAGATAAAAACCAATACGATATAGTCTGCTATTTAATACAATCCTAGCAGGAAAATGTGAAATAATTTCCACGAGAAAAGAACCTTATTTATACAATACTATTTAACAATGTCAAACAAAGAGTAAAATCACAAAAATACTGAACTCCGAGAAAAAATCAAAACGGAAAGTTCCTAATCAAATGGCAAAATCAAATGACAACGAATGGACAATAACTGTCATATTCCTGACTTGGTACAGGAAATTTCAAAATGTAAACACACGAGCAGACACGACACTAAAAAGAACAAAAATAAAAATTATAAAATAAAATAATGATAATAAGTTTGGTGTTAAAAACCTTGAATGATAAGTGCACAAACTTACCTTCCACTTGATGTATGTTCGATAGTTGAAATGTTATTTTGTATTGTTCAGATTGGATAATTTATACACAAACAAAATAAAGGCCATGGTCATTAATCAGAAAAACCATGAGACTTAACATATGTAAATCAATAAGTTTTAAAGATAAGCGTAGGCACTTTACACTCTAAAGACAGGTTTTAATATGAATCTGCGTAATTGATGAAACCTAAGTGCAAATAACCGAAAATAAGGGCTTTTACACTCACAAGACTCTCGTACGACTTTTACCACACACATTTTTAAATTGATAATTGTTTCTCGACAACAATTAAAAAAAAAAAAACATTCATCATATTTTAATTCTTTTGTGTTATTTTTTTGCGAAATTTCATAATGAATTAGGTAAATGTAAAGAAAAGGATGTATTACAAAATTCATATTTTTCTTAATTTTTTTTTTTTTATACTTTAAATGAATGCCTCTCAATTCTATTGATTTATTTCTTCTCTGTGGATCTTTTGATGTGTTTGAGCTCTTGGTACTGCCATTTGACACGTGAAGCTCCCACGATGAAGTGCACACGTAAAATAAAGAAAAACTGAATAGAAATCGTATTTTCATGATCCTAGCTAAAAAAAAAAAGGAATTATAAGTATTGAATGCTTCTTTTTGTAATTTCATAAGAGTTGTAAAAAGCGTTGACAGTGCGCACATTTTTAGAATAAATTAAGCAGTCTCGCGCATCATACACATTATACTTCGGTGCCCAGATATACTTTTCCACCCCGAACGAATTTCTAAAAGTAGCATTCAATTCTTAAATGATGCTGATACGACTTTATCAATCACCATATTGCGAACATTAGTTTTCGGATGTTAACATGTAACACGTATAATAGACTTGGATATTGCTTCTGTTTTGATACTTGTATGTCAACAATTTTCCTCCCGTTATTGACATTCAATTGATCCATCTATGTGAATGTCTTGCCAATTGTAATTCTTTCGAATAACGGATTCTATTTCATTTAGGTGCTGGTGGAATTTATTACATTAAGAAGATAGCATTCATTTATTTAGCTAATGGCATTCATTCAATGTGGTTTCTGGTATCATTTACAGATTACGTTGACATGATTTAAACTTGTTAAGTAATATTGTATGTCATAACGTCAAATCCAACTAGCTAGCTAGAAAGAATATAACACAAAAATATTTGGTTTAAAACATTCTGAACCATATAAAGATTGTAGAGAAGGTCGACACGATTGACACTTTTTGCGATGAGTCTGCGTGTAAGAAACATTAATCAGTCATACACCGTCAGATGATTCCGATTAAACTTCTCAATCTTATTTGAATGAGTTTCAATCATAAATAATGGCGGACTATAAAAAGTCAACACTCCTTCCATTTTATACAATTTTCATAGTAACTATTAGTGATTGTCTGTTATCATCTAAACTTAGGTTCTTCAGCTGTTGGTTTAACTAGTAATACAATTTTCTGAGAGTTAAAATTCTTACTTGGGTGTGACTGTAATAGTCCATTTGCCAATTACCGATTAGATTCTATTATTACACACTTTTCAAGCAAATTACTTCCCTTTGTCAATCGTAGACTGGTTCCATACCGGACAAAATTGGCTTTTGGCAATGCAAAGCATGATGAATTGAAAGTGATATCTCGGCGGTTTGTTCTAATTTTACATGAAATATAATTTCTGATGTCAAAAGTATTTAGCTAAACAACAAATTAATGTAATTAAAAGATTTGAAAATCTTATAGATTACTGACATTACGCACAGGTAAATTTGCTCTTTCTGCTAGCTCTCCATTGTAAATACAAAAAAATAACGCCCCTCATAAAGGGAGACAACAAAAATAAAGGTCTCTAATTATAGGGTAAATTACGGGAATTGGCAAATAGCCTATTGAAACCCTCTTAATATCTTTGAACAAAACTATTTAAGGGGTAGACCTTGGTTCAGGGAGACAACTCTTTAAGTCAGTTATACGTTTGTAAAAGTCAATTTTCATCAATGTACTTTAAGCATTTACCTGAAACAATTTTGAAATAATCTATGTAACCTTGAAGCTTAGAATATGTTTATGAAAATGGTTGACACAAACGTACTGATGATTTAAAGAGTTATTTCCCTTAACCTAGGTCTACCTCCTTAAGAAAATATAAATTGTTTGTTAAGAAACGTCTGTTTATTAATATCTTGTATTAATGGCATATACACTATATTTTGCGGGGAGTTATCTTCTTACCCTTTTAGGGCACTTACCCACGGCGTTTGATTGGAATCGTTTTGTACAGTCTAAAGTTTTGTTTTCTTAGTTTTTTGGTATTTTCCTCGTTCACCCTTTTTGTCCTTGTGCTGTTTGTTTTTTATAACCCTCTTTGTATCTTCTACTTATTTTCAAGATTTATTTGATATTTGTTCATTTTGAAAGAAATGTATGAAGCGGAATCAGGGTTGCAAATATCGAATTAAGATATCAAAACTATAATTGATCATTTGCTAAATTGAAATTGTTTTATTACCCTCTTTGTATCTTCTACTTATTGTCAAGATTTATTTGATATTTATTCATTTTTAAATGTATGACGCGGAATCAGGGTTGCAAATGTCGAATTAAGGATATTAAGATTATAATTTATCATTTGCTTAATTGGAATTATAACTCGGCTTAATAGATAATTTTAGGGTGTGCTCATTTTAATTGAGCATATGCCAAAATCGATAATTACGACCCTAATTACGCGCCATAGAAAAGTTCATTGACATTTGGGTTACAAACATTGATGCTTATTGGTATATAAACATCTAAGCACACATATGTGACAATGTCTTCAACGCCTTCATTTATTAGATTTGATTTTGTTGAACGTAATCTGTGCGATAATTTACGTTTAAAGTTGGATTTATAACAAACTGGACATGTATATATTATAGTTAATCGTTATTAATAAGTATTGTAATATGCATTGCATGTTGTGTTTAAATGTAATATCAGTATTTAGTTCTATTATAATCTGAAATCAATCCTAATTGTATCTTACTTTTGAGATATAGTTTTTCATGTGACGTCATTTTTGTGCTGTTTCAGAAATTTCATAAAATCAAATGTGACGTAATTTTTGTGCCTTTTCACCACTTCGTATGTGACGTCATTTTTATGATTTATTGCGCTGGGGCCTGGACGGAGTCGGGTGTGTCTATTCTGTGTTGGTCTTTGCAGTATGTATACGGGTTTTGTTTTATGTTATTAATTAATACTTCAGTTTCATTATGTATATTTTATATTTATAAAATTGATAATTTACTGTTTGCAACAAAATTAATTGTTCTAAATAATAAGGATGTTATTATCCCAAGCATAAAAACATAGCCGTATTTGACACAACCTTTTTCAACATTTGATCTTCAATGCTGTACAACTTAATTGGTACTTTTTTTCACTTTCGATCTTTTATATCTGGGCGTCACTGGTGGGTCTTGTGTGGACGAGGCGCGTTTTTGGCGTATTGAATTTTAAACCTGATGCTTTTTGTTATCTATTAATCATGCGTTTCTTTGTCTAATACGATCTCCTATTTATTGTATTGTAGTCCTGTAATATTATGTTGTCATTTCAATGTTATATTTAACATTGCCATGAAAGTGCGAGGTTTGGCATGCCACAAAACCAGGTTCAACCCACCATTTTTTCCTTTAAAAATGTCATGTACCAAGTCAGGAATATGGCCATTGTTATTTTATTGTTCGTTTCTGTGTGTGTTACATTTTAACGTTGCGTCGTTTGTTTTCTCTTATTTTTGAGTGTAAATTCACGTTGCGATAAGGTGTGTCACGGTACTTTTCTATCCCAAATTCATGTATTTGGTTTGTTGTTATATTTGTTATTCTCGTGGGATTTTGTCTGATGCTTGGTCCGTTTCTGTGTGTGTTACACTTTAGTGTTGTGTCGTTGTTCTCCTTTAAAATTTAATGCGTTTCCCTCGGTTTTAGTTTGTTACTCTGATTTTGTTGTTTGCCCATGGATTTATGAGTTTTGAACAGCGGTATACTACTGTTGCCTTTATTTATACGTAAAATTACAATTGGAAAGCTTTTGTGGCCCAAAATAAAACAAAACCCTGTCTTATACATATTTCATTTGTAAAACAGTTTTACATTTAGTGCTTTCCACTGCAGTCAGGATCCTACTTCGTCAAAATTATCTCTCCATTACGCTAGTTCAACTTCACAATCGTAGAAATTGAAGCCATTGTAGGGAAGACACGCTACCAATTTTTCTCTTGGAAACCGATGAATTTATCCACATAGCACCATTACGACCCTTAAATTTCAGTTGTATTTTCAAAGACAAATGTATCAACTAGCTTATGAGCATCAGTTAATGATCGTGTCTGCATTGATTTAGCGTGAAACTATTGTCTGCTCGGTTGTCAGATGGAATTTTCGAAAGTTCATAAAAACTTATAAAAATTCTAATTTAATATTTCGTCGAAGGGCAGACTAGATTTTTTTAGTGGTTGGAGACTATAAACCCTAGTTATCACACACAAAAAATTAGAATTTTTCGAAGATATGCATTTTCATCATCCAACTTGAAAGACTGTCGTCAAGTACTTTCAGTAAACAAATAGCTATTCGAACACACCTACTCTGTTTTTGTGATTCATTAGATAGGTTTCTCACTTGACCCATATGTTTCATCTTTCAGTACTGAGATTTTTTTATGTTATTAAGTCAACCTGTAGTTTAAATATATAAAATAAATAGAATCAGAAGCGAGACGATGTATGAAGTTTTCTTGTTTTGTACGATATCAAGACAAAATATTCATTTCAAACACGCCCTAACATAAAAAGGTGCACTAGACTTTCTCTTTTCGATACAATTGTTACCCATTTTTGGGAATTTTTTCTTGAGTCACACTATGGAAGGGCCGACACGAAAATTACTGAACTAATAGATTGATATGTTTTCCGTCCGTGGTAATTTTTTAAACAAAATCGGAGGTTATGCATTTTGTACATCCAACTTGAAAGATATCCGTGTCGTCGACTTGAAATCTAATTGGTATGCTTAATTATGTACTAAATAAATTGAAAAACTTATGCAAATAGTGTTTTTAAAATAAAACACTTCGTAATTGAGAAGAAACTGTTATTTTGTTTGTTTCTATTAACTTTTAAAAGTTTTGTCACGATAGTAAACATTACAGTAAACATTTCTCGCCTTCTCTAACAAATAGATTCGATTATTTTGTTCTATTTCAGACTGACTGATATATGATACAGTTATCTTTTAGAAGGAGATTAACATATATCAATACAAGGAACGTATGAATTCCTTGACTTCTTTTCGTCATTCTTGCTGTTCATAAGATGGATGTGATTGTGATTGTATTGACATTTGATATGGAACGTGGATGACAAAATCTAACATGAAAACATGATGTTATATTGTGATTATAAAGTAACTGCATCATGAGCAACACCATTTCATTTTCTGCACCAACAATAGTTATCAAAGGTACCAGGATTATAATTTAATACGTCAGACGCGCCTTTCGTCTACATAAAACTCATCAGTGACACTCATATAAAAACAGTTAAAAAGCCAAACAAATACAAAGTTGAAGAGCGTTGAGGATCCAAAATTCCAAAAAGCTATTCCAAATACGGCTAAGGTAATCTACTCCTGGGGGTAAAAAAAATCCTTAGTTTTTATCTATTCTAAATATTTTATTAATATAAAGCGCCATGGTAACATGCATTAAATATTACATCATGGTTTCTATGCAATGTCAATGTTTACACTAATATAGCTATTAAAGGTAATTGGTTATGATGAACAAACACAAGTTCAAAATACAGTATCAAAAGTATTATCTGACATGTTTATTTTGAATAACTGTATGCTGTTTCCTGATGACTGAAAACATGGCTTGGAAAACCTGGCCCAATCATACTGCGTCAATAAGTAACATGTAGCAAAGCTAATCAGTAGCCAGGACCCAAGGCTATTGAAAACCATGATAAAGCTAAGGAAATTTCGTAAGTGTAGATTTTTAATTTAAGTAACACGCTAGTAGTTAATCTTAATTTGTTTTGTTTTTGATATTTTAAGATGTAGAAGTAATCTTAATTATCTTCTGTATATACTTATTGTAATTTTGTTGAATCGAGATAGGGAATGATTAGTTATACTTGATTACACTTAAAAACATAAGGTTGATTTGACCTCTCCTATATTGCGGTATACTATAATTGATGTTTTTATTTAAGCTAATCTGAAAAGCATTAAGTGTACACTTTTGTACTTAAAAAGATAAATGTTTGCTTTAGTATATTTAACTTATATATATTTCAGACTGCATACTTATGCTGGTTGTGTGTGATGTCATGATATCAACCTCTGCCAAACACAGTATCTTATCATCATTGGTTGACAACTTTAAAAATATCACAGCCGGTTATCACATTTTCGTCAGATTTAGGCAACTTGACCTCTGTGGAAAGAAAGACACTGCAAATATACAAAACAAATTTAATGAGATTAACATACAGAATGAGTCTGTTGTCAATTACGTTAATTATAATTATTGTCGTGTTTGCTTAGACGGTTGCATGCTTCACTCAGAATCGAGACCATGTCATTCCGTTATTTTATATGGAAATGGTACAGGAAACAAAATAACTCAACTTCAAATACACCATGATAGTACAGTTTCCAAATTTATACAATCAGAAATAAGAAATGTTTGTGAGGAGTATGTAAATTGTTCTGAAATAAACCGGAGATTCCAAAACTGTTCAAAAATTCATAATCATAATCCGAAAAGACAGAACGCGTGGCATTTGGTTGAAGATATTTCCTTGTTTTTGTCTTTGCTATGTTTATTCTTCACCATTTTTGTCCACGTTGCTTTACCAGAATTGCGTAATCTGCATGGAAAGAATTTAACCAGTTTTGCAGGAGCTTTGTTTATTAGTCAATTGTTTATGTTTCATGACTTTGGTGTAAAGGGTCATAAAACATGTATTGGCATAGCTGTGATATTGCAGTACTTTTGGTTAGCTGTATTTTCCTGGACTTCAGTGTTATCGTATGACATCGCTAGAACATTCAATGCGTACAATATACTAAAAACCAGAAAAACATTACACCATGGGAGAAGATTTGGATTGTATTGTTTGGTTGGATGGGGGATACCGATACTGGTTACCTCAGTTTCATATTTTGTGACTGATAAAATGTATGATGATCAGTCTGCATACGGTCGGGCCCCACACTGTTTTCTTAATTTCTTCGTATCCATTTATACCATTGGCATACCATTTGTGATTACTTCTGTTTTTAATTGTATTTGTTTCGGTATAATAATTTATGGTATCGAGTCGCACAGGACGAAAACGGCATATCTGACGTCAACTAGAATTAAGAAAAGAAAAAGCGACCGCTTCAAATGTATTTTATACGGAAAACTCTCAGTAATATGTGGTTTGGCCTGGGTACTTTTGTTTATGGTTCATTTCTTTGGAGATATCTTCCGAAAGATATCTTTACTTCTACTAAACTTTCAAGGCATTTTGATATTTTTATCAACTGTCTTATTTAATAATCAAGCAATTGGAGCCGTAAAGAATAGAATGAGTCGTAAAGAAACTGAACCTCAAAATGAAAATGGACAACTTTCAATGATAATCAGAAGATGATAAAACAAGCAGTACTTAGTACGTATGTAGTTTTTTGTGTTGATTTCATCCGGAAACCTTATACATATTAGATTTATTTACTATAATGGAATCATAATTGTTATTTTGAAAGATTTTCGTAATGTTGTTATTATAAACTATTTGCCCTACCATAAGCGATTAAGAAATTCTGAACCAGAAATCAAAGTGTGTACTCTAGATTGTAAAATGAAATAGCAGCAACCAAGCGGTCTAGACGTTGCTAACAAATGCAAAATTTTACAAGGACTAGCTAATTATATAAAGTACTACTAATTTAAATGAAGACAATTGAGTGATTATATGTATTATTAAACTAAGGTATATGTCCACTTCTGTGGCCATGTGTATTACAAAATTTGAAATTGCAATAAGATTATAACACCAAAGATAATGGATAATAAATAAATGTCATATTTTGCCTTGCTGTTTACAAGGAAGCTATTAAACTTAGATTTCCAATTGGCGAATTTAAAATCATCCCTTTGATATAAAAGAGGGACGAAAGATACCATAAGGACAGTCAAACTCATAAATCGTAAATAAACTGACAACGCAATGGCTAAAAATGAAAAGGACAAACAGACAAACAATAGTACACCTGACACAACATAGAAAACTAAGGAATAAACAACACGAACCCAACCAAATACTAGGGGTGATCTCAGGAGCTCCGGCAGGGTAAGCAGATCCACATGTGACACCCGTCATGTTGCTTATGAGAGTAACAAATCCAGTAAATTGTCTAATTCGGTAGGTCACATTCATGAAGGGGAAGGATTGGCGTTTATACAAAATTTAGTCCTGGTATCTTTGATGAGTTTAATTAGCGCATTAAAACCCGGTTATATCCACCATTTCTACATTTGAAAATGCCTGTACAAAGGCAGGAATATGACAGTTGTTGTCCATTCGTTTGATGTGTTTTATCTTTTGATTTTGCCATTTGATTAAGGACTTTCCGCTTTGAATTTTCCTTGTAGTTTTTAGTGATTTTACTTTTTTGAACATTTTACGGGCGTCATAACGAGTTGGTTGACTGTTATATATTATCCCTTTCATATGATTGGAGATATCAAATGACGTAACTGTACAGATAAAGGAGAATTTGGGTTTACCGCTTTACTTTACAAAACTGTTAACTGTTAATAGTTTTGCTGAATTAATAAGTAAATAAGTATTGTATGATAGAAAGAAAAAAAACCGGATCACTTTGTTATCGCATATTGTAATGAATACATTTTGATTTATCGGATTAAACAAACATCTTTGTATACAGTCATGTCCTCTTGCATTGTTTGTTGAAATTTTGTACAATCTATTTGCATTTTTTTAATGGCTTGCACACCTTTTCGAAAAACTTATACTTATTCAATTACCAAGATGCATCAAAAAGATTCTTCCAAATATTTACTGATAATAATCACCAGGTATTTAAATATTTTCAAATAAAACTCAACATCCATAACATCGCATGTTCTCAATGACAACATTGCAATAATGAACCGGAGAAAAAAGAAGGAAACAAGAAGCTAAATTAAATTTCTAAGTTCCAGTTTTAGCTATACATGTAATATTGTTAAAGTTTTCAATCGATGAACTAAGTTATGGTTGGTAACTATGAATTCAGAACAAATAAATTTTTATCGCAATCGATCAATTACTTCTACTGGGGCTTAAAGATAAAAAAAACAAAAAAAACAAAAAACAAGAGAGATATCAGCTCGATCAGAGATGCAAATACTGGATATTTAACTAGAATTAGCAACCCATTTCTTTCAAGTACCATAAATGTGATTTCAATTATTGTTGTTTGTTGTGATATTCAGTCACTCTTCTTCCTGGTTTAGACCAACTAAATATTATGTGTGCTTAAAAGTTTTCAAGTGCCACTAATGGTCCCATTACAACCTTATTCATTCAGATATATCTTGGGGTCATTATTGGAACATCATTCGTAGTTACATGAAATGACGAAGATCCATTGTAATCCTCACATAACCTAGCAATAATGGTACGTTTTCGTCGGTTTCAGACATCACAAACATGTATTGCATCTGCTTTTCGGTGTGAAGAATCGGGGAAGGTGAAAAACCCGAGAGTAGGCAGGTCGAGACATGTAATACTTCTTCCTTGTAGGGGAGCTCGACATGTATATTCTGATTTAGAGGTCCTGATTGCGTTCATACCCCCTTTTTTCTATACACCATCATGACCGTCAAAAGCTTTCTTTTCGGTTTTGATGTTGCTCATCGATGGATGGGTTGTGAATATTCTACCATCTTCCGGATCTGTCATTTTCTATATTCAATCCTTTCCAGTTTTTTATGTCTTGTCAGTAGAGAACCTGTCCATCCAGAAAGCGGGAAATCTAATTTAGTTTACAACTCTAATTGCTTTACTTTTACCAATAACATTGAGAATGGAAATGGGGAATGTATCAAAGAGACAACAACCCGACCATAAAAAAAACAACAGCAGAAGGTCACCAACAGGTCTTCAATGTAACGAGAAATTCCGGTACCCAGAGGCGTCCTTTAGCTGGCCCCTAAATAGCTGGTAATGTCTTATGAAATTGACATACTACTACTACTGTTGTAATACAATGGCTGTCTTTACTGTGGCAAAAACTACCCCGCCATTCCAATGCTAATGATTTCCTATCTCAAGGTTTTTTTGCAGAGTCGTTTCACCATACGGTTTTTACTATTAAAATCATGATTAGTATTACTAGATTTTATATTCTGCCCTTTTTGGTAAACATTATGAAAGAGAGATGAAAGACACCAAAGATATATCCAATATCATCAAATGAAAACAAGATGACTTTTAAATTAAGAAAATCAATTTATAATCAGATTGTCGGCATTCCAATGGGAACAAACTGTGCACCTCTACTTGCCGACTTGTTTACTTGTGTTTAAGCATTCCAATTGCTCTGAAATTGTACCATCAATCTTAATACCACAGGTTGAAGGTTTGGATTGATTTTAGGGGTTATGGTCCCAAAATGTGTAGGAATTTGGGGCAAAAAAAAGGTGCCAAAATAAGCATTTTTTTAGTTGTCAGTCAATAACTTGTGTTTAAGTGAATAAATATCTCTCAAGTTATACCACAAGTTTCCATACTACAAAAAGTAAAATCACAAAAATACTGAACTTAGAGAAAAATCGATTCGAAAATTCGGAAAGTCCATAATCATTTGGCAAAATCAAATAACAAAACACATCAAAAACGAATGGACAAGAACTGTCATATTCCTGACTTGGTACAGGCATTTTCAAATGTAGAAAATGGTGGATTAAACCTTGTTCTATAGCGCTAACCCTCTAACAAAGGGATGGTTATGGGCTGGGGTTATGGTTCAAATCGTCAAGCAACTAGTAACCACATTATTGATTTCATGTCAAAAACGAAGTGTTGACTACTGGGCTGGTGATACCCCCTGGGACGAAACGTCTACCAGCAGTGGCACCGACCCAGTGTTGTAAATAACCATCAAAGGTACCAGGATTATAATTTAGTACGCCAGACGCGCGTTTCGTCTACATGAAAATTGAAAACAACACGTTAAATAATTTCTTGCGTCCGAAGCGCTTTTCTTGATTTACCGTCATCAGGAACGCTCAAAACCAAACATGAGACTCATCAGTGAGGCTCATATCAAAATATTGATAAAGCCAAACAAGTACAAAGTTGATGAGCATTGAGGATCCAAAATTCAAAAAATAAAATGTGCCAAATACGTATAAGGTAATCTATGCATGGGATAAGAAAATCCTTAGTTTCTCGAAAAATTAACAGGAAATTTATTAAAAATAATTACCATATTATTGATTTTCAGTGTTGACTACTGGGCTGGTGATAACTCGGGGACAAAACGTCCACCAGCAGTGGCATCGACCCAGTGGTGTAAACAGTTATCAAAGGTACCAGGATTAAAAGAGGGATAAAAGAGGGACGAAAGATACCAAAGGGACAGTCAAACTCATAAATCCAAAACAAACTGACAACGCCATGGCCAAAAATGAAAAAGACAAACAGAAACACAATAGTATACGTGACACAAAATAGAAAAACAAAAAATAAACAACACTAACCCCACCAAAAACCAGAGGCGATTTCAGGTGCTCCGGATGGGCAGGCAGATCCTGCTCCACATGTGGCATCCGTCGTGTTGCTTACGTGATTACAAATCCGGTAAATAGTCTAATTCGGTAGGTCACATTCATTAAAGGGAAGGGGATTGTAGTTTCAACGTAAGGAACATATCCGATATCATTTGTGAAACGGTTATTCCATAATGGTCAACTCCATAATGTCCAGACACGCTTATATTTGTAAATATGTGTAGATTTGTACATGTATAACATATCGAGGTAAAACAAAATTGCAGCTGTACCAATAAACTAAAACAATAGGGGAAGGTTTGGGTTTCAACCATGTTTAACCCCACCACAATTAATGAGGGCATAATTCAGCTGTTGTTTTTGCTCAATGCTATTAACCTTTTCTTTTCGTTAGTTGTTTTGTATATAAATCATTTCGTTATTTATCCTGTTTGAAACTTTGAATTTCGAAGCTTACTATGCGGTACAAAATTTGCTCATTAGCCAACATATTACATTTCCTTATTTTTTATAGATCTTATAAATCATATACAGGTTATCATGGTTACTGGTAATGATAAATAATCACATATTTTCTTTTTATTCAAATTCAATTGCACACAACAACAGCACTTTTTTAACATGTACATGATATATAATAATAATAATAAATTGCAATGCTGCACATACTTTAAAAGACATGATAAATCAACACACATACATCACAGTTCCCTAACACACATTTCAAATATATAGTTTATAAACAATGCAAAGGAGTAGGGGCACCAAGACACAGTTTCAGCCTCAGAAAATAATCTTTTTGATAACTATTTCAAATTTGCTCGTTATGTTTAGAAATGAATAAAAAATATAATGACATAACATTATAAATCTGATATCAAAAGCTGCACAAGTTTCATGAAAATGAAGAAAACTGCAGAATTTATGCAGTTTCATTCCTTATTTCCATAGAACTGGAAGCATCATGCACAGTGCAGAAAAAAAAATTCAATTAAGAGAAGGTTTACTATAACAATTGACATATTATTACCAAATATGAATTTGTTTCATGGGTTTGCACATACTTTGTAAATCTATTTTAGTTGAGGTTAAACCAGGAAAATGAAACATTTTTACAAAATATACAATTTTGTCCTGTTTTTATTTTGTCAATATAACTCTTTAAATGTGAAATTGCTCTTTATTTTATAAAACTGTTGTACCTTAGTGTTGTTAGGGAATAATTACTTCTTAATTTGCACAAATATTTTAGCTAAATATGGGCCTTACTGTCCCTACTCCTTTCTTCAATTGAGCTATGATTAAGTACACTGTATGACTATTTGTTCAACATAACTGACAAGTGCAGACCATGGCATTCCAGTAAAGGAGTAGGTTCGGTAAGGGCCCCCTTTTTTTTAGATTAAGTTTCAAATTGTGATTTATCGACCGATATATCAATAAATCATAGCTTATACAGTGTCTAGATGTAAAATAAGCCCTTTTGTTGAAAGTTTATGTTCCTGCCTTATTTTATGACGTCATAAATAGTACTAATTTTGATTTCCCCGTAAAATTTAATGAAAATGGGTAAATTTCCATCAATTTTTGACAGGAAACTTTGAGCGCATACGACAACAAAGATCTTTTAAAATAATGTTTATAAATACATTTTACATGTCTTCCTTGAATATCTAGTTTGTCAACGCCTGCACTTCATGTTTCCTGGTCCTAAATTTGATTGATATTCGGCCAATTTTGTAAAATTTTACCAAAATCTCTTCTTTTGACCTATTTTGGATGTAAAAATTAACGCTTTAGAATAAAATTTCGACAAAAATAGTTCTATTTAACTTTCTCACATGTCTGAAAGTCATCTTAAAACATTTTTCATCTTGTGACAAAAACAAAATCGGGGCCAAATATGGCCCTTACCAAACTTACTCCTTTAGCATAATAAGAGAAAATGTCTGATGCAAAAATACAAAAGTAATTGTTGTATGACATCAATAGTTCAGGTGTACCAGAATGGTGAGTCAAGTAGCAAATATTTGAAATCTTTCATGACTATAACAAACATAACAATCATTTAAAACATGTACATGCTAGCTTTTCTCTCTTTGTCGTCTTTATCTAACCCTGAGATTTAAAAATGTTTGTTCCTTAGGAAGTTTTCTTTCAACATTGGCAACTGGTAAAGTTGGGAATCAATCCAGGAAAAAAATCAATTAAATAAAACATAAAAAAAATCCATTGTATCTCATGGATTAGTGAACAGTGAATTGAGGTTAAAACTTGTATTTAGAATATAATTGAAAACATCCATGTTATAATGAAAATGTGAACCAAGTTTCAAGTTGTTCCTGTTGTTGTGATCCAAACATTAGGGTTTAACTAACATGTATTTAAGTTTAATTATATAAGTAAAATAGTTATATTTTCTTATACATGTAATTACTGTGGATTCATTACTATTTGTTTTAGTGAGTTTTGTGGGTACAAGTGAACCACAACTTCAAATACTCAACGAATTAACAATTTTTCAAAAGCTTTGCCTGCAGATATTGGTAAAACCATGAAATGAAATATCCATGAAAATACAAGTTTTCTTTAATCCACGAAATTTGATATCCACAAAAATATATGAATTCACAGTAATATTGATATTTGATTGAAAACACTGCTTTTATCACTGCTAATAGTGTTAAACTGTGTATTTTTCATATTTGTTTCTACTTTTAATAAAAGAATACTGTCATTTAATTGATAATGGAAATCTCTTGGTCTTTTAAAATCCAAATACTGCTTATTTACAAATCTCTAGATCACTAGGTAGCAATTTTTTCAGGCCTTGTGCAGGTTACTTAACATATGTGCGTAGTATTTTTTTATAGATTTAATTGAGATAAAAAGGTTTAATTGAACTCTATAAAAGTATTAACAAACCAGCAGAAAAATGTTTGTAGATATTTTTTAAAAAGTCAAAACTTGAGACTATCAGGGGAGACAATTCATAACTTGAAAAGATATTAATATCTTACAAATTGCATGTACAAGTAAATATAGTTCTAGTAAATAAACAAGACTTTTAAATATATTACCTCTGACTGCACTATTGACCAACCATAGGCAGGCAATAAAAGAAAGAAAAAATATCGCCTTACTTGGGATCTTTATTCTGATTCATAAAAAAATTATCAACTAGAATTTCATCAGCAATTAATCCTAAAATTAAAGGTTCTTCTAATCTGATAAGATAAACCTGTTCACTAGAAAAGATGTCAGTTTTCAAGAAAAAAAATATCCCAGCAATACATGTGCTTTGCCAATGTATGATAAGGACCTCATTTTCAAGATTCACTTGTTAAGTGAAATGATATGACAAGAAATACATTTTACTTTCTTGACAAGTCTTAGATTTTGTTTTTGGGATTTACATCTTCCTCTATCTATATTTATAAACAATAACATTTTATGTATATAGGATAGAGAAATAAACTAAACTTTCTAATGAAGGGAAACTACTCTGACACTATAAACCATATGGTTTACTGGCATTAAAAAATATTAGTTTACATGCCAGTACAATTCAATGCTCTTGATTCTCATGTTTCAGTTACACAATCAATAATGTAAATGTGTGCTACTGTGGATTCATTATTATTCATTGAATACATGTACCATTTTTTGTAGATTTTGTGGGTCCAGTTGAATTAAATTAAATGTTCAATGTATGGCAAATTTTCTTGTATGCAGACTTTCACCAAATCAAAAAAATAAATATCCATGAACATGTAAGTTTACCCACATCCACAAAAATGAATACCCACGAAAAATAAATGAATTCAAAGTATTCCAATATGAAAGTTGTTGGAAGGTTGGATGTTCATTTTCATTTTAAGACATGGAGACATTGGTTATTGATGGTTTTATGTACAAAAGATGTATGCAAAATAACTTTAATATAATAAAGAAGATGTGGTATAATTGCCAATGAGACAACTCTCCACAAGAGACCAAAATGACACAGAAATTAACTGTAGGTCACCATACAGCCTCCAACAATGAGCAAAGCCCATACCACATAGTATGGTTTGATTGTAGGGAAACTTGTAGGTACATTCCTACCTTCACACATTCAATTTAATGGCATAGATCTATCAATCAAAATAGTGTTTATGGTTAAAAAATCAGGATATTGGTGATGCACATTTTTTTTTATGCTGTTCAAATGATAAACAAACAAAAATTAAATGAAAAATGTTATGATCTTTGGATTTTTCTAGACATTCAAATATATATGTATTCTGCAACCTTAAAAACAAAGCTCCATTTATCTCTTACTATCTGTTGTCTTTCTTACACATTACTGTCTTATAAAGATAACTACATAGAATGGAAGAGACATAACACATCCACACCAATGTTCAAAATCGTATGTGAAATCCAGCAGTCCTAATGTGTTATTTTTTTCAGAAATCTAGCTTTTTCCATCTCTGTGATTTTCATCAACTAAACATTCAAGAAAACTTCAGGCTTTCATCTAACCACTGACTCTGAATTGCTATCGTTCATTATCATCATATTTTAAAAATCACATTTCATCAGAATCTGTGTCACATATCTTTAACTGATACAGTTCAATATATTCATTTGAAGAATCACAAAGAAATTACTCAAATCACAAGAATTAAAATAAATAGACCTAGATTTTGAACTCTCTGTATCATCCTGTGTCCGTTTTGTCCAGTAAACATATATGCAGAAAATTGTCTGGGTAACTAAAATTCTGGGACAACCACAATACTGGAGTATTTAATGTCATTTCTATACCGTGTGTAACTACTCTCTTTGTAAATTTATCTGAAACGGAAAAGAAATGTTACAAACAACAATCATAATTATTTAACGTTTATCCTTATTGCAATTTTGGATACAGTACTGGTAACCTTTTTTGCCCCTAGCTCATTGTTGAAGGCTAACATACAGTGACCCCACCAAAATAGGTGTTTACATCCATGTGTTTAAGTCACATTGGAAAACATACCATATCTACTTTATATAATATCTAATTTATATTCCAACAGGACCATTCAAAAGTGAATAAAATATGAAGGTGGTTTTTTCTTTAATTTTTTAGATGATTTGTGATGATTCATTCTATAAAAAAGTGCAATCCATAGTTAATAAACATATCGAAAAAAAAATGTTTTTCAGTTATAAAAGATGATCAGAACACCTCTTACATTGTACATGTGGAGCAGGATCTGCTTACCCTTCTGGAGCACCTGGGATCACCCCTTGTTTTTGGTGGGGTTCTTGTTGTTTATTCTTTAGTTTTCTATGTTTTGTCATGTGAACTATTGTTTGTTTGTTTGTCTTTTTTTCATTTTTAACCATGGCGTTGTCAGTTTATTTTAGATTTATGAGTTTGACTGTCCCTTAGGTATCTTTCAACCCTCTTTTTACATGTCTAATGTAAATGTAAATAAACTAATTATTTGAACTAATTCTTACATATATCATGCCTCATTGCATTGGAAATTTGCCTGTTTTAATAGAAATTTTTGCTGAGAAATCATGGTATGTCGCACAATTTCAAAACTTATTTTTCCTTTTTTTTTAAATAATTGCTTTAAATCATATTATACTACCTCAATTTCTGAAAGAACTATATTTACATGATTTATGTGCATAGTTTGATCAATATAAATCTTTCTTACCTTCCTCCCACAAATGTGGAACACATTCATGTAGTAACTCCCCTAAATTTTGTTCTTCTCCCTCTGTATTGCATGGTTTAAATATTTTCTGAATATTTGGTATATCAATCTTAAAATAATAAAAAATAATAAAAGTATCTGGGTTCAAAATTTTTTTTGTTCAAGGAAGATTGGTTGTTGTTCAGCTTTCATCCAGTAGCATATATCTATGATACTAGAAATTTGAAATACAAAACATTAAAACTGCAGAAAGGTAACATAATATTTCTTGAGCATAAATCAATCAAAGAGAGAAAACTAAGACAGGGTGTCAATTCAATTAATTGATGCATTCTGGGTATCCATGCAAGCTTAAAATTATAATAAACCTCCATGCTGAGATAGATCAGTAATGTGCTTAATGACAAGTTAACAGCAGAGCAACAGCCACAGGGCTTTCCATTGAAATTGAAGTAGAAGGCTCAAATAAAATTATAGGCAGCTGTAACATGCGTTCGGCGAAGCAAGAGCCCACCAAGCTGTAAGCTTGGTGCCTTACGGCAGTGGGATTGGGGGCTGCTCAAGGAATAGAGGCAATAGAGCAAAATCCTGCATTCTCGCAATCTCCTGGCACCTAATTTCATCTTTCAAATGACCGATTTTTATGTATGAAATTAAAGAAAAAACAAGAATGTGTCCTCAGTACACGAATGCCCCACTCGCACTATCATTTTCCATGTTCAGTGGCCCGTGAAATTTGGGTAAAAACTCTTATTTGGCATTAAAATTAGAAAGATCATATCATAGGGAACATGTGTACTAAGTCAATTGGACTTCAACTTCATCAAAAACTACCTTGACCAAAAACTTTAACCTGAAGCGGGACAGAGGGACAGACAGACGAACGGACGCACAGACCAGAAAACATAATGCCCCTCTGCTATCGTAGGTGGGGCATAAAAAATCTCAAAGAAATTTCATTTTTTTTATGTTATAGTTTTTTATTTTCATTACCTTATGCTTAAAATTCATTTACTTTTAAAGGAGATCTATTTATATAATAATACGGTTAGTTAAAAATCTTCATCGATTTATTTCGCAGAACTATGTGAATTTCTAAACAAATGACCCCCCTTTTCTCTCTAAAGACTGTTACGTGTTTAATATTTAAATCATATAATTATTTCTCAAGCATTGACAGCAAATTGATATATCCTCTGATTTTCTCTTTTTTGTAAACTGTTCAATAAGTCGGATACTTTTTAAAATCATTTGCAAATGTTATTTATTTGAGGTCGAGTCGACAATATTCTATTTTCGTTTTTGACCATGATTCTCTGAACACCACGTGGGCTTTGAAAAATGAACTTCAAAAGATACTGTTTTCATGATTCTGAACAATATGATCTACTACACTTTCTTTAATTTGACTGATATTATTCCATAACATAAGATTGTCATCCTATCTGGTTGTCTTCACTTTTTAAAAGTTAAAGAAAAGCCAATGAGTTAATGACCATTGGAACGTCTCTATTGTTATCCTTCAATGATCACCGGAATGTCTCTCTTTTTATCTTTGAAAAGAAACGATGCATTCTGACTTTAAATAGATAACCAATCAGTGACCTGAATTCATGTGAACTATATTTAGCCCAAGTAAAGACTAAAGAAAACACTGACTTTTCATCCTTGTTTATCGTGACCGCAACTTTGCGAAAATACGTCTCTCGGCTGCCTGTAAACATTTGAAAAAGATATTTTTTTCTTTTTGAATTTATATTTTTGTCAGTGAAGTAGCCGGCACTTGAAGCCACCGTAGACGGTGGATTTCCGCCAGCTACCAGCTTCAATGGAAAGCCCTGCAGCCAATATCAATTTTCAAATCTTTGGGTTTGATATTGTTGGGGATAGAACACAAAATCAGGTGTCCTCAACCCTAAAATTGAGCAGGTTACAAGACCTTGGAGGTAGGCATAAATTAAAGAAAAAATAACATCACTTCAAATCCCCACTTGTCTATTTCAAAGTGATTTCTAAATGTAGTTCATATCACTACAGGGAGATAACTTTGTAAAATCAGCTCAAGGTTTTAATCACTTCTATTTTCAATGAAATATTGAGCCTCTCAATGACCAAAACTTGTGTGTGTCAAATTGCTATACTTCCAATGAAATTTTTCAAATAGTGCGGTTCAAAGATTTTGAAATTATTACATTTTTGTCCAAATTTAATGAAAATTAAACAAGTAAAATAAATTTTGAGTCAAGGTGAAGGGGTTTGGTACCACCTTAACAACCAGAAAGAGTAATTCCTACTTACATCACCTTATTTTATATCTATGGTGTGTTTTACTTACCTGATATATTCTAAAAGGAATGTATTTGAACATGTCGTCACCTGATGATTCCATTAATTTTTTATTTACTGACCAAAATTGGTCATATCTGTCTGTAATTAAAAAAAATATATAATTATTTCCATGTCGAAACACAAGCAGAGTATGAAGTTTTTTCATACTAGTTTGTTGATGTGGTTCATAATTAGATATAGAAAGATGTGGTGAGAGTGCCAATGAGACAACTCCCCATCCAAATAACAATTTAAAAAAAAAAAAAAAGTAAACAATTCTCATTCCTCATTTTTTGTATTGATTGAACTGTTGCTTTTACTGTTTGAATTGTTTTTTACACTCTTCATTTTGGGGCCCTTCTTAGCTTCCTGCCAGACTCCATGTTAAAGGCTGTATTTTGAGCTATACTTGTTTACTTTTTAAATAATAAAAGTTAATCAAATAAATATTAAAATCAGATGTACCGGTATGCTATTTTATTTAACAAACATAAAGCCTAAATATCTCATTGGCAATCATACCACATCCTCTTTTTTATAAAGCCCAAATGTAAGTTTTGATTTTATGTTTTTGGTCATAAATCAACCTGTTTTCATTAAATTGTGGAGGAAAACAAAGATTAAGGTATAAATGGTGGATGAAAAGGATTCAGATTTGTAAATACTCAAACAGGAAACCTGTTTCCTTTCTATTCATTGTTTCGTTTACAATTTGCATCAATTCTTTTTTTAAAGTTACTGAAGAAATAGGGTCCTAATTTTAGATGTATAGAAAACCTTCGTCTCTCAAAGCTACATGCACATGATACAGGATCCAACAGATTGGTAACTTCAACAATTTTGTTAAATCTAGATTCGAACTTGACAATTCTTTTTGTGGGGAAAATTAAGAACATTATGTACAGCATGCTTTAACATCGTTACATGCTCTATTTGCTTTGTAATGATCATTATAACTCTTCAAAGTTCATTGTTCATAAAGAAAATATCTGCTGTTATGTTGAAGAAATGACTCAGATACACATGAACAAGTTTCAATTCCAACATCATGCATGGCAGGAAACTTAACCATTACAAAGTTAGTATAGTTTGCATTAAATTTTAGAGTACATTTTCATGATTTTGTTTCGGAAAAGTAAGAGTAAGTTCTTGACTTTATCTATTTCTCTAAGGCTTGTTAAAAAATACAAGGTTCCCATGTAAGTTAATTTGAAAATAGTGCAACCAGCAATAGAGGAAATTTAGAAGTTAAGTCATAATTTCCCTTTTTATTCTCTTTTAAAAATATATAAAATTATCTATAAACAAACTGAACTGAACAAGAATGTGTCCAAAGTACACGGATGCCCCACTCACACTAGCATTTTCCATGTTCAACGGACCGTGAAAAAGGGTAGAAAATAAAATTAGGCATTAAAATTAGAAAGATCATATCATAGGGAGTTTCAACTTGATTGGACTTCAGCTTCATCAAAAACTAACTTGACCAAAAACTCTAACCTAAAGCGGGACAGATGGACGGACTGACACACAGACTAGAAAACATAATGCCCCTCTACTATCTTAGGTGGGGCATAAAAATAAAGGATAAATATCCTAGTAAGCATACCATGTAATAGTGCTGTCCATAACTGTTTGTGGTCTCTTTTCTGCATATTATTAATGATCTGTGCTCGGTGTTTTAAGGAATCGGCTTCCTTCACCATAGACATAAACTGGGACTCTACGGCTTCTTTACTAGGACAATGTAATATCTCATCCTCTGGGAAATCCTGAAATTAGATAAAAAGTTCGGTTTTTTTTTTCTAGGCAACTTCTATTTAAATGTTTCGACAAGGATACTACACACCAATTGTTTCCCCTAGGTACTTAATGCACCCTGATACCATGCAGGTGCTATATTTTTAAATCATAGTGATATTTGAATAGATTTTAGACATACTCAACAAACTTTTATCTTCATGTGTAATGTAACAATAATTTGTGATCTAACATATGAAGATTCCCCGCTCATCATGTCCGTCTTTATCCATATCTCATTATAATTTTTTCAGTCTGAAAATGCATTTTATTTGTAACTAGACATGTAACAACATCAATCCAGCCTTGTCATTTTGATACATGTATCATTTTATCATGGCTTCCAAAACAGTCATATAAAGAGTCTAATGCAGATACTTGTTTGCTGATGTTACACACTTCCAATGGTGCACTGCAAATTATAATGTTTACCTCAAAACATCGCATTTATATATCAAAGTAAATTTAAATAAAAAAAATATTGTCATTGTGAAGGCCAACTGATTACTATAATTGCTTTTAGTTACTTAGTTTTAATGGATATAAAATCAGTGGCATATCCAGGGGGGGGGGGGGTCAGAGCCCCCCCCCCCCCTTTTTTTGGCTGATCAATGTATTTGAATGGGGAAATATAGTTGGAACCACACCCTTTGTCCTGGGTTGGGACCCCCCCCCCCCCCTTTTTTTTAAATGGCTGGATCTGACCCTGAAAATAACCTGGCTGGCTCAAATATATTTTGGAAGCCCTGCATTTAATATATAATGTACATATTTATAATTTCAGATGATTTGTGATTAGTAAATATAGTGTTACCTGAAAATGCACTGTAATATTCCAAGGTGTTGAGTCTTTATCACCATATAAGTCATATAATACACCTATTGGATAGTGCCTGTAAAACAATGAAAACTAAAAGTAAACAAGCATGCTGTGAGTAATACTGTATTGCAAGGCAAAACATAGTCCCCTAACGGATAAGAAATTCTTGTATAAGAATAAAATTCAAACTTGATCTATATTTAAATTGTCATGGTTTTAAAGTTATAACTATACAACAAATGTCAATATTTTCAAGCATGATGTGAAAAAGTGTGGAAAACTGATAATTTAAGTGATTTTTTTAAAGTCCATGGGGTATATAAACTCTGCATAAAATCATCAGTCCGGAACAAAATTCGAAGTTGAACTGTAACTTGTCATGATAAGGCTATATCCCAATTTTAAAATCAATATATCCTTAATCATTTTATAAGTCAATGGTCAAAGGACTGTAACTATGCACAAAATCATCAGACTGAAAGTTTTATATATACATCAAAATAAAAAAAATAAAAATGGACATCAACAATATAATTTTAGGTATCATTAATTTACCATTTCAGCGGTTGTTCAGAATAGGCTAGCCACATCTCTGTTGCCTCTTCCTGATTAACATATTTTGAAAAATGCTTGTTAACTCTGTCTGTCACCAAGGGGAAATAACTTAGTCTAGGTAACATAAGCTGAAAAAAAATATTAACGATCATAATTAGATACACAGTGTACATCTACCCTGGTAACCTCTAGCCTTTGTTATCTAGTAAAAATGTACACTTTTTTTTTATTAAATTTTATTTCATTTATATGATTTATTTATACATGTTATATGATTTGAAGTTAGTCATATGTAAGTATGGCGTCCATTTTGCTGTCCAAGTGAACATTATTGTTTTGGGGCATGTTGAGGCCAGCCTCTAGGTGCGAGAATTTATTGTTGCGTTGATGTATTTGTGACCTTTGGCTTTTTTCTGCACTTTAGTCAGATTGTTGTCTCTTTGAAGAATTCACTTTTTCCGTTCTATATATTAATCATTCAAGTTTGTTAAGCATTTTTTTAAATTTTAACTATAGAGTAAGACATGATACAGAGTGATCATGGTGATAATTATTATCAATCAATGAATATGAGTGTTAGATTCTGTATCTATAATGAATGAAATAAAAAAAAAATACTGTTGCGAAATCAATTGTACAAATGTAAATGGTTTAATCATGTTAATAAATATTTATAAATCTATGTTCAAATTTGTGTTTATCATGTTAATAGGCAGTCTACACTTAAAACTTTTCAACTACTAGTTGAAGACCAATATTAAGACAATTGTTTTTGTTTTTGATTATAAGTCTAAATAATTTTTTGGCAAAAAATTACAAGTACAGATAAATTTTACAAGTCTGGGGCATCGGACTAGTGGCTAACTGCACATACTGTTCCTAGGACAGGTTTAGTATGTACACAACATACAAATGTATATAAAAACCACACAAAATTTACAAATGTACTTGAAAACCATTTAATGTGCATTATTAACATGATTAATGTAAACATATATATAAACTAATATGTCTTCTGTTACTCACATAAATAGACTCTGGTTCCTCACCAGAATCAACCTCCTCCAAAGGCAGTGAAAATCTTACAGGGATTCTTCCTTCCCATAATTCCCTTAAAATCTCACGATCGTCTGCCATGACATTAGTACATTACTTTTTAATCACCTAAAAGGAAAATTCATCAACTTTGAAAAAAGAGAGAGCATGTAAAAACGTCAAATAAACATCCATATTCTACTGTCATGACTGTAACAATGTGCAAAACATCCTTTTTTCTTTCTTCTGCATACTTTAAAGAATTCTCCTTACATGTCTTATTCAAATGGAAGGATTCAGAAATATACATGTGGTCTAAGAACCATATTTTTTTTTGTTTCTATTTGATTTAGTCCAAAAGATTAAAATTAAAATAAATACATTTATAAACATGATTTGATGAAACATTTAAAAAGGTTTTAAATGAAAAAGCATCAGAACTACAGTGTTTGAACAAGAACATGTGTGTGCATGTGCACAGGTGGGAAATTTAATTATGCATCCTACATTTCTTCAAAAATGCAAAAATTATCATTGATTCCTGCATCTAACATGTCTAATGTTCATTTCAAGTATTTTGTTGAAGAAATAACATGGAAAGAGCTTCTTCACTCAGTCATGCTTTAATTTGTAAATTTACACAGATTTTATGTACATGCAATGGTCCATGTTTAACCATTGTCAAGTCAACATCCGGTTTTGGAAAATGTGACTTTAAAAACAAAAGTGATGTATTTGACATCATTTTGTACAAATAAAGAGTATAAGGCAGATATTAGCAGGCTGATGTGCACACTTTGAATGATGCAATGTCAATTTCAACAGTCATGACAGTTTACGTCATGTACGTCAAAACATCAAATTCATATTAAAGATAAGTTTAACATCATTTTTTTTAATTTGATGTCAATCATTGGGATTGCCATCTGATCACCAGAATTGTCTTTTGTGACATAGTCTTGGAGATTAAAATCGGGATCAGATATGAAATGTCTGGCTGGCTCAAAAAAAATTGGAAGCCCTGGTGATGACCCTGTTCTGAATCTGGGATAATGACAAGGATTATGAAGGATATCACATCTTCAAGTGTCTTACATTAATTTTCTTTAAAAAATACTCATTTATTTTTCAAAAGTTTAAACTTGTGAGGTTTTGTTTGTGTTTGTATGTTACATGTACATGCTTTTTCAAAACGCCCTTTCACTGAACATTAGTTCGGTATTATAAATCAATTGTGGCCCCTAAAAAAGTGTTGAATATATACATACCAAATTATATATTTCCATGTGTTTTTATGAATTTATACCATTTACATACATTTGTACATGACATATCTGAATAATTTTATTAACATTAATCTTTAATACCGGGATTACCCATATCAAGAGACAGATTTAGCATGTTTAGGGGGAGGGGGCCATGGGCATGATAGGGGACCAGAGACACCCATTTTGAGGAAAACATATGGTTGATTTCATAAGGAATCAATTAAGCATGACTAGAGCGGGCCACCTCTTATGAAAATTAATATTAATACTTTTCAGTCATTTTAAATAAAAGTAGTGAGAACAAACCCAGGGTGGTAGGACTCTATTGGTGGACAAACTCAGGGCACACAGCATATGCACAGACCCAGTGTGAACATGTTAACAGGGTGAACAGAACTGCTACCTTTTTTCAAGACCACTCTATCTAAAGAAATAGAAATATTTGAAGTGATTATAACAATTTGTTTGCCTTCTTGTTTTAATCTATAAAAAGCATACATATCATGTGACATTCCTGAATTTGAACAGCCAAAAGACATACAGGTTTGATAATTTGCTGATTAACGCATTAAACTTAGTCATCATGTGATTTTGCAATCCTACTTCAAATTTTGAAACACAAAATTATGACTGGATGGAGGATGACACCCCTTCTCTGTCTTCATCTATTCAACAGGGGCTGTTTAAAGTCTTACAATATTACCAGGTTATCAAAATTGATAAAAACAAGAACAGCATCATCCATATGTTGTCACTTCTTTAGATTAAGACCGTCATTTATGTGAAATTGCATCACTGATTCAGCGATTGTCGATGAAAAATCTTCACAAGGAAATAAATTGTGAAGAGTTTGAAACAAGGGAAGTTACTCTTTGGGTATAACAATGTACCAACCTATAGTTGATTATTAGTATAGTTAATAATGTTCGATATACTATTTCACGTTGAAAGAGTTTAGCGAAGGATGTATAGTTAGGTTCAAAATTAGTTAACAGAATAAACAGACAAACAGATAAACAGATAAACAAAAATAAACAAAAAGATCACATTTATTTACCCAATTTTAACTGAGTCGTCATAAGAGGAGCATTGTATGGTATACAATATTGGATGTACCTTGGCCTTGTTGATGCTGTATACATGTAACTACAAATTAACCATATATTTTTAGTTTTTTGTTGAAGCTTATCTGTATCTGTATCTGTATGGTTACGTCGTAGCTACCAATTCTGGCTTTAATACAACGGGGTGAAGGCGCCGTCGATTTACTGACGTCTCGTGAGAGCAGATTTAAAGCTCTCAACGCTCGTTTCGCGCACAATAGTGTCCTCAAGATGGTTCCAGTTAATAACTGTGGACACAAAGAATGAGTTGGAGTATTGCTGAGTTTTACTGGTGGGAATGTCAAAGCACCTAGTATTGTTCCTCACTTGTTTTTCCACTATGTTTGTTGCCTGGTAATTTTCAAACTTTTTCGCTGTGATGGTTCGTCTTGGTCTGGCTGGTTTTAAAAAGTCGTCTGGATCGATAGCAGGTACCAATCCCTCAACCACCTTGTACAAAAATATAAGTTTTTGGCTAGTGCGTCTGGCTTTTAGTTCTTGAAGTTCCAGTTTGGCGAGCATGTCTGTTGCGCAGCCATCTTCTCTGGTTTTGTAGTCGCCTGTTATAAAGCGTGCTGCTTGTCGTTGTATACGCTCCAGTTTGTTTGCGTCTATTATACTGTAGGGGTCCCATACTGTTGCCGCATATTCCATTGTTGATCTAACTAAGGCAATGTAAGCCGTTTTCTTACATTCCTGTGGGCAGTATCTTAAATTCCTTCTGAGGAAGCCAAGGGTTGAACTTGCCTTTTTTGCAACATTTGTTATGTGTGTGCTCCACTTCAGGTCTTCTGATATCTGCACTCCTAGGTATGGGTTGTTTTGAACTTGTTGGAGTATCTGGCCATTGAGTGAGTAGAATCTCTGGCTTTTGTTTTTGATGCTCAGGATGTAGCATTTTTTAGCGTTAAATCGCATACCCCATTTATTTGCCCAATCTTCTAGGTTTGCTAGGTCTTCTTGTAGCAGTTTGTGGTCTTTTTCTGTTTTGATGGTTCTATACAGTAGGCAGTCATCGGCGAACAGCCGTACTGATGACTTGACGGTGTCTGGGAGGTCATTTATGTGACATAAGAAGAGTAATGGTCCAAGTACTGTTCCCTGTGGAACTCCAGAGTCCACTTTTACTTCTTCAGATTGTTCCCCCTCTACTACAACTTTCATCTTCCTCTGTGTAAGAAACATATTTAGCCAGTTGTTAAGTGGTCCTCGGATTCCATATTCTTCCATTTTTGATAATAGCTTGTTATGTGGCACAGTGTCAAAAGCTTTGGAAAAATCAAGGATTGCAATGTCAGTTTGTAGTCCGGCGTCAAATGCTTTCATGAAGTCTTGCAAGGTGACTAACAGTTGTGTTTCGCATGAATAGCCGGATCTAAATCCATGATTAAGTGATGTTAAGACTCTGTGTTTATCAAGGTGTTTTAGAATATGCTTGCATATGATGTGTTCTAGTAGTTTGCAAGGTACAGATGTTAATGAGACTGGTCTTATAATATGTTGTGTAGTTTTCTCGGCTGTGCCTGATCCTGGGGCATAAATTAAGCCCGGGTAACTGATCAAGTAATTAAAGTTGTTAACCGTCTTTAATCGTCGAAATGTTAGTAAAAGTTGTTTTATGTTCAGAATTAAATAGCTCTTTACTTTCTGATTTCAAATTTTGTAGCAAATATTTAGCGATGCAAGCTCGATGGTATAAAGATTTCATGAGTTATTTTGTAAATCAGATCATTGTAGGAGAAATATGTAGAAACACTCAATACAGCTAAAGTTTGATCCCCAGAGGATACCTTATGAAGTTGTGTAACTTGCTTATAGGCTTTTAATATTTGCAAAATATACATATTCATCGACCAGTCTTCTGTAAACTTAATCTTTTCGTGTTTCCACTGCCGCAATACAACTGTATCTTCATTGAAGTGTTTAACTACATAGTTTCTAAACATACGGTGTCAATAATTTTTTTTTAGTATACCAGATCCGGATTTCGACAATGAATGTCTCTTCAGTGATGTTAGGGATCGAAACGGTATTTGGAAGGCCATATAAAAAGTACCCTCATTTTTAGAAAAAGTACCCTAATTTTTAGATAAACTCTTGAATTTTGAGAGTAAATATAGGATGAACGGATCATATCAACCGGAGGGAAAATATGATACAAGCCCAAACGAAAAATATAAACGAGTCTAAACTGAAAATTACGTTCAAACGCATCGTTGGATAAAAACCGCAATTTTTATACGTGTGCATGTTAAACAAATTGCGTTGTAGAAGGCCCTTAAAACAGCACAAACAACATTTTCAAAAGACAAAAAAGTGAAAAAGTATATTTAAACAAAACGCATTTGACTAACAGGTTGAACAACTGATGTTCTTTAACCCTGCTGACTGCCATTGGCTATTGCCAAATAAAATTGATCCCAAGATGTAACAAAATGGATCTGAATATAAATTCAATACTAAACAGAATTTTTTTTTTAACTTGTGGCCACGATGATAATTATGCCACAAACATACGGTGTCAATATTTTTTTTAGTACACCAGATCTTGATTTCGACAATAAATGTCTCTTCAGTGATGTTAGGGATCGAAACGGTATTTGGATGGCCATATAAAAAGTACCCTCATTTTTAGAAAAAGTACCCTAATTTTTAGTTAAACTCTTGAATTTTAAGAGTCAATATAGGATGAACGGATCATATAAACCGGAGGGAAAATATGATACAAGCTCAAACGAAAAATATAAACGAGTCTAAATTGAAAACTACGTTCAAACCTAGGATTTCGTTGGATAAAAACCGCAATTTTTATACGTGTGCATGTTAAACAAATTTCGTTGTAGAAGGGTTTAAAAACAACACAAACAACATTTTCCAAAAAACCAAAAAAGTAAAAAAGTATATTAATTAAACAAAACGCATTAGACTAACAGGTCGAACAACTGATGTTCTTTAACCCTGCTGACTGCCATTGGCGATTGCCAAATAAAATTGATCACAAGATGTTACAAAATGGATCTAAATATAAATTTAATACTAAACAGAAAAGAAAAAATTAACTTGTGGCCACGATGTTATGCCACAAACATACAGTATCAATATTTTTTTTTATTTTTTTTAGTGCACCAGATCTGGATTTCGACAATAAATGTCTCTTCGGTGATGTTAGGGATCGAAACGGTAGTTGGAAGGCCATATAAAAAGTACCCTCATTTAAAAAAAAGTACCCTAATTTTTAGATAAACTCTTGAATTTTAAGAGTCAATATAGGAGGAAAGGATCATATCATCTTCGCTAGCCAAGGGTTACGATCCACTCCCGCTCTCTGAAGAGAGCGGGAGTGGATCGTAACCCTTGGCTAGCGAAGATGGGATCATATAAACCGGAGGGAAAATATGATACAAGCCCAAACGAAAAAAATATAAACGAGTCTAAATTGAAAACTACGTTCAAACCTATGATTGCGTTGGATAAAAACCGCAATTTTCATACGTGTGCATGTAAAACAAATTTCGTTGTCTAAAAGGGTCTAAAAACAGCACAAAGAACATTTTCCAAAAGACCAAAAAAGTGAAAAAGTATATATATATATATGGCCTTAATCCTACTGATTTATACCTCTCCTCTTACATGGTTTTGGTGTTCAGTTGGGTCTTGAAAGGCTATAAAGAAATGATGCTGCATACTGCTTTGCTTTTTGTCTAAAAAAACTTCTTTATTTTAACCAAATCAAATCTGTCCCATATGTCGTACTAATTTCAGTGGTCTAACTGTAAAACAATTATTCATTTATGAAAATCAGAGAAATAAACCTAGCTTTGAATTTGATGAGAATGTCATCAAAGTGAGAGGGTTAGCACTATAGAACCAAGTTTAATCCACCAGTTTCTACATTTGAAAATGCCTGTACCAAGTCAGGAATATGACAGTTCTTGTCCATTCATTTTTGATGCGTTTTGTACTTTAATTTTGCCATGTCATTATGGACTTTCCGAATTTATTTTCTTCTAGGTTCAGTATTTTTGTGATTTTACTCTTTTTTTTGTAGGCATAGTATTTACTTTTTATGTTTTAAATGAAAGCAGGTATAGTTTGAGAAACCTATGTTAAATTACATTGATATCTAAATATTATTAAAACCATATAAATTAAAACGTTTCAAATATCTAAATATATTTAAAACCATGATAAAAATTGAACTTGTTTTAGCCATTAATGTTTTTTTATGGTTTTATTAATAGCCTTAAGTTTAATTTATGATTTTTCTACTTGCACATGTGAGAGTAAAAACTTCATTTATAACACTTCTTTAATTAAATATAACATGCACAACTTTAACAATGAAAATCATACGGAGTCTCATTAAAGATCTCATGTCTTAAAAATTAAAACGTATACGTTACGAAATTTGATATAATTCTATGCAAATAAACTCATCATATAAATTTTATATTTACGCCAGACGCGCGTCTACAAAAGACTCACCAGTGAAACAAGTTAAAAAGACCAAATAAAGTACGAGGTCGAAGTGCGTTGTATATGTTTCAAAAAACCTTAATTACAGTGATTTTGTTTCCAGGTCTAGAGAATTTCAAAAGGTACTGACAACTGTTAGAATCAATTTAACATTAATCTTTTATCTGAGTACAATAATTTCAGTATGTAAACAGTTCACAAATTACAGATGCTTGACCTTGATATTGTCATGCAGATAAATGAACTGATTACATGTGTGTCTGTCTGTCAGAACCTCTTCATAAGTAAAAATTCAAAGAACATTCAAGTAAAAAGTCATTATTGTTAAAATCAAATAAAACAAACTAGCAATATGCTGAAAGAAAAATCAAGTTAATTAAAAAAAACACACTATTCTTCGTTTGGAAATGCACCCAGACAATGTGTGCCAAAGGTTTCACACTTTTTATAGCAATCCCAGGAGGAGTTACATCATACGGGAGAGTGTACAAATTCAAAATAATACATTGGTGGCCGTGGTTTGTCTTGTACATTTAGGTCAGTTTATTATCTCTGTCTTCGACACATTTCCTGTTTCCATTCTTTATTGCTAAGTACGAGTAAAAAGTTTAAATTAACCCTCTTGCTGCAAACACCTGACATCACCCCTATGTTTTAGTGACTTCCATATCGTTAGTGTACCCCTATTTGTGAAATTGTGTTTACGCATCAATGTCAATATAATGGAAATTGATGCGACTGTCGTACAAGTGAAAGTCTATGCGCTTTAAAATCAGGATTAATCCACCATTTTCTACATTTGAGAATGCCTATACCAAGTCAAGAATATGACAGTTGTTGTCTTCGTTTGATGTGTTTTGTCATTTGATTTTGTTATTTGACTAGGGACTTTTTGTTTTGAATTTTCCACGGAATTCAGTAGTTTTGTTATTTTACTTTTTACAATGCACGAATAAGACAAACACATCTTCATTTTGAATTAGGTTGCTTGCTTGTGCGTTTACTACGGTAAAGTAAGGGAGTAGATTGATGCAACTTAGATAGATTCAATGAAACTACCATTAGTGATTACACAAAATTATAAAACCAACAATCCTATGAAATATCAGATGTCTAACAACCGGAAGTTTTGCGTAGGCAAACCGGGGGCTTCAACTTCGGGACTATAAAAGCGCGCTTCATCTTACTCATAAGTAATTGACAAGTTGTCAAATAAGTAAATTTAACAGGAGCCATAAACAATTTTCAAAATCAAATAATTTAACTTTTTGACATACTTGTGCCAAAAAAGTAGAATCACAAAAATACTGAATAATTAGGAAAATGTAAAACGGAGAGTTCCTACTCAAATTGCAAAATCAAATGCTATAAATTGCAACTGTCTTATTCCTGACTTGGTACAGTCATTTTCTTATGTAGAAATAGGGTGGATATAACTTGGAACGCAGGTATCAATTATACTTTTAATCTCAATTATGATATAATATAATGTTATACGTTTTGATGTCATGCTTCCTTTTGTTAAATTTCAGCACTTTGATTGCCCGGATACAACTCATTTAGTTTAACAGATAACAAATACGTGATTTGTTAATGCTTTTCATATAGAGAAGTAAACCGCTGGTAAATACTCGTAAATCGATTTAACTGAAACAAACCCGGGTCACAAACCAAGGCCGTGTTCACACCAAACGCGGCGTACAGTAAACATGGTAAACATGTTTACATTTGGTTTAATGTTATGTACACTAGTTTCACATTAAATAACATCTATACACCTTGTTTAGCTACCTGTACATAAGTTTTGTTCACACTTGTAAACTATATGTCATTTAAATGTTCATTACGTATAACAGAATTCAAATTTTCGAACAACTTTTTTAGCAGTTAGGGAACGACCATTTGACTTTAAAAAAAAGGGGTGTTGATTTTACCACAATTTGATTAAAAAATATCGGGTCATACAGATGATTAAAATGAACAAATGTTCTAAATCCAAAGTTTCCCCATACATTATAGTGTCAAATATTGAATTGGTACCATAGAAAAATAAATAAATATAAACTTTCGCGCGAGAAAAAATTCTGACTCAGAACCCCCCCTTTTTTTAGGAAAGTAGTTGCTCCTTTAAGAAAGTCATTTTGGATGATTTGCAATAGTTTAAAGATGTCTCGATACCATATTAAAAACGTAGGCTGCAGCAGCGTGCCTACAGACCAGACGAAGAAAAAGAATTCCGATGTTAATAAAATTAACGGTACCAATTGTCTTGTAATCGCAGAAGGATCACTACATTTCTTTCCTTTCTGTTTGTTCCAAATAGTATTTTTTTCTCCAAGGAGTATTTGGAAAAAGGTGGGGGTAATGTTGTTTTTCTTATTTCTAACTGTATTTTAACGGGATCTGAGATACTACACAAACAAACAATTAACCTCACCCTTTTTCAGTAGTGCATTTATGAGTGAATCGTGGTTTGAGTAAATACCAGTGGCAAATATTTCTGTCAGTGTGTACGTCCAGTCGAATCGGAAAGAACTTTTCAAATGAATTATGTGTTGGGCAATGATGATGGATGAATCTTGTCTGTCATGATAAGAGGTTAATTAGGCTACGTAAAGTGTTTTTATAACAAATAAATATACTGAACGACTTTAGAAACGCAACACGAGATTATTTTTGTGTTATTTTTAAATGAATGTGTCAACGTCAAAAGCGATGACTGTCTGTTACTAATGCCAAAATGATTGTCAGAAAGGTCAACAAATTCTGTCTGACATTTTTGGGGTTCTGTTTTACACCGTCTGATTTTGCATTTGTTCAACCCATTAATTGTTTTTGGCAATTATGGGGTTGGAACTTGAGGGCACAGGTTTTCCTTCAGTCAATTCTTTGGCAATGCAGTTCATGGGAAAATTTATGGCATGAATCTGTTCTCAATGGCACTCGGCAATTTGGTAAGCAGTTGATGTTACGGCCTTAAACATGACTGGCAAATGACGATGCATAATCAAATTCTGTTGATGTTTCATCATCACTACACGTTGATCTGTTCATTGATGGCCAGCAACAAATCGTGTCTACTTGTATCGTTGTCGGAAGGACAATATAACGAGTTTCTGAAGTCATTCGGAATGGTTGCAGCACATTGATGTTTTCATGTTTGTAGTATTCTAAAGGGCTAATTCAGTTCTTTGTTTTTTTTTATTTCTCAGACTTGGCAAAATGGAGATGCAACATTTAAAAAAAAGTAAGTAAGACAAAAAATTGAAAGAACTGTTTCGCAAAGCCAAAAAACTGAAACAATCTTTCATGGGACCAAAATTTCGCTTAAATAAATTCGTGTGACTTCAAAAATTCGGTATGTTTAATAACCATAGGTAAGTCAGATTTTGATTTTTTGTAAGGAGAAAGAAGCATGATAAGCATGAAAAGTAGTTGTAAGAGAATCAAAAAAGATTTGGTAAAAAAAATCAAAGAAATGAGTGTTGCGTTTCTAAAGTCGTTCAGTATATCATCAAGTTCAGACAAATATTTCTGTACAGAACTTTATTAATGAGTGTTATAAGTATCAATTTTATTTAAAAATTTTTTTTTATATATATATATACATGGGAAATTTTGGCAATGTCTTTACAACTTTATATTGTAGTAGGGCATCCTAATAGTAAAATTGTCATTGTATTTAGTAATGTTTAATTGTATATACAAAATTATAAAACATATAACTAAACTAAGTTATATCATCAACAATTTGGTACTTACAACTAACTTAACGGAAGAATCCCTTTTCAGCTTGGAACTAATTAGTTCTTTGATTTATTTTTATTTTTATTTATAACTACTCCCTATAATACATTTCTGTTATAGATAGTGCATATTTTCAGGTTTTTCTTGTCGTAGAACACACCGAGGGGTGTCAGGATTGATCAAATGAAAGACCGACCGGAGGGAGGTCTTTCTTTGAACAATCCTGTCACGACGAGGTGTGTTCTACGACAAGAAAAACCTTAAAATATGCATTATCTGACTTATATACCGTCAAAAAATATTAATTTTATAAAGATTTGTAAAATTTAGTATCCTTTTTTACCGTCAAAACTAAAGTGGGATATTCCTTTCTAATGCGATCAGGTTTTAATACGCCCTGCGGCTCATTTAAAATGTGAATTAAAACTCACTAAATAATTTAGATATAAACCTTTTAAAAATTGTTATCCATACACAATAAAAAAATATTACTGTAACTGCATGAAGTAAGACACAAATGTATTGTTACCATCCGATAATGGTGTATGACAAATACAAGACACATTGTAAGTTATTTATTGTATCACTTAGCTTATAGAAAAGGGGGAGGGGTATGTTTTTTCTCGTTTAGTTATGTTATTTCTTTCGCGGAATAGTTGTTATATATTTAACCATTTTACTTGAATCGAATGAAAAATTCTTTCGAATAGCAATACATTTCATTAAAAGATAATCAGGATAAAATTATATACCCTCCGCACCCGACCCTTTCATGAGTTACGTTAATATTATTCAATAACATATAAAATTATTTTATTAGTTGATCATTTGATAGAGTAAACGGTATACATAAATTAAAAAAAGTTACGAACTGACACGAAGACGAATATAAATACATGTAGGTCACAATATGAGTTCCTATTCAGTGTGGATCGTTCGGAACATGCGTGAAATATTTGCAAGGGGACGTTAAGCAATCAACCTATTCAGTTTGACTCAATAAGATTTTCAAAATCTTACACACTAATATGTTTAATCTGGATTTATTTTATGAAAGTCTACATTAAAATTCATCTGACCTATATGATAATGTTTCTTTATTATAGCGATAAATCAACAAAACTTCACGTTATTTGTTTCTAAAATTTAATTGAGGCTCTACAATGACGGTTTCTTTTACATATATCATCGGTTGAACTTTAGAAAATAAATTTCAAATCGGCAACAAAAAACTATTACTAGACGAATAAAATTTTGAAGTAAATCATATATTGCATGTTTATCAAGGAAAATAATGACCTAACACAGGTCATTATTTTATGCCTTGGAGCATATATACCATTGAAACATGGTATCGTCCGGGTTGATTCTAGTCCAAATAATTATGACGTCTGGGACGGCTATTTTATTTTTTTCTGGGACGCCTTCCTACGTAGGAAGGCGTCCCAGAATTTTTTTTAAAATAGCCTTGCCAGACGTCATAATTATTTGGACTAGGTTGATTCTGAAAAAGAATGACCTGACGTTCTGAAAGAAAATAACTCCATATAGGTATATAATTTCAATGAGTGCATTGGATGGTATAAAAATGATTCTTAAACGGTTGCCAACAGTTTTAGTTTTTTGATGAATTTTAGCCGATTATTTTCCAAAAAATAAAAAGTCACAAAAGAAAAAAAATGGCCATGCTTGTGTGTCTTGCAAATTAATATGAAAATGGCATTAAAATACAGTTACCGAAATAATATAAAGCGGTTATCAATAGGAAAAGAACAGATTGCTATGCTTATCATTGTCTCCTTTGACTATTTCTAATGACAAGAAAACCTTGACATAGATTTAACTATGGTTCATAACATGTTTTCATTATGAATAATACTAAATAGGGTAGAAGTTAAAAATTGAAAACAACACGTTTAATTCTTTCAATGCGTCCAACGCGTTTTCTAGATATACTTTCATCAGGAAGTCTCAAAGCCAAACATTTGTAATCCGAGGATGTATAAAAACCGAAACCATTAAAGAGCTATATGACAAAAATACCTAAGATTGATAGCAACATTCATCTAAAGACACCTTTGCCTGAGGAAGTTGAACATTAGTTTTTAATGACAAGTTGATTACAAAAGTAAAATATCAAGTACACTAATTTGTTATTGTTGTATTTGAATTCAAATACCGATTGTTTTGATCAAACTCACTTGTTGACTTATCTATCAGCAACAACAAAAAAGTAGTATCAAACTAATAACCAGTATAAAGATGCACGTTTTAGAGGTTTTCTGGTGATTGTTGATCTTAATTTACTAGGATGGCTTAATTGTCAGTTGTTATCAAATGGTCAGTTTCTATGTTTGCTTGCGTTTGTTTTTTGTTTTAGTTCAGCATGTTCAGTGTAGCTGTTGTTCTGTTTTTTCCTTTAATATTTGATGTGTTTCCTTCGCTTTATTTTATAGCCCGGTTTTGTGTTCGCTTAATCGATTTATGGTCATTGCACAGATACATATACTACTGTTGCCTTTATTTATTGCCTTTCGGCGGAGGTCGGTGCTTTCTGCGGTCTCCATACAGCAATAAAAACTTACTATCACGAAGGAGCACTATAGTTTTAAAAGTATAAATAATTACTAAGAATTCAATCAATAAATTAATAAACTGATTATGCTGAAAAAATCAAAAACAAATTAATTGTGCAACGAAAGACAACACTAAGTAGAAACTTTACACCACAGTGATTCATACACATTTTTTTAATCTAAAGTCAACATGAAGTTTCTAATTTTGAACTGCACTAGGAACACCCTAGATCAATGAAACTATGAATCTATTGAATAAAGTTTGCAATTGATATATGTGATAGAGTCGACATCATCATTTCGAGAGTTTTAAGGCCGCCATTGGTTGTTTTATCACCAAACTAGAGTGGTAACCAGATTTTTGCACGACGGGTGAAACAGGAAGTATAAACAGCTTACTCTTCCGGAACACATAAGTCTACTTCAAATTTTGGTTGAGTTAATGTTGCTCAATCTTTCATGTCCATCGAATATGTTTGTGTGCTCGTCTTTGTGTCGTTTCCTCGTTTTTTCGTTTTGTCATAGGATTGTCAGTTTTTATTTGATGCAATAGTTCTGATTGATACATGTGTGTCTTTTTAAAAGAGTCTTTTTCAAATATAGTGTTTGAATCCGAAGGTCCTGTTAGTTGTGAAACAAAGATTACACTTTAAAATTGTTTAATCTCGGCCTTTTATCTATTACATTTAAGAGTATAAATAAAAATGATGGACTTGAAAATATATATCAATCGCTATTATCATGAAATCATAGTATTCGAATTAAGGAATAACAGTACTGTAGTTGAAGAGTTGCCACCTTCAATTGTAGATTTGACGGTCGCAAATGCAGTTTTACTGGCGATGCGTAGTGGAGACAGTAAAACGGAGATTTTCGACCGTCAAACCAAAATTGACGGTGACAACTCTCTTCAACTACAGCACGGTTAATCCGATTCTAGTGCATTACAAAAAGAAAAAAAAATCGATAAAACTTGAAAAAATGTGTAAAAGAGGGACGGTAGATACCAAAGGGACAGTCAAACTCGTAAATCTAAAACAAACTGACAAAGCCATGGCTAAATATGAAAAAGACAAACAGAAAAACTATAGTACACATGACACAACATAGAAAACTACAGAATAAACAACACGAACCCCACCAAAAACTAGGGGTGATCTCAGGTGCTCCGGAATGGTAAGCAGATAATTTGACAAAAAGAAAAAATCCGCGAAACTTCATGAATGATTTTGGCACAAAGACGTCATGGCTTAACGTGACGTCATGCAAATAAAAACTTACAAACTGGAGGTTATTTTGTTACCTGTACGCTTCAAATTCGGATAGAATTACATTAAAACGGCGAATTCGAAGTAGGTGTTATATTATTTCGGTTATATAGTAGTATTCAAACATTTGTTGATTCAATCAATTCAACATGGCGGGTCCCTCCTTAGTTACGCCTGGTCAACTGTGGATTTGACGTCAACTTTTAGCCAATGAAAAAAGTTGTCACATCCAAATTGCATTAGAATGTTTTATGTTAAGTTTCATGTCTACAGTTTCAAAAAAAGATTTTGAAAGCAGAGAAAACTGTACATCTTTTGATCCCCATGACTTTATTAGATGACCATTCCAATAATAAAAATCCCGGTTAAAATAAGACTCACAACTAGATAAACTAATTCAGTCATGGACCCACGATATCGCGGGTTTTTCTAGTACATTTTAAAGGAATGCATTGGCACTCACCTGATTATTCTTTGAATTTATACAGCTGTGTACTAAATTCCTGTTTAATCTTTGAATTGAAAATAGTATCTATGACAAAGCGTATATATACTTGAAGACAATTGTGTCTTTAATTACTAAGGACACAGATTGTTGAATACAACAATGGTTCGATTAAGAAATTTTAACATTACTATATGTTTCTTATTTACTCTTTCTTCTTGTAGCTGTTTACATTATAAGCGATTCCTGAACGAACAGTTGTCTGTTGAATCAAGGATGCACCAATTTGAAGTTGAGATACAGAATCTTAAAGCCATGTTTGCTGAAAAAAACTCACAAGTAAGTATGGAAATGTTTTTCTTAATTCATTATTTTAAAGAGAGCACCTTGTGTTTGCATTTATAAGCTGCGTATAAGCGTCAAATGAATGTAATATTCAAAACGAGAAAATATTGAATGGCCTTTGATCTCACTATGTATTTAATGTCGCATGCTGAGCGGAGAAGCAGCCGATACAAACTTTACGATAGCCACTCCACCGTTAGCATCTATAGGTAAAATTGCATCTAAAAGTGCAAGAACATGAACATACATTTTGAAATGCATAACGCCATTTTTACATTGATACCCAAACATGTATACATATTAAGAATCCTTTTTTTCTCAGACAATTCCAGATTTGTAACAAAGTAGTTAAAACAATAATATATAAGTACAGTTTCCATGGAAACGAAAAGGATTTGTTATCTGATTTTTTTTCTTAAAAAATGGCGTTGGGACCCTCTCATTCAGGCTATAATATATATATAAACTAGAATTTAAATGAATATCAGATAAACAATGCGTCAACACTCATGTATAGCCCTTTCAAAAAATAGAGAGAGAAAAAGGGGTGTCTTTCGCCTCTTTTTCTCGCAAATTAACTTTCAAAAGTTCGTGCTAAATTGGTCCGAGACCACAATTGTCGTCCCTTGATTTTCGTTGTTCACGAATATAGTCCCTAGTGTTAACAGTGGGTTACTTGCCAATAATTTTTTATATCCCTTCCAAATTTATTTCTCCATGTTTAATGCCTCAAATTGTAAGTAGGGGGGTGAAATTACACTGTAAAAAAATTTGGATTCAGAATTTTACAGGAAAGTAGTGATTTGGTCCAGCTGAAAAAGGTTAAAAATTAGCACTTCGGAAGCTGTCAAAAGATTTCAAGACACCCTAAACACAAAATTGTCCATATTTTGAGTTAGAGGCGATGAAGTTTTCTATAATTTTGATATAATTTGTCCCAAAAGTAGTACAACACACTGTAAAAATTTCATTGAGAAAGCGCAGGTGGGATTTTTTTAATTTTTATTTATGTTCTAAAAGAAATGCACTACGAATTAATTGTGTTCTCGGACCAATTACCACCTTACCAAAATAGTCAACAAATGCCGATATGATTTCAGAGTCATTGCTGGAACGGACACTAATCTGAACCCGAAATTTACATTTCTACTGAACAAAACATGGCTCTATCTCTTCTCTGGAGTCATATCTTTCCATAAAAACCACTAACATAGCTATAGTATTTGCTTTTACTAATTTTCAACTACGTTAACCATGTTAATTTGTTTTGGAAAAAAAATCAAAAGGGCCATTATGCGAAACTATCAATCCTAACTGTGGAGTACTACCTTAAAGTCTTTGGTTTGTCACTACCGGAATTTTAACACTTTATTAACGGCACGCAAAGGAAACATGCTAACACGCGACCACCGAGGCGATTCACCATGGTGTTACATTTATAATTGGGAGGGTTGATATAGAACACAATGAAAGAGCGAATACCGATATTATTAATCGTGATTATATCTGATTTCTATATATACCATTTCGCAGAATTAGAACATTGTATACATTATCGGTTATGGGTCAGCTCGAAGCTTAGTCGGCATCTAGATTCAGGATTTTCGCGCTTTGATTTTTTATTTGATTTTTGCTCTTTGGTCGGGTTGCTGTGTCTTTGACAAATTATTTAGATATTCATGCTGTCCTTTCTTATTCACCGTACTATTTGGTAGAAATTCAACTGTCAACTTTTGCAGATGAGTATGTAAAATGTAGTTATACTATTTGCTCGTTTAATAAGAAAACAAGGGTAAATTCATGTCTGACCACAATACAAAATGATAAAATAAGAATAAATGTTCAGAAAACTAACGATTTGGTAGACAGAAACCATGCTCAACTTCTACATTAAAAACTTTAACCTTTATTCTTTTATTCCATAGCCGAGATGCGGAGTTTACTAGGACCATTCTGGTAAAACATTATCCACTTGTATTGTTTGTCGATCTGATGAGTTAAGCCTTTTTCAACTGATTTTTATAGTTCGTTCTTATGTTGTACTGTTATACCATTGTCCCAGGTTATGGGAGGGTTGGGATCCCGCTAACATGTTTAACCCCGCCACATTATTTATGTATGTGCCTGTCCCAAGTTAGGAGTCTGTAATTCAGTGGTTGTCGTCTGTTTATGTGTTACATGTACAAATTTATTTTTCTTTCATTTTTTTCCTAATATAAGGCCGTAAGTTTTCTCGTTTGAAATGTTTTACATTGTCTTATCGGAGTCTTTTAGAGCTGACTATGCGGTATGGGCTTTGCTCATTGTTGAATGCTGTACGGTTTCCTATAGTTGTTAATGTTTGTGTCATTTTGGTCTTTTGTGGATAGTTGTCTCATTGGCAATCATACCACATCTTCTTTTTTATATATATAATAATTATACTCTTACATGTACTTTCAGGTGGCAAGTTTATCTTCGGAAGTTTCGCTATTGCAATCTCAAGGTAAATGTTAGTAGTTGAAATAGCAAACATTACTATCGACGGGACCGTATCAGGTATATTTAAATCTATCTTGTTTTGATGGACGTTCGTGTCTTCATAATGTTAGCAAAAATACATACTAGATTGCTAAAACAAAATATGATTAACGTAAGAAAGTTCGCTAATCAGCTTCAAAATAACAAGTTTTTTACACTAGTACATATTGATAAGATATTCTCATTGACAATCACACCACTTCTTTTTTTTATAAATTTGATGTATATATTGTTAGTTTATCATTCAATATAACTAATATCAAACATCATAGACATTTTATATGCATGTTTGAACTGTTAATGTCAGTTAATTAGATTCGTGTTGCAAAATTATAAATACTAATGATTTTATAAGCGCAATATCTTTAGTTTTAGCTTGAACTTCGAAAGAGTCTAACAAACTAGACGAAAAACTCAGAAAACATTATTAGCATATTTACTTTAACAATGGCAATCGTCCTAAAATAGGATTCGCTGTGTCAAAAAAACCTTTATTGATCTGAACCCACCTCTATTATATAGCAGCTACAAATGGGCCGACTTATATAAGATGGGGAAGAACTGAATGTGCAGGGGATGCCATACTTGTCTATAAAGGTATCTTTCATCCTTTATTAATTTGTCCAGTACTTTATTTTATAAAAAAACGTTATGTTGTTGCCAATTATGTTTCGATGCACGAATTGTGTTGTTTACATATACATAGTTCTAATAATGCTAATGCTGTCTCCAGTTCCACATTATTCACCATACTTAACATGGTTTTAATCCTTTGTCAGGCTGACAAAGGATTAAAACCATGTTAAGTATGGTGAATTATGAGGAACTGGAGAGGGATACAAAATAGAAAAACAACACAAAAGATCTACAAAAAAATGGGATCTTAAAATAAGGAATATAGAAAAAGAAGGCTAACAAAAATCATCAGGAGCTAAAGTATAACGAACAGAGAAAAAGTTTTGAATAATAAACAATACAGAAATGAAGGACCCTAGTATTCAACCTTGATAGATAAACAGGACGGTACAGTTACACAAATGTAGAATACCGAGGTGCAGATGTAGAGTTGTCTATAATCTTTTCACTCCTACGCCTAACGCATATATATATATTGAACTAGATTACATGTACCTTGTTTTGTTTCTTTTAGTCTGTTCGATTTCAACATTGTTTGTTTTCTATATTTACAAGCATTCAAGTAAGGACAAAAAAGTCATAGGGTCATTATCTAACCCATTTAATAAACGACGAGTTGAAAGGTGAATAACGTACTGAATCAATTACAAATTCTTTTTTTAAGGAGCTGTCGCTGGTAAGCATTACTCTCTTGGTGGTTCTGGTGCCAATATGTTATGCCTTCCAAATGACCCAGAATGGAACCACTATTCTGATGGAGGCAATCCCTAACAGGAAAAATATACGGAGTGGAAATGGATGTTCTAAACAACCATCAAGATTTCGGAACTTCTAAACTGAACAAAGATCTGCCTTGTGCTGTTTGTAAAAACCCGGGAAAATCGTCAGTGTTGATGATACCAGGCAAAAAATCATGTTATGGAGGTTGGAGCAAAGAATTTTCTGGTTATTTGGTGGCACAGGCTAGTGAAGCTAGTCGTTCGCCCACCGAGTATATATGCGTAGATGAAAATATGGAATCTATTTCCGGTGGAGACGCAGACGATAACGAGGGCGTTGTTTATCCGGTAGAAATCGGAAGCTGCAATACATTATCTTGTCCTCCATTTGTCGAGGGAAGAGAATTGACATGCGTGGTATGTTCACAATAGAAAACAACAAAGCGAAACGAATCAATAAATATTGTCCTTACTTTCTAGTCTAGATGTGTATTGATTTTCTTTCGATTGTTGATAAATACATGAAAAGATGGATTTTGCGTCAATAAGACATCAATCTAACGTCACAAGATACAAGACACACATAAAAAGGTCAGAATATTTTTCCGTTTGTGGAATTGCACATAAAAATGCTGGTTGCAGGATCAATTAAGATCCACAGAACAATGCAACTATGTAGCCAGGTTTTTCAGTCGAAATCATTCCGTCAAAAACATTTTACGGCCGCCCTCGACGGTTACAACTTACATTACCGAACTAAATTTTACCGGATTCGTGACATCAAGGGTTGTACATTTCAACGCAGCTTTACCTTTCGAAGCACCGAAATTAACATAGGTTTATTTTGCTCAGTTTTTTTTTATATATTCTGCGTACGCTTTTTGTGCTCGTCATTGAGACGAAACGCTACGCGCGTCTGGCGTATTAAATTTTATACTGCACTCGTTCTATTTGAGCAGTCAAAATGTGTTGACTGTATATTTTTGTTTGCAACCTATAAATCATAATGTTTTATGCGTCTGGTTCATTCTCAAACGATTTCGTTTAGCTTCGAGTATGGGTTTCAACAGGTTAATGTAAATTTCATTGTGTTGTATATTTCTCCGCGATCATGATATGAGGCCTTTTTAAAGAGGATTTCCCCCGATATTTGAATCAAATAAATAACCGTTACGCATTAAACAACAATTGCAAATGACTTTTTAGATTGCATTATAAAGACAATAACAGTGCACTGACTAGACATATCAACGATATAAGGATTCGGCCCGAAACGGGGGAAAAGCTCGACACAGCCCCGAATTTTCCCCGTTTCTAAGCCTCATTTTTATATCATTGATATGTCAAGTCAATGCACTATTATTGTCTATATAATATTCGTATCTTTGATATTTTTTTACACCACTGGGTCGATGAAACTGATAGGGGACATTTCTTCCCCAAGGGTATCACCACGCCAGTAGTCATCACTTTGGTATTAACATGAATATCAATTATATGGTCATGTTTATCAATTTCCTGTTACAAAAGTTTGAACTTTTCGAGAACAAAGAATTTTATTATCCCAGGAATGGATCACCCTATCCGTATATGGTACGAATTTTTGAATTTTGGGTCCGCAATGCTCTTCAATTTTATACTCGTTTGCCTATATAACTATTCTGATCTGAGCGTCATTGATGAATCTTATGAAGACAAAACGCGCATCTGGTGTATCAAATAATAATCCTGATAACTATTATGTTTGTCATTTTACTTTTTAGCCATGGCGTTGTCAGCTTATTTGGTATCTTTCGTCCCTATTTTATGCCGTTTTTTGTTTTGTTTTTAAATAACTCTGCCAGTTATGTCTTTTTTTACTTAGAATTATTGAATGATACATTTGTGTCATCAAATATTTTATTCAAATGAATTGCACTTTTAAGGTTGAGTTACTTTAGAAACAAATAGAACTAACAACTATCGAATTTTTGCCTACTTAATTAAGAAGTAAAGATAAAAATTTGTGACCATAAAGATATATTATTTTCTATGTTAATGCAATTACAATATTCGAATGTTTAAGGTTAACTCGGTGGTTAATCACCAAGAACAAACAACACATGGTACCATCACATTTTCTTGATATGGAGGACACCTTAGTGAACCACATTTGGTTTGTACGCCTACAAAAAGTTTTCCATTATCGTTTGCAGATCCATTTTCCAGAACTTCTGGATTCATGTCCATGCACACGTATTGAGAATTCTTTTGGTATGAATAATGTCCACTGGCAAGCCTTCCATTTTATTCTGATTTCAATTATCCAGAACATTTAGTTTTTCCTGGTATCATTAGGATAGACGATGCATGTTTCGCTCTGCATACAGCACACGGAACATCGTTTGCATCGGTATTCTTTCCGAAATAATCGCCCTGATATTCAGCTCCGTATAAAAAGTCCTTATAAGTAACTGATGTTCGAAGATTGGATTGTTTTACATCCGGGTCGTGTGGAAGACAAAGAAAATCTACAGCAGATCCAGCATTGTCGTACCAAGCACCTGCGGAACTACCTGGAAAGCAGAACATTAAGGAGATATAGGAATATGTGGTAGATTGCCAATGAGACAACTCTCTATCCAAATAACAATTTATAAAGTTAAACCATTATAGGTCAAGGTACGATACGGACCAGTCATTGTTATGCTGAGTTCACACGTAATTCGAATTCGATAAACATAATTCTAAAGCTTTTAAACAAAACAATGTTTAAGAGAAGCTGAATTTCACTCATATTGATCACTATAAAAAGAACTGACAATTAGTTATTACTGGTTTAAAACAACTATGTCTGAATTCCTCTGTATAAAATAGTTCGTAACTTAGAGATAAACCCGTTACACATTGTGTTATAAGTGACCGTATACATTGTACCATATACTGGGTCATTATATACCATATGGAGCTCGAGTTCGATGAATTTTATACTTACACCGTTTTTATCGTATTTGGTGACTATTAAAAGAAGAATGTGGTATGATTGCCAATGAGACAACTTTCCACAAGGGACCAAATGACACAGTAAATGGCCACATCTTCTTTTTGTACATACATAGAGAATGTGGCGGGCCTCCCCTTACCTGGGACAGTGGTGTAACAGTTCATGTACAACATGGGAACGAACTATAAAATTCAGTTGAGAAAGGTTGAACTCATCAAATGAATGAAAAATACTACACATACAAGTGGACGTGACCGGGTACTTGCATCCCAACAACAAAAAGACACGTACAGATATGAGAGTACTCGTAGTTACTTACAGCTGCATATAAGGCTAAATTATCGACCAGTACACATCTAATGGATTTAGTATAGAGACGTCATTAATAGTCAGAGATAAACACGACATTGTGCAATGACAATATACAGGTATCGACAGATTGTAGACCCTTGCATGTGGTTATGTATATAACAATAATATTTAGTTTACTAATAATCTACTGATAACAAAAATCAATATTAATACCAATAAAACAATATTCAATCATCTAATTAAATTGTTGAATTGGTAACCTTTTAGAATAAGTTCAGTTCCATTTCCAGGGCAACTTTTCCATCCCCAACGTGTATAGAAAGAGCCTGCAAAACACGGAAGTTTTGTGTCAATAGTAGCATATGCATTGCAGGGGCGTATCTAGCCATTTTTAAAAGATAGTGTTCCAACCAAGGATAAAAAGGGTGATTTTGCAACCATATATCCCCATTCAAAAGCATTAATCATCAAAAAGGTAGGGTTTATTACGCGGATCCCCAACACCTTTTGGATCCGTTACTACATTTTGTCGGTGTTAGGTGTTCTAGCATAACGATTAATTTTGTTTAATTGTCATAATATATCTCATCAGCTATTTGAGATATCTTTTGAACTATATGAGAGATCTTACAACATATATAAGAAAGTATATTAAAATATATAAGATATTTTATGAGATATATAGGATATCTTATAAAATTTATAGGATATCTTATAAAACATATAAGATAATTCTCAGCATGTTTATCACTGCATTCTAAAATTGCGATGCACATACACAACACAGAGATCCATGTAACTTGTGACATTTCTTAACATACATGTACTGCATTGGTTTACATGTATGTGCATGTCTAATCAAATACGTAACTTCGTTCAATTCAAAATGTTAATTATCAACTGTGGCAACAGAAGCGTGCCTAAACATTCGCGGGTAATATGTAATGAAGTAGTACTTCACCAGGGTATGTTCCTGAGCAAACTCATAGCTGACTATGCAGTATGGGTTGTGCTCATTGTTGAAGGTCATACGGTGAATAATATATGTTAATTTCCGTGTCTTTTGGTATCTTGTGGAGAGTTGTCTCATTGGCAATCATACCATAGCAGCTGCTTCTTTTTTATATTCACAATACCATGGTGAAACAAAAAGACAAGCATACGAACAACAGAAGAAACCTGAGCTGAAAGGGATTAACTATACTAGTAACTGCTTTAATGTTGGCACCATGCGCATAATCATTCATTCTATTATGTGAAGAAAAGTAACGGCTCTGAACATAGGGATAGATCGATTGTTTTTTCTTGTTTAGTTGTGAGGCTTTACTAGATCCATCAACAGTCGACATGTATATTGTACTTCTGGTTAACCGAATATCAATGTTTAAAATTTGACAAATGTGTCTTGTTCAGATCATGGGTATGATAGACGAGTTCGATACCGACAGTTTTCAGACATAACTCAAGTATAGACACAAGACAATACAATATAACAAGAAACAACACAGAAAACTATGAAACAGCAACACAATCAGAGCTTGATGTGACATCAGCTGCGACGGGATTAAAGCAATTCCTCGTCCCTTTTAATTTGTGTTGCTTATATTAAATAAAAGATTACACTTATTCAGAACATTCTATAAAAAGAAAAAAGCTTGAGATTATAGTTAACAAACTAACCATGTGTAGTCAGACATATCCAGTCAGAATTGGAAATAAAATCCAATGAATTGAATATAAAGAGCTTGCAAGTTTTAGAATTATATATATTGTTAGAATCGGTATGTGGCCTGTTACGCAGTAAAATGTCTGCCCCTATCTAAGTAATATGCGTCTGCTTTAAATTAGGGGCTCTTGCTCAGTGGTTGTCATTTGGTGTTATCTGTTATAAATGTACTTTTTTTACTGTTTGACATTTTGTCACTTTGATAGTCGACTATACGGTGTACGATAACAAATAGTTGATTAAACGATGACATTTTGGATAGTAAACTGTTGTCTCATTGACAAATTGTTTTTTTTATTACTCATGTTGATCAGCTGTTGTGACATTAACGAACACTTTAATACCTAAACAAAAATAAAGTTTTTATATTTATTGCTATCCATATATATATATACATGTATTTTCGTTAAGACTTGGGGTTGTTCACTGTTATAGTTTTACCTTAATATCTTAAAAACTGGTTAGATAAGGGAATACGGGTTCTTATTTTATGATTTAAAATATGGGTTATATATATATGCACAGGATGAAAGAAGGTCATGAAAGCAACAATAAATATACCAATGTTTTCTTTTATTTATAAAAAAAAGTAGTTTAATAACAAAAAATCGTTGAATTTGAACGAACAAAGGTGAGTTAGAAGTTGTATACATTATCATCAACTTGCTGAATTATTCTTGCGTTGTGTTTCATACGCTGAATTGTTAAGGGACGCCATCAAAAGTTCAATGAAGAATAAAATTCAATTCACAAAGTTTTCTCACTGAGACCCCCCCCCCCTTCCCCCCCCCCCCACACACACACACACACACACACACCCTCTATCTAAACTTAATTTGGGAAAATTTGATTGACCAATTTGGATATATATATACTCGATTTTGGATAAACAAAACTTGCAACAATGTTTACCTCCAAACCCCAAGCTATTTTATTATTTATCCTACATTGATCTTTTTTATGTCGTTCCTGAACTCATCTAACTTGCTCACAAACGGCAAACCTCAGGTGATTCCGCTTTTCTCCATCTATCCGTTAAATTGAGGTACGGAATCGGCCGAGTTGTGACGAATGACTGGCTCAAACAAAAACAAAGTTAAGTGTACATAGCGTTCGATGTCAATATGACAATGACTTACCCCTGTTAATTGTTAACTTCAGATAATACACTTAATATGATTAGGATCTCAACGGACTTTACCAAAATATAAATAACGAAAGAAAGTAAAAATTGAAAACATTAAAAACAATTTCATAATGAAAATTTGGCACCACTTAAATAAAAAAAAAAAGAGAACATATAATGAACAAGAAATACAGAAAAGAAAAAAAGAAAAAAAATAAGGTATTATGCATGGATAAAGAACCCAGTCTCATTTTCCTCCACCAGGCCCCCATGCAAATATTATATTACAAAGTGTATTCATCTATATGTACTTAATTCATGTTATTTTACCTTTTTTTTTAATTTCCTACAATATGTATTCTTGGGACCTTAACCTGTTTCAATCATTATTAAAAAAAACATTGCATACATTTATTATATGATATCAACCTGTATTTATTTATTAACTAAATTGAAGTTACAGTGTATTTTCCTTTTTTTAATCTATAAGTATTCGTGGGACCGTAACAATTTCGACTATTCTTAAATACGATATTGAGTATACATGTATAGAGGTACAACACAACTAGCAGCTGATCAGATTTATTGGACTAAATGGCAAAAAGATAAAATTATATTTAATAATTATTTTTCAATAATAGAAAATCATAAAAATTATATGACTTGTTTTTTTCTCTTACAAATTAATATACTATTTACGAAACATTATAAAAACAGAAAGATGGGTCCGTGTAACACTTATCAATTTAAAGTTTTAAAAAGTTTTGAAATTTTTGATTTTTTTGATTTTTGATCAAACTTTTATAATTCAATATTTCAAATTGTGTAAAGTTTTGAAATTTTGAAATTTTAACCAAATGATTAAAATATTAAAATTCTAAATATCTTTTTTAAATTGTGTAGTTTAGGAATTTGATCAAACTTTTTAAATACAAAACCTTACGTGCAATTTTGATTATTTCACTTTTTGAAAGTTTGATTTTTTTAATTTTTGATTAAAATATCAACAATAGAAAGGGGCAAAAAGAGGGGTGGGTACCTGTAAAAACCGAAACGAAATAAAAGCTGAACGAAATGAAACAATATAAATTGAAAACATACTGATACTTAAAATTTTGGATCTCAATGCTCTTCAACTTCGTACTTTATTTGGCTTTTTTAAAAACTTTTTTGGATTCGAGCGTCACTGATGAGTCTTTTGTAGACGAAACGCGCGTCTGGCGTTTATATAAAATTTAGTCCTGGTATCTATCTATGATGAGTTTATAATACTACTGAACATAATGTCAAATGTGTCATGGCTTACCGAATCAATCCATGTCGTCTTTTCAATTCGACAGTTACATATGGTCCGAGACCACAATTATTTTGTAGTGCATTTCTTTTAGAACATAAATAAAAATTTTAAAAAATCCCACCTACGCCTTCTCCAAGAAACTTTTACAGTGTGTTTTACTACTATTGGGACAAATTATATCAAAATTATAGAAAACTTCATCGGCTCTAACTCGAAATATGGACAATTGTATGTTTAGGGCGTCTTGAAATCTTTTGACAGCTTCCGAAGTGCTAATTTTCAACCTTTTACAGCTGGACCAAATCACTACTTCCCTCTAAAATTCTGGACCCAAATATTTTTTAAAAGTGTAATTTCACCCCCCTCCTTGCAATTTGAGGCATTAAACATGGAGAAATAAATTTGAAAGGGGAATAAAAATTAATGGCAAGTAACCCACTGTCAACACTAGGGACTATATTTGTATGAACAACGAAAATCAAGGGACGACAATGGTGGTCTTGGACCATATTTCACTTTCATTGATTATTAATGTGTTTTGGCTTTTGTGTTTATTTTGAATTACCTATACTGAGGATCAATGTGAGCTACATGACGTCTGTCGACGTTGATATTTTTCTATAATGTTATCCTGTGCAATTACCAGATCATTTTGTTCAATCTTAGCTCGATCATTTTGTACAATCTAAGCACGATCATTTTGTTCAATCTTAGCACTATCATTTTGTTCAATCTTTGCTCGATCATTTTGTACAATCTTAGCACGATTATTTTGTTCAATCTTAGTACGATCATTTTGTTCAATTTTAGTACGATCATTTTGTTCAAGCTTAGCACGATCATTTTGTTCAATCTTAGCTTGATCATTTTGTACAATCTTAGCACGATCATTTTGTTCAATCTTAGCACTATCATTTTGTTCAATCTTAGCTCGATCATTTTGTACAATCTTAGCACGATTATTTTGTTCAATCTTAGTACGATCATGTTGTTCAATCTTAGTACGATCATTTTGTTCAATCTTAGCACGATCATTTTGTTCAATCTTAGCTCGATCATTTTGTACAATCTTAGCACGATCATTTTGTTCAATCTTAGCTCGGTCATTTTGTTCAATCTTAGCACGATCATTTTGTTCAATTTTAGCTCTATCATTTTGTACAATCTTAACACGATCATTTTGTTCAATCTTAGCTCGGTCATTTTGTTCAATCTTAGCACGATCATTTTGTACAACCTTAGCTCGATCATTTTGTTCAATCTTAGCACGATCATTTTGTTCAATCTTAGCACGATCATTTTGTTCAATCTTAGTACATGTACAATCATCTTGTTATAGTATATAACAATTAAACGGATGAAACGTGTGTCACTAGACGGTTAGCAAAAAACCAAACAGCAAACGAAAATCATTTATTAAAAAAAGTCAATTATATAATTATAATCATATATAAAGATACACCTTTTTTTTCTGAATTAACTAAACATGCATATATGTATACATGTATTATGGTAACAATTTTTCAGGATTTGGTTAACATTGAAAAATAAAAAAAATAAAAGCAATACAATTATTAAAATAAGTTATATACTGTGCAAACAAAAATTCAAATTCATTGTATTATATAACTCCTATTGGAAACAAACATGTAAAAATTACAGAGCGACGAGGTTAATAAGAAAAAAGTAGGTCGGACAAAATTCGTTAAGTAAACTCAAACAACCACAGCAACTGCATATAGTCTTCTTAACGTGCGATGTAGAACATGTTTAACATATCATTTTGTCAAGTTTACTAGAGATCCATATATACAATTTTTTGAGATTTTAAAACGAAAACGATTGACCTGCATTTAGGAAGAAAATGTCAGTTTTGTGTGAGTAATGCGAGAAGGAGATATGCATCATACAAATGATAAATATGTACATTCTTTTCTGCTTGAATATAGGTGGTTATTTCTTATCCAATTGATAGATTATTTCTCCTTGCAACGCTGTTAGCAAAACTTTTGCTGTACTTATTTGGTTAATTGGAACGTTAAGAATGTCCTTGTCGATTACAACAAAATCGGCCGCCATACCAGGACTCAGGAAGCCAACTTCGTGTTCTTGTCGCATGGCATACGCTGCATTAACAGTTCTCATTTCTATTGCTGATTTAACAGAAGTTGACTGTGGACCCCTCTGTGTTGCATGCTGAATACCGATCAACGGATTAAGACTACTAACATCCCAGTCGCTGCTTAAAGTAACGATAGCGCCTGTATCTTCCACACTTTTCACTGGAATGAAATTCTTTGCTCTTTTTTCACCGACAACGTTTTCGATCCTGTATAGTTTATTTGGTAGAGTATATGTACCGGTAACTTGGAAGTCCGCAATTACATCAAGTTCCTGAAATCTCGGAATATCACGTTGGTTCACGATCTCTAAATGAGTCATGCGGTGGCGAGTTTCTTTTTGCTTTGTTTTTTCAATTGCATTTAATACCTCTTCTACCCCACGGTCACCTATAGCATGAATATGAAAGTCAAACCCTTTATCATATCCAAAAGCTTGTAAGTGTTCAAAATATACTTCCAATCTTTCCTGTGTAAAATAATTCATACCAATGTTTTCGTCTAGACCAGGTAGATGAAGATTTTTATCGTACGGTTTCAACATTGCGCCTGTTGTACTTTCTAGCAAACCATCCGAATACACCTTTATTTCATTTATTTTCAGAAAGCATTCATTTTTGTTGTAACCATTAGTATATAATTCTTTCAACCTTTGGATTTGTTCTGCGTCGTTCATATGAGGATACGCCCAGAGTCCAAGAACAGCTCGAACGGTTAATTCCTTGTCGTCACACGCCATTTTCCATGCGTCGTGATGGTTTCGTTTCCAATAAGTCCTTGCGTCACATACAGATGTAATTCCGTTCCTGCGCAGTTCCTCCAGACCTAGAAGTAACGCATCATAGTTCATTTCGTGTAAATTTTTAAAGGATTTCATTGCTAAGTCCATGATTTCATTCCCAGCGTTTTCAAACAATATTCCATTTGGTTCACCAGTACTTGTATCTTTCATTATAATACCGCCAGGATTATTTGGTGTGTCTTTAGTAATACCTGCCAATTCTAGGGCCTTGGAATTAACCCATACAGAATGTGACGTTTCTTCCATTATGATAACAGGATTTGTGTCAATGACTTCGTCAATTATTTCATTCGGGGGCCTTCCGCCATTATCGATATGTTCCAAAATATATTCAATCGAATGACCATGACCTAGAACCCATGAAGAGGCATCATCACGTGGTTTACATTGAGAAATGTTATACAATATGTTTTCTGGGGGCGTGTTTGATGGAACGGAGCATCCCCCACCAAGCTCTGTCATGGCTTCTAGAGGGTGCATATGAACATCATGGAAACCAGGCAACACTGTATTCCCTCCTAAATCATGTACATAGCTAGTGTCTGAAAAAAAAATTGTTTATACATTCTAAGAAGTTAAGATGAAATGATATGTACAATATTATGATTTATAATACGATATTTGGGACAAGCGCTTTCAATGTTTTGATAGTTTTATGACTAGATGTTATACAGGAGGAATAATGCGCTCGAATACGCGCAATTCTTTCTGCTTATTCCCTTCTTTGCTATAAAGTTACCCGTGTATTAGAAATTTTAATACCCATAAACAAATGAAATAATCAGAGATTGAAGGATTGAAATTGTCAAAACGAAATGTTTTTTTCTCACTTTTATGGCTCGAGCGCCACTGGTGAGTCTTTTGCGGACAACACGCGTACACAATTTAAAGCCCGGTATCTGTGAATCTACGATCAGTTTATTGATTATTCTATTCGACTGAATTAGTGTATTGGCTACAACATGATTACTTTTCATGCATTGGTCAAAATATTATTAAACTTTGATGCATTTCTAGATTATAGAAACTTCGACTTTTCTTAAGGATGAACATTGCAATTTCATTACAATTTATTTAATACCTGTGCGATATTGTAATGCTGCAGCATTATTCCCAATATATTCTATATAACCAGTATGATCATTTACAACCATTGCCTCCTCAGGGTGTAAGTCCCAATCATCATCGTATGGATCTACAGAATAGATCACACCGTTTGTGTAAATAGCGAAGCTTTTCCAACTGGTGTATCTTCCATACACCACAGAAAGGGTTACAAGAATGTATAGCCACTGTAAGATGCGGCTTTCTGAATTTCTCATTTCCACCCGTTCTTTGGTTTGCGTCAGTAAAATCAATCAATTAACAGACCTAAAATACTAAGTTGCATTGAAATTATGAGTTACAGCAATTTTATGAAGCAGAGATGTGGTATGATTTGAAATGAGGAAACTATCCACGAAAGTTCAATGAAGTGAATGTAAGCAATTATAGGCCTTCGTACGGCCTTCGTCAATAAGAATAATAACATATACCGTATTGTCGGCTATAACAAGCCGCGACATGCATATATGAAACAAATCAATAGGGAAAACTAACAAAACAGTTTACAAAAAATAAAATATGACAAACATGAATAAACGTCAACAACCGTACAACAGCCTGTTGACTTGGGACATACACATATACAATGTGGCGGGGTTAAACACGTTTGATGCTTGATTCATTGTTTTTGATATTTGTTCGGGTCCAAGTCCAAAGTTTTCATTTCAGCAATCTATGTTTACATTTGTTTTCAATTACAAAAGAGAAGCGAAAGATACCAAAGGGACATTCAAACTCATAGGACGAAAATAAAACTAACAATGCGATGGCAAAAAACCCCCACAACAAAACATAAAAAAACAACATTAAGACTAAGCAACATGAACACCCCCCCCCCCCCCAAACATCAGGAGTGTTCTCAGGTACCCCTGAAAAGTAAGTAAAGTCTGCTTCACATAAGCCATATAACTTGTGTTACTTCTAATTTGACATTTCTAACTTTCAACTTAGCATTTCTCATTCACTACCGCTTGACATTTCTCAGTTTTAATATAAGAAAAAGAAGTAAATTTTCCAAAAGAGACCAATTGACACAAAAGTTAGCAACTATTATAATAAGTATTCGTATATCCTTCAACAAAAACCAAACCTATATTGCATAGCAGCTATAAAAGCCCTCTGCAATGTAAAGAACAATTAAATTTTGTGATAAAAAAAACCTTAAAAAATGTATTTAAAAAGTGTAGCAACAAACAGTAACCACTGAATTACAGAACCTTACTTGTAAAACAGTGACGGATTCAGAAATTTTCATAAGTTGGGGCCCACTGGCTGCCTTAGAGGGAGCCCGATCGCTTCACGCTTCAGTGAATCCCTATATCAGCAACATTTTTTTCTCAAAAAGGGGGCGGGGCCTGTTCTCCTTTAAATACCCTCTGGGATATACACACACACAAAAACAGCGGGATTAAACATACAGTGGTGAATCCAGGGACGTTCCAGAAATTAGTAGAATTCCTTTTTTGACAAAAAATGATTTTGAATAGGGACATACATGTATAGTTGGAAACCCCCGTTAATGCTGTTTTAGAAACCCGTTTTGAAGATGATTGGTTCCGCCTTTGACATATAATGGTCGCCCTACTCTACCCTAACCCCAGACAGTGGTTCAACAGCCTAACATAATTACGGACAATAAGAATAAGTTAAAAACGGCTTGATACATCAAATCGACAAATAATCACGTGTTGTATTATTCTATTAAGGTAATTGGATAAGTCTATGTTGAATATTATATTTAAAAAAACAATCTAAACAACGAAATTGACAATATACATCTTCATGCTTGATGAGGTTTTATAAATGACTTAAATGAAAATGACACTAACAATCATTGTATAACGTATCAATAGATCTATTTGTGTATCAGATTATGTCTAGTCTGTACGAATGTTGACTTAAATGTACACAGTAAAAAAATCAATACAAGGTTGAGTGTGCATTGCACGAATTTCCGGAATAATTCGGTAAGATACATCTGCGAGGTTTTAGTATGACTGGTTGTTTCTGGAAAGACATTCATGTATCGTCATATGCGGACACATTATTCTGACTCCAGGTCGAATAGTTTGAGCTCCTACTCCCAATTACCCCCTTTTAAACGGAGAAACAACAAATGTTGTTTTCAAGTTAACGTATTTAATTTGACCCGACCGAGAATCGAGCTCAATATCTCCCGCGACAAGAACGAGATGACCAATATAGTGTATTTTTATCGACAAGGTGGTAAATATGCAAATGCATGATAAATGATCGAAATTAGAGACTTTGTCGTTCCCTCAAGAATAATGAAAACTAGTTGACAAAACAAACAAATATTTGTATAGACTATTATTTTCCCTACATTTCAATTTACAGACGCACGATCTGCTTGTTTGTATACGATTTTGGTAGAAATCAGTGACACGATCGCTGCACGGTATATCTACAGTTTCGAAGTATTATATTTAAATAAACAATCTAAACAACGAAATTGACAATACACATCTTCATGCTTGATGAGGGTTTATAAATGATTTAAATGAAAATGACAATATATCTTTTTCGCTTAAGGAGGCTCGCGGGTATAAGATCTTCAGAAAAAAATTAAACATTAATTTATCATTACAAATTTCATTTATCACCTTTAGTCGTTGTTACTTTATTATATGGTACAAAAAAAGTAGTTCCAAAAAATCAATAAGTGTTTGCCCCAGGTGATTTTTAAAATGTAAACATCAATGAAAAAGCTCCAAATTATTTCACTTTGGTGCAAAAATGCCATTTTTTTTGCATTAAAATTGAAATATCTTTTTTAACTCATCGGTGACCTATATTTGTATTGTTGTTTTCGAATAAGCTGTACATAAGCTTAATAATTGTAAGATTTAAGCGATTTCTATAATTCAGTTCTTTTTTATTTCGATGTAACCGCTATTTTTTCTTTTAGTTCAACAGAAAAAAAATACACTAACAAAAATGTATACTTCTTTCGAAGGCAAATTGTAAGCGTAAGTGAACGGTCACTCACTTCAATTCAATTTTCTATTTAGTATAAGATAAATTTCATTTATAGAAAAAATATAGAGAAATTTTATACTATTTGTAAACATTCTAAAAATAGAATGATAAAATAACATGTTAATTATTAATTTATATCTTTTATAATTAAAAAAAATAATTACGGTATTAAAATCAATTTTATCTTACCGTTTCGTTCACGAAATCCGATCAGCTGTTGTAACAGTTAGTGTTGTTGTACCTTTATACCTGTATACTCAATATGGTATTTAAGAATAATCGAAACATGTTTACGTCCAACGAATACTTATAGTTTAAAAAAAGAATAGAAAAAGAAAAATAACTTCAATTTAGTTTATAAATGAAAACAAGTTGATATTATGTAATGAATGCATTCTATGGATTTTAATAATAATCGAAACAGGTTTTGGTCTCACGAATACATATTGAATGAAATTTAAAAAAAGAGGGTAAACTTACATAAATTTAGTATACAGATGAATACACTTTGTTATGTAATATTTGCATGATGGTCTGGATGGAGAAACCGGAGACTGAGCTCTTTATCTATGTATTCCTTCCTTTATTAAATATATTATGTATAAGATATTGTATTTCAAAATCTAGTTTTTATAAGATATCAACTTTAAATATCTTATCTTAGAGACATTCTTTGTATAAGGTATCTTATATATTTGATTAGATATGCCATAATTATCTTATATGTTTTATAAGATCTCCTATATATTTTATAAGATCTCCTATATATTTTATAAGATATCCTATATATTTTAATATACACTCTTATATATGTTGTAAGATCTCTCATATAGTTTAAAAGATATCTCAAATAACTGATGAGATGTATTATAACAATTACTGTAAACGAAATTTAATCGTTATGTTAGAACACTTAACACCGGCAAAATGTACTAACGTATCCAGAAGGTGTTTAGGATCCGCGTAATAAAACCCATCTTTTTGATGATTAATGCTTTTGAATGGGGATATATGGTTGCAAAATCCCCCTTTTTATCCTTGGTTGGAACACTATCTTTTAAAAATAGCTGGATACTTGCCTGCAATGCATATGATATTATTGACACAAAACTTTCTTGTTTTGCAGGCTCTTTCTATACACGTTGGGGACGGAAAAGTTGCCCTGGAAATGGAACTGAACAGGTAATATATTTTATTAGTTACAAAGTGTGTTAGTCGATTCCTTAGATAAACTTATTCTGAAATGTTACCACTTCAACAATGTAATTAGATCATTGAATATTGTTGTTATTAATATTGATTATTTGTTAAATATCAGTAAATATTATTGTTGTATACATATACACGTTCAAGGATCTACAACCGTCTCAAAACACAAGGTCATGTTTTTCTCTGACCTTTTATTACGTCTCTACGCTAAATCCATTGGATGTGTACCGGTTGATAATTTAGCCTTAGATGAACGATTTTAACTTTGAACTAGCTGTAAGTAACTGCGAGTACTCTCAGATCTGAACCTCGTGCCTTTTTGGATATAAGTAGCCAACCATATCCACTTGTAATTGTAGTATTTCTAATCCATCTCATGAGTTCAACCTTTTTCAGCTGATATTTATAGTTCGTTATCATGTTATACTGTTACACCACTGTCCAGGTTAAGGAAAGAGTTTGGAAAAATGTTTAACCCTGCCATATTCTGTATGTATGTGACTGTCCCAAGTTAGGAGCCTATAATTCAGTGGTTGTCATTTGCCAGTTTATTTGTTACATATATTTGTTTATCGTTTATTTTTGAAAATAAATTAGGCCGTTAGTTTTATCGTGGGAATTTTTCTACATTGTAATTTTGAGGCCTTTAAAAGCTGACTACGCGTTATTGGCTTTGTTCATTGCGAAGGGCCGTATGGTAACCTAATTTCTGTGTCGCGGTTTAGTCTCTTGTTTAGAGTTGTCTTCTTGGAAATCATAACAACTATTTTTTTTATAGTTACCAAATACGGTAAAAACGGTTTAACAAAAGTATAATATTCAGTATCGGATTCGAGTTCCAGGTGATATCTAATGACTCAGAATATGTGTATACGGTCACTTATAACACACTGTGCAACGGGTTTATCTCTAAGTTAAATACTATGTTATACAGAGGAATTCTGACGTAGTTGTTTAAAACCAGTAAAAATAATTTTCTGTTCTTGTTATAGTGATTAATTTGAGTGAAAGCCAGCTTCTCATATTAGTTATCAAAGGTACCAGGATTTTATTTTAATAAGCAAGACGCGTTTTTTGTATTATGTATGTTAGATTTATAATGTATGTTTATTTTATATTTTGTAAACAGTTTTTATGCAGAGGAGCATATCTCTACTACATCTTTTTACTACTGTATACCATGCGTATACTACACACCGGATATTTCAATCAACCTGGCAACGTCCATGCACTGATCTAATATCAAATATACACGGTTTAACTTTTTCGATTTCGATCAATGATATACATAGAAGTGAATAGGAGGATTATTTTTTATAAATCATTTTCAGCGTATTTTCGGATCGGATTGGCTGAAAGGAATAAAAAAAATATACCTTTCTTTTATTACTGACTGTACCGTACCTTGACCTATAATGTTTTACTTTTATAATTTGTTAGTTGGATGGAGAGCTGTCTCATTGGCACTCATACCACGTCTTCCTATATCTCCTTAATGTTCTGCTTTCAAGGTTTTCCGCAGGTGCTTGGTTCGACTATGCTGGATCTGCTGTAGATTTTCTATGTCTTCCACACGACCCGGATGTAATACAATCCGATCTTCGAAAATCAGTTACGTATGAGGATTTTTTATACGGAGCTGAATATCAGGGCGATTATTTCGGAACGAATACGGATGCAAACGATGTTCCGTGTGCTGTATGCAGAGCGAAACAGGCATCTTCTACCCTTATGATACCAGGAAAAGCTACTTGTTCTGGATCATTAAAATTAGAATACAATGGAAGGCTGGCTAGTGGACATTATTCGTACCAAGGGAATTCTCAATACGTGTGCATGGACATGAATCCAGAAGTTCTGGAAAATGGATCGGCAAATGACAATGGAAACTTTTTGTAGGCGTTCAAACCAAATGTGGTTCACTAAGATGTCCTCCATATCACGATAATGTGATGTTACCGTGTGTTGTTTGTTCTGGCTGATTAGCATCCGAGTTATCATAAAACATTTGAATATTATGATTGCATTAAAATAGAAAATGATATATTTTCAAGATCAACAATTCTTAACTTATACTCCTAGTTATGATGCTAATCGTAACTATATCTATATGTTGAGGACGTCGAAGTGACAAGATGATGGACATCTCTAGAACTACGCCTTAGTATTCTACCGTCCTGTTCATTTATCTAGGTCTGGATAGTGTCCTTTTTTCTGAATTGTTAATTTTTTATGTCTTTTTCTCTGTACGTTATTTTTAAGCTCCTCACTATTTTTGTTAGTCTTGTTTTTTTATCTTTCTTATTTTTAAGTCCCATTTATTGTCGATTTGGCACAGTTATTCTCTATTATGTACACCCTCTTCAGAGCCTCATTTTTCACCATACTTAACATAGTTTTAATCTTTTGTCAGCATTGACATTATTTGATTTATGAATATTATGAAAAGAATACAATTTGTGCCTCGAACCATAACTGTCTAAATTCTGATGGGGTTTTGATCAAATGAAATACTGGACAAAGTAATACAAGATGTAGATACATGTACTTTTATAGACCAGTACGGCATCCCATGCACATGCAGTTCTTCCTTATCTGATATAAGTTGGTCCATTATTACCTGCTATATAACAAAAGTGGATTCAGATCTTTAAAGGTTGTTTTTTTTGACGCAGCGAATCTAACTTTCGGATTGCGCTTATAAAATTAGTATTATTTATAATTTTGCAACACGAATCTAATTAACTGGCAATAAAAGTTCAAGCTTGCACATTCGATGTCCATGTTGTTCGATATAAGTTATATTTATATATATTCATCAAAATATAAAAAAAAGAGAAGATGTGGTGCGATTGCAAATGCGACAACGCTCAACAAGAGACAAAATGACACAGCAATTAACAAGTAAAGGTTACAAGGAGGCCTTCAAAAATGAGCAAAACCCATACCGTATAGTCCGCTATAAAATGCCCCGAAATCACAAAATTTAAAACAATTCAAACGAAAATGATCAAAGCCGTTTTACAGACTATCAGTACTCACATATGTATCCATTGTATAATTAATGACACATGTGCATTACAATTACAATACTGTATGTAGACACTGCTCAGTACTTTTGTCAACGTTACATGTATGTTGTACACTCGACGTTATAATCTCCGTAAGTTCCCTAATATTAAGTCGGATAGTTTTTTTAAAAATTAATCATATTGTGTAGCAATTTATCATGTATTTTCGCCAACTTAACTAGGAAACGAACGTCCATGGACATAGAAGGATTAAGAGAGTTTTTCAAGGGGCCCGCCCTTTTGTTGGAAAAAATTGGTTGCTTATATAGGAAATTACTGAAGCATAACTAAAGCGAGCCACCTCTTAGGCAGCCAACGGGGCCCCCTGTTAAAAAATTTCGCAATCCGCCACTGATGGACGCAAGCTAGACCTGTCGCTAGCCATCTTTACTATGATTTCAATTACTAACAATGATATATTTAATGATCTTATCCTGCGAAATGGTATATATAGAAAGCAGATGTACTTAAGATCAACAATATATATTATTCGCTCTTTCAATGGTTCTTAATCAACCTTCCTAATTATTAATGTAACATTGTGGTGAACCGCCTCGGTGGTCGAGTGTAAACATGTTTGCTTTGCGTGCGGGTGATCAAGTGTATAAACCAAAGACTTTTAGGTAGCACTCCAGAGTTAGGATTGTTAGTTTCGCATTATGGTCCCTTTGCTTTTTTTCTTAAACAGATTTACATGGTAAAAGTAGTTGAAAATTAGTTAAAACAAATGATATAGCTATGTATGTGGTTTTTATGGAAAAACATGACTCCAGAGAAGAGATTGAGCCATGTTTTGTTCAATAGAAATGTAAATTTCGGGTTCAAGTTAGTGCCCGTTCCAGCAATAACTCTGAAATCATATAAGCATTTGTTGACTATTTTGTTAAAGTGTTAATTTAGCACGAACTTTTGACAGTTTATTTGCGAGAAAAAGAGACGAAAGACAATCAATTTGTTTTCTCTATACTTTGAAAGGGTTATACATCAGTGTTGACGTATTGTATATCTAATATGCATTGAAATTCTAGTTTATATATATTTTATAGCCTGAATGAGAGGGTCCCAACGCCATTTGAAGGAAATAAATCAGATAATAAACCCCTTTTGTTTCTATGGATACTGAGCTTATACATTATTGTTTTAACTGTTTTGTTACAGATTTGAAATTGTCTGAAAAAAAGAATTCTTAATACATTTATGTATACATGTTTGGGTATCAATGTGAAAGTGGCTTTATGCATTTCAAAATGTGTGTTCATGTTCTTGCACTTTTAGATGCAATTTTACCTTCATATGCTTACTGTAGAGTGCTATCTTATAGTTTGTATCGGCTGCTTATACGCTAAGCATGCGACATTAAATACGTGATAGTGAGATCAAAGACCATTCAACTTGTTATCGTCTTAATTATGACATTCATTTGACGCTGATACACATCAAGTAAAAGCAAGCACAGTGTGCACTCTTCAGTTCCATACTTACCTGCGAGTTTTTTTTTCAGCAAACATGGCTTTAAGATTCTGTATCTCAACTTCAAATTGATGCATCCTTGATTCAACAGACAACTGTTCGTTTATGAATCGCTTATACTGTGAACATCTACACGACGAAAGAGTAGCTATGGGGAAAATATGGTTATTTTAATATTTCTTAATCGAATCATTGTTGTATTCAACGATCTGTGTCACTAGTAATTAAAGACACAATTGTCGTCAAATATATATACGGTGTGTCACAGATATTGTCAAATCAAATATTGACCAGGAATTTACACAGCTGTATTAATTCAAAGAATAATCAGGTGAATGCCAATGTATTCCTTTAAACTCTACTAAAAAAAACGCGATATCGTATGACTGAATTAAATTATCTAGTTCTGAGTCTTATTTTAACCTGGATTTCTATTATTGGAATGGCCATCTGATAAAGTCATGCTGATCATAAGATGTACAGTTTTCTCTGCTTTCAAAATCTTTCGGTTTGAAACCGTCGACATGGAAATTCACATAAAACATTCGAATACTATGATTGGATAATAATAGCGATTGATATACATGTTCAAGACCATCGATTTTTATTTATACTCTTGAATGGTATAGGCAAAAGGTCGACATTAAATAATTTTAAAGTGTTATCTTTGTTTCACAACTGATAGGACATTCGGATTCAAACACTATATTTGAGAAAAAAGAGTCTTAAAGACTATTGAACTATTGAATCAAATAAAAACTAACAATACTATGACAAAACAAAAAACGAGGAAACGACACAAAGACGAGCACGCAGACATATTCGATGGACATGAAAGATTGAACAACATGAACTCAACCAAAATCTGAAGTAGACTGGTGTGTTCCGGAAGAGTAAGCTGTTTATACATCCAATGTTTCACCCGCCGTGCAAAAATCTGGTAATCAGTCTAGTTTGGTGATATAACAACCAATTGCGGCCTTAAAACTCTCGAAATGATGATTTCCGGTCTATCACATATATCAATTGAAAACTTAGTTCAATAGATTCATAGTTTTATTGATCTAGGGTGTGTCTAGTGCAGTTCATAATCAGAAACTTTATGGTGACTTTAGATATAAAAAGAAAATTGTATATATTACTGTGGTGTGAAGTTTGTACTTAATTTTGTCTTTCGTTGCACAATTAATTTGTTTTTTATTTTTTTCTGCATAATCAGTTTATTTATGTATTGGTTAATTTCTTAGCAATTATACAAACTTTTAAAACTATAGTGCTCCTTCGTGATAGTCAGTTTTCATTGCTGTATGGAGACCACAGAAAACTACCGACCTCCGATAGGAAAGGAATAAAGGCAAACATAGTATTCATCTGCGCAATGACCATACATCGATTTGGCGAACACAAAACCGAGCTATAAAATAAATCAAAGGAAACGCATCAAATATAAAAGGAAAACAATAGAACAACAGATACACTGAACATGCTGAACTAAAACAAAAAACAAACAAGAGCAAACATAGAAACTGACAATTTGATAACAAAAAGTAAAATCACAAAAATACTGAACTTAGAGGAAAATAATTCGGAAAGTCCAAAATCACATGGCAAAATCAAATAACAAAACGCCTTAAAAAACGAATGGACAAGAACTGTCATATTCCTGACTTAGTACAGGCATTTTTAAATGTAGAAAATGGTGGATTTAACCAGGTTTTATAGCGCTAACCCTATAATAACAACTGACAATTAAGCCATCCTAGCAAATTAAGATCGGATTGGTGTACATCTTTAACGTTCATAAAATCATTCAGAAATGTCAAATAAAAGACTTACATTTTTACCTCAAAATTAAGTCTACGTACAGACAAACCTTTTCACCTATTGAACAAAAAAATCTAAAATATCGATCATTTTTATCATAAAACACTAAAAAGGTCACAATTTGGTTCGTAAATGTGCTTATTTAAAAAGCCTTAAGCTTAATAGATAAGTTACGGTAAATCATATTCTCTAAAGTCAGAAATATGAAGATTTTGTGCTATTCGTTAATCTAAAAGCTATAAAAAAAAACCTTGGCCGCTACTCACGATTCAAAATGCTTTGTTACCAAAAGAATCCAATATTGACCTTAGCTACACATTATGTAAAGGGTCATAGCTTCATAAATTCTAAAGAAAATTAAGATTTATTCATCTAAATCAATCACTGAAAAGAAATGAATTATAGGGAGTAGTTATAAATAACGATAAATCAACCAACTAATTAGTTCCGACTATTCGTAGTTAAGCATTTTGATAATTTTGTGTAAAAAGGAATTCTTCCGTTAAGTTATCTATGCGTATGTAAGTACGAAATTTTTTATGTTATTACTTCGTTTAGTTATGTTTTATGCAGACAATAATTTTATGTATTAAATTAAACATAACTAAATTCAATTACAATTTTACCTCTCCGATGCCCTACTACAATATACAAATTGTAAAGACATTGTCAATGACATTGCACGAAAACAGAGTCCCCTTCCAAACCAAAAAAAAAAGTTAGAGTCCATCAATTAAACCATCCATGTGCAATGTGAAAAAAAAGAGTAATTACTTACAGAATGAACAAAAAGTGTAGAGTTGTCAATTTAAATATAAATTACACTGACATTATAAGTACTTCTCTAAATATCTATAAGTACTTACATAAAATTACTGTCTTCATATATGGACAATATGTGGTTTTATAATTTTTGGCAGAATAATAAAGTTAAGATGATATTCACATGACTTATGAACGAATGGATGATTTATTTATTTTATACCTACTCCTTTCCTCGTTCTTAACGTGTAGCATTGTTGTGTATCTTCCTAGTTAGTATTTTTTAGATTTGAATTTCAGTAAACTACTTTTAAGATGGTGGAAGATTGTAGAATTAACAGTTTTGGTTTGTGACCCGGGTTTGTTTCAGTTAAACAAAAATTACGAGTATTTAACAGCAGTATACTACTCTATATGAAAAGAATTAACAAATACGTGATTTGTTAATTATTTTCATATAGAGTAGTATACCGCTGTAAACTAAATAAGTTGTATCCGGGCAATCAAAGTGCTCGAAATTGAACAAAAGGTAGCATGACATTAAAACGTATAACATTATATGAGATCATAATTTAGATTCAAAGTATAATAAATACCTGCGTTCCAAGTAATATCCACCCTTTTTTACATAAGAAAACGACAGTACCATGTCAGAAATAAGACAGTTGCAATTGATTTTTCAATTTGATTAGGAACTCTCCGTTTTAAATTTTCCTCATTATTCAGTATTCTTGTGATTCTACTTTTTTGCAACATGTATGTAAGAAAGTTAAATTATTTGATTTGGAAAATTGCTAGTTTGTTTTATTTTTGTCTAACAATGTTTACTTTTTTATTTGAATGTTCTTTGAATTTTTACTTATGACGAAGTTCTGACAGGCAGTCAAACAAAGTCATATAATCATGATAAAAACTATGGTCAGTTCATTTATCTGTATGACAATATCAATGCCAAGCATCTGTAATTTGTGAACCGTTTACATACTGAAATTGTTGTACTCAGATAAAGGATAAATGTTGAATTTATTCTAACAATTGTCAGTAACTCTTGAAATTCTCTGGACTTATCTGTAATTAAAGGTTTCTAAAACATATACAACGCTCTTCAACCTCGTACTTTTTTTTGTCTTTTTAACTTTTTTAACTGATGAGTCTTTTGTAGACGCGCGTCTGGCGTAAATATACAATTTATATGATGAGTTTATTCGCATTGAATTATATCAAATTTCTTAACGAATACGTTTTAATTTTCAAGACATGAGAACTTTAATGAGACTCAGCATGATTTTCATTTTTTAAGTTGTGCATGCTATATTTGATTAAAGAAGTGTTATAAATGGAATTTCTACTCTCACATGTGCAATTAGTAAAATCATAAATTAAACTTAAGGCTATTGATAAAAACAAAACAAAAACATTAATGGCTAAATAAAGTTCAATTTATATCATGGTTTTAAATATATTTAGATATTTAAAATGTTTGAATTTATATGGTTTTAATTATATTTAGATATCAATGTAATTTAACATAGATTTCTCAAAATATACCGGATTTCATTTAAAACATAAAAGTTTATTCATCTGATTTTCATAAATGGATAATTGTTTTACAGTTAGACCACTGGAATTAGTACGACGTATGAGAAAGATTTGATTTGGTTAAAATAAAGAATTTGGGTTTAGACAAGAAGCAAAGCAATATGCTGCATCAATTCTATATAGCCTTTCAAGACCCAACTGAAAACCAAAACCATTTAAGAGGAGAGGTACAAATCAGTATGATTAAGGCCATATATACATATGTGCTAATTGCACCATGATTTATGTAAAAGAATAATGATTTGTTTGTATACTGTAAACATGGTAAACAAATGCATATTTAAATATTCTCACACAATCTGGTTAGCATATGACGGAAATATGAATGACTTATTACTTTAAATAAACATGATAAATGTACTAGTTTTAAAACTATTTATTTGTTTTGAAATTATTCATATTTTGATGTCTTTCACTATTTACCAGAATAGTTATTTTTCGTAATGTTTGCATTCAAAGGTAAGCAATGTGATAAACTTCCTAATGTTTAAATATGTTACAATATTTTTTTATTTATTCTATGACTGTATAATGTTAACCAAACATGCATAATCTCATAATCTCTGTCAACATTGATTTTTTTTTAAATACTAAGGCTTTTCTACCTCAGGCATAGATAACCTAAGCTGAATTTGGCAAAACTTTTAGGAATTTTAGTCCTCGATGCTCTTCGACGTCGTGCTTTATTTGGCCTTTTTTACTTTTTTGTATTCGAGCGTCACTGGTGAGTCTTTTGTACAAGAAACGTGTTTCTCGCGTATATACAAAATTTAGTCCTGGTATCTATGATGAGTTTATTTGTAATTGATTTGATTTTAAACATATTTTATTCATTAAGATATGAAAAGGATTGAGCAACAGGCACAGCCTATAAAAGCTCTCTCCATAATACATGTACAAGGTATGATTCAATTTATACAACAACTGTATTTAAAATAATGCAATTTAGTGGAACATGCATGCTACTTGTGAGCACAAACGAGCAAATTATGTTAACAGTGTTACTTAATAAATGCAAAGTATAAATAAATATATAGGCAATTAATCATCAGTTATTTAAATTACCTTGAAACATGCAAATATCCTTTATAAGTCATTAGAAATATATATATGGCTTGAAGGAGACACTAAGCTTGCTTAGTGGAATAAATGAATTAACGTTGGAGTGTAGAAAAAAAATAAAAAAATAAAAAATAAAACTAGATGAAACAAAAATTAAGTAAGTTTCAAACAAAACGTTGAGTGTCACTGATATATTTCTGAACAGATTTAAAAATAGCAATATTCATATCATATAATAATAATCTGTTTCCAAAAAGTAGTAATTCAATATTTATGTCAACATTATCAACAATGGAGTAAATGGAATCAAGAAGGATCTGTCTTACATCATTATACTTAGGGCAAATAAAAAAGAAATGTTTGTTATCCTCAACAGGATGGTTACAGTTTGTGCAAAAAGTGTTCTCAGATAAGAACTGATTAAATAAATGAGTTGCTAGCATTATTTCTGAGTTGACAATGACTTATATTAAGTTTCCTTATCCCATAGTTGAAAGGT